>NC_090702.1:22426012-23047887 GCF_040954835.1 Lepisosteus oculatus | reverse complement strand
TCTTTAGCTCACGGGGCTAGGTCGCTGCAGAGAGACGCGGAAGTCCCGGGTTCGAGCCTCCAGTCGGGATGGGGCCGAGCAGATGCGGCAAGGGCGCCCGCCTGAGCCCCCGTTGCGTTACAATATACTTTCTCAGAATTTGGTTCACAAAATACCGTATATTGGAGGCTCTGACAGATGGGTCACAAAAGCCTGCAAAACCAGACCACTGCAGCACAGAAGATATTCATACTAAGGCAGAGTTATATGAAGTACACATGCAAAAGAACAAGGAAAGGTTTATTCCATGCTGAAAAGAGAAGAAAACAAACGGAACCTTTCGGCTGTGGAATCTTACACCCGAAAAAGGCTCCACAGCTGAAACATTGTGTTTCTTTTCTTCTCTTTTAAGCATGAAATAAACCTTTACTTGTTACTTTGCAGCCTATGCATGCTGATGCAGCTACCTATTTGAACTACTATAGTGTACAATTGCCAAGTGTGCCCACTATATAACTTCCTGTACTTAGTATACTCACTATAAATCCACTTAAGATAATGTGTAGTTCATATGCCCACCACATACCCTCTTAATACAATGTGTACTTAATATACCCACCATATAGCCTCTGAATATAATGTGTATCTAATATACAGTACCCACAATGTACTCTCTTAATATAATGTGTAATTATTATACCCATTACTGTATATACCCTCTTTATACAATGTGTACTCAATATACCAATGCTTACGTCATGCTCTTTCCCACAGTTCCTAGCCTGTTCTCTAAGTGTTTTGTGCTTCGGTGCCTAAGCAGGTTTCAGGAACTTCGCCTTTGCCCAGTGTGCGTGATTTAAAAGAGACAAGGTCTCTTTTCAAAGAGCTGAAGTGGAAGTACATTTTTGTTTTCAGGATCTCTTCTCCTCTCTACTCACGGTCGATCATGGTGATCACGCTGTCCTCGGCCGCCTCGCTGGTCATGGTGTCCGAGATGACTTTGACGGAGACACTGTAGCGCTTGTGGGGCTCCAGCTTGACGATGCTGTAGAGCTGTGTGTCCTTGCCCGTACGCTGGGAGTACACCAAGTGCCGGGGGTCCTGGTGGTAGCATTCGATGGTGTAGCTGTCGTAGTCAGAGGCCGGGGGGCTCCAGGAACAGGAGATGGCTGTTGAATTCTGAGGCCGACAGTGGAGGTGCTGAATTCTTTCAGGCTCTGAAAACAGAGTTGGACAGAACCATCAATGCAGGGGATACCTGAAGGGCTACATGAATCCATGAATTTGGACAGCTTTTGTACATAATTTGAATTGTGTGACATGTTTAAAAGTTACAGAGTTTCAAATGACTCCGTGTCCTAATACTCCTGTAATTTTTATTCTAAAAGACAGTGGGTGACGTTTTATATTCATGTCTGACACCTGATGCCTGCAAATGAAAAGCAGCAGTGGGAACAGTTTGAGTTTCGAAGTGAAAATGCAAGAATCTCAGAACCCCAACAGTACGTCTGTTGCTCAAAGGGTTATATACAATAAGCAAGACCATAAGTAATTAATGTTAAATCAGAAGCAGACTTATGATCAATACTAAGTGACATACAAAAGGAAAAGGCTGGCTGCAGAGTCCTATCAAGATCGATTTCTGTGAAATGATTGCTAAAAGGGAATGTGTTCAGCACAGTGTAGCAGAAACCTCTCCCAGTATCAGGTTGTAATAAAAAAAATGCCCATGCAAACAACATTTTGAGAACAAAGAATGATCATCCATAGTATTTATACTGCATGATAAACAGTCTGAAAATATTTAAGACCTCCTTCAAAATAACCTCCAATTGAATATTAACTGCATACATCAAACAAATGAAATAAATCATTTTTACTAAATAAAAGCCACAGTTCCAGTGCAAGATTACAGTACAGAATACCTCCTGTAAGTTTCCATTTGGCTCACATCTTCCTTTTCGTATTCTAAACTTCATGTTACTTGTTGCAAATTAAGTTCTTAGAAACAGAAAGTTCAACTCCTGAGATTTTAAAATTACCAAATTGCACATTTTGCTGCAAATGACAGAATGTGCCCTTTTATACTCTTGGACTGCATATTCCAGGAAAATTGGTTTTCACACATACAGTATGCTGACCGCAAGTGCCCATCTGTAGTATCCCAGGGAGGAAGGCAATGATCTACTGAATAGGTCAAGACTGAAAGAGCTTCAGTGAGGAACCACAGTAAGAGGATGAGCTGAGCATGAACATAGTGTACACTGATATATAAGAGTCAGCATGGACATGTTGTCTAGTTAAATACCCAGAATATTAAGCTTATGACAAAGTTAAGCAGGATTTGGGGAAAAATCACTTGTCTGCAAACCATCCTGAGGAAAATGAAATGATAATATTCTTTATAACAGGTTACTAGTACATAGTTCTATGACAAATTATTAGTCTGATTATTTACATTGAACCACTTTTTGCATGTTGGTTTATCCCCCCATTATTCTGTGCTCAACCTACGAAAAAACTCCTTCATTTATAGTGGCTATTAGTGAAGAAATGCACTGAAGAAAGATTTTCTGCAAGGTTTTTACTTGTTGGCACTTGATACATGTATAGCAGAGAACACACATTCAACCTGACTGGGTATCATTTCACAAGATGATCTCAGATAACATTTGTGTAATACTTTAATCACAACTCATCATACAGTATGTGTTGTACAGCCGAGTCATGAACAGTAAACAACTACCCATATTACCAAGTAAGAACTGTCATCATCAATTAGAGAAAAATATTTACAATATCTTTAATTTTAAGTGCTGTTAAAACAGCCTTGTTGGGTCTATACTGTATGGCACAGACATAAGGCACACTGTTTTGCAGACATATTTAAGAAACAACAACAAAAAATAAAGAAAAGAAGTACTGTAGCTGCACATCATAGGGTTAGTGTGAGAACCAGCACGATGCATCCACTTAGTGTTTAAAGAAAGTCATTATAAAGGCTCTGAATTTTACGTTTCATGTATTTATGTCTAAAGAAATGCATTGTACTGTAATTAAAGCATATCATAATCAACTACAAGATAAGCAGAGCCAGAAAAGACATTAACCTTACAAAAACAACATTCAAGCACACGTATGAAGTTGAATTCGCGAACATTTACAACAAAAGCTTCACTAGATGAAGTTGCTTCCTCAAAAAATCTCTTCAGAATTCCTGCACTGCAAATTATACCACAGATCTTTGCATGGATAATACAATAGAAGTACAAGAATTTAGCATCACCGTGTTTTTAGTAATGCACTCTGCAAGAAGCCTAGGTTAGTGCCACTTTTAATCACAGTGAGAGGCTGATTACGAATACCAGCAGATTCCGCTAGAACAAAAAAATTACAAACAGATGGAAACTGTAGTGAGACTCAAATTCTACCAGCGCGAATCAGAGGTCTAAGCAGATTCACAAAAATTTTAATATGGTTTCCTGCTCTATCCACAATGGAAATGTTGAAACTGGAATGCTGCAAATGATAATGATAGACTGGCAACCCACCCAGGATGTGGCCTTTGTTTTGAGGAAAGGCTAGAGGTTGCTGCCAGTCTCGGAACTGGCCCGTAGCCTATCCAAGGTGTGGATGACAGTCCTATTCACTTCTCCCAAGAAGTCAGCCACTGTTACACAAGTGACATGAAGACGTGAGTTGTCAAGCTAGGATGTTGTTGTGACGTTAGGATAATGGCACAGAAAGGACAGCGAGTGAGGTCCGAGGCCTTGATTAAGGTAGGGCCATGCAGTCAGGCTGCCATCGTTTGTGACCTGGCGTCTCTGATCAGATTCCTTTATGAGCCATATACAATTTCTTGTGTTAGGAATTTGTCTTTTTGCATACCCCCAGCTTGCTCTCCATGAGACACATAGGCACACAGACGGGGAGAGAGAAGCTTGGGGTCAGAGTGCAGGGTCAGCCATTTATACGGCACCTGTGGAGCAGTTGGGGTTAAGGGCCTTGCTCAGGGGCCTAACAGAGTAGGATTCCTCTGCCGGTTGTGGGATTTGAACTAGCAACCTTCCAGCCACAAGTGTAGATCGTTATCCACAGTGCCACCGCTCCGCCCAATGATGCAGCGGAAAGGGCATTGCGGATATAATCGTAAAGATGCAGTATTATGACGATGACAATACTGACTGGCGCTGTGACAGATTGTGTCCTATCATTGACAGACCAGATCTGGCTATAACAGCTTGCCAGGTAGGAAAGCATGCTGGCTTAATCAAGCCTCCAGCATACCAGTGGCATCAAGGAAAGGTCTCTTTACGTTCAACAGGTTCAATCGCTTCGTCACCTTCGTCACCTGTGCCCAGTCACGTCTCTCACTAATGAGCTTATCAGAATGAATCAAAATGATGCTAAAAACGTTTGATCAACATCAAAAACGCCATGCACTTCATCAGTCTAAAATAAATAAAGTGATTTGTTTATTTTGGTGCTTAGTGCATTGCACAGGCTAGATTTAATGTTAAAGGTGAAACTGCCAAAGCGGGAAAGCGAGTTTTTATCTTTGGGCATTTGAAGTCACTTATTTCCTTTGAGTTTTTCACCTCAAAAATCATATATGTGGATTTTGTTAGCTATTACACTTGGGTTCGATTTATTTTTTCAGTGTAGTTTAAAGTGTTTGAAAGCAAACCTATGGAAAAATCTTGTCAATGTCATTTTTTAGTTCATTAAATTGGCCCTGGCAATACTTCATGGCATTCTTCATACTGACATACTTCTTTCATGCATTTCTCTGGAATTTCTAGGACTCTGAATCACCGACCCCCGGCCCCTTGCTTCCCTAAACCTCCCCGACTCCTCTTGCTGCTCTTTCGATCATGTGCTGCCCTCTGGTGGCTGACATGTGCCAAGTTCTGGGCAAAACTGGATGACTTTTGTCAAAAAATAAAACAATAAAAACACAAGTGCTGTTTATCTCAGTTACGTCATCTGTTCATGCATCTCATCGTTCTGTAAAATTAATTACATAAGACCATATAAACTAGAAATGAGAGTTGGCTATTTGACCCCTTTGCATTTGTCTTTGCACTTTAAATGTCATCTGCTAGGGTTTTTTGAATTTTTCTGCCAACTTCTAACACTGTTTGCTATTCCTCCTATTCTTACTAGTGGTGAATTTCACTACTTAAACGTTTTATAGTTTTGGAGTTACGGTTTACTACTGTGAATAGTGTATATCAGAATCTACAGTAAATAGATTTATTTGATACAAGTTTTATAAGCATTCTTCATGGTCAAGGCTAGCAAAATGTCATCTACTTACTGTAGATAAAGAGTAATGCCTGACAAAGTCTCTTGTTTAAAAAATAAAACTCCTCCTTAAATCTCCCGCACTCTTTACTGAGCTGAGCAGGTCTCCTGAGAAAAACTCACACACTAAAGCACAACATACTTGTTCTGATGGTTGTGTAGATGGGCTGGCTGTAGGCCTTCAGGTTGCTTCTGTTGCCACTGACTGTGCGCACACTGAAGCTGTACAGGCGGCCTGGGTATAACTCCTTCAGTATCCGGGTCCCCGACTGTCCGTGGTGGTAGGGGTTGATCACCGAGAGGGGGTCCCGGGGCACCCACTGCAGGTCAAAGTCATCGTAGTCCGTGACAGCCGGGGCTGTCCAGGTGATTTCAAGGGACGTGTTGGTGATGCTGCCAAACGCCACAGAGGTGGGTGGCTGTGGGGCTGTCACACAAGCACATGAAAAGAATTCCTGTTATTTTATAAAATTACTGTACAGCATCGATACCGAGGTCACAGAAATATAATATTAATTTATTGGCAGTGCAATGTTCTAGTCAATAAAATATATCCAAAGAGAAAGGCACCAAAATGGCATTTCCATCTGCTACATTTGTCTAATTTAGATGGTCTGGCTCTACGGTCTTTTCCTACGCAGGAGCTCTGTTTAGCTGCTTTTGGGGGGTAAACCCATATAAAGAAAAGCGGATAGACTTGAGAATGTGTATTTCTAGCGGTGGACATAAACGTTGTATAAACAGCCAGTTAAAATACGTGAATGGCCCCTACCTGTCCTGCCCTCAGCGGTGGCTGTGTTGGAGAGGTCTCCACTCTTGGTTGCCACGGTGACCCTGTACAGCCTCCCTGGGACGAGCCCCTGGAACAGGCACTCTCGCAGGTCGGCCCTCCCCGGCAGTGTGGCTTTCAGGGAGCCGTCGGGATTGTACAGAGACACCTCGTAGCCAGAGAGGTCTCCTGCGGCCTTCTCCCAGGTGAATGACAGGCTGTCTGTCCTGTTCTTGTTTTGGGCCTTCAGAGCAGTCACTGGAGCTGGAACTGCAAAACAACAGCTATTGTGTCTACTCCTGCGCTAACCCACAACGCCATGTACCGAGACTAACAACCAAGAAAGGGACCAGCAGCAGGACTGACAATGCCAAAAACCGACAACTGTAAATAATTACTTGCGTTAGCATTAAATATAATAAGAATGTGCAAGCACCTCTTGACAGCAAGCTGTATTATAGTTTGCAGAGAAAATAATGTACCCAAATACCAGTTAACATACCAGTGTATAATGCAAGCTCATTAGAGTTTCCTGAACTGACTTCACAAGTATTGATTTAATATTTAATTAAATTAATGACATTCTAGTATTAAAGCATAACTAAATACCTGCAGTTATGCAAAGAATGATTTCATTTTGCCTAATAATGTTACTTTCTAGATCATCAATCTTACCATTTAAAACTGCCCTGATTTCTTATAATTTTTATACATCATGGCTGCAACAAGCAGTAATGTATCATCGCTACTCCTGTCAAAGGCATTTTTCACCCAAAACAAGTTGCATTTTATCAGACATTAGCCCAGCAAATAACTTTTAAAACAATGTTAAAACAAATATATATGGTGATTCATAACACACCCATTTGCATTTTGATTGTAATCATTTAGCAGTAAAGTTACCGTTTCTTCAGTTAAACCAATAATGCAATTTAATATGTGAAAATGAATGATAAAAATAACATCCTGTTGCCTTGGTAATGATTTACTGCTTGATTGTCCCAGGTGCTAAGAAATACTAATGACAAAATGATAATTACACACTTTAGGTTTAATGAAGAACATCATCACTCTACTGAGTTAATTACCTAAAATCAAAATCTGTTTTTATTCAGAGGGGGTTAAAGAGGCTCAGCATGTCTTTTATCTCCCCAGGTGCAAAATGGCAGAGACCAGTAGGTGAATTTATTTGATGTGTTCTGACTTAAAGTATTTGAAGATGAAGGTATCAGCAGGCAGCCTTCATTTACTTTTTGAAAAGCACTCGCTGGGGTATCTAAATCTACTCTGAACAAGCCAGAATCCTGACCAGGTCTAGTGCAAGTGTTCACATTACTCCTGTCCTGGAGTCCTTGCACTGGCTTCCGGTCAAATTCCGTGTAGACTTTAAAATCCTCATGCTCACCTACAGTATAAGGCTCTGCATGGCTTAGCATCTCAGTACCTGTCTGAACTATTATCGCCCTACTCCCCACCTCGCAACCTCCGCTCTTCAAATTCTACCCTCCTTACTGTCCCCCAAGCCTGTCTACATTGTATGGGCAACAGGGCCTTCTCCTGCTATGCCCCCAAGCTCTGGAACTCTTTGCCCAAGGATATCAGAGAGTCACCTTCTCTAAACTCCTTCAAATCCAGACTCAAAACCCTCTTCTTCAGAAAAGCCTTTAACTGGTTCCATTCTTCACCCCTCTGCTCTTCTTAGTACCACCTTCCACTGTTATTGTTATTGCTATTGTTGTAATTGTAATTGTGTCTTATCTTGTGAAATCTTCTTATTTATTGTGATTGTCATCCTGTAAAGCGCTTTGAGAAGCCACCTTTAAAGGCGCTATATAAAATATTTTATTATTATTATTATTATTATTATTATTATTATAATGAAGAAGCGTTGGGAAGACTTACGTGAAAGAAGATAACCTGGAGAAGAGAAATAGCAAGACACTCCAAACAGAGCAAGGGGAGAGGAATTTCTGAATGGCTATGAAGGCAAGGTTGAAGGGGGAATACAAGGCGGAGCCAAGGTGAATGTGGACAGAAGATATGAAGGGCTTTAATGCTGGAATTTGCAAAAGACAAGGTGCGTTGCAGATGCCAGCTACTGAAGACATTATGTCAGGAGACCCTCCTGATCCTGGAGAGCCAGTGTGTCTGCTGGGTTTCGAGGTCTTTTTAAAGCAGAAGCACCTGAACATCAGGGAGAAGTTGCTCAACTGGTCCAGTTAGCTGGTTACACTTGTTAAGGGCTAGGGCAGACTGAAAACCTGCAGACACACAGGCCCTGCAGGACCAGCACTGGACACTCTTGGGCCACATGATGCTTGTGATTAAATATGCTTAGAAAAGGAGTTGCTCACATTGCACACCATTCCATCCATTTCCTATTAAAGAAACAAAATAGGTAACCACATAATTGCATCTGATAATATCTGCAGAAAGGAACTGCTGTCCTGTGAAAATTCCAGAAAAAAACATTGATACCCAGCTTACCTGTTCTAGCGTGAATAGAGGAGTGATTGGTCAGCTCCCCGCTGCGTGTCAGGATGACCATTTTATACATCCTGCCTGCCTCCAGCCCCTTGAAAGTACACTCCTTCTGGGTGACTTTCCCGGACTGACGGTCATGAAGCGTTTCATCAGGATTGTACAAGAATATATCGTAAGCCTCAAACTCTCCCTCAGAAGTAGTCCAGCCGAAGGACAAGCTTTGAGTTGTGTTGCCTTTGACTGTTAAATTACTGACAGCTGCAGGAACTGAAATACAAACAAACATGAAAAGGGTTACATATATTAAAATTACTTTCTTCCGACTTCAGTATAGACCTTAAAAATACTCAAGCTGTCAGTTCATGGGCGTCTGAGGAGGACACAGCTGTGAGGGATTAAGGCCATCGTGGCTGACACAGCCCTCTAGATAGAAACCAGCGCTCTCTTTAATCTGTGTGAGGCAGCTGCAGAGGCTAGAGACGTGCACACCAGGGTTCTGTGGAAGAGCCCCAGACCGTAAGAGAGAAAGAGGTACACAGACTGATGGACGAATGAGCTTGAAGGGTGGAGAAGCAGTCTGAGGGACTTACTGTATGACTCTTAAAAGAAAAAGGGCACGGCTATGCTATAACTCCACATAGTCTTGAGATGTTTTTTTCTTTAGCCTGTAACAATACCTTACTACTGTTCTGTATTAAATAATAAATTGACAGAAGCAAAATTTCTTACACTTAGAGTAAAGTAAAATTATTCCCACCTATTCCCAAACTACACTTAACCCTATGAAAGAAGAGCATAGCTATACATTGGGGAATATGGCAGCTTAAAGGAATCCATTTTTTTAAATGCCCTAGAGAGGTATTAAGTTGCAATATTTTATTACATGTTCTTGCTTCTTCAGAAGTGCTCCTGCTGTAGATCCCTCCACTGACAGTGAAAATCTGAATGCGGTACTTCTTTCCAGGCGTCAGGTCATCAAACCTGTGCCGACTGTCGTTGGCCAGCTTGGACTTGTTAGCGACCAGGGTGCCCTGCTCAGTGAGGAGCTGCAGGGCGTACCCCTCTGCTGTCCCTCGAGCCGGCTGCCAGCTCACCACCAGGCTGCTCGTGGTGTACTTGTTATCTGCATGCAGAGCCGTCACAGATGCAGGGACTGGAGCAAGACAAAAAAAAAACACAGAACTTTTGTAAAGCGCTTTGCATCCCAGAAACATCCCGAGCATTTCACTTTGTAGAAGAGGATCCACTACACCCAACACTGAAGTACAGTGCACATGGTGACACATGACTGCCCAAGATCAGGTCAAAAGTGATTATTACTTTAACATCTGAACTGAAGTACTGTAGGTCAACTTGTGTATGTTAGCCAGTTCATTGGGGTTAACGCTTCTACTGTTAAGAACAGTTCCATGGGATCTTTAATGCTAAAATAGTCAGGACTTTGGTATAATGTCTCATCTGAGGAGGCACGTCACTGGTTTGAAAAGCACTGGTTTGGAAATTCAGGTCCAGTGGGATGAGTGCTGCCTACTGTCCCAGCAACAAAACCAAAAAAACAGAAGCAAGCAGGTTTTCATTAGACATCATTCATTCCGGCAATGACAAGGGTCAGCTAGCCTTGCTGCAAATGAGAGTGTCATGAGATAGCTTTCAAGTCCAACTTACAAAACTTTTACTTATTTATTTTTAATTAACTTTTTTTTAAAAGCCACTATAATTTTTACTTTATTTAAATTGTGCAAAATTGTTTCTACAACAAAATACTCTAGGACATACTATAAACTAGACTAAGACACAGGTATGAGAACTCTGTCTTTAACAAGGTTGTTCATTAAATATGGGTTGCTAAATTAATGACAATGTTACTCTATTAAACACTCATTATTTTAGCATGTGGTAATTAAGGTTTTGACTGAATGGGAATTAAATTAAAGAAACAATCTAATAAAAATACACTCATTTGTATTCAAGCAGAGTTTGAAAAACAGTCTTCAGAAATTGGTCAGGTTTTAAGCAGAGAGTACTCACCAGTGCGCCCAATGGCTGTATTGTTGTTGTGAAAGGAGCCGCTGATAGACTGTACTGTGATGATGTACTGCTGGCCCGCTTGCAGGTTCTGGAAGCTGTGCTCATACACATGCTTGGGGATGGAGGATGTACTCAGCAAGCGGTTCTCCAGGGAGATATACACAGAGTAGCTGTCTACATCCCCTCCGCCAGGTGTCCAGTTGATCTTTAGGCTGTCCGTTTTACCATTGTTGGTGACATGAATGTTCTTCACTTTACTAGGCACTGAAAGGAAGAAATTACAGCATTTCTTAGCTCCCTTCATAAAATCTTATTTTTTAAATAAATAGAGTAATCAGCTGAGGTCAGACCAACCCTGATGTTTTTTACGCCTTTACAACCTGATGGTCATCAACCCCTAGCATTCTACTTTCCCTGTTTATACTGTGTAACCGCAATAGCACGCGCTGGTCCTGTTTGGCCAGGGACAGGTATTAAATCTGCAATGCTTTCTGAGCTAGTCTCTTTTATACTGTGAAGTCGCTCAGTGACTCAATGGTCGCTGGTTCTCAGTTACTCTCGTGAGGAAAGTGAACCCTGACCTACTCCACCGTCTCGGTCTCTGGAGTGTTTCTATGCCGCCCTCTAGTGTTCTACTCAGATAACTACACTCCAGATTCCTGTTCTCCGTTACACTCTGCCTAGTGCTTTAAATTAATTCCAGCGATAAACTATATCTAATTTACCTAAACAGAGATTAACTCCTGTACATAGACCCCTTGCTTCAGTAAATTCACACTTCATAGAGAAAAAAAGCTAAGAAAAAGCCTGAGGACTTTTCCTTTTCAGTTTTGTTGATAGATAAATTCTTATCACTTTTCACATAGGTACTATAATTTGAAAACAAGATGATACAGTAAAGTATCTTTACACTGCATGATTAAACAATGATTGTGCTGTGGTCCCTCACCTGTCCTCCCTTCTATAATTCCTATCTGTTGGAGAGATCCACTAAATGTGGACACAACAATCTTGTAGAGGCGGCCCTGGGTGAGAGAGGTGAAATTGTACTCCTGTGCGGTGTTGCTAAGGGTGATGGGAGGGAAGACTTTCATGTCATTGAAGAGAAGCTCGATCACGTAATGATCCACATCTCCCAGTGCTCGGGACCAGGTAACACGCAGGAACTCTGTGCTACGGTCTGCCAGAGCCAGATTCTTCACAGCTGCAGGGACTACAGGATTACAGGAACACAGTGGACATATTACTTACAACTTATCCAGCAGAAACCAGAGACACCTCAAGAATGGGGACAACGCAACACTTAGAGGACACTTCTCTGTTAAATCTGTAACTCCATCCCAGCAGATTCAAGTGAGAACTAGTGTTAAAAAGAATTTTAGTGACAGGCAAGACCAGCTTTTTGTGCCCATGCATTTACAGCAGATAATGAAGGCCTTTATATATCGTCATATCTTTGGCAACTACGAAACTATTAACTTCTGAAATCTGTTTAAGCGGTAAAAGAGAAAACTATTTGTTTACTGCTACCACCATGCATGGAATGCGAAACAAATCAAAAACACTTTCAAAGATCTGCCATCAGCAAGATCGTTTTAAATCAGAATATTCCTAGATCATAGAGAACACGGTACATGGATGTTGTACATTATAGCACGAGGTTTAAAGAAGTAATGATGAATAGATTAAAAAAATAGTTTTTACTTACATGTTCTACCATCTGTTGATATACTCGTCTCATATTTTCCACTTATAGTACTGACAGTTACAGTGTACAATCTCCCAGGGACCACAGTTTTGAAAACACATTCTGTCTGTGACTTGGGCACAGTCTTATTCTGCTGAAAGTCGTTTTTGTGCTTTATGACTACCCGGTAGTAGTCAAAGTCTCCCTCTGCATCTTGCCAGTACACTCTCAAGTAGCCATCCGTTGCAGTGTGAATGGCTGTAGGCTGCTTAACAGCAGAGGGCTCTGCAAACAGAAAAGTGACTGTGAACAATCATCACATGAACAATCAAACCATTACATGAACAGGTTTTGTAGACATTTTCAGCCCCCCCCCCATCCTCATTTGCAGTACTCAAGCGCAACCAACAGCTGAGTTGATCTACTGATCCTGATACTTATAATGCAAAGCATGGAAGAAGGCGGTGTTGTGAACTTCTCCCACTTGAGGATAGTGAGGGTGGCGTGTGAAGTTGCTCTGCTTGTGGCGCCAGATATTCTCGATGACCTACGTGTCCGCTCCTGCACGACAGTGTGGTTCTCGTACTCTCCGCTGCGCGTGGTGATGGAGATGTTGTAGAGGCGGCCCGACACCAGGGAGTTGAACACCCATTCGTTCCTCTGCTTGGGCAAGACCCGAGTGCCGACGACCTTCTCCCGGTCGCTCAGGCTCGCGACGTAGGTGTCAGCCTCACCAGGGGCCGGCCTCCATGAGACGCTGAGGAAGTCCGACCGGCCGTTGTTGCTGACCGTCACCTCACCCACTGCCGCAGGCACTGGACGGGGATGGGGACAGGGAAAGACAAGGACGTCACGCACAGGGTCTACTAGCACCAATGATAAATACTAACAATGTCAAACAAACGAGATTTCACACTAATAGGACTGGTAACAAAGAAAACATCCACCTTGGAATCTTCACTGAGGCTGCCATCATATAGACACAAATCAATGCTTTCGGAATTCTGAAAGCCGACAGGAGAAGGGGCTTCAACTACAAACTTACAACTGTGATTACAAGGTTTGAGGTGATTTGACAACTTTAAATTGAATCTTATAATGCAAACATCAGCAGTTGAACAGGAAATTCAGCTCTCAAAAAAACTGACAAATTCTTTAACACAATCATGTCTTTTACACAACTTCGATAATGAAAAATCTTGTTTGAGACATTCTTTCTGCTGTTCAAGAAAGAACAAGAGATACTGTATACAGTATGTTTTTTTAAGAACTTTCATGTACAGTATACTAACAGCTGAAATGGCAAACATCCACTGAGAAAACAAAGTACCTCGGAAACAAAACATGCCGTTTGCCTTAAGATCTTCAAAAAAAAGAAAAGGTGGCCATTAAGAGCCAATTTGGGTCTGACAGTCCAGACATTGCAGATATCAGTCTGATCTCTGTCAGAGGCTAACTGTCACCAGTGTTCCTCAAGTTATCCAGAAATTGCCATGTAACACCAGTCCTCGGTTGGTTCTGTGTGTATGCAGTGCAAATAACAAGGTGGTCTGACAAGTGCTTGTTTCAGGGGACTTGTGGCCATTATATTTATTGTGTAGAAACCTGACCCGAGGTCATTCCTGACCTGTTTTAAACGAATACCTGTTGTACGTAACATATCAGAAACAACCAAAAGGCACAGATAACATTATCAGAAACAGACAATGTGTCACGTGTGTAAATATCTTGTACTGTTCTAATGCATATGCGATGGTCATTGCTAAATACATTTTCAAGGCAATAACAAAGATAAACAGAGCTATACATGGACTTTAAAACTATAAAAATACTTGGCTCAAAGCAGCATGGGGAGTGCACCTTGTACTCTATGTTTCTTCTTTGGTTTTCTCTGGATATGGCCTTTTTTGTCCCAAATTAAAACTAATGGCAAATTTCAAACTCATATTGCTGAACTGTGTTCTGACTTCTTGGATTTCTACCATTGCACCTGTCCCAGCACGAGGGCTGCAGCAGTGAACTGAACTGATTAGGAACCAATCAAGAAAATATGGACCAAATCCAAAAATATAGACCAAGATACCTTATGCAATGATATGAAAGGCCTGGCTTGACACGTAAACGTTACTCTTTTAGCTCTCGGTACTCATCATGTAAGATTTTTTAAGGACTTTGGAATAACGAGTAGTTACCATAACTGCAACTAAAGTCCTGTAACAAAGTCCATCAGATGTGGCAGGAAACTGGACAGTCTTCACACCAAGTCAATATGTACAGTATAACTGCGAATCAGTGATGTCCCACTGTACCTGTCCGTCCAACGGCTACAGTCTGCCGGGATGACAAGCCTCCGCTGACAGTGGTGACAACCACTCTGTACTGGGCTCCAGGCCTGAGGGAGTGGAAGCTGTAGGCCGTGGTGTCCCCAGGCACGCTGTCGTTCTTAATCACAATGCTGTCATGGATGAGGAGCACGCGGTAGGATTCAGTTTCTCCAGCAGCACGTTCCCATGTGGTCTGCAGGCAGTCTGTCTTGCCCTGGTTTCTAACCGTGAGCTGGGTGACTTCTGCTGGAACTACAGGACACAGAAGTATAAGAGCATGCTAGAATACGTCTGCTTCTTAAAACCAAAACCAATTTATAGTATTTAGGGAAGAAAGAAGCATATTTTCTTAATTTAAAAAAGGCCAGGTTGTGTCCCTGAGCTGAAATTAAAGTAAGGAAGTAAACATTAGAAGGAAAAATAAACACAAGTCACGTGAGGCACAAAGACAGACACCTAACCTACCAGTCCTTCCATTCACTGAGGTCGAGGTACTCTGTTCCCCACTTCTGGTCGTCACAGTGATGGAGTACTGTCTCCCCGAAACCAGATCATTAAATGTGTACTCCCTCAGGTCCCTTGCCAGTTCCGTTTTCACAACCAGGAGGTCCTCATGTTTCAGCTGGACAACATAGGCATCCCATTCTGAGAACGGGGCAGTCCACAGGATGGTCATAGAGGCCTTGTCTGTGTGCTTAACATGCAGCTGCTGAACTGGCAGGGGAGCTGCAACAGAGGAAGAAGGGGAATAAATTCAGCCCAATTTCATAAAAGTCACTTGGTTCTGCGATTTTTTGGAGACTTGAATTTGCTTTTCATTCTGTGAGAGAGCATGCATTCTGTACTTGCCATTAGGTTGCGTTTCAATTAAAGGTTTTCACAAAGCTTTTAGTATACCATACTCGAGAGAAAACAGTACAGGAAGAAGGGTGAAGGCTCAGAATGGAGTGATGCAATTAATGGAGTACCACAGGGATCTGCCCTGAGGCCACTGCTTTTCCTTACTCATATCAGTGGTCTATATTCAGGTAAAGGTACTGTAGTAAAATAGTCAAGTTTGCAAACAATACCAAAACAGATAATTAGAAAAAACTGTACAGAAATCGCAGACGAAAATCCAAAAGATTTAGATAGGATTCAAGACAAACCCCTGGTAGATGATATTTAATGTAGACAAATAACTGATACACTGAGCTTGAAAAGGCTATTTATGAAAAAGACTTAGGCATTTACTGTATGCTGACACATCATTTATTGCTTTCCGTAGATGGAAAAGGGACAAAATGTTTAGGATTGGATCAAGAGATGATTTCTTAAAATTTTTATTTTATTATTTCCATTGCCTAAGTGCAAGTAGACAAGTGGATATAGACAGATATAATGTTATAAATACAAATGATGTACAGTAATCGCAGCAAGTAATTCGTTTTGTTTTCTCTGATTGTTTATTATTCCAGCATTTCAACTCACTGACTTAAATAACATTCTGGTCCATATCCCAAACAGAGCTTCTGAGATTTGGTTCATGTTCCTTTGGGCAGGATGGAGATTGTGTTTTAGTGACTTACACTTTGCTTGGCAAAGTGTACCTTGTGATTGCTCATTTGCTGGGTCAGGGCTGTTAGGGTCTGATTGGAAGGTACAGCCGTGACTTTCTATAAAGGTTCTTTGTAACCACATCTTTGAAGATGTGACTATTATTTATTCAATTAATACAAAGTATTCTTAAAAAAATAAAATGCCACAGATGACAATTTGCTTTTTTTTTTTACAAACAATAGAATGTTTTGCACCATACCTGTTCTCCCTTCACATTGGACAGCACTGCTTAGTTGCCCACTCTCTACAATAACTGCAGCCCTGTACAGGCGTCCTGGGATAAGGTCCAGTTTCCTGAAGGTATACTCCTTTGTGTCCTTCTCCACTGTTGTGTTCACGATCGCAACGGAGTTGTTGTAAAGGAGAATGCGGTAATGCTCCCATTCTCCCCTAGGGGGAGCCCATGTCATCCTCAGAACATTCTCCTTACCCCGGCCCTCCATCAGTAACTGAGAGACTTTGCCAGGAACTGAAAAAAATAAAGAGCAGAACCATTCCTACTAGGCTGCATTGCTGGCTTGAATCACAAAAATAACAAAAGTGTATCAAAGCAAAATGTAATCTTTCTCTATTAGAGGTTAAATTACATCACTGCAGATGGTTAGACACTTCCCACAAGAGCACAAGACAATCATATTCTGTGTCCACAAGAAACAGGCTTACCTGTACTACCTGTGGCCTGTGCTTCATTCTGTAATTCCCCACTTTTGGTTCTAACAGACACAGTATACGACAGACCGGGGGTCAAGCTTTTGAAAAGAGCCTCAGAAACACTGGACGCAAGCTGTCTCTCTTCTTGTCGGGAGGATGAACGGGACAGAGTGACAATGTAGGAATCCACATCTCCCACAGCTCTTGTCCACGAGGCCCTTAGGCTGTCCTGGCTGCCGTTGTTCAAGAGTTTCAAATCTAACACTTTAGCTGGGTCTGAGAACAGAAAAGAACAATTTGCCCTTTGCCTCCAGTGACAGCATCAACAAGAAGCTTTGCATTTTTCCCTTTTAATGCCGTCAGTATACACAATCCTCAACAAAACCGTATCATTCTCTAAACCTTCTAGAATCTTACTAATACTTGTGTCAGCAGTGAGAATGTTCAAGGACATTTCCTATAAAGAAATACCAATAAAATTGTCTGAGCTTAAGATTAGCAAAGGTGATAATTTGGAGGGGCAGCTTGAAGTAATTTGATAATTCAGGCCTTAAAAATATAATGCAACTTGACCTATAATATACAGAACCATGAACATTTTGTTTCTCAGTTATAATTATAATTGTGGGAATTAAGATTTCATATCATGAACCCATTGACACCCGAAGCAGGCTCTTTGCTTCTCTTTTCAGCAGGGACTAAACCTGTTACTTGTTCCTTTGCACGATACCATTGATTCTTAAATAAGCAAAAGGGTTTATGTGTACAAATCAAATTCATTTTTTTAGATGCAATGGTGTATGAAGCAGAAAAATATGATTAAGAATCAGTGAATGTGTAACGCTAAGTGGACCACTAGTTTATACAATTAAGGGGGCTGGTAATGATTTGCCAGGATACTCTAGGCTCCTAGTGAATCAGTGAATCAGCCTCCCTGACATCTGCTAGCTGACAGTGATGTCAGCGACGGAAGTGCCTCTCCTCTCCTACCAGTGCTGAATCCCCTGTACGTCACTTCTGAGTTTGTAGCCTTTTAAAATATGAAGTGTTCAATGGATGAGTCAGAGGAGCTTGACTGAGGCTGTGTGAGTATGAGGGTAATCACTGCCACTCAAAGGCACAACTGGCTGTTTCGTAAGCATATAACAATAAAGAATAGACTCAAAACTACAAGAAACATTTCTGCTAAATCAATATTGTGTCCGGATGCCTTAGATGTGCTTGGCTGATCCCTTCTGTCTCCCTTTTGCTTCATTTCAAATCGAAGAAACAAAGTGCTTAAAAACAAAGGACTGGGAACATGGGAAACAATAGCATAAACAGAGCCAACCAGGCACAAACGGCCCAACCCATAAAGTGAGGAGGCAGAGAAAAGCAGAAGGAAGAAAATGCCGAAAAGCTAGAGCCAGACTTCGCAGCTCAGCCACTGAGGAAGGGCGGAGGAGCGGCTGAAAATATCTTGGAAACAATTCCAAAGCCCACGGTGTGTGGAAACTAAAACAAAGAGCTGGACATTAAGTTCATTAGGAGACCCCCGAATCCACCAGGGCCTTTGCACCTGCACTCCATTAAACGAAAGCCTAAGCGTCAGGTTAAAAAATTTTCAGAACCCTGCCAGTTTTCCCTGACACAGAATACCGAAGAATTCACAACTCTGCACTGTTAAATAGCTTTTCCGTTAGACACTTCCATTTCATATACTGTATCGACAGGAGTAAGAGAATCTTGTCTGTGCCACATGGTAACAATTTGTGAACACAACTGTTTGTTGTTTTTTTAAAAGCATTTAACAAGTTTCTTTACACAAAAATAACTAGTTAAGACAGGTTATAATGCTACCTGAACAACTCGTTCACATTGTCATGATGTACAGTAGTGGGTGCATTGATCACAGATGATATATAAAATACATTTCAACCCAAATTTCAGGTTGACAGTATATAGAAGCTTTCTTTGCATTCCTCAGTATGTGACAAACACTCAAATCTAGTTAGGGTACTTAGGTCACAAGAAATGATTCAAACAGTACCTGTCCTGGTTGCTTTGGAACTGTAATTTTGTCGTCCTGCAGCCTCTGTAACCACAGTGATGTTGTAGGAGTGCCCTGGGATTAGATTCTGTAGTGAATAGGAGGTAATGCGACTCTCCAGGGTCAGATTTTGAATAAGACTCTTGTGGTCTCTGAGTAGCAGCCTGTACTTAGCCACCTTCCCAGACCCTGGCTGCCAAGACACTGTCAGACTGTCTACGGTCCTGGAGAGCTGTAGGTCACTCACTGCAGAGGGAACTAGACAGAAAATAGATAATAAGCCAACAACTTTAAACACTATGACTCACAAGTCATAATGTGCTGTCAGGGTACCCTTCACACCATGTTTGAACTTTATTCTAATACCTTTCGGATGTCCAGATATTATAACAAGCATTAGGTGAATTTTCAAATCCTAAGGTGTGTTGAAGTAAAATGTATTATCAGAGATGGCAAAATCACCCCATAGTTAGCAATTCACAGCTCAAAACCAAAAATTGTATTAACATAAAATTGTTTTTAAATATAAATTCACTTTGAATCCTTTATTGCACATTTGCTTTTCCCAAACTGCGTTGCAAACAATCTTATGTAGTAAACATGACATAAAGGTGTAAAAATGTTTATATCTATGGCTCTATTTAAGTCACCAGTGCAGAGTATTTACAGTATACACAACTGAAAGACATTTTCCACAACAATATAATTATATAAAGGCACAAACTTTGATTTGTTTTAGCTAGATTGACGTGAACTGAAAACAATCCCATATATAAGAAAAAAATAACAACAATGTAACAGAGAAGGGGTCGATTTTGCTTCTTCATAAGCCATGCAATGTTCTGCCTTCCAGACTGCTATTTCCTTAGCTTACAACATTGTTCTTTTTAGTTTTATCTCTATCTTCTTTATTTCATTGCCATTATGACCTCCCATTTGTTTGCATTTCTTCAACTTTACCAGCAATAGAATAGTCATAGGAAATCATGAAAGACCTTTACCAGCTTATAAGAAGGGAAATCCCTAAAACACTTCTTATTTCAAAGGCAAATTTCAGAACACCTTCTTTAGAAGCACTCAAACGTTAACAATATATAAACCTTTTCTTGATAATATGAGTACTCCCCCCAACTGATTTTAAACCTTAAAAAGATGTAAATTTGGAAATCCATACAAGAGTTAGTGATTTAGAAAGCCAAGTATGGAATTTACTTGTTTAACTTGGCCCATAACCACTACCCAAGCTTCATTTTACAATGGTACCTCCCGCTTGTTATTTTCTTAGTTGCATCAACTTGTTAGAAATCTTCTGTTTGATCAACTGAAACTCAATAAAGGAAAAATGTACAGATATTCTGCCGACTACAAGAAAGAAGATTCTTTGAGAATATCTTAGTGACAATTTAGATATCTCATTAGCACCTGAGGGAAAGACAGTGGCGAAGTGGTTAGTACTGTTGCCTTGCAGAGCTGAGGCTCGTGAGTTCAGATCTGGACCTGGCAGGTGATCTGTGTGGAGTTTGTAGTGTATGTTCTCCCTGTGTCCACTTGGGTTTCCTCCAGGTGCTCTTTTTTCCTCCCCCAGTCTTAAACACTAATTGGCTTCTGGGAAAATGGGCCGTGAGGTGTGAGTGTGCTTGTCAGCGTTTTGTGTTTGTGTCTGCCCTGTGATGGACTGGTGTCCCATCCAGGGTGTACCCTGCCCTGTGCCTGTTGCTTGCCAGGATAGGCTCTGGCTCTAAACTGCCGACCCTGAATTGGACGAAGCAGGCCGAATGAGGATGGATGGAAGTTCTACCTGTAGAAGCAGTGGTGAGCACTGGACTTGAGGTCTTGTTTCCTGCTAACGCCACAAGGCTCACACGGTACAGGCTGCCCGGAGCCAGGTCGGAAAAGCTGGTCTGCGTGGCGCCTCCCCCAGCGATACGAACACTCTGGGTGTCTCCCGTGTCTCTGTCTCGTACAGTGACTTCATACCAATCCACCCTGCCAGGAGACGGAGGCCATGACACCTGCAGCCCTGTACTGCTGCTCTTCTCCTGGTGGAATATCAGCCTGGCAGGCTCTTGAGGGTCTAGAAAGGAGAAAAAAATATTATGACCATCAATTAAATATATATATATGCATCAGAGCAAAAAATGAAAAGCAGCGAAGTAACCTCCAAATAGGATGGAGCACATTTTCATAACACGCTAGCTGACAAAATGGTAAAACAACATACGGTTGATATATTTTGATTAGATCAAATTTCTGTGTGTCCACCCAGACACCCAATCTCCATCTGCTTTTCCTGGTGTCACAGCAGGCTTTTGTGCAGCGCTGGCTATACTTTATTATGACTACTGCCGCTTGATCACCGAGCTCTACAGTAACTTGCTTCGTTTTGGACAGCTAGTCATTAAGTGGTAGAACACTTTTAACTTTTAACACTAAAAGTGGCTGCATTGAAATACGCTGGGCGACGCTAACTGATCAGTGTTTCCCAATATGTTTAGTTCCAAGTATGTAGCTGATTCATCACTCCTTGTCAAGGGTTGGAGGAATCGTGTAACCCTGCTGTTGTCATATCAGCAACATCCAACACGGTCATTCGGCTAATTCACTTTCACATCTGTTTGAACTACTTTCCCACCATTCCTTCAAATCTGCCGAACAACCCTGCTAATTGAGGAACAGAGATTCCCAGAGTGATTACAGAACGTATGTCATCAAGAAAACAAATCACAAAAGGAAGAATGGTGAAAGGTAAAAACAGTGTTTACTTGACTAAAAATCTTATGTAATTATTAAAACACCCAACAGAAAACATTATCATTGCCTGGGCTGAGTTGCAGTTGACTTATTTCATCAGCATTATCACTTCAAGCTGAAGGCCTCTGCAAAGTTCCTCAGCTCTTCACACTCATATCTCTTCTAGAAATGTTTTAATTTAATCTGCCCACCTCCCAGGAGTCCCCTCTTGTAAAAAAATATTTAAAAAAAATAAAAAAAGGAGTCCCCTCTTGTCTTGTGGTTCCAGTTAAAAAAATATCTTAACCAATGATTAAGTCTTACTGCATGTACAGTACAGTATTCCACTGTCACGTGAGTTTCTTCACACTTCCAATAAAGTAATAAGAAACTCCTTTGCTCTCTTATCGATTTGTGTTATTTTCTGCACTGTCTTTTCTTTCCAATCACTCATCCTTCCACGCTGTTTCGTAGCTTCTGTATCACCCTTGCTTTCAGAGTTCAGGCAAACCATTTAGTGTTTATGCATCCGTTTTGTACACATCTCTATAAGAACAACAGGGAACACACACTGGCCAGACTCCTGAGACATAATACCATCTCTCCCTTCAGGATTGTATTTATTATTCCTAAAGCACTCCATCCCAATCTGCTTCTCTATTCTGAATGTCTCACACACTATAACAGCTCCTCTCAATAGATGCTACCACAACTTTTTCTGCCATTTATACCAGTATTAGCATATTGTAAAATAGTAGTTCAGGTGGGTAGCTGCGTCAGCATGCGTAGGCGGTAAAAGAACAAGTAATAGGTTTATTCCATGCTGAAAAAAAGAAGAAAGAGAACACAACGTTTCGGCCGTGGAGCCTTCTTCAGGTGTGAGACCGTCACACCTGAAGAACGCTCCACGGCTGAAAAGTTGTGTTCTCTTTCTTCTTTTTTTTTCAGCATGGAATAAACCTATATTGTAAAATAGTCTAAAAGGTTATAAAATACATCAAATTCTATATATACGGATAGGGGCAATTTTGTTCGTGAACACAAATGGCCCAAAAGCTGATCACTGTGATTCCAAATCAAGTGGAAGCAGAATATTGTATGCTTTCATGTATAAGATGATTAGGTTGATCTATTATAACTGATTGCTTATTTAAAACACTGCAGCACTAATGTTATATGTAAGCAGTTGACTTCTTTACTTTTTATTATTTCTACACATTCTTTATCTCTCTTATTACAATCATAGGCTGCAGTAAGGCTTTTAAGTTACGTTTTTGTTCTCTTTAGGTATAGGTTACCATTTTGAGTGGTGATGGGTAGGGTGAAGCTGAAGCTGTTTTGTTCTGTTTTTTGATTGCTGATTTGTGAATGTGTAGTTTTCATAAAAAAGAAATATAAGAAAACAGCTGTAAATTGGGAATACAGTTAATAGGTATATAAAAATTGGTCAAAAAGATACAACAGGAAAAAAAGAAGAAAAGGAACAGTGAACAGCCAAACTGTTATGGCAATTTCTATAAACTAAAATATGTTAAAATAACCTATTCCTTTTTCCTTTCTATTCTGTCTTTTTTATAAAAGATCTCAAATGCGATAGAATTGTTTGGCACAAAATACAGGCTTTCTCAGGGAGCTGAGATTTTTGAGTGTGTGCTGAGTAAGTAGGAGCCACGCAGGAAACAGCCCAAGAAAGCAAGACCTTTAGATACCGAGGAGCAGCTGAGCCAGCTCCACTGGTTCGTGCCGGAGAACCTTGAGCCTTTCTTTATGGCTTCCTCCTATGGCGCCCTACTGTAAAAGACCTTGCTGCTCAAAAGTTCATCAGCTTCCGAAACCCCGCAGCACATGAAAAAGTAAATGACAGCTCAGTTTTCAACACAATGGCGCTGAATACAATTCAAAGCTCCCAATGAGAAGAAACGTACGCCACACAATAAACCGCAAGAGTTTCCCTGAAACAAAAGTTCGTGCGACTTCAGAAATAAGTCTCACGCTAGACGTAAAAAGGAACTTGGTTTCAAAACTCAGAACTCTCCTGATGTAGAGTCTGTAATTCCTAAAGTCCTGTTGCAGTTTCCTTTATGCAATTAATAAGGAATGACAGCCCATCATAAACAGTTTCACACTGCAGCCAGGTGGATTCAATGTTTAGTCAGCAGGGGGCAGACTGTGGAATTCAAACCTGCACCCACTCTTTCTGGGTACTCACCCCAATTTCTCTTTTCAACCAAGAGATAGAAACTTAAGCGCCTGTGAAATCTACCTGGGCATGACCTTATATCACTTAAGGCAGCGTGTCTGTCCAGCTTTGCGTTTTTTACATAATGTTGCTGGAACAGTGAGAATGAATACTACCAGAGACCCTGATTCACCCATGTGTATTTATTTCTGCTAAATCATCCCTTTCTTAAAATGAATACAAATGATCTAGAACATGTGCTGCTTTAATATATGGAAATGTTTTGTTTGCACTATTAAGTTATGGGTGAATTTTCTATATGAGATAACCACTACTGACCTTTTTATTTTGCTGCCTTTTCCTTTTGTTGTTGAAATAAAAAAAAAATCTGATTGTTTTATCATCTTTGCTTTCACAGTTTTGGAAGGTTTCTGCAAAGCTATGTGGTATTTTAATCAAGGTAAAGCATATTTCGTAGTAGCGTCACCTATCATGTATTAATCCAGCCAATACATTTAACTTCAAAGAGGGCATGTTTCATTGGAGTACTGTACGTACCAATGTTTTGGTTGCGTGCTTCGAAGGTAAAGTTCAGAAGTGCACACTTTATCTAATCTATCTGCTCCACAAAACAAAACATTTAGTCCTGCTGCATCCGTTCGTACAAAGGAACAATGAGACTGGGAAATGGCTGGGTAGAGGGAGTTCTGTCTGGAAACAAACACTTAAGATTAGATGCTAGCATTGTTATACACTTCTCCTCTGGACTGTGTCCAGCATCTATCAGACTGTGAAAGGCATACTTCTAACTGCTCTATCAATAACTGCATTACCACTCTATTTCAAAATGGCAATGACTGAAATATAGTTTTACACTGGTTTTGAAAGCGCTGAAGGCAGTTTGTCACACTGAGTGGTCTTTACACCAGCTCACTTTTTTATAAGACAGCTTCAATTAAAGATTAGACAACAGAACAGAAGATGATATGGGAAGAGAATGTAAAAAAAACAAGAAGGATAAATGAAAATGGCATATTTTCATGGTATTTTAAAACTTTTTGAACTACACTTTTTAAAAGTTTTCTGCCATGATAAAAACAATAAAGAATATTGATCCAAAGCATTCTGCATTAACTACAGTACATTATTTTGGAATGGTATTATTAAGCAACAGTTAAAACTAGTCCTGGCAGATTCTTGTACTCTTAAAATACTTCAACATTTCAACAAAGCAGTGAACATCACTGACACAATTTCTGTAGTTATCACTGGTCTAAACCATGTCTAGACGTAAGCTGGCTCATTAACTTCATCGTGCCTACAGATTTAGTACAGGTGTCAAAGCGCAAAATGGCTTCTTCCCTTCTTTATACTTCATACTAGCAAACAAGATAAAGCAGATTTACTGTACACAAATTTCCCCTGAGAGGCTAACTGCAGGAAACCTGTGAAACAAAGTGATCCACTTTTCAAAGAGCCTAATCACACCTGAGACACAAAATCATCAAGACATCTTCACACACAACTGATGCACTTTGCTGTGTGCCAAGTAACACAAAAAAGGCTGGTTTTTACATATTTGTAAACCCTAAAATCTGGTACCTACAAAGGCAAAAGAGAGCTACTGTATGAGCTACTCTATTTTATGTAAAAGAGTGATGATCTGATTACCTTAGTATTTTCTCTCAAAACAGTACTGTACATTCACTATAATCTGCTATATGACAATGTTTGCTTGTGACTTGTAGGAACACTAGAGCACATCCAGTACATGACCTCTTTTTTTGCAGACGTGTCTAAAGGCATACACAAATGTATCGCCAAAGTTCATGCTAACAACTAAAGTTTTAGTTTTAGGCCACTGAAGACAAAAAAACAACATAACTGCTCAAAGAAACTGGGATACACACACATTTACAGTAGCTAAACTGCAAAACCATGACAAGGAGCGCTCCTAATATATATTTTTTATCAAGAATATCAGAAAACAATGCAATACTGCAGGGAATCAAGAATACATCAAATCAAATCCGTAGTACAGCCTAAAGAGTAGCTTATAAAAGTATATAATATGAGTACAAAATCATAGTATAGTATATGAAACAGGATTACACAAAATCGTTAACTTCTCAGGTAACAGTAATCATCACAGTTATGACTACCTTATACCCTTCAAGTTTATTCTAATAAACAAACTGTTTTTTTTAAATCAATATCCGGAGTAGAAAGCAGTTAAAAGTATAAATACAATAACTAATATTAATTAGTAGCACTAGTCAAATACCGTTAATAACCTAAAAAAGAATACAAATTCAATTTGAAATCTATGATCTGAAATGACACAATGCATCGCGGCTTTGAAATCATTATTAACTTTACAACAACCCCCAAAGGAAAAGACCGGGCTTACAGTCTAACGATTTCAGTTCTTTTCACAGAATACTGTAGTTTCTTTAATTTATACTTCAATAAAAATGCGATGACCATACCATACTTTATATTGTAATAAGGCAAAACCTTCGCGGACTGTTAGAAAAGATGGCAAATAGTTTGCCAATTGTTTAATAAAGATTCAGATATTTTGTTTTAAAGATGTTACGGTTTCTTTTTATTATAAGGGGAAACATCCAACTGCTGTACCAACAAACAAGTTAAAAATTCGTTGTACTTGTATGCTGTACTGTACATACTGTACAAATTTACATTTTTTTAAATTAAAAACATGAACCGTTGACTGCTGGAAATAAAATAACGCTGGTATTGTTAATGAAGAGTAAAAAGCAAACGTAACCAAGGAACAAATAGTGTCCCCAATACATTAGCACAATTCTGGTAATATTTTAGCTCAAGTAGATAATTATATTCACTTACTGGTTTGAACTGACACGTTGGTCCGCTCTGTGACTGACTGAACTCCCAGGTGGTACAAAGTACCAGGCTCCAATCCCCTAACCTCGCATTCGTAGCTGAAGTCGTATCCCACGTCTCCAATGCAGTCCGAGATTTTTGAATTGTTGTGTGCATAAACAACACTGAAATTGCACGATTCGGCAGAGGATATCCATTTTAGCAAAACAGAGTCGTTGAAAACAGTGGTGTCAGTTAGGTTTACAGTACAGCGCACAGCTTCTGTAGTCCAGTACTGCAACACAAAATGTAAAAAAAAAGCTGTTAAACAAACGGAAAAAATAATTATTAAATTAAGAACTTTCTATGGAATTTAGATTATATATTATTCAATAAATAAGTCCTTATTTCAATTCAACCTACCCGTTTTTTTACTATAAAGACTCGTTCAATTATAAAATAATGTAAAAGGCAAAGAGCAGGCTAATCAGACAGGTACAATCATATTTTCCTCACCTGGAGAAAAGTCGATGCTACAAAAAGCAGGCCTATTAGAAAACCAGCTTCACATCTCAGCATTGCGATTTCAGTAGTTTTAAATTATCCTTTACCAGTTCAATAAATAATGATTTTATACCTCGAAACAGCATCTACAGTATAGAATTAATAACTTAACTGTTAAAATATCTCTCTATATAAAATAGATATAAAGACATGTAGTTGAAATTAGTGCAAACTTTTCCCAGGTACGATGAATCCAGTTTCCGATTTTAGACTAATAAAACAAGACACGACGGTTCTTCAGAAACCGTGTTGGTATCTATAATTGCGGCATTTAACGAGCATGCTGGTGGGCATTTGATAAGTAAATACAGCTCGCAGCCTCCTGCGATTCCCACGCTGCCATTGTGATACAGTTACTCTCTACAGTCTCTTTCATTCACTTCCTCAATCAAGAGTGAATTTCCTCGGCTCTTTCCAAATTATTAATCCAGACCTGGGATCGCCAATTGCGCAACAAGACAACGCCTTCGAATGATAAATTCAGTTTCCATACTCGGAAAAAAAACAGTAATTTTTCTTGAGATCAAGCCGTTTTTTCCCTCCTTCAAAAGTTATTAGAGTTCAGTTCTGTTGTCTAATCTAATTTTGGCATCCAGGTCTTGCCCACAGAGCCCCTCGTCAATTTCTTGTAACGTCTTAATTAAAAAGAACAGCTTTAGACTTTCACTTCTCTAGAAGTCCAATACCTGCAGCCATTCTTCAGCTGCTATTCCAACGCTCTCTCGTATCCCACCCTTCTTTCCTTCCTGTCTCTCACTTTCTCTGGAGACCAATTTCTTTGTCTTCTTTAAGTCATTTTATGCACTCCGAGATACCTCCCGTATTTTCTGTACATGTCTTTAAAGGCATTTAAAATGGTTCCTTTTCCAATCAAAAACTGCCAAAATTCGGACGATTCGGATTCAAAATACGATGTTTTTCTTAGGCAACTCCTCAGCCTTCTAATCATTATTTTTAGTTTAAACATTATTCAGAACTGTTTAGCCTATACTCAGTATAGCAAGGATTATAATGAAGATTTTAAATTAATATTGAATTAAGTTAAATTACTAGTACCTTAAAATTTGCAACACTTCTTTATCGAGAAATAGATATTTAATCAGCAATAGAAACTGTAATGTACTGTATACTGCATAGGTTATCAACAAAGTAGATGTAAAGGTTATTGAACAAGCATGTTTTTTTAGCTGTTGTGGTACTCTTGATAATGGGGTATTAATTATATCACAGAACCCTTGATATCTACACTTTATTTCAACTCATACCTGAAACCTTTAAGTGAATAAATGCAAAAAATATACTTAAAACAACCATTTCAACAGTGTTGAATAAATAAACATGATTATTGCCTTTTGCACCGAAATATACTGTACAGTACAGTAAGTACAGTAAGTCACAAGCTGTTTCCCAAAATATGCTATTTATCACTAAATATATTACTTTAATCTTGTTTCTGTTTTTTTTTTTAAACTGCAATGCTCACACCTGTACTGAACTTGCATTGCACACACCCGGTGTAGAGAATACAGTCAAATGTTTTACACAGAGTGTATTTTAAATAGAAGTAGACCACTATACGGGAAAAAACCCTAAGTTTCTCAACTACAGCTTTATACTTCCTAAGTTTGGAGTTTCACTGAAACAATGATTTGATGAGGTCAGACTGGTCTAACTGAACAAAAAACACAAAACGTTCAGCTCCCCACATCTACCGCTTAAACAATACTGTTTGTGCAAACGAAAGAGACAAATTTAAGCAAAACTTTCTTTAATTTAATCATTTTAGGGTGTATGGGTTAGCTTAACTTGCATTAAATGCAAACGAGACTACAGACTCTGTACTTTGGGTATTGTCTGAACTCCTCATTTTTCAAACATATTTCTTCAAAGGCGTGATCTATAAAAGGAGAACAGAACGGAAGGGAGCCTAGGAGAGGCCGGATGTGCCTAAATAAGAGCCTCTGCTGCTGCTCCCAGATACTTTTTCCAACATTTCCTGACATTTAAAAAAAAAAACTGGACTTGGCTTTTATCAAAAGGAAAACACAACGTACGGAGATGAAAAGTGTTTAACTCACGCAGATCATGACTATCACAGATACAACAGTGTGGCTCAACAAAAGAAGTAAGTACCTTGCCAAAAAATATTACAAAAAGGGAACGAGTATTATGACTGGAGGTACAATTATAATACTGACAGGAGCAGGAGAAAGCACATCCCAGGGAAACACTCCTATCTTTCATGAAATGAAATGCTCACCTACAGATGCAGTTGATATGATGAAGGTTTTTATTTTGAAAAGTGATAATCAGAATCGCTCTCCCAACAAAGAACTTACTAATCATATCAATTCTGACCACATTTACAGTATAGAGCAGAAGTCATAGCCAATGACGGAAACAGTGTGCAGAAAAAAGGGCAAGTTCAAATACCTCTCTGTAGCTTTCCAACAAATCAAAACCTGTTACAGAACTTTGAGACGATTTTAACTGCTCTACTTTGAAGACAGATCCACTTAATTTAAAAGTATAAAAACTGAATACACTATTATGATATTGTGATGATGCTGTTGGGGTGTTAAGATCAATATTCCGATGTTGAAATATCACATGATCATGCAGAATAGCATATTCATGGCATGAGCATCACCTGTTTCAACTGGCTACAGAAATATTCCAGGATCTTTCTCACATTCAGTCTTCATGCTACACTGTGGTATGACATATATAATAGTATCCAGTAGTTTCCTTTTTAAATAAGTAAATATGAATCTATTAGCAGTCTACAACACATTATCAATAACCAATAATCAATGTACTCATTACTTAGGTTTGAAATATTTTAATTCAAAATAAAATAAAAACACGTATAAACGAGGATGCAATATTATGTTGTCTGTATATATGTTTGCCATAACTAGTTAGTAAGAATTCATAGCTATGCTTGGAATTTTATTCTTGCATAACTTTGGCATACATACATAAGATAGAGAATAATAAAAGTTATGCCATGAGCACTGATAAGCAATTCTTAAGGATCTGTTCTTTGATTGTGTGGATGATACTAGTAATTAGTGTTCTCTGCTATCTAATTAGTTACCCCATCCACCATCAAATATCAGTCCGTACTCACCTGTTCAGTTGTGACAGTGGTGGAGTCAGTTGCTGGCCCAGTAGGTTGTGTTGTAACAGAGGAAGTTGTAGTATGGATAGGTTCAGTTTCAGGACTCGTTGTAACAAATCTTTCAGAGGCCACATATGTGACAGTTTGTGTCTCAGTAGAAATCATATTGTTAGGAGGAACAAAAGTCAAACCTGTGGTCAAAACACTGTTTTCAGTTAGATCTGTGCTGGTGACCATCAATGTGGTAGAACTTTGCAATCCTGTACTAGTGGTTGCAGTGAGTGTTATAGCTTTATCTGTATGGAATATATCTGTACTGGGAGCAGCGCTAGACTCTGTAACTGTAGCAGTAATATCAGCTTTCCTTTGGTTTGCAGTTGTGCTCATAATAGTTGCTGCAGTGGTGCTATGTACAGGTATTTGGGAATTTGTACTCGTAGTTGTACTGGCCGTACTAGTACTTGTACTAGTTGTACTAGTGCTTGTTGTACTAGTTGTACTAGTACTTGAACTAGTTGTACTAGTGCTTGTTGTACTAGTTGTACTAGTACTTGAACTAGTTGTACTAGTTGTACTAGTACTTGTACTAGTTGTACTAGTACTTGTTGTGCTAGCAGGTGTAGACACAATTGGTGTAGTTCGTTCTGCAGCAAGACCTGAAAAACATAAAAACACTTGTTAAATTGTGTTCTGTTTTTAAGATTGACACAGAAAAGTAAAATACAGTAACTAATTTAATCCAACACCGGCATACTGTATCAATTTAGACAAACCTTCCACGAATACAAAATGCTCAAAGGGTCCACGATTTGCCTTCCACAACAAATTTCTGCAGAGAGAGCTAAGAGACCAAAGACTGCTGATCTGCTAGAACCAATCCTAGGGTCTTTTTGATTACACTTCACCTGAGACCAGCTACTTACAGTAACTGGGCTTTTAATTGTAACTTTTTATTTTTATTTCCTACAAAGCACACACTTGGAATTATGATAACATTTCATAGGTAACCTAAACAAACATCAGAAGACACTGGGATCCCCAGAGCCAAGACAGACACGTTCTGCTGCTCTACTACAGATACTGTACCTGCAAGCATACTGTATGAGCAGAAAAATTCAAACTTAAGGAGATTAGAAAGGGTATCGGAAGTCCATCAGTCTTTACGACCAAGTTCATTACAAGGGCTCAATAATAAGCTGCAATTGGTCCCACCAATGTTGATAACGGTACATCTCATATCTAACCTTATTCCAAATTTTATTTTTTAGTTCATTGTTTTGCATTGCTCTTCATAGAAGTTTTTTTATAAACTAAATATACAGTAAGCTTCCCAAGCTTCTCTACCTGTCTGTGTGTCTGTGTCTCATGGAGAGCAAGCTGGGGTACTTGAAAAGACAAATTCCTTATGCAAAAAATGTATATGGCTAATAAAGTGATCTCTCTCTCTCTCTCTCTCTCTCTCTCTCTATTATGAGGGAAACATACCTGTAGTAGATGAAGCCAGCCCTCCTACATAATACATATCTGAATTGAAACATTATCATGCAACCAATTACCAGAGCCAGCGCCAGTTTGATTCCTTTGGAAGCATTTTATTTTCTTTTGAATACTCATGCAGTTTCTCACAAATAAAATCCTTTAAATGCATTCATATCTGGCATTTCATATCAGAAATGCATCTAGAAACACAGCCTATAAGAGTACTTTTTGCACTTTTTTACTCAGCCAGATATTCTGATGAAAAAGAAGTCAATATGAATCTCTGAAAGTACTTTTAATACAGTGGTTGAAAACTGCCGATAGTTATTGCTGTCCATAGCAGACACTTGAGTTTATCTGATAGGGGCTGGGTTATTCTTGCACAGATAAAGAACAAAGCAGACTCACATGTTTTTGGAGTTTGTTTTTAGCTGTGTTCTACCACCCTTAACCTGGGTGAAACAGTAGCCTTTTCTCTTCAGGAAGATGCTGATTTTTAGATATTTCTCGTGGATTACATGTGTATTGGTGGTGAGGGTGTTGTAAAGTACTGTTACAAAAGTAGATTTTCTTCTGTACAGTATAACAAATACTGTACTACCATCAAGATTTATATACCGTTAGTGGAGTTTAGGCAAAGTACAAAAATGCCACAGGATATGTCAAAAGAATATGAATAAGAAGGCAGAATATGAATATGAGATGAAAATCCATTTTCCAGTATTATGTTGAGGAAAACTTACAGATTTCTACAACTCTATGTCAATTATGCAGAATACAGTCAGCTGTTGAAAACCCCCCCAAATGTTCCATTGTGTTATCAGCATATGAGTCAAAGTGAAAACCATGATGGTGAATAATATCAGCAAAAGGCATAGTGGTTCAAATACATAGTCCCATATAAGGACTCATAATTAATTTTAGCCCCAGGAATAGTTTCAATTCTGTAAAGGAAACAGAAACAATAGACAAAAAATGCCATTCACCCCACATAATTTCTCCAAAGTGAAAAAATCCTACATATTGAGAGAAAGCTGTAAACACCAAGAGTGCTAGAGCAGATGGTTCTCCATTTTAACCAGCAATTCTTCAATACCGTAATGGGGTCTAACCAATATAGAGGACAGCCAGTTCAAAACAACCTATTACAAATACTACAAATATTCAGTAGCATCTCTCTCATCATGCTGGTGCCAAGAAAGTTAGAGCAAAAAGTACTTGCCACAAAATATACAGGTAATAAAAAGCAAATTCCCTTTGCTTAACAGCACTACTAAATTTCTTGTAAAAAAAAGGTGAGCCTTGTAAATTCAAGACAGAAAAATCCAGAAAAGATCAAATCAAACTATTATAAATCCAGTGTACGCACATCGCTACAGCTACTTAATATTTGGTTGTTAAGGTGAGCTGTTATTTAATCTGACTTTATGACATAAAATATTTATATTGCACTGAAAAGAGCAATCTATTGCAAAATATACAAATACTGTATATCAAGGCCCAGAACTATTATCCAAAGGCAAATTCTTCTCACAAGTTAGCTAGAACTGTGGTTTAACACAGCCTTTACACCTAAGTCAGCTGAATAGTGGGGTATACTTCAGATGGTTTTACAGCATTGTTATACAGCAGGTAATGAAGAGAAATCAAACTGGACAAAATTAATAAACTTCCAGAGAATGTTTTGTCAATAACAGTCCAACAAAACTTTCAAAACCACAACCTTTTCAGGATGAAGCAAGTATGAGGATATGTTTGACAAACACTAAATTGTAGTTGCATGATTTAAAAACAGAATCTCTGTTTTGCATTTTTTAGACATAACAGTCCCAATGAGGTTTTACAATTAAATCCAAACTAATTACTGTATGTTGCAGAGCATGTGTGCAAACAGAATTCTGCAGGATCTAACCAAGGGATTTTTCTGACACCCTCTACTGTTTGCAAACAAACAGTATCTACTGTTTGCATCCTTCACTGATGTTTCATGCACAGTATGCCTCCCTGATTTAAAAGATTCAATCATTTTGTAAAGCTAGGAACAAAACGTCTTTTGAAACCGTACTTTAGAAGCTAAATAAATGAAGGAAATCCAGGAATTTATTTGAATTAAAAACACATACTTGGCATAACCCACAAAACAATAATCCTGATGGATGCTTCAGAACCTGCTGCTCTTTAAAATGAAATAAAAAAGTAGAGCAATGGCATCATATTGTATAGAATGTACAAAATACAACTAGGTGTTTGTTTTAATTTCTCAATAAAGATGTCTGAGCCAGAAGTGTCTCTCCTGGGGAAAAAATTAAGTTAGTATCACCAGCTTGAGTTCCTCTGCACCTCTACACCAGTTCTATACTTCATCTGAAAATGGGTACAACTAGGAAATGGTTACCCTTTTTTCTACCATTACAAGGTATACTGTATGACTAAAAGGTGTATTTGACGATTCAAAGTGAATAAGGCACATCGGGTATCTCAATCTAATTGTTCTGAGAGGAGTTTAGATGTGAAGAAGTCAAAATAAGACGGTCACCTCTCATAGAGGTCTGATTAGTGATTAGAACGGTAGAATGCAGGACTTTGCATTACTTATCACAGACAGGGTGGATGAACTTGTCGGCCATGGTCTCAGTACTGCCAAATTTGCCAGGAAGAGGAGAGATTGCTTACGAAATTCCTGTGCCTGTGTTTGGGTCGGTCAAATCCCTAAGCACAATGTGCAGGGAAATGGGTATCAAAAGTAATATCCTTTACTTTCATTTAGACCAACTTTAAAAAAAAAAAGCCAAGCCACTGAAAGATTTTAGAATATTCACTATCACACGGTACTTGCCGTAATCACAATTCCCTTTCCCCTTGTTACCGAAAATGAAACAAATCATTTTCACAGATGTTCAGGCGCATCCCGCTGATGGAAGGCGGGTAACCACAGTACTTCTCTCATTTTGGCAAGTTTTCAGAACGCGTAGTTTTTCGTGCCTGGTAAGTCACAAGCGCGACATTTACTGTATATTGCACCAACAGCAATCGCCTTCAACGATGTTGCATGTTTAACCTTAAAGATTTAAATGTTCACTTCTTCGCTGCCCACTCTCACCGCCGCTGCCAGTGCATAAGAAATGAAACCTCTCACCTTTCTTTGCACATAGACTTCCCGTGATTACTTTCCTTCCAGATTCGACCTCGTACTTAGTCCAGTTAGAATACCTCTGTTCTCCCCTGAGGACCACTCGCAGGCCCTGTTTCTTGAGGAACAGCGGACGGTCGATGACCCCGAAAGTCCCATTGTCGTCGTAGCACTTCCAGCCAGGTGCGCTGGAACATCTGCCAATGGCGGCTAGGCGTGCGTGACGAGGAAGATCGCTACTCAAGTTGAACCACAAGCACAAGGAGGACTGAAGGTGGAGAAGTTTCAAGTCGTTTGTCCACGTCCACTGTTGATAGGGACTGGTCATGTTGCACTGGACAAGGACTACAGCCTTGTTAAGTGTCGAGAGACATAGCCTTTTTGACGTGTGGGCAATTAGGAACTCTTCTACAAATAAAAAACGTAATTACTAATAGTAATAATAATTCTATTAATAATTCACGACTTATATAAGGTTGCACAATAATAGCAGAAGAATTCGACGCATTTGCACAGCCCCCTTTCATGAAGAACTATAAATTACTAACATTTTACATTAACATTTTAATATAATAAATTATTATGACTGATCTGCGTAACTGCATTAATAAGATAATATTTACGTTAGGTAACAAGTGTACGACTTAAAAGTTACATTGTTTAACTTAATGGGAAGTTTTACTATTACGATGGTAAAAAAAATCAAGGTACTGTATACTATGTATATACTGTACTGTATTAAAGTGTTCAGCAATTTCAGCATACTGCACATCATCCAAAATCATTTCATAAGCATAAACCACTTTAATTCGTATGTTTCACCTTCATCAAGTTCGGTGTTATTTTTGTTTCAGTATACAGTATGTCTTTCCAAAGCAGTTAGTAGGATTATTCGTGTAAAAACAATACACGTTTATACATTATACACATTTATAGCTGTAAAACAGTAACTAATTCCCATCTTGAGGAAAATTATAAAGAAAAAAAACAAACCCAAATATAAGAATAATACAGCACCTGCGTTTCAGAAAACATATAGACTACTAATAACAACCGTTGGATCTATTCTGAAATAATGATGTTATCATGATACCAAGACAATGTTAAGCGTACGTTCTTAGCATAACATACAACACCATTGTAAACAAAGATGCATAAATTTAAAATCGATTTATGTAAATCAGCAGACACCCAGCAGCGTAATTAGACATTTTAATGTTTGTTTTAATAAGAAATAACATAAACATAATCAAGTATGTTGGCCCAATTTCATTGCCATTGTGTAAAGATGAAAACCAGGATAGGTTTCCGTTAGGATTTGGCAAACTCTAATCAACCATCAAAGCACGTTTTCGAAACCAGCTCCAGGTTGAAAACTACAGGATTAGAAAGGACACAGCAAAGCGCATTACTTACCTGTCCTAGTAAAAGTCAGGCAAAATAATATCGCAGTCAAAAACAAGGTATCCATTTTACTTGTACTACAGTTTCACGCTTCCACTAAATTACGATGAGCAAAGTTAAGGCTTGAAGAGGAAATGCGCCTTCAGGGGAAAAAGTCAATGACGAGCACTTCCTTCTATTCAATTGTTTTAGGAGTTTCATAGTATAATATCATTTAGTGGGACTCATCAAAATGGAAGTACTATCTTTTCGGAAATAGAAAAGTACATTGCAGCTGCAATACTGTATCTCTTAACACCAGTTACTACCATATTTGTGGTGTGCAGGGCGTTAAAGTTAGCAATGGCAATTTACTTTAATGACATGTTTACGCCACCATCGTGATAGCAGGCAGGTAATTTAGAATCTGCTGAGTTACTGTGATCCTGTGAGCGTTACGATATACCACTTAAACCGCAGTGATGGTGCAGCAGGCACAGCAATATCCAAACTAAGTGTACTTTTAGTTTATGTCTGTTATGCATAAAACTCCAGAAAAGTTTGTATCCATCGCAGTTTATACCTACATACATTTGTACCCGATTCAATGTAATTTTACACTGTACATACAGTAATAACAATATTAAAGGGCAGTAAGGAAACTGGATAGTGTCTTCATTACAGTTAGCCCTTGAAAACTGAACAAAAATACATTTATATGTGCATTTCTGCAAGACATTGCTTAAGGTAGGGAAGAATTCTAAAAAAGAAGCATAGTGCACTACGGAAACAGAAACATGAGACTTGATCTTTTAAAATAATATAGGTTTATTGGCAGTATAGAATATAAAGTCAACATCAATAGTTAACAATACAGAGCCTGTACAGCCTTAGACTGCTCACTCTATCCCAGGAAACAAATATTCCCACAAGACACTCTAACCTGAGGACTCTGTGACTTCCTTTTTAAAGAATATATGTGTAACACTTATTTGAAAGCTGTGTGGCATGGCTTGTTTCACAGACAATATAACCTTGGTCTCACCTGACCATAAAGCTTCAACAGAGCCCACTCTACACCCTCCATAAGAGGAAGGCTTGTTAAGGTGTTTTACAGTAGCTGAAAAGGAGAAGATGATAAATGTTTTATTAAAGCATGGTATCAGAAAGAACTTTCAAATCAAGTGTAATATACTTCATTAAAGATAAAGACCATGTCTGTTGGGCCTAGAAGTGTACAGCGAAGTCAGAAAGTCAACACAATACAAAATGTGTTTGAAATGGTTTAAACCGGACCAATCCACCCAAAAGCAGTTCGCCCTGGATTTAAAAAATAACATCCCATGGTGTTTAAACTTGTCTTCAATGCAGCGCCTCATATTACACATGCATATGAGTACACAAAAAGCTCTAGACATTCAGAGCAAGTACTGTATCTTAACCTGGGAATCAGCATACATTTTTATAGCAGAGAGGTTGGATCAAAGAAAAGTGTAATAAAAAAAAATCCCAGCTCAGCAGAGGAAAACAAACTTTAAGATTGTAAAAAATATTTATGTACTGTACAATGTTACTGTACAGTATCTAGTGTTGACTGGATATATAATTTTCACAGTATCGATATTGCTACAAACATTAAGCCATGAATTGTACTGTTACTGGAGACTACCATCTTAACTACCATTACACAAATAACTTATAAATACAGGTTTCTACAGAAATGTCTCAATTCTGTATAAAAAACAATAAGCTTCTTTAAACATTCCAACAGAAACACTTAAACATTTTCATAAGGGTAAGAATATTTCAAAAACCTATTATGCATCTTACGGAGACTGATCATAAATTTGGTAGAAACAAATTATACTTTATAATATGGAAATGAGATTAAGGCATTTCTGACCTACAGTACCTGGATCAGATAACCACAAAATAATAAAGCAAATCTACACAGATGTAATTTGAAATGAAATTAAAAAATGTTTCTGTTGGTGAAATATATAACAGTTTATACACTCCCAAAATAAATCATACTTGTATTAAGGAAAATGGCATTGTGAGTGTTTTAAGGACTTCTTATCATTTAATGAAATTAAGCTCACAAATCTTACACATTTTGCTTTGTTCTGCTATTTTCACTTATTGTTTCTCCATTATATACAGGAACACAATTCAATGACAACTTTTAACTGACATTTTAGCTATTTTGTTTAAAATTAATAGTTAATCTTGATACATCAGTATTTTGTAGCTCTGAATGTAGATCCACAAATATGTACAGTATAAGAAACAACCTGACAATGATTCAACTAGATCTGACTGGTGATTGTGACTGAAATTAGTTGAATGGTAAATATACTGTAGTAACCACTATGACATTTCATATTGACAGTTCATGACGGCCCTAATTTGCTTTGAACTGGTGTGATCAAGAATTTAGAGAATCTGATCAATGTGGTCAATGTGAAGTAATGATTGAAAAAATGACAAGTTAGGCTTTTATTTATCCTAGACTAGACTGGATTAACAGTTATAATAGTAGAAAACATTAGTGAAAGCCTTGAACAAATTGTTCACAAAAAAAGTTGTTGATAAGATACAGATTTTGGAACTCCAGACTGTGCTTAAGATGCCTTAAGTCTTTTGCAAAGTAGTGTACATTGTTAAGACTTTTAATATAGGATAATTAAATGAACCATTTTTTTACACCTTATAAAATGAGTTGAACTGTCTTGAGGTGATGTTCAAATAGATTCTGATTACAATGTTTTTTTTTTATGTGCCAGATAGATAAATCAAAACCAGAGCTATTAATGAATAGTATATTATACTGTAACAAACTTCCCAGGAACTGAGACTTCTTGCAAATTGGCTTACAGTTTGATACCCCTATTTTTTAATGGTATCACCAATTTGCCCTGTTTCTCCTTGTGGCTAAAATCTCTAATCCACAGTAAATGAGCTGCAGATGGAAAATTAGTCTAGACTCCTACCAGTCACATCACCATAGAGTAATAGACACTGTAAGAAAGTCCACTACTGAGTTACTGCTGAAGTGTTACAAGACTGGTCTTTGCCTTGTGTTAAAGGCAGTGAATAGAGAATAAACTGGCTCATTTGGTCTCAAGACAAAAGCGTTCTTGGTGTGATTAAGAAACCAAAGGCACGAGGACCTGAATGACAAGACGTGTCCATCAATCACTTAAGTGTTGTGTCTGCGTTTCATAAAGCCACCCTACTGTAATTAGTGTCCATCGTTTCAAATTCATCTTTAACAATGAAAGTGGACCTACAGTACCAGAAGAGCAGCTACTGTCATTCCATGTCAGTGTCTATGACCTAAATTTCTCCTTACGCCACCTTTCGTAATCACTTCTTATTTCACGTTCTTTGTGTTCCGACTCACAAAGTATTTATTTTTTATTAATTGGCAACGCAGATGAAGTACAAGCCAGCCCCAGCAACCTTTAAATAAGGTGTTAATGAATAATGTAGTCATTCAGTTTAGCAGCTCTGTTACTCTCTTACATACAATTTGTGGCATACATATGTTCAGTATATAGTTTTATGTATATAAATGGGTATATATTAGGTAGTTAACATATCACAACATTCATCTTGATTAATATATATATATTGAACAGCTCATCATATGGCTTATATAGCCATCAGACCACATAGTGGATAATTTCTACAAACAGTAAACAATATACACTGACATTTTGGATTTTTACACAATAAGTAATGGGCATTGTGCATTGTACCTGCTACATACTGTAGATCTACTATAAATAGACAAATATATATTTTTAAAACCTTTGTATCACAAACAATAATTAAAAAAATCATTACATACAAAAAAGTTTCTAAATGTTTTCATAGTCAAACAGATATCTTTTTTTTCCCCTAAAATTTTAAACACTTGCAGTTTCAGCAGCAAGATGTTATGTGGTCAAAAGATATGCCAGCCACATAATTTATAATAGCACTTTAACATTTACATTGTTTTCACATGTATATAAAGTAAAGCAGTTGGGTAACATTTACATACTGTACTGAACCCCAAATTCTCAACAACAACAAAAAAAATCCTCTGCATAAAACTGACTTTAGTGAAATAACATGTAAATATCACATTTTTATAAATACGATACAAATTCATATCAGGTAAAGTCTGAAAATCTCAAAATATTAATTATAGCTGTTACCAGTAGTAGAAGTATTTGGGAGCAAAGCACACCAGCATCCATTACTTGCATTTGTTCCCTATTAGTTGTTTAATTCTACATAATCAAAAATCCTCACTTACATTTCTTAACCATCCAGTTTGGCTGATGCATATTTTAATATGTCATTATCTGAAAAAAAGGCGCTTTGAAAAGGATCTGGTGTTGAAAGGGACTGTACTGCAGCACTGAAGGATGGACTAATCTTAGTGAAGCTCTGCTGCTGGGAACAGAACTTGACTGATAATTGATCAGGATAGCAGCAGTACGCTGGCACTGTGGATGGATCAATGAATCAGGCTTCGATTACCTTGTATATGTGTTCCATGGTTCAAAAAGATGTGAAGCATTCTTGTACCAACAATCATCTTTTAATCCAACAATTTGCCCATTCTGATTCATAATTGGAATTCATTAAGTGGAAGTATACTGTAAATCATTGATGATTAAGTGAATGTGAAATAAGCAAAAACCCACCGAATACGAATGAGCTCAAAGGTTATTAGCAATGTTAATGACAGCACTTTATAGCACAGAAAATTTCAGACTGTTTCTTGGAGGCTATGGTTAGGGTTAGACAGCTTTTGCAGTCTGAGATCTATGAACCAGTGTGTAGTCTACAGGAGCAGTGCTACCCCAGGGACAGTTTTGCCTACTGTTTAAAGTGTAAAACAGTTAAAATATACTTTCTGTCTAATAAATATACTGTTTTTCTGTTTTACATATACTGTTTGTCTACTATATTTTCTTAATGTACCATACAGTACATACAGGAATGTATGTGAACAGCTATTAATCTGCATAAAGATCTGTGGACTTTAGTCTTAAAGTTGGATGAAATTATTGCTCTTTCCTCTTGTTACTGTGAGCATATTTGGAAAAAATAGAAAAGTGTGGGGTACAGTACAGATATTAAATGAAGAGGATACAATACGCTGTACAATAACTGATTAATGCAAATGTAACAGTAGTTTTCTGTTTGATGATCAACAAGTGATTATGTATTTTCCAAATTCTGATGTTTACAAACTTAAATATACCTAAAAAAAATAATATTATGCATTGATATGCTAGCACTTGCTTTAACGAATGAACTGATTTTAACAGAACAAATACTTTAAACAGAAACCTCCTTTAATTGTAGCCCCAATAAATTTACTGTTTGATCTTTGACATGGTCAGGATGTTGTAAAGATACGGTGAACAGCCCTTTAAAATTTGTAGTGATTTAACCCTGACAAACGGCTATATTAAACAGGCCATTATTAGGAAAAGTGTGTAAAACTGATTTGTAAATGTACCAATGTTGTGAGTGGCTTAACTACAAGACAAGGCTATCAAAGCCACCACCTTAAGCATAATAGGATTCAGTAATAAATATAAGCATTAAATGGCAAAGGAGCTTCTTTGGGAAACATTTCAAGCATCCTTCACATACCAAAAAGCCACAAGTAATACATGCCATATGTTCTAAAATATGTAGGCAGGATAGCTTGTTGTTGTCCATGTAGTTCATATTTTGGTAAAAGTTATTTTTGTAGCTTTCTGTGTAATTGGCAGAAAAACAGGACAGCAAAATGAAAAAAAAAGTGTATTGAGTTGAAACAGAAATCCATGTTACCTGGACCTTCATATTTTTTATCTGTCCATTTCTGGTTAACACCACTCTCCCCTACCTCTGTATTAACAATAATCATAGAACAAATTAACCAGAAAACCTATGAGTAATTCATAACCTGACTTGGTTTAAGCCTCCTGCTGCAGATGTGTCTGCTGGGACGGTTTGGCTCACAAATACTTCAACCACGTCGAGTAGAGTATAACAGTCTTTTGAATTGTAACTTCTGTCAGTGTGATCTCCCATTTTGCAAGCATTTAACTGATTCCCATTTTCTTTCAACTTACTATTTTATCAAAATCAAATAAGTAAAACTGGCTGTAGATACCAAATCCATTAGCATCAAGAACAGCCATTAGTTACTTATGCAGAAGCTGGATACTACTGGCAGAAGTCAAGAGTTGTTGGGTACTACTGGTACAACCATACTGTAAGAATACACTTAAACCTGCAGCACTGCAATGGCAATGAGATGGAATGCATAAATTCTTATAAGAAAAGCTTTTTTGAGGCAGATAAAAGAAAAGAGAATATACTACATTCATTAACGGACACTCATCTTTCCAGGTTACCTGCCATCCTAACTTGTGCCACACAAGTTCATCTTAGAGAAACGCAACTGGATCGCACTCCTTGCGTGAGATGCTGCCAGTAGGTAATACAATTACCTTTCAACTCTTCCTCCAAATAAACGAAGACTTGGCAAAACAGCACAACAAATTATCACTGGCCAGCGTCGGTGGAGAGCCTGCTTTCGTAGAGACTCAAGGCATGGTGCACAAACTCGTACTGTTCACCTGTCTGGATCATGCCTCCTCTACACATGGAGAAGAAACAAAATGACAAAAAAGTCTCAGCATAATCAAAGCTAGGGGGAAGTACACATTATGCTCAAATGTTCTCTAGACATGTTTTACCACATTTATCCACAGTATTTCTTTGTCTTCTGCATCTTCTGCAAACTACATCTACTACTGTTTGCAGCTACATTCGCACATAGAGTTACACTTACTGTACAGTACACTGGCTATAGCAATGCTTTTCTTAAGCATGGATGAAAAAATAAACCAGAAAAGGAAATGCTTTACAACAGCCCACCACATACAGGTACATATCACATACTGTATTTCAACCACAGACCACAAGTATACATTCCATCATATACACATATACTTTATGTAGTAATCAAAGATAAAGATGTCGAGGAACTTGAAAGCATGATTAGTAGACGTGGGAACGGAACAGAATAATTGCAGCAGACTGGTGCAAATGGATTTATATAGGGGTAAAGCAAATATGAAGTATTGGCTTGTTATTATGAATTGTTACTTACTGACAATTACCCTAAAATACACTGCAGCATGACACTGTATTATAAAAGACAAACCACTTGTCCATGGCTACTTGCTTTGGCATTACATGTGCAAAAAGACCTGTTTTCTATAGAGCTGTGTTACAAAAAGTTAAGAGTGAATTAATGGTCTGTTCTTTCTTAGCCATGATTTTGCTCTTAACAGTCATGACCCGGGACAGTTTGTAAAGACTAATTATACTTATAATGTGGCCTGCAGAGATCTCATCCTGCTTAGTTTTACTTCTTTCCTGTTCTTCTCTGCTAACGGTAGCCCCTCCCAGGGACTGAGCACTAAATCATATTCAGACTGTGGAACACAATCTCTGACATCCTGTCTGCACAGACCAAAGGGGTCCTAACAGTGTTCCCAGCCCTCCACCCTTTAACATCATCACGCCTCTCTTTGCACAAGCACAGGAAAGTGCTTTTGACCACCACTGAGTATATGCACAACACTAAGACCAACACGTTAGTAAGGAATCCCTATTTTTCTGTGTTGCTCCTGCAGTTATTATTAAAACTGGAGAAAACAAAAAGTAAGATGTATTAAAATGTTGGGAAGAAGTTTTTAATGTCCTATTGCATAACGCAGAGGAAGACAAAGTAAAAAAAATGTTTTCTGAGAATCAGCTGCTTCTATGTTTTCTGTGGTTCTTGCCGTTAAATTTAAATAATGAAGAAATTAAGGTATACAATAGTGTCCTGTCCATGAAAACAAATAAAACGATGTACCCATGTACTTCTTATATCTCTCCTCAACTTCAGTGTGGCATTCCAGTATCACATCTGTGGTGGAATATACTGTATTTTCCCCAAAATCCAAAATGGCGGAGCCCCTGTGCCTACCTGTCAGCCCGAAGCTGGCACACAATGCCAAGCACATCAACCACCCCTTCTTCTTGAAGCTGGCGGCACCCGATCGTCGTGGCAATGAAACACCCAGTCCTGCCAATCCCGGCACTGCAGACACAGAGCAGTGTGAACAGAGGTGAAAGGCTAGACTTGGAATCAGAGGACATCCTGCGATTATCAGGCCTTCTGCCTAAGAAATGAAAAGTGGTGCTCCAATTGTTCTAGCAATGCTAATTGTGTGAATCTGTGAAGGCTCTAAATGATTTGCAGCTTATTCCTATGCTGTTTTTTTTTTGTTTTGGAACATAGTGTAACAGTGATGCCACATATTATGAAGACCACATCGCTGGAGAGGAGTACGCTTTGAAGTGCAAAGGCAAATGTAATCACCTATAGCATTTTGTTTATATTCTTCACCAGCCTTAGATGAACTTAACCTGGATTCTGTGGCATGAAGCTAACAGAAGACAGAAGATTCTCCCTGGGTGGGGGGGCTTGTTTACTGACAGTGGATGCTGGTACAGCTGGATGACCAGGAGCAAGTGGGATAAAGCACCAAGGTCACGGAAATAAGAGTAATGTCCACCCTGGACAGCTGAACCCAAGCTGAACACTGTCCCTTAAAGCAGATATCAGGTGGTTCAATGCTGTGCAGAACCCAAACAATATACAACAATTTTACATTTCAAGTTCAGAACGGTTCCATTCTAAGGATTAAACAGGGAACACTAACTCTTCAGCCCTATAATAAGCCCTGTTTTATTTTAACTTAAATACGAGTATATGGGGAAAATTTTCAGTCCCTTGAGTTCAAGCCGCCTACAACACTTCCCCAGTCCCCACCTGCAGTGAACTATGACCGGTCCCCTGGAGCCCGATACCCGGCGATCCTCCTCCACCTCTGTCATGAGCTGCAGCAGCGGCTGGGTGCTATCGGGGGTCTTGTGGTCTGGCCAGGACGTGTACCAGTAGTGCTTCACATTATGAGACTGGCCTCCTTGCTGTAATAACCAGAGCAAAAAAAAAAAAAGGAAGCCCTTTGGAAGAGGAGTATAAAACGCTATTTCATAGAGTGCAGGCAGTCTCCCTCAAACTCAGCAGATTCTGATTTTCAGCTCGAGAGAGCACACACATCGGTCAACAAGAGACATTAAACAGCCTAAATGCACATTCCAATATACTAAACATGAATGGTACCACAATATCAGTGTCATTTTTACACTCAGGTGTTTACTGCTGTGTAGCTTTAAGGCTTTTTTTTGTCATCAGGAAGCTGCTTATTTCTTTCTTATTTCGAGCCAACATATCTCTGGAAGGTAGTGAGAAACCAGAACACCCACATGGACAGACCATGCAAACTCCATATAGAAGGTGCCACAGATAGGATTTAAAGCCAGGACCCAGGACTACAGCACCTGGTAACACTGTGGGTTTCATATTTGTACAGAATGCATAACACAATGAGAGCTTCCCTTGTTTTTATGAATAAGCTTGACAAAATAATAAAAAACATAATGAAAAACAAACACAAAGAAGTACACTTAGAAAGAATAGGCTCATTATGGAGTTTTTAAGCCAGCAGAAATCTATGACTGCTCTGTCACAATGTTTTTTCTCTGTTTTTTCTTATAGCAAAATGCAACCCAGTCGCATGTCTTTCAATAAGAAAGTAAAATAACAAATACAATATGATAAGTTTGATCCAGGAGGAACTGAATCTTCCACCTAGCCTTGTAAAGTAGATTTTGTATGTGCTGGCTGAGCTGCCACCAAAAGTCATTGTCCTAAAGAATGATAGTAATTATCACAATTACCAGACTCTCTATTACTATATACTGTATGGTATGGACATACTGTATATTTTAAACACACTGGCAATTGCCTTGTTCAAAACAAACCATCACCTATGAGAAAAGACTTATATTATTGTAAAGAGAACAATAAGGGAATATAGGTGCTGTGTAAAACAAAGGCAACTTTACATTGTTAAGAAGGCAGAGCTGACAGTCATTGCTGTTCTCCAAACACCTACATGACATCTACTATTACATTATTATTTACAGTACATTACATTTACTATCTACTTTTTTAAGATCACTTTACTGGCCATACTGTATACTGTCCAATTTCTTGTATTAGGAATTTGTCTTTTCACATACCCCAACTTGCTCTCCATGAGACACACAGACAGGGAGAGAAGCTTGGGGTCAGAGCACAGGGTCAGCCATTTACACGGCGCCCCTGGAGCAGTTGGGGTTAAGGGCCTTGCTCGGGGGCCGAACGGAGAAAGATTCCTCTGACAGCCGCAGGATTCGAACCGGCAACCTTCCAGCCACAGGTGCAGATCCTTAGGCGCAGAGCCACTGCATCGCCCTCGGTTCTGATTTACAATGTGTAACAGCCAAAGAAAAGAAAAGCAATCTAATTTCAAGTACCTTGCCATTTAAGAAAATGTACTGGACAGTATGCAGTATGTTCTAGAAATTTACTTTGCTAGACAACAAGCAAAATATTTATGTGCGGCAGACACTTTCAGTCCCTTTTTTTTCCTTAGACAGCATACTTGTGGCTCACTCAGTCTGCAGTGACTTCAAGACAGTCTTGTTTTTCTTTGGTGCATTCAATCTTTTAAAGCATTTCCTTCTATTTCACATATTTTAATAATGTTGTAAAGTCAGAGAAGATGATGCAGGGATTAAACACATCTGTTACAATACAAAGCTTCTGTGCTTATTTGGCAACATCTGATAAGAAGCTGTGTTTTTAACTATCGAGGAAACAGCGCTGTCCTCACAACGCAGTGACAGCAACAACAGCTGGATTAATAGGCATCCATAGTGTTCTTTATTTCCTTTCCTTTTGCCTCTAATACCATCTCCAGCACACCCAGAATAAAGTTCCAACCACACGCATTTGTTTCACTTGAGCTGTGACCATTTAATGTTCGAATCTTAACTGTAGTTCTCAGCAAACTTGGCACTGAACTCGCGGTTACCTTCAGAGTCAGGCTGCGGATGGTGTAATGGTCGCAATCCTTGACACCATTCACAAGAACCTCCACCTTCCCATATATGCCTCGTTTCTCTGGCCAGTAGAGCACACATTTCTAGGAAAGAAAAGAAAATGAGGTTACCGTCTCTGCCTTTCATACCTCGAGCTCTGGCTCCTGGCCTCATCATACCATGGGCAAACCCACTCTTTTGTGCAGGATTCCCATTATTTTTTAACACAGTCCTTTCCAGAACCAATTTAAAGCATTTTTTTTCTAAAAAGGCTTTAACACAATATCTTAAAGTGTTTCTTCCTTTTCTGTGTTTTCAGAATGTGACCATCAATCTGGTTAAATAAAGCTTGACTATCCAAAAAACCGACAAGACTATACAAGAACAGGCAAAAACTGCTTTGAGCTTTATAACGCACTTCATAAATGATGGTATGAAAATAAGCAATTCATGACGGTCAAAGCAAAACGCATCTCCAAGCATTTTGAGAACGCTACATCTATAAATGAGACTATCCCTCAAAATGAAAGCCTCATCCAGCCCATAAAGATAATTTTACTTGTATAGTGTACCAACACCCCTTTTAAAGCTTTAAGAAAAAGTAGGAAAAAAATAAACCAATTATTTAAGAGGCAAATTTGTGCTAACTTACCTCAGATACTGTAGTTCAAACAGCGCTTTTCAGTAAGTGAAGCCAGAAAAACAAATAACTCTGTGAAGCATCTTTAAATGCTCGGAAAAGGCACCCATTGTTTAACAAATCAGTGTTATCAAACGCTCAAATCAGAGGCCCCAGAGGAGCGGGCCACTCCTTGACTATCCAGAGTTCATTGTTAGTGTGTAAGAGACGTCAGTGGCTAATTAAGAACAGCACCTCAGCCCACTTCTGACAGGCCCAGATAAAGAAGGCCGCTGTGATGTCCACAGTCTGATCCCAGGGGCGTTATTCTTTATACTGGACCAGCTGGGCCTGGCCAGACAACTGAAGTTTCTGTTCATCTGACTGTCCCATTCCATTGCATTGTGATCTATTTTTAGCTCCTGAATTCCATCGCGTTCTGCTCCTGCCAACGTCTGGAGAAAGTGCCCTGGTGAACAATATGTGTTCTTTCTAGCACTTGTCAGAGTAGTGTGCTGGTCTGCCATTAAGACTGTCTCTGTGACAACACTGTTTGTGCACTGAGACATGAGCCAGTGGATTTAAAAGATCTTCCCATAATGTACCTTAACACATTCAAATGCCTTCGATCAATGTTTAAAAGCAAAATGGGCTATATTTAAAACAATATTGGGAGATCGCTGGTGATTTCCAATGAAAAGTTTTAGTGTATTTTAAAGAGTCACATTTTCCCATATTAAGTGCAAATCAATCATTATTTACAGTACTTTCTTTTAATCACCTTTGTCATCTTGGAGCAAAGAAAATTTGCCCTTTGTGTTTATATTTGTTTTACTGTACATAAGTATTGTTAATAGCATTTGTTTTGATTGCTTTTTTGTATTTATTACCATTGTGGACCCACCTTGTTTTCCTTGACTGTTACTTCCACCATTTTGTGTCAGGTTACAGAACCTGATTTACCTCTGGCTTAAATGGAGGCTTACTTGTCCATCAAGAAGATTAAAGGGTGGAGTTCAGGGTGTTTAAAGGAGAACTGCACTTCCCAGACCAATTTCTCAGACAAGTTATTCAATCACAATTCAAATAAGTGAATTGATAGTATGACAAAATTTGACAAATTCTGAGTTAAGCACAAAATTGTGACCTTTGTGAAAGACCCCTGGTTGCGATGTGACGCAGCCCTTCCTGCTCACTAGTCAATGAAATGACAAATATAATGAGATGTACAGTACAAGCAAATACGTTCAGGTTGTGCAGCAGACATTTCAACACAGAAATGTTCCAATGTGATTAATAATAATAATAATAATAATAATAATAATAATAATAATAATAATAATAATAATAATAATAGCTATCAGTGGGGAGGCGAACAGAGCGATGAAGCCAATGCAGAAATGGGGATTATTAGGAGGCCATGACTGGTAAGGGCCAACAGAAAATTTGGCAAGGACACTGGGGTAACACCACTACTCTTTTCAAGAAACACCCTGCCTTCCACCTTTTTAATGACCACAGAAAGTCAGAACCTCAGTTTTACATCTCATCCAAAGGTTTGCACCTTTATTCAGTATAGTCTTAATGCCCCATCACTATACTAGGGTATTAAGACTCACACCAACTGCAGGGTGAGCACCCCCTACTGGCCCCACTAACACCTCTTCCAGTAGCAATCTACTTCTTCCCTGGAGGTCTCCCATCCAGGTACTGACCACACTCACACCTGCTTCAGTAGGCTGCCAGTTGTGAGTTGCAGGGTGATATGGCTGCTGGCAGAGTTAGCAAGTAACTCCTCCACCACCAATGTGCAGCCCCACCTGGATGATGCAACGGCAGCCATAGTGCGCCAGTGGGGAGGAGAACAGAGTGATAAACCCAATTCATACAGTAGATGGGTATTGATGTATTTAAACTAGTTGGTAGGACAGCATGTTCTTTTAATTGTTTTGTCTTTTTTCCCTTCTGTAAACCATTTTCTGTGGCAGTGCACTTCAGTAAAAAGTCACTGTTTTTCACTGGACTTTATTTTTTCATCTGGCCTATATTCTTCTTGATGTCTATGACCTCCCCTGAACTTTGGGTGATTTAGTCCGAAATAAAAAATATCCTGATAATCATGTGATATACAGTACATACAAAACACAAATGCAAGAGAATAGAAAAGTATTTCAAGAGAAGATTTCAGCAGGTAAGCAAAAGAAGAAACAGGAGTGTTACTTCAATCCATCTTCGCCTCTGGTCTCCTCTACAGTAAGAAGGTAGTAGGTTGGGACGAGAGGGCTTTTTTTGTTGTAACCACATTCCCAAAAAGGTGTGGGAAGTCACTGGTTGTCCTCAGTCTCCTGGCCAATCAAAGGAAGACAACTGATTGGGTGATGGTGAAAACCAGGAAGCAGAGGCTTCCAGTTGGCCCTTATTCTCTGCCCCTTAAAGGGAGTAAAGGGAGTAAGGAAGTGAGTGAAAAACCAACGAGTATGTGGACACGTATCGTGAGTTTATTTTGGAAAAGAGTTTTGGAATTGTATGAGAATTTTGTTTTAAAGCCAGTTCTCAGATTCACTTCCCAGTTATTTATGGAGAGGACATTAGATTAAAAAAAGTGCAGGTAGAGCTCAACGAGGAGCTTAGATTTTGTTTTGATTCCTTGTTTTTACTCACATTATATAAAAAGAACACCTTTTACCTTGTTTATGTGTCTGGTTTGCCTGTTTTCAATACCTACTATGCCACTTGGTTCCTGGGTATATTGCCATAGCTACAGTATTACATTTTTAAGTACTGAATGTAGTGAATTTGTGGATATTAATAGTTCTGTTATCTCTGAGAAAGTTTCCTTTTATTAATTTACAATGCAGAGATGCTTCTCTTTCTTATTTGGATGAATTTTTGTACACAACCAAATGTTGTCTTCTAGCATTAGTTTAGGGTAGGATCAACTGTGGAAGACTTGCCATAAAATAAATAAATCCTAATAAGGATAAAATATAGTTTAAATCATTTATATTTACTAATGTAAAATAACATTTATGGTAATTTCTGTGTATGTTAAGTTGGTTAAAGCTAAATCTATTGGAAGAGGACACAATTTATGATGATAGACTCTTGCTCTCACCCCTTTCATAAGGACTAATTTGAAAGTAGTAGTTTCAGTATCTTTATGTCTGCTTATTAGTTTGTAATGAGCATTTCTTTTAAGATATTACCCATTAATGTCTCTATCATCTGATAATTCATGGAAGATTAAGGAAGAAGACACAGTGCTCAGTACCTGACTACCAGGGGTTTTATTATTTAACCTTTTTAAATAATTCAACCCTGCCTCAGAACTTACTTACCTGTAAGTATTTTTAAACATTTATTTATAATTTTTGTGAATGTAGATGGAAGCCTATGGATCATAATCCTATGGACAGCTTATGGACAGAAATGTTTTTCTGCATAAATTTTTGAAACAATTTGCTTGTGAAACACTTGATTTGAAACGTGTGATTAAGAATACTTTTGATTGAAAAAGTGTTTTGTGGTTCAAACTCCAAAATGTTCCAGGGATGCCAAATTTTTATGTTTATTAGAAACATTATCTTCTACAGGTTCACTATTTCATTTTCCTAGCCTACAGAAGATGTTTCTAATAAACATTAAAATCAATGACTGTTAAAGAAGAGTCCAAGAATTTTAGCGTTAGGGTTTTGAAATGCTATTATCCTCTATCAAATACTTTCACATAAAAATAAAATGCAGATTAATTAAATATCAATTAAAATATTAGTTATAACTTGGCATGTATTTTTGTTTCCACTGTTAGTAATAAAATGCAGTTATGAACACTGTTAAGATAAAACAAATGTTTTTTTTTGTGAGGATATTATAATTATTTTAAAACATGTGTGTACAGTAAATGTGTAACAAAAGGTGCATTTACAGTATTAGCTTATGAGTGAACAAATAAGCCTGAAACCTGACAATTAACAAGATAGTGTGTTTCATTCTGGTTCAAACTTGCAAATTCCTTCAAAACCATACAACGGATAATTTCCTTTACTTTAACAAGATAGAGTACGATGCATTTGCAAACTGTTTCCACCACATTATAAGAAACCGCTGAGTCATAGGAGTATGAATACAGTCCCTCTGCGCTCTAGCAAGAGACTTGGTTTTGACTTAAGCTCCGTCCTATTACAGACATCCAGCTGGCTTGGTGGGATTAAACATATGTTTGATACATTGCATATGGCAGGAATAATGTTTTAAAATTCTTCAGGATGTTTGCAAATGTCTCACTAGATCTCTCAGGCCTCACCTCATTCTTCTCTTTCAGCTTGGTGATCATGACAATGACTGGGGACTCCTCCTGCCAGGCCATCTGCCAGAAGTCATTAACCGTGTTGATCATGGGGCCCTGAGTGGCGATGTACATCTTCTCATCTCCCAGGTAGCCCTGCAAGGGGCACAGTTCAGCTTTCCTAACCACGTTAAAACTGCATTTCAGGCTCAAAACGGCCCTGTCAATTGGAAATGCACTGAAATAACGGAGAGCACCAGTTTTTGTACCTGCTTCCAATGGAAATTACAGCATCAGTCACGTGATGCCCTTATTAACCTTATTAATCAGTATTAGTAAAATACAAAAGCACAGATATTATTAAAGTAATGGATACACAAATTAATTGCAGCATGTCATGATGTTGTTGAGTTACAGTATATAAGCAGTGAAACCAGGATTTGACTTTAGTCCCATTTCATAAAAGCAACATTATACAATGTCTGCAATGGCTTGACAAGAACTGTTGTTTCTGAACAACTTCTATCTCATTATAACCTTTTCAAACATTTAATTTAATTCTTCAAACTCTGTAAGGCTGAATGTTGGTCATATTCTGTGATGCGATTTTAGTATTCTATTAATAACAAATTCTACTTGTGTACTATATGTAGGAGATATTGCTTGTCTACATACAGCATGTAACTTAGACATTATTAGTTTAAATCCTACCTCCCTTTTTCCCAAAAATAAAAGACAAGACTGAAAGGCACATGCCAAGGACTGACCATGCCAAAGAATTTTATCCATCTGAAATCAGACATTTCTTTTAGATCAAGATTAACTATTTCTTGATATGAGGAGTGCTGGGATCTCAGACGTGAAATTCACAATGTGTTTTCACAAGATCTCAGTGAGTAGCAAGATGTTTTAGGACAAATGAAGACAAATGAATAAAAGCGATGCTGCTCTGTTGTCGCCATTTTGTATGGTGAAACCATAATCCCTTTTTCCAAAAATCCCCCTTAATTTAAGATGATAAAAATAGATGCATCCTGGCTTTAAATCTACAGTGACACTTTGGATTTTCTTCTTTAGAAAAGGATTTTCTATGACTGTGACACAAAAAGCATCATACTTTTCATTGAAGAGGTTCAACATACCTAGGTTGTAAAGGAACAAGCAAAGATTCATTCCATGCTGAAAGGCAAATCAAAGAAACACTACAGTACAGTATGTTTCAGTTTTGGAGTCTGTAATGCATAAAGACAGCTCCACAGCTGAAACATTGTGTTTCATTTCTTTACCTTTCCACATGAAATGAACCCTTACCTACAGTATATTTTCAATTGTATCTGTGAACAGAGCTCTTATAATACTGGAATTAGATTTTAACTACAAAACTAGTAACACTGCACTCAAACTGCCAAGTTCAATGAAATCGTCCGCTTAGGGCTGTTATAAAACTTCAGCATGGTGATTGTTTTATGAAATGCCGGTTATTAAAATGACCTAATTTTATTTTTTTTTAAATAACTGTCATCCTCTAACCATCATGATTAAAAACAAAACACAAAACAAAACACTAGACAGCATTACCTTCAGGTTTTTGTGTGTGAAGAGTATGACACATAAGTATATGACTAGGTAAAAACACACTGTAAAATTATTAAACTGAAATTTTTTATTGTTCAACTCTGTTTATATTTACTCGCAAGGCCTATCACCATAGCTACTGTATGTACAGTATATCCCTCACGGATGTGAGTTTGTTATGCAGAGGTGTACTATTGGTTCCATAGTTTCTGACAGGACAAGATGATATATTTAATTATATTTTTTATATTTTATATTTTAATGTGAAACAACATTTAATTTTAAATTTATTGAGTTAGAAAAATAACACATCAAATGTATGGATCTCAAAATTTCAAACACTCTGGTCTGTTTCATCTTGGTAGAAATGTTTGGGCTGTATACTCAGTTTAAATGTTTTTTAAATCAAAATTACAAATCAAGAAAGCTTAACAGATTAAGAAGCAAATAACTCACTAGTAAAAATATAATGACTTACTCTGATGTAGTTAGCATTTATATAACTGCTGAGAGGGTCATATATGTTCTTGGTCTTCAGACATACTCTAGAATGTGGATCTATAAAAATAAAATAATAACATTTTTTAAACATCAATTGAACAAGCTGAGAAATTCTACAACAATACTAAATAACATTTACTTAACATTGACGGAAAGAAAAAGAATAGCTCAATTTGAGTTTTTGTGTGTAAGATGAAAAAAAAAACATCACCTTGCTTTTACTACAGAGTTCTGGTCTTTCAAATCCCACTTTATTTACACTTCCCTCAGACAGTAAATGTTTTAAAGAAGGAAACTACACCCACAAAAGGAAGAAATGGCGTGCCACCTTCTGTGTACATGAGACAAGAGAAACGATGATCACAGTGAACTGATGAACTGCAAAAATAAGAAACGTGTGGCCAAAATTATTAGCTCTAACGTGTGAACAAGAGCAAAATGTAAGACCTACCTAACATTTGCTTATCTTTTCACTTCTTGTTTATGCAACAGAGTGGTTTAGATAGAGTACTTAAAGAACAATGATTTGCAAGGCTTTGGACTTTGTTGTAATGTTCAGGGAAGGAACAATGCTGTACAATTATTGATAACTGAATTCCTTTTCCGCAATGTGAGAAATGTATGAGCCAAGAAGAATGCGATAACGCTCAGATATAACAGCTCCAAGTGATTATACAGTATAATAAAGTAATTTCTTCAAAATGGGTAAGTAGTGAGGACAGCTTGTTCTGCCTGCTTGGACCGTACCTAATTTTATTATTCTTTTTACCCTCCTAAGCCAATGGAAAGAACACCTCATTTCACACACATTAACCTTGAACTGCCTGTTCTTGTGATGAGTGCAATAAAGCTTTTCCTTCTTGTCTTTCAGTTCCCTGCAATCTGGTCTGGTTCACAATCTTTGCAGCAGGAGGACAGGAAATCTCCCATTCCTTCACAATGCACAGCAATAATTAGTGATTTCCCTGGCCAAGCAGAGCTGAAGCGACCTTGAGATACACCCAGCCCTGCAGCCTGACCTTTGCTGAGATGACCTTCAAGGCACTGTCAGTTCTTTTAGCCAGCTTCAGGGAAGCACCAGGCTGAAATGTAGAGATGCATGGATTTCAAACTACAAGTGGCTTTTAGAAGTGGATTATAATCTTAATTGACAAAAAGATCATACTCTCTGAAAATGGACATCCTACACGAGATGCTATTGAATACCCTCTGCTCCTGCAACCAACATAACTAGTGGAATAAGTGGACATATTGCTTTATTTATTTTTCGGAGATTTAAAACGAGATGTCAAAAGCAGATGATATTGTTAAAAGCCAATTTGATTAATTTCAGATTATAACTCTAAATCTCCAAATAAGACATACTACTCACTTTTTTGACATCATACTCACAAACACTCCTGACAAGTACCAGCCTGTTGCTTTTCCTAAGGATCCTGATCATCATACTCATCATCATTATCATTAAAATAAACTCATTTTTCTGTTTAAGCAAGTATGTGTTTTTTAAAAAAAGATTTTGGATGTTGATTCAATGTTTTGGCATTATTTCGTTTAGCTGATCATTCATGACTGATCCTGATACTTCACGTGACTTTGCCTGCTAGATTAGCATTGTGTATACTGTAGGTTACCTGTAGATCAGCCTACTAATCGTGAAGCCTGGTGAAAATTAATAAAGAAAAACATTGAGTAAACATTATGCCCTGCTTATCAAGATAACTCTTTTGTGTCAACAGTGTAACATGCCAATCGAACTTAGGTGGACTACCCAGCAGTGGAGTGAAGTCCTCTTTAGACATAAGGCAAGATTCTGTGTAGGGCACCCTGGCAGACATCCGAACATGTGGATGTGCCGAAAGATATGACAATTGCTGTATCAGAGGGGAGGTCTAAGTTTTATGGTCTTAACAGTCATGTCTAGTCACTACAAAAGTCCACTTTTAGTGTTATTTAGCGAATGTCCCTGAGCCAGGTGAAAGCTTCTGGTCCAGCTGTGTTGAGGGTGTGGTCCTCTCCGAGCCTGTGGACTGGGCAGTCCTCTAGGATGTGCTGAATAGTTTGCCCCATCCTACAGGAACACAGAGGGCCTGAACGAATTCCCCATCTACTGTATAGAGGCTGGAAAAATATGGATCATTCCTAAAGCAATTTAGAGTGGATCATTCCATTCTTGAGAGGTGAAAGCCGAGAAGTAGTTGGGCAAGGCATGTAATGAGGTGCTTGTTGAAGTCTAGTAATTCCCAGCCCAGGTGGAGTCCGTATTGAAGTCTGGTTGGGGAGGGTGCTTGGAGATTGTCTGTTTAGAAGGCAAACATCTCTTTAGGGAATTCAATATGTCCTCATGTAGTGGCAGGTGGGGAATGTTTTGGATCTTTTGGAGCATTGTTTGGGTTATTGCAAGTTTTTGGATCTGTGGAGGACTGATATTTGCATGGATGAAGAGCCAGGGGAAAGGTGCAAGCTCTGCCTAATTTCTTGCTGGAACACCAAAATGTGACTGCAGAAATGGTAGCAAGTGTGCTCCCAGAACATGACCAATGTAGACCTTTTAAGATCTGCTTTCCAGAAGTCTTAACAAATTGGAGCAATTTTAAATGTGGCAATTGCTGGTGGCTGTTGAATTCCATTTGAATATTTGAGAAAACCTTGCCTTAGCCTTGCCAGCGCAAACCCCACCCCATGACATCTTACAGGAAAACCCAGAGCTTAAGAAATAAAGGCAAACAAAGATGACACTCCAGAGCCAAGTATAGGTGGGATCCTTCAATACATACGCTGATAGCTAGGACGATATCCAGAAAGGTTAACGGAGCAGACAACTCTAAATTGCACTTCAAATTATGACGAGACTTTTTAATGAGTAGTATGATCTTAATTCGTATCAATGGCAAAATACTGTACTAAATTGTTTCTGCATATACTGTAAAAACATAGTTACTGTATATCTATAATGACTCACTTTTTCTTGTTATCTGATATCACATTGATGGTGTCTGAAAAGACAGATCTTTCACTGCCACTTACATCTACTATTTAGGATATTTATTTTAACCAAAACTGCCCCATAGTCTACTAAGTTTGTGAATTTCCCTTTGTCCTGGCCCCTCCAGCCTTGCAAGTTATAAGGACACTTGCTGTCAATCTTTTGATTTGTCTGTGTCTGTTTTTCGCTCCCTCCATTGCGCACTGGTAGTTCAATGTATTAAATTTCTCTGGTCATCAGGCAAGTTTGAAAGCCATGGAAATTTGCTTCAAAGGTGTAAATTTACCAAGAAATAATATACTCCTATGACAAATAATACTTATCTATTGCTTCAAAAACAGCAAACGTCTGCTTGGGGGTCTCAAAATGTGGAGTACATTATGTACTGCAAGGAAAAGTTCTTTAAGTCTCATCACTGACCATCACTATGAAAATAATATTAAGTAAAAAAATGAAAAAGCAGTCACTGATTTAAGGTGGAACAATAGACTATCTACCTTCCCCAGTGCTTACAAGAAAAAAGCTATGTTAAAAAGGACTGTACGAAATAATTGCTTTAGAGGGGTGATTTGTATATGAACACAGTAGATGTTTAAGGAATCCAACAGCTAATCAAAATCAAAAGTCCTATTAGCAAGTCCAAAATTGTTCTGCATGACTGGTGTCATATGTGCCAGCCAAGTTTCAGTTAAACAAACCTTGTAGAATCACATGTCCATATGTATATTTTATTTACTTGATTGCGACAATACTGATAAGCATAGGTTCAGTTTCAGTATGTACTGTAGGAGTTTTCTTTAAGAACATGTGCCTAAACTACAAAACTATTAAACAAAATACAAAACTGAAACATCAAAAAACATAACTCTGTAACTCAGATGTTTATGAAACTTTGTTTTCAGTATTCCTGTGTTTTTGTGAGAACACTGTAAAATAAAGTTGCCATGCTATCATTAACACAGCACTTACTTGGCAATATGGTTTTGTATCTGTTTTTAGTTCCATGACTTGGAATATCCAAATCTTTTGGATCCACAAAATTCATTGGAATTTCCTGCAACACAGACAAAAATCCTTAATTTAAATGACACAGCTTTCTTTCAGTGAATGGGGAAAAAATATTTAAGAGACGACACATAAATGATTGATCCCAGCTGGAGGTTTTGTGTTCTTGCAAGCTAATATGAACACACGGCTGGAATGGTCCAGAAATTCATCTTCTGTGCATGGACACCGCTCGGGGATATTTTAGCCTGATGATGGACAGGACCTGCACAGCTAACAGTTCCAGGATCTGCTAGAGAATGCAGATCCAAGACCTGCCGAAGAGGGCATCACATACTACTGTAAGCACTCCTATTGCAGGTACACTCACACTTCCGTTCCAGAACCTTTCTATTGAATCAAAGGACAGTCTATTCTGGAATGGCTTGTTTACATGTGTTTGAAGGATAAAGGGCACTGCTGACACACTGCAGTGATGATGGCATTAACAAACACCATCATTTGAAAATTACATCAGGAAGCTGACGAAGATGGTTGGAAAACATTTGAAATCTTATCTTATTTTACTAGGCAATCTTACTGCAATCATGTCTACATTAAGATGTAGTAGGCTCACACAATGAGGAGCTATCTAGAAACATATGGAATAAACTGTTTCAAGCACCTGAATCAAGGCAGTGCTGTGATGATGTTGTTGGTAGCATTGCCCATTGGGTATTTATTTCAGTCTTTCCAGGACACATCTTGGATCAGATCCTCTCATAGTCTTTGCTTTTCAAGACTAAAAATGCTCAGTTCCTTAAGCTTTTCATTGTAGGACCTTCCTTTAAGTCTTGGAATCTTATTGTTCTTCTTTGGACTGATTCCAGAGCAGCAATATATTTTTTGTCATGTGTACTTGGTGACCAATATGCCATAATACCTTAAATGAAGTTTTAGCTGTGCCTTGTACAATATTAACATAACATTGTACATTTTAAACAGTTTGCCCTTTTTATTGCCTTCCTACATTGTCTAGAAGATGTACACGATGGTTCAACAAAACACCTACAGTATTTTCCTGAAGTTAAGTTCAATGTATTTTTGCTACCTTCATGTAATTAATTCTTGGAATTCTGCATTTTTGTGGGCATCTCAGCCCATTCCACCATTCCACACCTCCTGCTTGAGCTGAAGCAGTGATTAATAGCAGAAGAATACCCAGTCCACACGAGTTTGCACAAACGAAAAAGTTATAGTTTTCGAAATCACCTGCGGCTGCAAAATGGAGGACATGCTGCATGGGATGTGAAGACTGCAGGGAACTGAGGTGTACAGAATGGATTCGTATCATTTGGAAGTGACCGCACGTTACTGCAGACATTACCACAAACTCGGCGTGCAGGATCTGTGTGTTGGCCACAACTTCGCGGAGCTGCTTCCTCGTCAGGGTGCGGCTGGCTGTCTGCAAGTACTCCATGGCTACTCTCTCGCGGGGGGTCTGCCCACTGCTGAGGGGCTCCACGTTCCCCAGGGAGCTCATGTCCAGAGTCAGAGACACATTGGAGCCTCGCCTGCAGGAAACACAATATACAGTACAGGGAGAAGAAACACAACACTTCTCCGCTGTCCTCTGACATCACAGAGCTTTCACATGTCAATAAGTAGAAAAAGTCCAACGTGTAGAGAAACAGCACTGAAGCTACTTTAAAAGTCTCCAATGAATAGATCCATAAGAGGCCTATAGTACAGTAATTCTGTTTTGGAAAAGTCCATTCAGAGATTTAATACAGTAGACAAGTGGTGTTACTTTGTGGTAAATGTGTCTTAACAGCTCATTAAATAGGACCTTGAAGATGATGATTGTATATTAACACATTAAAATGCTTCCCAACTTCTAGAAAAAAGCAATACTAAAAAAAACCTTGACCATTTGTTAAGAAATACGAACGCTGAGCAAAGTACTGTATGCACTCCACAGAAGTGAACACGTAAAAAAATGTGTTTACTAAAGTGGTTATTAGCAATATTTGTGAGGGCTCGCTCCCATAAAAAGAGAAAATTGCAAGATCAAAATGAAATAGGTTAATACTTCAAAACATTTTGGCACAATCTTATGTGGTACATATATTTTCTAAAATAGCCATCAACAAAAAATATGGTTTCTACTCAGACTAAATACAATTACATATTATGAAAACTAAATTACAATATCTTGCCGCATACAGTATGTTATTTTTAACATTTTTAAAAGCAAACAAACAAAACAGTCGGCATTAAAAGCATGACATTCACTTTCACTTCTAAATGGTTTAATTCCAGTTTCTTTTTTAACACATCACTTTTCACAAGTTAAGGTACAGTATACAATAGACCAGTTGAAAACATTTTTTCTTATTTACTGCTATTTGAGTATAAGTGTGAGCATAAATTACTGAACTGGATTGTGTTTGATAAGGTCACTTTTACGTACAGACACTGTTACAGTTTGGTAATGAAGTGAACTCTTTTGTGTGGTACTTTTTTTAATTTCTGAAATAGAAATCTTCACAATGACTCCTGAATACAGACTCCATCAAAAAAAAAAAAAAACGCCAGCTGTCCATCACTGCAGAATCCCTCACCCAACAACTCAATTTATCATTTGCTGGCCCTGTTCCAGGTTTCACAAAATTAATCTCCTGCTCGGACGTGATGAGAAAAAGAGATTCCCGCTTCACAGAAGAGATTTTCCAATTGTTTACTTAGGCCCAATCAGTTCTTTAAATACTCCCTTCAATGTTTATTCAGAAAGCTCCTAGAGCGGAACACCCTCCAGGTCTCTGCCTTTCACTTTTATAAGCCGGAATCATTTTTTCTACTATCCTCCGAGAGCTTTTGGCCTTTCACCTCCACCGTGAAAACCAGAGAGCCATTTTGCACCCCCCCTCCTCCCCCCTCTTGGCCTCTTCCCTGTTCCCCAGGGGTCGGTTACTCGGCTGCCATTCAGCTATCTGCTGAACTGCAAGTACATACAGCCCTGCAGGTGGAAGGAAGACATTAATTAGCTGTACAAGAACAGTACTGGCTGAGAGTGTGGGATTGGAATATCAATATCACCTCCAGGATCAGGCCCTCTCTTGTAGACCAAGCCAAGTTAGAGGAGAAATGACAACTGCTGCTAAAGACATTTAACTGCGTACAATACACTACAACTGATCATTATATACAAATATACAAAACACAAAAGACAACAGTAATACAAACAGAGAACAATGGTGGAACGAAGTATATCACAAGCATACAGCATGGCATATCAACAGCTTTAAGATGAATTGTCAAGTGGGAAAGTGCAATACAAGAACTTTTTAGGAAAAGATATTTAAGGATGGACCAGTCCTGGAAGAGCTCTAAAAAACTGACAATAAGCAGCTTTTTGGTTACTGGTTGCAAATTGAAACTGCAAAATCTGGCACCCGCTTGATGTCTGAATCAGGCAGTATAGTATATTTATCATAGACTATGCAAAAGTCTTAGAAACATTAGATACAATCAGGAGTGACGAGATGTAATATTGGCATGTTTACTCAGAACCATTATGGTAGGATTATATAAAGTACTTTTCGATTTCTTTTGCTCTCACTTTATTATTGCAGATAGCAGCAAACAAAACTGAGAAAAACCTACTCTGGGAAAATTAAATTTAATAACATAATGGATGATATTATGCATTTCTGTTACCCTATATAGTTTTCCCATACATAGAGTACATAGGATTTGTATACATACAATTACACAACATTTTAGGAACTTTAACTGAAGGTCACATAAAATGATCCATTACTATCCTATCACTACTTTGTCAAACATGCCCCAGATCAAGAAGGGCTCCATAAGGCAACTGTTTTTCTAACCATTGCCATTTCCAACCACTGTACCTCAGAGAGGGCTCTCCTTCTTCCTACCTGTGCTGAAAGATTAATGTTGAAGATAATTTCTAAGGCGTTCTCTGATGTATTAGGTGCCATCCATAATGTAATTAAGGAGCGATCAATCACTGAGAGTTTTTAATAAAATGTCATTAAAGTGACTCTAAGATAAGAGAATCCACTAATATTTATAGTACTGTTTCAGCCAAGCATCTCCAGCACGATTTTCCTGCAGGCTAGATTTAATCTTAATGCCATTCAGTATGGTTTGTTAATTTACTGTGCATGAAATCTTCCAGATTGGAAGAAGCAGCCTTTATTATAAATAGTCTGCGTTCCTTGAAATGTGTGGCAACTTTGTAATCTGAAATAACTGCTGGACAGCAGTTGAGTTACCTCCCAGAAATCCTATGGCATGATCAAATTTACGCTCTTTATGTAAATTTGACATTTTTCATCCTCAATCCAGCCTTTCCAGAATACAGGTTTATTAACAAGAATCAATAGATTTGGATCATACTATCATAACAGCTTTGGTTTTTATTAATACAGTTTGGGAGAGAAGAATACAAAGCTTGCCATTTAGCATGGTCAATCTTAAACTCACATTGAACAGATTATTCAAAAATCTGACCACAACATTGCAAAGTAACCTATACACGCATAGTAAACATGTAGTGTTCTAGTAACTACATCCTTCACCAATTGATTTGACTCATTCTCAGGTGTTCCATGTCAGTGATATAATTTATTTATCTCTCCAGTCATAAACTACAAAGGTAAGTTTTCATGCTGCAAGATACAGGCCTTTCAGGATTAATTGTTCTAAAACAAAACAAAATGACTACATTTTAGAAGAAGATCACTATAACACACATATAAAATGGAGTTCCGAAAAGCATCTACGGGAACTATTGATTTAGCCATAGTTTTCACAGCTCTACTCAGTGATGACTGAATGTTTCACTCAGTTGAAAAACTGGAATTTTGCTACTGTGCTTATCCTTGTTAGCACAGCTACTGACTTTAAAAATGATTGTTTCTAATGTTTTGCAGAGTTCTATCCACTATTATATGCTAAACATGTATAGTCGACAAATGCAGTGAGCATAGCATTGGTTGAGTGTTAATTTAATTAACATTAAAAATGAACTATAAATAGACATTTATTTTAGTTTATAAAAAGCTACGAGTAATCAGAATTGCTAGGAGAACCGCTCCAATCCTTGTTCTTTACTCATTGTGACAAAGGCATTTCATGCTCAGCAAGTCTGAGAGTGTTGAGGAAGTAGGCTTGACAAGCACTTCTGGACTAGACTTTAAGCAATCAGTATCTGGTGGGGACAGGAACTATCCGGCATCCTGTGGAAGAAAACAGCTGACATAGAGCCATTCCAACCTTTCCCTTTTAATCAGGCTTTCTAATGTACTGCCAATGCCTCTGTTCGGCTAATGATAAGGGCTAGTTCAGTAAATCCACTGGTACTGACTTTTTGTAGAGCTTATTTACACAACTCTGTTTCTTGCTCTGGGTAGATTCCCTGGGTAGATGCTTGTTAGCATGCAAGGCAGGGGTTAGAAGGTAAACACAGTCTCAAAACATACTAGGAGCAATGTCTGGATTTGACTGCAATAAACTAGCACTAGCATTTTACATTTAAAGTTAGTTTTTAAATGGAGACTACTAAGACCCAATAAACATTTAAAAAACTATGTTTGTTGTGTTTTTGAGTTGTTTTTACTAGTGATAATTATTTCTCTCTTAACATTGCGATTCAGAATTGACAGCTGCTGTTTAACCTTGCATGCAGAAGGCACATACAGACCTTCTACAATCAGGACCATCTCTTTGACTGATGGTGCAACAGAAGTATTAAGCCTAGAATCCCCCAGTCACTCCAATATTCTCAGGTTTTGCTGTGTTTTGCCCATTTAACACCATCTCTCTTACAGCAGTGTATCATCCATATATAATTCCTTCTTCTGCTTCCTTGAATAAAGGGACATGTTCAATGAAGACTGTAACTGGCATTTGGTATTTAGTAAGTTATGCATTAGTTATGCATCAGATCACTTTAATCAGAAGAGGAGTGATTTGTTGAGGTCTTTTAAACCTTAACAAACAATTTCCTGTATTTTGCTGTTTATCCATTTCCATTTCATAAGTTATTGATCCCACTACCCCTGCCATACAGAATAATCAAATACTGTATATTACACAAACGGTATACATCAATCAAGTGGAAAATACATAGAAGTATATTTAAAACTAAGAATAGGAGCTTTTTTATACAAATAAGGTGCTACCCTGGTTTCATGCAAGAAATGGCTGGAAGCAAATTTACTACTGTACCTATTGGGCTAGATGGGTCAAATGGTTTCCTTTTGTTTGTTCTTAATTATTGATTCCACTACACATGCTTGACAGAGTTCTGCTGCAGATATCACTGTGAACTTCAATGACCAACATAACGAATTTGTCCATCAAGATTAAGTTCTAAAAAGATGTATTGTCTCCGTGTGATAAGCTGTGCACAGGAGAGACGGACTGGCTTTTTGTAATACTTAAAGTATTTACTCTTACTAGTGGGCTTTTCAGCTTCATGTGACATGAAATGGTGTTCTCCAGCAATCAGCTTTGGAAAGCCACTTAAGTATCTATTTTAAAGAGGCTAAATAGCACATACATAACAAGTAATATTCTAGGATTGCACAGTAACACGCATTGCTGCTTTACAGCATTGGAGCTCTGGGATTAATTCTTGAAGTGGGGTGCTATCACTGTGGAGTCTGTATGTTCTACCAGTCTTCATGTTGGTTTGCACTGGGTGCTCTGGTTTCCTCCCGCACTGCAAACACATGCTGGTAGGTTAACTGGCTTCTGCGAAAACTGACCCAAGTGTGCACGCGTCTGTATCTATGTGAGTCCTGTGATAGATTTGTCTCCTGTCGAGGGTGTACCCTGCAATAATTATTACACTTATGGAGATTTTCTGGCCACTCAAAGCGCTTTACAGGTAATGGGGACTCTCCTCCATCACCACCAATGTGTAGCCCCACCTGAATGATGCGATAGCAGCCAAAGTGCACCAGTACAATCACCATACACCAGCTATCAGTGGGGAGGAGAACAGAGTGATTATTAGGAGGCCATGCTTGGTAAATGCCAGGAGGAAATTTGGCTAGGATGCTGGGGTTACACTCCTACTCTTTTCAAGAAATGCCCTGGAATTTTTACTGAACATGGAGTGCCAAGACCTTGGTTTTAAACCACATCCAAAGGAAGGCGCCTTTTTTACAGTATAGTGTTTCCATCACTATACTGGGGCATTACGACTTAGACCGCAGGGTGAGCGCCTCCTACTGGCCCCACTAACACCTCTTCCACACCTGTTTAGCTTCAGTTGGTTGCCAGTTGGTTGCCAGTTGCAGAGTGATATAGCTGCTGACTATAGAATGGGCGAGCTAAACCAAACCATGTGTTTTCAATTCAGGAGAATTATTTATTTTTCTGGACACTGTCTCAGATTGTTTGCCACACATAATTCCCGAGACACCCACATGAGGCAGCTCATGTCTGTTTTAAACGTCATTACATGCAGACAAGAGATACAGAACAGAAATGTTTCCATACTGTATATGGACCTTTATGAAGCACTGATTCAACTGGTAAAGTACATGGGCGTCACATCACAGAATTCAGGAAATTCACCGCCTGTTGCCACACCAGTCACTGAATTGCATATCAGCGAATAATGTTTCCCAATCTAGTTGTATTTCAGATATAACAATGTGTGGCAGTGTCCAGAAAAATAAATCATTGTCCTGAATTGAAAAGGTTCAGTTTTCCAAATTCTTAGACATGATTTTGTAATGATTTACCAAGCAAATAACAAATAACGCCATGAAAGCACCCATCATGTCAACACCATAGCTGCATTTAGCAAGATAATGCATCCTTGTTTTCTGAGATTGAAAAGGGTTACAGAGGATTGTATGCATGTTGCAAAAAGCTACAATCACTAATCAATATTAAGGTGACTCGCTGGCAAGGCTGCATAAATTCGGTGAAAAATGACAGGGAAGTTGCAGTGAGTCATCCGTCCTAAAACCCAGACAGCCCCAAGTCAGTATTAATAATTCTGGGATCTGAATTCTGAGCTGTGTAGTGCACAGGTTGAAGATGATGATTCCTAGAACCTCATCACTGATAATGTATGGTTTATGGCAGGTGTGTATCAGCGATCTGGATTCTGATGTGGTTAGCAATCTAGTGAAGTTTGCAGGTGACCCCAAAATATGAGCAGAATTAGCAAACAATGTAGAATATGTAAGAGAAATGCAAAAATACTTTTCAAAAAGACAAAAACAAAAATTCAGGACTGTGCAAAAACCTTGTAATTACTTCGAGTGCAGACAAGTGCAGGTTATTGCATGCATGTACCAAAAACATAAACTATAAATACAATATGGAGCACTCACTAAGTTTGAATAAAGTACTGATTAAAGACTTACAGGTACTGTATGCTTATGCAGACACAGATTTCGGGTGTGGAGAAGCCATAAAAAAAATAATTTTGAGAGTTACAGTACAGAACTGTATATTAAAAACTATAAAATACAGGTACTGTATATGGTTTAAGCGTTTCTATTTTCAGTTTCTTGAAGATTTATATATTTATTATTTAAAATATCATATATAATATATTTATTATTTTAATATGATTTTATTGTTGAAATAAAGCCAAAAACTTTGTTCTCTTCCATGTTAAGAACCAAGACTGTGTGTACATTATGTACTGTATCACGCACTCAGATCTGTCAGGGTTATGTTATTTTACCTTCCAATGAATCTTTTCGTGATTTTTGAAGCAAACACTGCATTACATAATGCTACAAAAGTAACTGAGATTTCAGTAAAAGGTTAAACCCCTGTGACTATTTTATTTTTTTCAGATAGATGATGTTTGCTTCCTGCAGTTGACATCCTACAATGAAATACAGTTTCCTCAGTCATGTCTCAGTTTTTTGTTCTTTTTATGAGTACATTCTTGATAAGTGCTTTCCTCACTTTCCCCCATCGACAACAGGATCATTCTTGGACTCTGCTGTGCTTTCAATTGCTGCCTTGACAACTCTTCACAAGACGTGAACACACATTTTGACACTTACTCCAGACTGCATACTTTCCATTCTGCACGTAGGCAAGGACCTGCAGACTGTTCTCCGGAGGTCACAAAATGGACCTTCAGGATTTCAAACCTTTTAGACATTTAACTCTTCCTTTCCTGGAGCCCCTGGATTCTAAAAACAATTTGTCATAAACTGCAGCCATATTTGTTTTGTAACATTAGGAATTTGATCACCTTGAACACCATATACTATAGATGTGATAAGACAGTACCTGTTCAGATCTTGATTTCGTCCTGTGCCTTTCATGACATAAAAAGAGCATAAACTTTGATGGTACATTGTTGAACGTAATAATCCAACAATTTAATATTCACATTCATCTTATTGCTTCTTTGTGATAGTGTCAATATACTAAATGAAAAAGGAAAAGCAGGAAAATGTGTATCATGCAGTAGATTGAAGAGAAGTGAAGAAACATTTTTAACATTTGTGTTTATTTAACAGATACAGTATAATTTATGTTCTTTAAAACTTTCTGCTTGCTAATTTTTTTTTATTTGGACACCTCTTTCTGCTTTTGCCAAGATGCTGCAGCACAAATGTACAAGGAGAAATTCAAAACGTTTTGCAGATCTATTAAAATAGCTTGTTAATGTTAAATCTGTATGGTTTTCTTATTTGTAACTTGTTTCTGATTTTTGGAAAGTATAATTACTATTACTTCTTTATCCAAACTAGCAGGCATTAAGTATAAAAACACACCTATATAAAACTATTTATAAACCAGACTGACAGTAATTACATTTGATCACAGCGGTTAAGCAAGAATGACCCTTGTTCTGCTAGCATGGCAAGGCCTAAGCCAATGATAACAAACAGCAGTCCAGGAATACCAAGGTCCTGCTGGTTTTATAGTCATTTCTGTACTTGATGGCTACAAAACGAACAACATACTCCACTTCAGTAATAATAACTCCATCCAAATGGTTCACAGCAAAAAGCCCAATTTATCCACCACTGGCGTTCGCCTGGTGATGCAGAACTTGATTCAGCTGTGCCGATTCAGTTATGGAGCTACTGTACTGTATGTAAAACCTGGCCTTTTTATTTTTTGCTGTCGTGTACTTTTCAATCATGTAGAATGGTTTGCTACATTTCACCTCAGAGGAGAATCTACTAACAATAGTCACTAAGCAGCCACTGTGCACTGACAGTCCTACAACACAGCAGATCAAGTAGAGCAGGAAAGGAAGGAATTCAGCCAGGACACTGGGATTACACACTTACTGTACACTATGTTCACAAACAGTGCCACACAATTTTTAAGGAACAAGCAGTCAGGACCTCATCTAATAATGTCTCATCTAAAGGAAGGTATGTACAGTGTGCCCTGTCACTATATGGAGCATATGGTTTTAGAACTTCCAGTCCACAGATAACAGCTACTAATCTACCAACACAACTTACGGCAGCAAACCTGGTTTTCCAACCCTAAAATCAGTTTAGAAGCCAGTAATTGGCTGTTAAACACTCCACACCAGGAGCTATAGTAGGCTGAACAGGTGTTAAGTTTTCAACAAACCAGCAGCCCAGCTTGATGACAGCGAGCACTCTGTTACTCTTTCAAGGCCCTATATTTTGGAAGCAAACTTAAATGAAAGTCCTGTTCGGAAAGTGCACATTCTTCAGTGGGTGTCTGTAGGGGCAGAGTGAATACCGCAGAATTTAATATTTAGGGATTTGTAGACTGTACCATTTAGACTGGTTTGACTGACACAGTGTGGCTTATGTCTCAGTAGCTCTTTTGAATACATGAATGCAATATTTCTCTTCACCATAGTGTTCCCGCTTAATCTCTGGTTGTAGGCTCAACTCTAAGGTTGAATGTAGCAACCATTCTGTAACTGAAAAGTACATGACAGCAAAAATAAGACATGAAAATGGCCTTTTTCTAAATAGCTTCACAACTAAATCTGCATTGTCCAGTGTGGAAGTTTAGTACATGGTATGGCACATCCTCCTACACATACAGTATCCAAATATGTCAGGTTCCTGGAGTCAAAATATGCAAAACTGCATGGTGCACTTCCCCATAGACTGAAATGATTTGAAAATGTTGCCGGCTACACACGTGCTTCTTTAAGGGTACAAAGAGAAGAGTCCCTCAGATATCGACAGTACAGCATCTACCACCTTAAATGATTTAATAATGATTAAAAGACTCACCAGTGTAGCTGGCAGTGTGTAGCCCATCTGTAGGGTGATGAGTCAAACACATCAGTATGAGTCTCCTCTGCAATAGATGGACTTGTGAACATGTTTTGCTTTAGTACCTCAACTGGATGACTCAATGTGGCCAACATGATCATCCATGGAGGAGGATTTTGAACTTTTGGAAATCAAGGTCTCATATTCACACCTGTTTTTTATGACATGACATGGCATGCATACTCTTCCATGGACTGGTAATGACGTTCCGCTGGTATTGGTATCTCTTTTCAGAGACATCAAGTTTTCTGCACATCTCTTGATCTGATGAGGCCAGGCACCGTTAAACTGGTGCTCAGAAGTACCACCGATCACAGGTGAAGATCTGTTGTGGGCTCAAGCAGAAAAAGATGATAGTGCCCTTGTTCTGACATACTGAGAGGCATTTGTAATGGTTCTCAGTTTATACAGAAGGGGGACAAAATAAAGGAAACACATAATGAAAGAGAACTTGAAGTAACTAATTTGCAATTAAAAAGGATTCTACACCTGTTTCATATTAATTTAATTGCTAATATGTTTCCGCTCTAAATGATCTCTTAAAATCAACATTTCTAAAGCAACATGAGAGATCAAATAGATTTTGAAAGATGTCAAATAGTTGGTGCCCAAATTGCAGGTGCATCAGTCACAGAAACAGCACAATTATTTAATGTGGCAAAGGGTACAGAAAATCAAAATCAGAAAATCAAAATCAGGGTACAATAGCTTGAGCCAAATATGGGGAAAACAGCATCAGGAGAGAGGAGTAGTGGTCTCTAGTCGAAGCACACCAACACAGACAGACGGTTAATTTACAGCATAGCTGCTAAAAACCATAAAACGATGGCCTCAAAAATTACCACAGAACTACACCTAATCTCAACCAAATCTGTGTGTTGTGAGCTTCACAAAGTTAATATTTGGTAGGGCCGCCATTCAGAAACTGCATATAACCATGGACAATTCACAACAATGCATAACCTAGTGTAATAATGATAACCTAGTGCACAAAACCTGCATTTCAGTGCAGTGAAAAAAGTAAAATAGTCTGATGAGTTGTATATTTATGCATCCTATGCAGTAGCTCAATTTAGGGAGAATGAGGGATTTTGTTTGTGGAGATCTATGGAAACAAAGAAGTGTTTTAAGGATGAAAAATAGTATCAGCCGCAGGAATCAAGAGTAATGCCAAGCATTTTAGCAACAGAGGAGACAGAAAGGGTGATAGAGTTAAGAGAAATAGAGATACATCATAATAAAGCAGGGTGTGTTTCTTAACTATTTCAGTATAAACTATAAATCTAAAATGAATCACATGTACTATAGATATAAAGCAATAAATAATTCCACCAGTTATTTTTAGTTACAGACACAGAAGGATGGCTGCCTAGACTTAGGGTCCTGTATGCGTACAGTTTGTATATTCTTCCCGTGTTCGGATGAGCTTGCTCTGACTGCCCTGGTTCCTCCCAAAATCCAATAACATACTGGTAGGTTAACTGACTTGTGGGAAAACTGGCCCTGGCGTGTCTGTGTCTGTATCTGCCCTGTGCTGGACTGGAGGCCTGTCCAGGGTGTATCCTGGCTGGATGCATGGAAACAGAGGCAGTTTTGGACTACAAATGAGAACAACACAGAAAATAAGTCAGAATAAAGTGCCAATATCAGTTTCCTTTATTGACTCTTCTCCTGACTTTGAACTCATTACTCTCTTCTTCCTTGCCTCGCTAAACAAAAGGGAAAAAAAGAAAAAAGTAAAGATGAAGCAAGCAAAAAGGAATTCTGTCATCTAACTCAATAAGAAAGAAACACCTCAATGGCACTCCATCTGTTCTTTTAATGCACAGCCAAAAAGGAAGAGCAAGTGAGGGGTGGGGGCAAAAGACAATCAGCATCCTATCAGCCAGGGTTTCCTGTCACTATGGGAACCAGCCTGATCGACCATTTTAGTTTCCTCTTAAGTTAAGGCCAACAGCAACCTTGTTGACCCACATCAACTCAACTGTATAACAAGAAGGGGAGTGTGGCTCTTCTTCACATACTGTATCTGTGATATACAGTAGCATGCAATGCCGAAGAACTCTCTTACCAGCCCTTTTCCCCTCTTCCTCCTCAAGTGTAAAAGGGTAACAAGCCCCTAATGAAGACGTGGACAACCCACAATACAAAGTCAGAGTGTTTAAACCATGACCAATGACTTCTGGAAGAGCAAGACAGGTCTGCGGAGAACATTTTTTGTCTGAAGGCTAAGTGAAGGACAACATCACTTTTAAAACTCCATGAAAGTTCTCTTAAATACATCATATGTTGGAAGAAGCTCTGACTGCTAACTTTAAGCAAGTCAAAAGAAAATACATGGGAAAAACCTTTTATGAAAATCACCGATGCTTGAATGCACCTTCAATTGCTGTGTAATGCAACCAGCATCTGTACTGAAGTATTTAGATTCAAAATATTCAAAAACTACACAGGAACTGATTTTAATCGATGTAAAGAACTGTGGTGTTCAGGAAATAAAATTTCCACCCAGTTACAAAGATTATTAAATCTCTCACCCTTGATAATAACTTTAAATAATTACTACAAAGAATTGAATATCAGGATTTGTTAACAAGTTGTTTTTCTGTAACACGACATAAAGTGGGTAACACACTATGCAATCATTAATTTAGTCTCCCAGTTATGAAGAACTCTGAATTGTTCAAGTGTCAAAAGTGTGAAGTGATCATTTGTTGTATATTTTTATAAATTGCACTTTAAAATGACAATGAATTGTATGACAACTTTAAAAACTTATACAGTGAATTAAGTATTGGGAAAGTGAAGTGAAATTTGTTATTTCTGCAGTACACCATTGGAAGTTGTATTTAAGATAAAAAAATATATAAGGAAGAAGTACAGAATGTCAGCTTTTGTTTCTGGATATTAATTTACATACTGTACATATTTAGCCATGTCCCAGTACTTATGCTTTTCACTGTATGTTTGGGAACGGGTCTTTGAAGCCTGCAGAATCAATCCAAATGTAAATGCTTGCACAAAGTAATCTCACAGAGAACTGTGTTAGAACATCTGAACACCAGACATATGTCTCATCACCAAGAAGTCACATTTGCTTTGTAGCCTTGACTTTCTGCGACAGCTAATGGATTTAAAATACTGGTCAGATTACAGCTCATTTTTTTGTATTTCGTGATCATTTTACGGTTGAGATAAAAAGTGTGGAATAGTAAAATGTGTTGTTTGGAATTTTAGCATAAAACATTTATATCTGAGTCAGTATAATCGATTTACTGTACTCTTTTTCCATGTTGTATTGATTGCAGTGAGACAAATGCTTCCACAGTATTCTTCTCCCTCGTTAATACAGGAAGAGCATTGTCAGCATGGGATGCCATAAGTACCACAAAGTGGCAGAGACTGAGGACAATACTAAAATACACTCCTGTTTCTTAGAGCCTTTCTTGTGTTCTTAACAATTGAGCACTGTGATGATTCAGACAGGAAACACAAAAACACCAGAGCTCAAATGTACCACTTCAGTCCCATATTTCACACATCCTCGCACCAACAGATGAGTAACTAGCACTCATTTTAATTAATTTAATTTTTAGGTAAAAAACATCTTTCAGTTAATGACAAATAAACGGACCTTTAAAGCTGTCTCTAGCAATCACTTCTGCTGTATGCTCTGTGTATGAAAGGACATAAAATGCATACTGTACATTAAAAAGTAGGAAGTCTTTACCTCTGATATTCGCTTTGGAAAACAAATGTCAGCAAAATGATTACTTAAAAGATGTCACGGTAGCTACTGTAAATGCCTCCTCATACTCAGCAAGCTGCTTGGAATGTCTGCTTTTGTCAGAAAAATGTAAATTTGTGTTTACAGAAATGCATTTGTTATACAAGTCACCTACAATGATAGAAAAGGCTCTGAAGCACATCCCCTGAAGAATAGCTACCAAATCCTAAAGGATTTATATACTGATGGAAAAAAGAAACGTAACATTTTCTGGAATGAGAATACTATAGTTATAGCTTATGTACTTTCACAAAAAGCTGTCAATTTGTTTTAAGCCCTCTGACCAGCAATACAGCTTGTGCACTGAGGCATTGCATCTTGCCAATCACAGGAAAGCTCGTTAGGTGCACTTTTACCCAACAAGGTCCAAGTAGAACAATGCCTGATCAGGTCACCTTTAAAAAGGCCTTAATTCAAAGCTTAGGTCACTGCAAAGAAAAGGCCACACTTAGTCAGTTTTCTGTGCATTCCATAATGCCTCAAATGTCACCAGAAGCAAGGGAGAGGGCCATTGGCATGCTGCAGGTAGGCATGTCATGTGCCAACGTTGCCAGACACTATGGAGTAAGCCGCTCCACTGTGTCCTGACTGCAGAGAAGGTTTCATCAGACTGGCAGGACACATGACCGTCCAAGATCCGGTCGCCCTCGAGTGACCACAGCAGAGCAGGACCGACACATCAGACTGGTCCATCTGAGAGATCTGCCACCTGCACTGCTGCTGAAACTGCCGGCAGACCCGATGCCCGCATCAGTGACAGGACAGTGACACTCCATGCTGCTGGCCTTAGAGCAAGGTGACCTGTCAGAGGCCCTCTGCTTACACCTCCTAGACGTCATACCTGACTGGCTTGGGCCAGACAGAGGCTGTGATGGATTCATCAGCAGTGGCATCAGGGTCCTCTTCACAGATGAGTCACTCTTCAGCCTGTTCCACGCAGAGTGTGGAGGAGGAGGTGTTGCGTTTCTTTTTTCCATCAGTATACAGTACATTTGTCCTTAAGGATTTCATCTGTTTTACAGTATACAATGAGCAGTGTACTTTAAAAAATATATAGTTACAATTACACATCTCTAATTATTATATTTTATAATATTGAGGCAGTAAGTCAGGCTAATAATGTTTACTTCATTCATTTATCAGAAAATAACCCTCTGAAAATGGCCAGCTCTTTTAAAAGAACAAAACCAAATGCACGGGATAAAGTTTTTTTGTAGGAGAACTTAACTCCTCCACCCACACACACAGTTTTCTGTAATAGATTCCTAGAGTTAGTAAGAATTCATGTGATCCCTGAATGCAGCACTAGGTGTCACAGTTTCCCTATCTGCCTATGGACCTGAAATGTTGGGTTTTAATACAACAAACAGCTGCATTCACAACAAGTTATCAAAATCTGGTTGTCTCATCTTCCCCATACAGAAGGCTGGCTAATCATATCTTTTTCTCTATTCAATACTTTAAAGTAATAAACAATTGTTAAAATATTTTAGAATACAGTGCACCATCAGCACTTATTTTTTAAATTGTAGCTTTGAATTGGAGCCATGGTTTCCATTAAATTGTATTATCAGAATTAGTGGGCATATACAGTAGCTTTATTCTATCTGCTTAATTTATCATACAACTTCATATTAAACTGAAATGAAAATATTTTTTTTGTTTCTCCTTTTGACTTGTTTTGAAATTAATCCGTATGAATGCAGTAACTCTAGACGTATTTCTCTACATCTGAACAAATCATTAATAAGCCCAAATCATTAAAGTAGTTGTGTGTGTAGATTGTTCAAAAATAATTCTACACACACTTCCCTAATAATACTGTAGTGATCATTGTGCATTAAAAGGTGACCCCCACCCCCCAAGAAAATAAAAAAAACAATTACAATGAAATTAACTCCTTATCCTCAATAATACAATAATAGTAATACAAAAGAGATAAAACAGATGTAAAACATTCAAAGTCTTCTCTTTTGGAAGTTGAGCTTCTTGGTTCAAAGCAAATCCTTTAATGGTGTTGGTGGCTCAGCATGACTTTTATCTCCAGCCTTCAGGATAAGCCCTCTTAAACCATCCCCATCCAAAGCAGTGACCTCAAAAGTCCTGAGCTTCAAGTTCAGGTCCTGCAAGGTTACCGTGTAACCCCTTAACCACACTGTTAGGTCAGACCTCTTTTCCAAACATGAAACACCTTGGTTTTCCATCCTATGGAAAAAGCACTGCACAACTGGCCCCTTTTATTATTTGCAACATGAACCATACTTAAAGGGGAACTGCAATGCTATTGTTATATTTAGGATTATTGATGAGTGCATTTCAAACCACGATAAAAGTAAAATGTACACAGTAACTTGTAAACCCTCCAACATACAGTACATAAAAAATAGACCAAATGTCCAGTTATGAGCAGTGTCATGTTATGTGATTTAGAGCAAAGCAACAAGTAGGCTTGTGAATACATCTCTTTTATCCAATAGAAATATTTGATTTTTGATTATTTTGAATATTTGATTAACGATTATGTGCTTATTTTGAAATGTGTAATTGTTTTCTATAACCCCAATTAATTTATTTTGTTACCAAGATTTAATAACTAGTCTGAGAAATTGGGACTTGATAAATTGGGTTATTCTGACATATATGTTTCTGAAATATAATTTCCCAAATAAAAACAGGTGTAGAAAAATATACTCTTCCATGAATATACACATAATCTAGATATACATTTGCCTAGAATTAAAAATGTCAATAAATTTTACTGTCAGCAATACCCCATGAGTAAAATGCAGTTGTATTAAGTGGGATATTGAATTAGCAAGCGTTGTTTGCCTCTTAAAATCTAGAACCAAGCATTAAATCTAGCACTAGTATTTGTAATATAAAAATACAGTATGTGCCCCACTACAAGAGTGCACTATTATTCAGCAGTGACGAGTCATCAGGTTCTTGATTATTGTTGGTGTCTAACTGCTCATTCACAGGAGACTGACACCACAAGATTACTCAGTGAAACAAGATGTCAGTGAAACATGTGCTCAAATGGTGTGAATTGCTTCAGACCAGATGGATGAGGGTGTACAGGGAAAAACCAATATCAGCCGCCACATAGGATAATGAGGTCAGGATTACATGTGTAATCCGCAAACACCATTTGTTTGTGAATGTGTCATTCTTCTCGAATGATACAGTATGAACAGAGTAGAAGTCAGGGACCTTCAGGGATGAGGAGGAAGGCAGTGCAGCACATTAACAAGCATGCTGTTGACTTATAACCCAACCCATACGGAATGGATCTTCCACTGCTGGATTTTCATGCAAGAAACTTTCAGATTAAACTCTCAGTGATCAGAAATTCAATGTAGGAACGGTTCAGGAAACCCCTATTAAAATGCTACAATGGTAAAGATGTCTCACACAGATGTAGGCCACAGCATTCTTATTTATTTAACAACCCTGCTCTACGTTCATTAGCATGTCTGTTTATGAACTCTTCCACTTGTTTCCTGTCACCAACAAGGGCCTTTATTCCATGCTGTGTAAAGTGAATGCTTAATGGGTTGACCTTACCTTTCCTGCAGGCCCACTGGTTTCATCCTGAAGGGAGAGGGGCTGGCGGACAGACAGGGTTTGATCTCTGGCGTTGACTGGGACTGGGGATCGGCACCGATGCTGGCAGGCTTGGGCGCCAGCTCTGGCTGCACCATGCTGTTGGCAGTCTTCAGCTGGGACTCCTTGGTGTGGACGGGGATGGGGGTGAGGTGGATCTCCCGGCTCTGCTCCTTGTACTGCCGATCGGGGAATTCAATCTTCTCTTTCAGCCGGTACAAGACCTGGCGGATCAATCGGGGAGGCTCAGATCACCCGTGTTTCCAGTAACTGCCTTTCAAGCTTTGTAGTATACTGTATATCTGGCCCATTTGGTAGTTAGTTGATCCAAGGATCTCACACTTTAGTTTCAACTAAATGTTTGAAGAATAATAGTATTAAACTTCACCCAAAGCGCTTTGCAGGTAATGGGGACTCTCCTCCACCACCACCAATGTGCAACCCCATTACTCTGGATTGACTTTGTCAATAATTTCCAGGCTTTTGAATACTGTGCTTGAATTAGGTCCCCTTGGTTTAAGACTAAAAAGGCTCGGTTATTTCAGCCTGTCAGTGTAGGACATTCCTTGAAGTCCCACAATTCATCTGGTTGCTCTTCTCCGGATAAATTCCAGAGCAGTAATGAGTAAATGAGCCCAAATTGACATCAGCGGCATGGATCTCTCTATACAGTACTTATCTCTGGTCAACTGTCTGGACTATTGGTGCAAGCATGGCTTGTTCATTAAATACCTCACAAGGCTCTGATAGAGGGAGGGGCTCTATTTTGGAATATATTCAGATATTTAATGAAAAAGCCTTGATAGGAGGGAAGGATGGACAACAGGTGATATTGGGGAGTACTGGTCCTCCCACACATTTAATCTATATTCCATTATTCAGAATGGACAAAAAGCATGGTGGGCTCATATCTTTATAACCCAGTTTACTCTTCTGGCCTGGGTTGTTTTCTCAAATATCTGAGTAAACAGGTATTTAAGTTTGTTGACATAAAGTCCTTGTTTTCTTTCATACTCCAACAAGCCAAATAGGTAGCCTGTGCTTTATGCATACTGTATGTCACAAGTGTTTATTTTATTGCACCTGGGCCCTGTACATTTCTTGTAACAAGGAATGATGTTGACAACTTGGCTTAAATGGAGATACATGATGGTTATTGCTTCTAAAATCCCTCCCCCTCCCCCTTGTCTGAGTCACTCCACCACACAAATATCCCAGTCGGACATACAGTACAGCATTTGTATGTCATTGTATGTTTATACCAGTGCCAAGGAGAATTAAATTAAACAGATCTATAATGGAAAACAGAATCATACAATCTATAAAATAAAGCTTATCCTCTTGGGATAGCACTGTCTCCCTAAACCTAAACTCTGAGAGTCCCTCCTGCTTGAGTAACGGTTTTGTAAGATATCTCAAAAGTTGTATTACTTGAGGGTTTAACCTCAGACCACCTGGACTTATTTATGGTGTGAGTTTGTGACATTTGCACTGCTTATGTAAATTGATTAAATGGTTTGACTTGATCCCAAGTGTATAGCTTACAGAGTGAGCCAATGCTGTGTGAAGTGTGAGTTTTAGAAGTACAATTATACCATAGTAAGTCTTTAATTAGTTGTGTAAGCTCTAGACAAAACAAGATACAGCACATATCTTGGAAGGTTACAGTGCTTATCTCAATCTTCTAAGATTAGTGCTGTGTATCTCTACAAATACACCTTAACAAGACCCATTTAAACTCTTGCATTCAGAGATCCAGATGCACAGGTATTTCAGGTGTATATTCCTGATATTACAAATGCTGTTTCTGCATATTTATATTACTAATTTGTACAGTAGTCATATTATCTCATCATTGGCAAGCAAGATGTTACATCCAGCTTCTTATGCACTAAATTTCAAATATATAGTGTATTTTTTTTCCTGTGTAAATTTGGTTTCCTAAAAGATAAATATTTTTATGTGTGGTCCTTCAGTAGTTAATGCTGTAAAACTGAAGCTCATATTCCTAGTAAAGTGAAGGACATGCTGTGCTGTTCAGGATTCATAAAAATGCTGTATGACTACACTATATCTCCAAAGGAACAAGTAATAGGTTTCTTCCATGCTGAAAAGAGAAAAAAGAAAACACAACATTTCGGCCGTAGAGCCTTCTTCAGGTGTGTCAAGCCTTCTCTTTTCAGCATGGAAGAAACCTATTACTTGTTCCTTTGCAGCCTACGCATGCTGACGCAACTACCCACCTGAACTACTACAGTATATCTCACTATTATTTTAGAACTCTGTCCATCATTGTTTGAATCGAGATGGAAGAAGGAAGCCTGATTGAATGAAGAGGCCATTCAGCCCATCTAACCTGTTTGGTAGTTAGTGGATTACCGATCCAAGGATCTCATCTATCCATTTCTTGAGGTAAGCCAGGGTATTAGGTTCAACAACATGACTAGGTATCTTGTTTCATAGATCCATGACCATTTACATAAAGACCTTCTCACTGTTCATGGCTTTAAATGCACTTCGATTGAACTTACACTTGTTTCCTCTGCTTTTTATTTCAGTGTTTATTCCAAAGAAGTCTCTGCCTTTTCGGATTTTGAATACTGGCATCAGGTCTCCTTGTAGTTGTCTCATTTCAAGTCTAAAAAAGCTCCAGTTCTTTTAGCCTCTCAGTGTAGGACTTTTCTAATAACATTTTCTGGTTTTGAAATATGAAAAGAAAATAATGTTTTCACCTTACTGAAAATATTTAGATCCAATTCTAACAAGATGAAGGAAAAGATAATTCAGCTTGACCCTAACACTACATTTCAACTTTTGTGACATCTCCTCACTGTCCTCTAATGAAAACATGAGATGGCATTAAGAGTCTGTTTTTGCCCTCACATATTATTGTACATACGGTAGACCAGCTCACGTTTTAAAAATATTGGAGTTGTTTAAAGAAGTCAAGGGCAAATTCTAAAAGACAAAACTCTCCATAAATTGTACAAAAGTAAATAAACAAAATAATAAATGAATTAAGTATCATATTATGTACTGTAGATATATAATTAAGACTACAAAAATCAGTACAATTAAGGTGTCATAATTTCCTTCTTCAGGATCAGATGACTTTCAAATACTAACATGTACTGTAAGTTAATAACAGAATGTATAGTATGAGGTTGCAATGACATTTATGAATATGGATAATGACAGCAAGTAAGCCTTTTAGCAGGGACATTACTTGTAAGTCACCACCCTTACAATAAACTCAGTGCCCTGATGTGTCTTCCTAGAAGACCCTGACTGTTTCTCTGTAATAATGATAAACAAACCTACACTGTTTAACATTCATTTCTGAAACTTGAAATATCTATTCAGGACACAGATTATGTTACATTGCTCTTGGGGGCAAAAATCAAGAGATTCTGGTGCAAAAGAGCAGAGGCTTTTCAAAGCTGCAAATACATATCTTTTTCAAACAGCAGCCAGGAAGATGTTTTATCTGGAGACAACAGATGAAGAAAGATACCTGTCCCAGGCTCACTGTCCAGTACATACAAAGCTTTAAGAAATAGTGCTCTAACCTGGGCAGACTCACTGCTTTACTCAATACACACTGACTACAGACTGTTTTAGTTTGACTTTTAATAACCTGTTCCATCTTTGTTGAATTCGATTCAAACAAACAGAGTTATATTGATGCCCTAACCTGAAAGCCTTACATCATTTTGAAATGTTCAGCCTTTCCAAATGCTACTGTTCACTGCATTAAAATGGAACAATTGTCCTGACACTTTGACCTGAATATACAGTAAGAAAATGCATAAGTGTTACTTTGCAGACAGCAAATATGAAAGAAAAACTTGTATTAAATCTTTTAATGATGAAAAATTATTGTTTCAAATATGGTTGTTAATAATAATTTTTTCTTTTTAGAAATAACTTTTCAAGCCATTATCATCCCAGTTTCCACCCTATGTCAAAGTGTTTCACTTACAGGAGGTGACCCACTTCATTCACCACTGATGTGCAGCCCTCTGCACTTCCACCAGACAACCAATTTACCTTACGACTAATTGTTTAACATGAACTTTACAGTATGCTCCCTCTTGAAATCCATCCTTTGTGTAACATAAATAGAATTAAGACAAAGCATTTACATTAGTCCGTAGAGGATCATTTAAATAACAACAAAGTATAAACGGAGGACATTAAAAAATCACAGCTCTCCAACTTCAATATTGTTTGCCAGCATGCTCTGGGGCTTAAAACAATCTAGTAATGTACTCAAAACACACACCCGGTAATAACAAATATAGAAAAAGGTGGCAGTTGGACTTAGAATCTGAAAACAAAAGCAGGACTTACCATTAAACAGGTAATGATGATCACGAAGATGGTGAGAAAAATAACCACAGCATAAAATCCCTCGTTGGTCCACACGTTGTCTCTCTCATGTTGTCCCTGCAGCACATTCTTCTATAGCGAAGAACAAGAAGCAGGGAGTTAGTGGAGCACCGTAATCTGTCGGAAGTCAGGCTGAAAGCTTCCAGTTGTGTTGTTTTGGGAGCTATTCCTGTCTACCTGCAGTGTCTGCCCACCTGCGACAGCTCTGCCTCCTGACCACTCAATCCTCTCGCTCATACAGCCTGGGAATTCAGAGCGTTTTTGAGCCGTGCTCAAAAATAGTGCTCTAATGTCCTGGCCTGGAGCTAAGCAAACACACTCTGTCAGGTAACATGGTTAGAGCCGCTGTGGGGAGGCAAACACTTTAAAAGAGCCCTGTCGGTGCAGCTGCTCCCTGTCACCTCCCAGCACCCCCCCCCCCCCACCACACAGGCCTGCCTCCACTTCTCTGGGCTCCCCCCACACCGGGGGCCAACAGGTGGCAAGAGAGGTGAGGGGGAAACCAGGAAAAGGACTCCCGCGTCTTGTTTACAGTACAAGAGCCCCCTTGCAAGCCCAAGGCAAGAAATACTGTAGCTCAGTGTGCATAAGCATGGAGGTGGTGGAGGTTTAACCAGCCTTGGACTAACCTACAGCAGCGGTGAGCCTTGACAGATTATCTGCTTATGAAGATGCTCAAATAGGGAATTCCCTGTTTGCTGACGCAAAACATGTAGAGAGCAGGCATCCACTGCGGGAAGGGAGCTTATTTCCATCACTGCCTTAGACCACAAGATTCAGCATACATAATATGCCGTACACACAAGCCTATGACGGTATGCTCTCTTCTAATACAATACATTTTAGAAATTGTTCCTCTACAGTATGTCTTAGTGGGTGTTGAAAAGAAGCAAAGGAGACCCTCTCCCTGAACGTTCCCAGTAAAGAAAGTATTTTTCCTTAAATATTTTTTTTATCCTTGGTTAACAATGAATTTTAAGGATACACTTCAAAGCATGTATAGATAACCCACAAATTAAAAGCTGATTAGGTGTAGTGTGACCTCTTATAAGCCCTTAACTGCCCATTATTTTCAGGAAGAGACAAAAAGGTGTATTAATTTAACATAATGACAAGTTTCTAATCCACTAATTAAAAATAAATCTAAGCCAAACAGTGCAATCTAGAAGCGCAGACAAAAGTTAGTTGACTGAATAGATCATTGCCTTGGATTTTGCTATTATATAAATTATATAAAAGCATAAAGAATGTATTTGTAATTTGAAAAGCCCATTCTCACTAATTTCCCTTTTTACCATGTAGAGGAACTGCTGTCTGCATGACAAATAGAGAAAAAAGAAGACAGCTGAAAAATTGCTTCTGCTCGGAACCTATTAAATAATCACAACTACAAAGCAAAATGAGACCTTAATTGAAAAAGAATTTAATTTTTCAATTTAACTTTTGGCTAAGTACTCTCATTTTTCAACTTTATTAATTCAAAGTTAATGAAAAAAGAAACGGAAAAGTAAAGAGTCAACGACGCTTATGCCATCTCAAAATCTGTGTTCGTTATTGGATATAATCCAGTACATGGGATATTTTCCAATACAAAACATTTAAAGATTAACTTCATCACTTGCAGTTAATGAAAATACATGGTTCTTGATGAATTACAGAAAATAGAATAGTTACATCTGAGTAACACTCCATACAAATGTTTTTTTCAAATCCACTGTACACAAGTACACAATTTTGTTTCCCTACCTACCATACTGTACATGGTTCCACTTGGTATTGACAGACACCATTGTGTCCATGAGATTCATAACCATGTGAAATCACTCTGTATCACTATGTTAGAGGTACCACTGTATATGAGTAATGAGAGATCACTTCATTCATCTTGCATTCCAGTGGGAAATGGCATAATCCAAGACTGTTTTTAATGAAAGCCATGTAGCAATAATGATGTTAATTTTGAAAGAAATACATGGATAAGAAATCAAATCTTTAAAATTGTATTTTATAATTTTAAAATGTTGATATCATAAGACCAGAGACCCTTGCTGTAGTCTTTTCTTAGAAGCACACAGATATAAAGACTGAGGAAGATTTCAACAACATAACAGGCAGAAGAAGGTCAAAGTTCTGTACTAAATAGTATTTACATACTGTAGAAGAGGCAGACGTGTTTCAGGTAGTAGAAGCTATCACAATTAATAAAGCCCAAGCACTTGTAATTGTAATCAAGGTAACAAGAGATGTTATGCAGAAGCGATTCACACAACTCTTCCAACAGTTGCTCCAGAACATGACAGCACCTATGGGCTGAAGAACAGCTAATCAAGTGCCCATCCATAAGAAGGGTGAGAAAACTGAATCAAGTAAATATTTAGAGCAATATGTTCGACTTTGATTACATGTAAGGTTATGTGAATAATAGAACTAAAACAAAGATATTAGATGGAAATAGATGGAAATAAAAGAAAAATAGATTAAAATAAGGTACAGGTACAGTAGGTCTAGCTTAACCAACATGTTAGAGTTCCTTGAACAAGCAACAACAGTAATAGACACACAAAGTGATAGGTGATAATGTGATAAGACATATTAAGATATTCAGACAGCTTTTGATAATGTTCCCCATAAGCAATACATTCTCAAATTGCAGGTGGTACAGTAGGTATTCAGGGAAATGGTCATTGTTTGGTATTGATTATTAAATAGAAAACAAGGCCTGCGTTTTGTAGCCCTGGCAGATTACAGTATGTTTAAAGTAAATCAGTGCAGGGTTTTGCACGAAGGTAGTAAAAATAAACTATAAATACTGTACAAATTGGAACTGCTCCGCTACTGTACAAGAGGCTCCTTATGAAAAAGACTAAGGTGTTTGCACTGATACATCATTCACATCTTCTAGGCAATGTGGGAAATGAATTAAAAAGGCAAAATAGATACTGTATATAGTTAAAATGTAGAATGTAAATTAAATGATACTTACTAATACAAGGTATTAGTAAGGCTTCATTTAGAATACTGTGTACAATTTTTGTCACCACACAACAGATAAAATATTGCTGCTGTGGAATAAGTCCAAAGAAGAGCAGCAGGTTCCATTCTGGAACTTAAAAGACATCTTGAAGGAAATTAACTTTTATAGTCTTGAACAGAGACGATTATGAGGATAGTGCAAACAAGTATTCAGAATCCTCACAAGCAATGACAAAACCAATCCAGCAGATTTCTTCATAACAAAGTGAAATATGAAGCAGAGGGCACAAAGGAAAACGGCATGGAAGTGCATATAAATCCAAAACAGGAGGCAATTCTTTTCCCAAAGGGTTGTGGGAGTATGGAACAAACTACTGTAGCAGCAAGGCTATGACCTTCATACACTTAGAATTGTTTAGAACCTTTTTAATAATCAACTATCTTTTGTTTTGACCTGAGAATGAAGCTGGCACAGCTTAGCTCCTGTGAGTTATTTTCTTAGGAATGTCAGTAACATGAACCCTTAACAGGCCGAACAGCCTAGATTTTAGACTTAGACTTACAGTCTAAAATCTGCCCTGGACTTACAGTATTTGGCCTAGACTGGCCTAGACTTACAGTAGGCCAGAGGAAGTCTGGATTGTCATTTCTAATGCCTGACCGATTCCCAGTAGGCATAAAAGTACAATTACTAAATTCATACCATTACACTACCCAGACATGTTATTGAAGCCAGTACCCTGAGTTCTTTCAAGAAATGACCGAATTAGATTCTTGGATCAATTATCTACTACCAAACAGGCAAGAATCACTTCCTCTCTCTTGTAACCATTCTTATATGTTATTTTTATATGTCATTAAATCTTTAATGAAGTCAGCAGCAGTCACATGTATTGTGAAAGCAAAATACATTTTAGTTGATCTTGAAAAATGAAATACCGGTACGCTGTTAAAGTTGGTTTTTGGGCAATGGGCATCTGTACCTTGTATTGGATCAGAACGACTGCAGAGGTTGCACAATCCTACATCTTCAAACCAGATTCCACCTTCAAGTTTGTTTGTCATGGTATCCAGCCATATTCACTTATTCAGTTTTGGATCAGTTATGAGCATTAATTGTGTTTTTCAGGAAAATAGAGAGATTTGACCTGGTCTGTACAATGTTCTTCATGGGGCTGAAAAGTAATTCACATGACAAACCTCAACAAATTGCTAAAATGCAAGGTTTTCTAACCAATTTAAGCATATGTTTCAATTAAGCCATTAGACTCTCTGTGATTAAAGAACATATTTAAACAGATTTATCCCAACAGAGGTTCAAAAGAGTCAGTCCAAGAGAGGTCTTGTCCTTCACACCCTCACAGTGCCCCCATGGGCTCTTAGATCTGCACCAGGCAGTGGATTCAACAACCTTTAAATAGACGCCTTAAAAAAGAACAGGACAGAACAATGGCACTGAGAGTGAGAGGAAATACACAGCAAAAAAAAAAGAGCTGGATCCAAAATAACCGAGAATAATAAACAGCTTTTAAAAATTGCAACAGAAACCATTTCTGCTATTAAGGTTTACCCCAAAGTGACGGTATTGACTGTAATAATGCTCCATTTTGTTCTGAGTGGTGGCATAAAACACATGTGACATGTAGCAGTGCATGTGACTTTGATTTCTCGCAATTAATGTCAACCTGTGAAGAAAATTAATGACCTAATAAATGTTGATCTGGTTTTACTGACTGATATTTGCAGTGCATTATTTCGAAAGATCTGGGAATATTATTTTAGAAGCCATCACTGTGTGCAATTAAGTTAGAATTCAGTACATACCCTATGCAATTGACCCATTTTGAACAAATGCCCTTGGAATGATGGTTGACGCTGGGCTCCATTTCCAACTTTAACTAATGTCGCAGGAATTGCATATGCCTTTTCATCCTGGGACGTAAGCAATACAAGGTGACACCTGAACAATGTCTCCAGAAATTCTTGCCTGTACTGTATATACATACAGTAAATGCACAGTAAGCCTGCCCTCTAACACTTCCTCTGAAGACATAAACCATTCTCATGGTTGGCCATTCTCCTTTCTAGGGGAGGTATCTCAAATCCGATCAGATTAAGGACTCTTTAGGCAATTCTACCACATTCTTTTACTATGGAAATGTATTTTGACCCTTGTGAATGTGTGTAGCTAGTTTAACATTTATAGTAGGTCTTAAAAAATACTCATATTTATACAAAATGTCTTGAGTACCTCAGTCCCATTAAAAATAACATGCAGTATATTAACAATTTGGCTATCAGTGTCTGTTTTCAAAAGTTTTATCTTCTTCTAATAATTTCAGTTTTGGCATCCCATGAGGATACCATTTTGTTTTTTTCCATACTGTACTTGAATCGGAAGTGATGGTGTTATGAGTCTGGTAGCTTCATTAATAAGAAAAAATTAATCAGAAAAAAGAAACTGGGATGTAAATAAAGTTGTTAGAGAAACAAGTATCAATAGTAGCTTTAACAGCGATTTAGCACAGTTGTACAAAATCTCTGTTGGCCACTGCTGAACTAACGAAGACATAACTCATTTCAATCTGAAGTAGCTCATTGAAAGTGCAAGTACAAATTAAGAAAACATTTTAAAAAGGCTTCACAGCACATAAAATGTGTTACTCACACACTTTTCACACCTTTGGAGACACCTTAAGACAAAATAGACAAAGGTTTTATTTGTACAAAAGCTTTGACAATTTAAGGACATCATCAAGGGATAAAAAAGCTCCTCATTTTATCTCTTTCAAAAATAACCACAATACTAATGTATCTGCTAAGAACAGCAATTATGATTTCATTTAGTCTCATTTAACAAAGACTCAGGTGCACCTCTACAGCACTCCCACTGTCCTATAACACTGTGCCTACTATCAGAAAAAAACTCTGTTCTCTGTTCTAGCCATTTGTGCCAATTACACCCCACATCCAGGCTGTACCTTGCCCCTTTCTCCTCCATCTCTGTAAAATAAAAGGCATCTATTTTTTCACTACATTTTAAAGACACCATGACAGGAAACAGGAAGCAGGCCTCCTAGAGAAGGTACAGTACCTACCTCTGGGGTGACCTCAGTGATGCCAAACTGGGAGAGGCTCTTGTGGAGAATGTTGACATTGAGAGACCGAATCACTTCCTCCGAGGGTACTGGCTCTGCCTCGCCCAGTTTCTCCGAAGACACATAGAGCTCTATGCAGTTCTTTTTCTCCTGAAAGACACGAGATGCTTCAGCCTCAAACCACACCAGCCACATTCCACAACAGACACATGATGTGTTTTTGTTGCCCATCTGTCAAAACCACCTGGAAACAGCTTAAACACTGTAAATCCTAAATGTTATACTTGCCAGTTTATAATTTGTAGACCACCTATTATATGGTCTCTTCTGAGAGGCTGAACTCCATGTAGAGTTGACTCAGCTAAGCAGAATACAGTTTCTCACTTGGGCTCCATTTGTTATACTGTACTTGAACAGATCTTAGTGCTGCCTAGTTTATAAAAGGTCCAGCACATATTTAAAAAGCTGATCCACCAGTTAACTGAAACCTAAATTAACATATTTAAAGCATTGTACAGTAGGTAAGTCAGACTATCTAAGCATATGAGAAGCATCTCAGAAAATTAACAAAGGATCAATGCAAGAAACCTAGAAAGTATATAACTTTTTCTGTTGTACCTTATTAGCTTATTAGCTTATTAATACAAATCTAAAGTGAAACATCTCTTTTTAAAGCCTATTCAGTTTGTTTACATGTTAAAATTACAGAGAGCTTGTGTCTAATAAGTGTGTTCATTCATCTGATACATGGTAACACAGACACAATGTCCTAAACATGACATTAACATCGATGATAACTTTCCAAAACCCTGGCTCCATGGAGTTAAAACTCAGTATTGAGTATTGATGTTAAAATGAGAGAGAGACAATTCTTTTTTTGTCTTCGTTAATTATGTATACATAATATGATCATATAATCAGAAGAAAATTTATTTCAAACAATTTTTTGGGGAGGACAAAATAACATTTAATTATGTGCTTTGCTTAATGAGGGAGAATCCATCTTAAGCTTAATGTGTAGTGGACTATTTGGTGGGGAATCAGAATTGTTGTGTCCTCACATTGAGACGGTTGATATGCACTTGCTGAGGTGAGATGTCCAAGGCGGCCGCCACCCCATCTCGGAAAGCTCGGAGCAACGTCACATTCAATCTGCGAATGTCCACCTGCAAAGTCTGCAAAGACAGAGAAGACAAAGTCTTTAAATGACCTGTGGAAATGTGGAACAAGCTGCCCAGCCATGTTGTTGAAGGCCATACTCTGGCTCCTTTCAAGAAAGGATGGATGAAGTGCCTGGATCAATTCACTACTAACTACCTAACAGAATAGATAGGACGAATGGCCTCCTCTCATTTTTTAACTTTCTTAAGATACTGCTCTTGGAAACTCAGACCCACCTCGTGCACACTGAAGCGGAATTGTGAGTCCAACAACAAGCTTATCATGATAGTGAAACTAATGTTATACAGTATTAGGTCAGTATACAATACTAATCTGCGTTTTCCATGCTAAAGGTTGAAATGCAGAAAACAGTCTTCATTTGCTAACAAACTAATCAAACAAGAAAAGAGCAGGCAATCATACAAACAGCACCCATATTATTTAATGTTTCTGGAACAATCTGCTTCCTACAACTGAAAAAAATCAAAATTACATTATATCATATACAGAAAAATACAAGATAGTTACAGTTACTGAATATATGTACTGTAATATTTCAAATAAGGAAATAGGTTCCCATTTGATTAGTATCCATTTTAGAGAGAATTTTAGTCTAGTCCAAAGTGGGTTCTTTTAATTGATAAGACACAGTTTCCTTTTTTTTCCTTTATTGGATTTACAGTAAACTGTATCTCAGTTGTACTATCTACAGTACATATATAACAAGGTTCATTAAGGTTATAGCTTTCTTTATAGTTCACCATTACATCAAAACAGTACATGCGAGAACGTCAACATTAATATGTTTCAGCATTATTAGTCATACTGTAAATGTTAACATCTGTTTAATGCTTTCTACTATGCCTTAGACAACACCAGCATGACAGTGTTTAAATTCGTAGGCAAGGAAAGGTCAAAATGACAGAAGGACATTTGAATACATTTGACAAACATGTACAAACATTGTAAAAATAAGTGAATCAAATTTGTCAGGTTCACATTGGGAATCCCAGCTGTGCCTCAGAAAAAAAAAAACACAAAGGTATATCAATACATTTGAAATTAAGCTTAATTAACACAGAGGCCACTTTAAACATCAAAGCATTGTGTATGAAAGCCAGAAATATTTTATCTGCTATTGATGTCTTGTACTTAAAAGATCCTATTAAAATATGATTTAGGCCATTTGGAACTGTACTGTATCTAGTCAGGAATGCCACTTTTCTGTACCATTTTGGGAGAAAGCACAAGGTGAAACCTCCATTTTGAAATGTATTATTAATACAAATAAGAATCATAATAGTAATTATCACTGATTGCCTGTGCCTTCACTACTATGAATATTAATGATCATGCCCTGAGGTACAGCTCAAAGGATGCTCCAAGAAGCTGATAACCACTCTTCCAGTAGGGTTGGGAATTTTGGCAAAATGGCAGCAAGCTTGAAAACATCTCCCAGTCTTGCAACAGTATTACTACTATCATGATAATTCAATAGTACTAGTAAATGTAATACCAGCTAACTGGTATTACTGAACTGAATACAATCATTACTGTTACTGCATAAAAAAAATCTACTGCCTAAATTGCCAACTAGGATTACTGACTTAGACTACAAATACAATGTTTTGCAGGTATGTCACAAACATTGTATCAGGCTTATGAAGCCTGCGTGCCCTTCCACTGAATCAATCTGTACAGTCTGAGCTGTACTGTACTGTCTGTTCTTTCTCACACAGAATTACAGCAGTATCTACAGTGGAGTTAGGATCATGTGGAGGAATGAAGTGGCTGTTTCTGAAAACACTTCTGCCTTGCAGCCACACCTACAGTAGCAGGCCACAGGGGTTACCCTCTCCTAACTTAAGCCCACGCAACATGAGCGATAAGTATGGCCCTTGTCTTGTGGATGGCATGATGGGATGTCTCACGCATGGTGTCATTGCTATGCACTTTTCCTGTGACCCAAACAAACACCCCCTCTGGTATGACAATATAACAAAAGGTAACAGTGTATTGTACACTCACTCCTCATTATATGAACTGTATATGTTATTTATGTGAAATTTTGAACTTATAATCAAAAGTACCCTATTGTGAAAGGTAAAAAAAAATCTTAACGCTGCCTTGAGAAGATTTGCATGACCCTCCTTATCGTGTTTAGTCACAGTGGCCAAAGATTTAGGTGGCCAAACAGTTATACTAATTTTAACTCAGACTAATACCAACTGGCATTAAATCATTAAATAAGCCTTCTTAGAGAAGTTATAGAGAAGTACACATACTGTAGAAACAAAGAACAGGGAGGAGAGAGAAGACACTGTAAGAACATACCTCTTTTGACAGACCAAGTGTCCAGAAAAAAATGAAGGGTCATTTGGGCAATAAAAAGACTGGACTTACGAGAGGGACTTATTTTTTTATTTGTAGGAAATTCCAATTACTTATGAACCAGGCAAACAAAAATCTATTGTTATTTAGTTTTGTAGTATTTTGAGTAAGGAAATACGGTAGATTCCGTTTTGTTTAGCATTTATTTTAGAGAGGCTTTTAGTCTTGAGTGAGATCTTTTTATTAATAAGACATGTGTTCCCTCTTTTCCTTTACTGTCCTTGTGTCTCAGTTGCAGTGTGGATGTCTGTGTGGTCTGTTTTCTGTAGAAAGCAGTATCTGAAAATATCAGCTAATAATAGTAGTATGTTGTGTAATAGTTACATATTATACTTCTTTTACATTTGCTGCCTGTTTATTACAGTATTTTGTTACCACACAGGAGAAACAAAGAAATATATGAATATAGGGGGTACAGTATATAAGTGATATTTTTAATAAATTTTCTTGCATAGCCTACTGTTGTCAGGACCAGACTTTGATATTTGATATGAGTGATACAGTGCATCTTATTTAGTAATTAGTTTGTAGCAACAATTAGATATGTACAATATATTTACTTTCCTTTACTATAAATAATATTATGTTGCATAACTCTAATAATTGTTTTTAGATAATGGGGAATTTGTTACAACAATAAAAAATACCATACAGTACATACTGTATATTTAAACTCCTACATTAAATTCATACTGAAACAATTGTAAATAAATTATCCTCTTTCAGTAAATATCTTATTAAAACCTATAAAATGTCTCTTTATCTTCATCGTAATCTACCCTTTGTGTTGTGGAAATGAAGCAATTCAATATTCATTAAATTAAACTACAAAACTCTGAGCAAGTACTTCCCATTGTACACAGAAAATCACAAGACACTGAAGCTTTGCATACACTGTACATTTCAAAACAGTCAGCAACTGTTATACAAGTGATTACTGTATTAAAACACTAGAGCTGTGAACAATAATAATGTATTGTTACAGCTATTTATAATCTGGGATTTCCTTTTGAAATAAACCCATGAGCTCTGTAAGGTCTGTGTGTATTGGTAAAGAAAGAAAAACAAATAAGATCTCAACAAAACAACAAATATTAATCCTCCTACATTATTATCCATCTACAAGTACAACCATGACATGAGACAATTCTAAAGGCTTTGCCTTGTTTTTGTCTGTAATGCCTTTCATCTGTTGAAGCAATCTTATTTTCTCTAAATGATCACTATTTCACTTGTGTAATTCACTTTTGTAAGAGCCACAAGGCAACACAAGACAATACACGACAATACAATACAACCTCCATTCCCTAAAAACAAATGAGACATGTGTGTGCACCTTACTACAAGTAAAATAAATTGTTCTGGGCTCTGCAAGGGGCATGGTGCTGCAGAAAATAATGCTCTACTGTATAGCTCTCAAACCACAGAGAACCCCACTGGTTTCTTATTCAGGCAAATTTTGGGGATGGTCTGTTTTTTTTTTTTAATGTTATCTTATGGGTACTCTGACATGTTTTTGAAGCCAATGTACTGCGTGGTTTAAAAAAATTTTTTTTTCAAAAAATGGCTAGATGAGACCATTGACTCAATTAGCTACCAACTACCAAATGGGCTAGACTGGCAAAAGGGCCCTTTGGATACAAGCCTTCGGATTTCCCCTTAGGCTCTTCTATTCATGACACTTGTGAAGTGAATTTTACAGGACCTGGAAATATTTTTATTCTAGTATTCGTGTATTTTATAATTTGCACTCACTTGAGTTGACAAGACAAAGGTACTGTAACTGCTGTATATTGCAAGCATTCTACACAGTTCTGAGAAGAACCATAATGTAAACACTGGCACCTGGCTGTTTGTGTCAATGTCCATGTCCACAACACTAAGGCAGCCAAAATGGAGCTTAACTTCATAACTTCTGTCTACAAAAAAACAACAGGAAACACCAGGATTGCTTCGACAAAAATGACCAGGTTATCTAAGAAAATACTGATCATGTGTGCAAGGCTTTCTGTGCACTGTAGAGCAACACAGACTCTAAACAGGAGAGTCTGGCCTACCTGCAAGCAAGGGCAAGGGTGCAAAGAAAAAGTTGTGATACGCAGAACAGGTGATGGACAGATAAGGACAAGGAAATACAACATCTTTCTGACGTTAAGCAATATCTCTGTTTTTTGACTGCCATGCATGTTGTGTTTATGGCCCAAATATCAAAGGACTAGTAATATGGAGACCTAAGGAAAGAAAACAGGCCATCTCTTCTTCTTAGAAGAACATCTATGAAATCAATAAAGCACTGTGAATAACAGTATATTTGAGTGCCTCCCACACACAATTATAGTTAAGCCTAAACTTAAGGAAAGTGATGAAAGCTGCTGTATTACAACAATGAATAACAACAAAGTAGCAGGAGGTACTGGGATTTCCACTGAGATTTGTAAGCATGGTGGAATGAACTAACATTACATCTCCTCAATTTCTTCTTACAGATCTGGAGTATAGAGGTTAACCCAAAAGAATTTCAATCTTCGAAGGAAGATACAATTCAAGAGGAATCTGAAGACCTTTTCCCAGTGAGGCATGGCCAACATGATTTTTCTGGCAAACAGATTACATTAAAAAAAGTTGGAAGTACAGTACCACCAACCTCTAGTTAGAATTGATTTATTTGACAAAGGCAACTGCCACTGTGTATCACAAGGTATTCTGGAAGGGCCACGTGAAGTATGGATGTTTTCTAAAATTTGCCAGTATCCTTTGCCTGAATCATGAACATATACATACAGTAACCATCACTAATGTATTCATTATAGTTCACTTTGAAGTCCATACAGGAGCTAAGAGGTGTGTCATTGCCCCAACTCTTATTTTCCAATATTGCTGAGAGCCATGCTACATTTGATAACAGACAAGGTCTCTGCTGGAGTACAGTTGGCTTTCTGAATGGGTGATAAATTATTTGACCTCCAACACCTTTTCCAGCAGCAAGCTCCAATTGCACACACACCCTGGATTTGGAATAACAATGAGTGTCTGAAGAATGTACTAAAGAACACTTCCCATGGTGGAGAGGTTTTGGCATGTTTAGTGGACGGATGCTATTAAGATCTTTTTATCAGAAAAGGGACAAAACTACCCTAAACTACCCAAACTGGATGATAACAAATGGGTCACACAATTAATGTTTCTAGCTGACATCAAGTTGTATCTTTAAGAACTCAACTTCCATATGCAGAACAAACTGTTATGGGTGCTTTTGAAATATGGAAGGCACCTCTTGCACAATTTGACAATTTGGAACATTGACACCTTAACCTGCTATTCTGAGCATCTTAAAGGACTATTGAAATATCACACTGTCAATGTTGCTGATCTTGGTTTGTACAGTACATGCAAGAAATCACATCAACATTTTCGATCAGATTTCAGGATTCCCAGCATTTTGACCCCGTGTTACAAATTTGATACCAGCAACATTTATTTAAAATTGTTTCAGTGAATGGGTGTTGAGGATTTTGAGACTCTTTGAATTACAATGCTCATACTTATGGCCCTTGAAGTGTAGGGATCTGTGACACATACTTGAGGCTACTTACAGAGATACTGTAATCTCTGTCATGACCTGTTTGAAATCCCTGCTTGTGAAATTTGACTGTTGGAAGAAACTGGCATCTTCACTATGTTTAGCACTTTGATCTACAATCCTCTGTGAACAGATATTTTCACATAATTCTTTGTCCCTCCCAAGTTAAGGAGCAAATTACCAAATGAACATCCAAGGACTTCTGTGCTGGTTAAAGTCTCAAACTACAGCAGGTGTGGGGAACGTCCGGCCCGTGGACCTTATAAGTATAAATCATTTGGTCTGGCCCTGCCAAGGCAACCGCAGGCGTAGAGCTGGGCGATAATTCGATAACGATAATTATCGCGATAAAAAAAGTTCGATGAATGTTCGATATATATGTTTATGCTTTGGGCATGATATGCGCATGTGCATGCACACAACATACTGCGCAAGTGCGCGTGCGTGTTACAGACTGGCCAGGTAACAGATTTGTTTAATGTTTCTGCTGTTTGGCAAGTGTTTGTTGTGTTCTTAAAATAAAGAGTTGTTTAATTTACCAATTAACCCGTCTGGTTTCTTCAACTTTCACTCAGGAGAAAAAATCTGCCTTTAAACTTGAAAGAAATAATGATTTGACATTTATCGTGATAATTATTAATTATCGTGATAATTATTGATATTGACTGATATTAAAATTTTTATCGTGATGTTTTTGGCCATATCGCCCAGCCCTACGCAGTTGCGAGTAGCAACATCATCAATACCAGCTAACACATGGGCCTCACCAAAGAGAAGCAGTTCCATCCATCACATTAGGGGTGAGTTAATTAAATGTTTGACCAAATATACTGTAGCAGGCTCATTTTTAAATTGATAAGTTTGTATGGCCCACAAATGATGTTATAAATATCCAAATGGCCCTTGGCAGAAAAAAGGTTCCCCACCCCTGAACTACAGATATAGTAAGAGAATTAGAGGGCAAGGATTACACTAAACCATAAGATTGATATTTTAATTGATACATTTTCTATATATTTTAATTGAAAAATTATATAGAAATTGCATAATACGTTAATACGAATTTAACTTAATCACAATATGGGCAGCACAGTGGGTAGCATGCCTTGCAGTGCTGGGACACCTGGTTCAATTCCTGGTGTTCTCCTTGTGTTTGTACAGTATGTTCACATGGGTTTCCTCCAACAACCCAAAGACATATTGTACTGGTAGGTTAACTGGCTTCAGGGAAAACTGGCCCTGGTGTGAGAGTGTGTGTGTCTGTGGCTGTGTGTGCCCTCTGAGGGACTGGCATCCCATGCATGGGGTCTACTGTCTTGCGGGTGTTTCCTGCCAGGATAGGCGCTGGCTCCCCCACGACCCTGAATTGGTTAAGCAGTTAGAAAATGGATGGATGGATAATCACAATGTAAGCAGGACTATTACTGACGTTAAAGTACACGCTATATAACTCTTGGCACGCCATTCTGAAAAAGTTACCAATCCTTGGGCTACAGTCAGTCTACCATTGTGTGCTTATCTCTCTTCAAATAGGTTTACTACGTCTCCCAGATAAAAGATGATTAATGTATATGAAATGCTAAATGGTCCCATAAAAAAACAAAGTCATTAGTTATGCCTTGGCCTCTTTGTTTATCTATTTGGCATGAATACATTCACCATCCATTGTCCATAGCAGACATTAAATGATGGTCACAAGAGTTTCATGCGCTGAACCTTGGTAAAATAGTAAAGGCAATACATTGCACAACTGCAGATATTTTTGTGTTTGGTAGGGTTATTTCCTTCTTAATGCAATAACTTACATTTATTAATTATAATAAACTATCCTAAAATTGTCTTCAAATTGCTCGGTTTAATCAAATACACAGAGAGAAGAATCTTGACACTCTTTTGTATGATAAGATCACAGTTCTTAAATCAAATGCCGTACTTGAACTTATATGAATACGTTTAATTTTCAGGGATCAGGGATAAATACTGAAGCATTAGTAGGATTCCTTCAACATTATGTGATCACAACCACGTTCTAAACCATTAGAAATTAATCATCAATAGTTATTTTTACAGACGTTTTATGTATTCCAGAAAAATTACATCTGACTTTGATAAAGACATGTAATGGGAGAGGTACAATATAGTATATCCAATACTTTCCACTCAGACAACATGATTGAAAATGTTATGAAGCAAGCTAACAGTGCAAGAGAGTCAGTCTCTCAAACATTAATTTTTTTGCAAGGAATTCTGGTGAAACCAGAAAGCAAAGTTCCATACGAGGAAAATCAACTAAACAAACCTAAGTGTCATTGTGAACAAAAACCATCAGTTGATGGCAAAAGGTAAAGAAATTAACTTGATCCTACCACACATTTTTGGAATTAGCATACTGTAGCTTCACTTCAGCTAAGGCCCCCAGCTAACTGAAGGCACAGGACATGACAGGAGTCAGGTAAGGCTACATGCTGTTATTGTGCTTACTGTTAAGAATAAATGTCTTCCACTCTACTTCCACCTGGGAAGACAGAGATGTAAACACCACTTGTTTGGGCTGAGGAAAGGTATCCTGCATTACTGGACTCTAAGGGCTAAATCAAATCCTTGTCTTCCTTGTCGCTTCCTGAGATACAACAGAAAGCAGCGTCAAATACCGCAGAGAGAAGCATGTAATTTACACAAGGTTTGCTGAGGACAAGCTGAAAACAGGATATACAGTACTGTAGCTCACAGCTGCTCTCTGATGAAAAACATAATAGCTCATTCAGCAATTAGGAGCACACAAGTTAACCCCCACCTCTAGAGGTGAATGACACCTGTCTTATTTGTGCTGGAACCTTTCCTCACTTTCACTCGGTCCAACACACACTTACAAGTACATTTCCACACTACAAACATGACTATCAACAACTCTTTAAAAATAAATTGCCCATTGTTTCCTAAACTGCTCACATACAGTACTATACATCTTCATATACCTGTACAGGTGCAGAGTCAACTCCGGCTTTTTGAATTTCAGAATTGTTTAAAAAGTTGTATTCCAAGGACAAAGCATCTGCTGTCTGTACTATGATTTCTGATCCATCCACTGCTTAATACTGTACATACAAAAATACAAGGCAAAATCAATTTCCACTTAAAAATGCAAAATTTACCTTTTTTTTTAACTTTATGGCTGTTGCAATTTTATTTCTTCACAACTACAGTACCTCCTTACACCTTACTGCCCCAGAATTGCAGTGTTCTGTGCTGCAGCTATTCCCAGCTCGTTGTCCTGTTTTCCGTAGATCTACACAATGTGGACTAACCCCACTCAGTCCCTCTAAGGAGCAGAAGTAAGCACTGCAATGCCAAACACTGAACCAGTTTCTGGTTCTTCTAGATACACTTCTAGTTACAATGTTTAGTCACTAATATCATCTCGACACGCTAATCAGCCCATGCCTATACAATTTGCTAAATTCTGGAATGTTTCAATACCAATAAAAAAACAACTTTGATGAACTTAACATTGCAGGCTGCTGCCTGGTGCTCTACAAAGTTGAAGGTGTAAATAAAAATGACAGAATCTGTAATGACAGCGATGGGATGTTGTTTTCTGGAGCTGGTGGTGTTCAAAAAGGAAGGCAAACAAAACAAAGACAGACGGTAATTGGTTGTTTCCCTGGACTCACCTGATAACTGTGCCAGGCAACGCAGAGGCAGGCCGCACCCTGGGTCATTCTCTAGGGCTTTTGTTTGTTTTTTTTCTGTTTCTCAGCACATTTGTGCTGACCGGTCAGAAGATGCCAATACCAGTACATTCACAGAGGAACAAATGTAAGCACAAAACACCTAGAGTCTACTTCAAGAGCTGTTAAGGTGTACTCCTCGACAATGACTCAGCTGTGCCTGTTATTTTGAGGGATGGAACAGGTTGGCATTCTCCTTTGGGAAAAGACATCCAGTACTTGTGTCTTCCCACAGACAGGAAAGAGACACAACACTTTTTTACCAAGAACAAAAATCTGAGAACATGAAATGGGATCACTTTTTTTCCTGCCTGCACATTCCTGTCACAAGCAGAATGCCAAACGCACATTTCTTGTTTTCTGAACTATTATTCCCCCTTGGTACCTAATTATCTTCCCTGGGAGTATTGATTCAGATGATTTTTTAAGGAAGGTGCAGTCATCCCACTTAACAACTACTATAAAACGTAATTGGGAAGAGATGGTTTTGTTGACCGTTGTCCCTCCTACTGTCCGGTAAACGGTACCGAAGCATTCGGTCCAAGTCCAACAGACTACGGAACAGCTTCTACCTCCAGACAATAAGACTTGGAGGACAATCTGTATAGACAATCTGCAGTTCCTTAGCAAATCACCTGTAATGGCTACATGGACACACAGTTTTCACTGTATTCAGCATAACTGCACTACTTGTACTGTATATATTGCATACACCATGGACACACAGCAGCTCTACTCATATTGAGTTTTATTCAATTTAAAAAAAACGTAACCTCAATTTTGTGATTTTTGTGATTTGTGATTTTTGTGTTTTTGTGAATTTTGTGATTTTTGTGATTCTTGTGATTTTTGTGAGCTCGCAGAAAAGACATTTCATTGACATTGACATTTCATTTCAAAGACATTCATTTCAACTACTGCTGCACGCCGTATTGTTGTGCATTTGATAAATAAACTTTGATTTGATTTGATGTACTGTTCTAAAATGTGGTATTCAATGCTACAGTATGAGTTGAATCATAGAGTCTGTTTGCTTACCATTCAAATTGGGACATAATGACACTATATTATACAGTATAACATATTACTGTATAAGATAATAATGACTATACTATAGTATGAACATACAAAGTTATACTGCAGAAGGAAAAAAAAACATACGGTCAAGCTATGAAAACATAAAAGGTTACAAAAGTCCTTTTGTGTTTATCTGTTAGTTAACAGCCCTCTGAACCAAGAATTCAAGTCTCTTTTTTTAATAACTACACTGGCTCAACCACCACAACATGACTAAGCTGGATGTTCCATTCACCAACTTTCTCTTCTGCAAATATAATTAATATCCATTGAAAAGCAATCAGACAGTACAATTTGACAAATGGATAATTAAATTAATCTATATTATTTTGGGAAATTGTCTGTATCGCAAAAGTCTGAATTTTCAACAATAATATGAATCAGAAGTATTACACAAAAGAGTCTTTAAACAACACTGTTAACAACCAGTATACAGTACCAATGTTCACTTTTATTGCTCAGACTGACTCCCGGAATAATTTCTGTTACATGAGATCCCCTTTCTGGACTCCAGAAACAGCATACATAGTTTTTGTTATAAGGAAGCTTACTGTCCTGGTTAAAATAGGATTTGTGTACAAAAATATGACTTTTTTCAATGGAAATCTGAGCAGTTACCTCTTTAATAAAATTACAGGTATCCTGTATTTTCTCTACTCTTATCTGAGATTATTTTTACATACACCCTTGATAAAGAGTTGTAGATTAAGCCTACATGTATATATTTGATTGTACTGTCAGGAAGTCAAACTAAAGAGTTTCTGTTGAAGCAGTCAAGTGACAGGAGGGGGCAGTACAATATTGAAGAGCTGCAGTTCAGCAGTCTTATTAAAATCTGGGGTTCAGCTGTGAGGTACACTGCCAGGAATACCCCTAACTGCATTCCTCTAACAAGACAGTTATTACTTGATGCAAAACCTGAACCAATAGATTTTTTCTTAATTTAACGATGTGGGTCTGTTATGCTCCAACAGTGATTCACTGCATAGATGGACAGTAATTGACGTCTAATAAATAGCTCGTCCTTCGTTAGAAGCCTTATATTCAACAGCAGTGCATTCCATCAAAAAAAAAAATCAAACTGAAAATATACACAATTTTGCATCGGGATAAATGGGCATAACTTTCCCAGATACCTCCTTGCCAATACAAAAAGAAGATAAAATACCATCCTGGTGTTTCAGCAGTACTGAAATATATACTACAGATTCTATTGTCTGAGACAACCTTATTTCTCTGAAGACTGGTATTTTAACTGCATTTCTGTATTAAGCATTTTAGGATAATTATTTGTAACATCCTTTATCTTTTATAATGCAAGTTTCCTCATTGAATACCTGAAGATTCTTATGTTATATTTATAAATTATTATAAATCTGTAATTATTCTCATAAGGTTATGATTTGGAGCTTAACTTAGAAAGTGAAATGAATGAAGTTCACTATATTTGTTAATATTGATCTTCTTGAATTAAATCCAGAATATACATTACAATTAAAAATCTATGTACTGTATGGTAGTTTTAATTTCACATTATTTTGTTAATTATAGATTGAAAAAATAATATTAGCACACTTGCACCTTACCGTAATGCTACTGTAAATATATTTAAATGAGACAATTAGTTATTGTGGTAAGGGATTGTGTTTGAAGAGGCATAATTCAGTTACACTCTAAGTGGTACAACATCAAGACTAAATACTCAAAGGTCTTGCTTCCACATGTTTTGTTTTCATTGTTTCAAGGTTACCTTTTAGTAGTTTCTGGCACACTGGATCTTAATTTTATTTACCAATTTTTAATTACATGTTAAGCTTCAAAAACAGAGCAAAGAACAAGGACTGGAATATGAAATCTAAACCTATTTGTGAAACCTGATACCAAACCCCTATGATATTCTCTCCCAAGCCAGTAAAAAACCTCCTTAGCACGCACTGAAAGAATGACACTTTAATAATATGTGACTGATCACAGCATACCTGTTCATCAGACAGACCTCCAGCCACACTGACTGCACCTCAGGAAAATTAAAGAGACTAAGCAATAGCTCACACCCAGCGTGAGACCATTGTCTTTTTACAGCAATACTGTAGGTATATAAGGCCAGTACCAACTTCCTAAACAGCTGTATCATTTGAAACAGAAGTTAATCCTATTGGGCCTGAAATTTAGATACAATTCCAGTGGTGTGTCATCAATGAGAGGACATTATCCTTTAACATGTCCTGACCTGCCTATTTGAGCACTGTAGATGGATCAAGTATAGCTTGAAGAGCTACTGTACAGTAGTACTGTAAATGAAAAGATGGGAGAAACCTCATACTGTATATTTGGTGCCTGATCTCCAATTAAGACATTCAGTGTGGTGTCTATACAATAAACATAATTATTTTCTGACAAATCTGATTTCCAAAGCAGTACAGTAAATCAATAAATGCGGTTAATAATGCTGTTGGGCATGCTCTAGAAAAGTCCATTTACAGTACATTGCAATTCAATCCTTTTATTAGGATGAAATTTAGATACGGTAATTGTGAGGCAAATACAGTAGAAATAATTTTAAGAAAGTGTTTAAGTCTCACAGAATGGAAGGAACAGTGACCAAACTACTGAAGAAATAAAAAATCTCTCCCAATTTAGCTTGGAACTACTTCCAAACAACAAAGGACTAAGAAGTATATTTAATCGGGAGTGTAAAAATTAATACTAATCAGCAGTTAATACTAATCTGCAGAAATCAACATGGTTTTAGAGCTGATAAAAACATGGACAGGATCATAGCATTATGTACTGTACTACAGTAGACGAGTTTGGGAGTTAAACATTTAGTCGGTGGACCGTGATTTATGCCTCACCAAACAAAAAATTCTTAAGCTTACTAAGGGGTTAAATACAAGTTATGTTTACCTCTCCCCAATTTAATTTAAGTACAGTACATGATGAGAGCATTCAAATGGATTTGGTCAAGAGATTAAAGCTCAGGTTTGAACACCAAAGAGGGAAAAACTTAAATACAAGCAACATTTTTACCTGAAAGACAACACTATTTCAAATAGTCTCCCTAGTTTATCGCCCACTGACCCCAATATTCATTAAAAATTAGAATTCCTTTAGAATATATTTGTAACACATCATTTTATTTGTCCTATTCAAAAGAGAAGGCTGCCATAAAGTAATACTTATAAGATATACTGTATGAACATCTTATTTCAAACAATATGTCTGTAGCAAATCATCAAATCAGCAAATTGAAACAGATGTCACTTTTAGCAGAAGAATTCAGCCTAGATGCATTGTTGGACAAAATAAAAACATTACAAAAACTAGAAACATTAGCCATGGGCATCAAACACCAAAATCTACAGTACTGTACATCAAACTAGAATAAATAATGTCTTCAATACATAAAAGTTTTGTATTCTGTATGCAGCTGCCACCGAACAAGAATAGAGACAAATTAACAGCAACAAAAATATCTTTAACCTTGCTCCCTAACAGGGAGTGCATTTTATTTTAACTGCAGCTAAATATATATTAAAATAAATGCATTTTTCTTTATAAAAGCTGTTTTTCCATAAGTCTGGATTTCACTGAAACGTTGATGCACCCGCCAATTACAAATTCCTAACCTGGTACATGATGGCTGGTCTCCATTAGGTAAAAGCAAACAAAACGCCACACTCACGTACCAGGAATGTAAACAGTAATTGACACGTGGAATTAACTTTTGACTTAATCCAGGTCGGAGCTGAATACTGAAGGCAGTGAGTAGAACTGGGTCCTGAAATATGTTGTAAGATGAGTGGGTCTGCAACACTGCAGAAAATAGGAACTGGCTCTGCTACTCAGGAAAAAAAGGTTCCTAGACATGTGACGCCTATGAGATGAGATAAAGAAATGAGAACTTGAAGCAACCTGGCCAGAACCCTGATGAGCTATATAAAATGTGACGGCTTTTACCAAAGTAAGGACAATGCACGAAGAAAATAAAACTATCACAACTTATTCTCTTTATGTGGAAATTCCACAAAATATGAGGATTGCAGTTGCCAGAGGTAAGCTCGGGGCCTGTGGATTACACCCACCATCTGCTGAAGCTGTGAGCTAATTCTGTCTTCTTAGTCTCCGACACAAACGATGAAATAAAGCTGTTCCCCAGTTACAGACGAGCTTATTTTGTTAAACACAACATTATGTTCCCAGGGTGACATTTGCAGATATTTTCACATTGTACTATCTGCTCTCGCACTTCCACTTAGCACCGACAGAAAGCAACACAAATGTCATCTGTGTTTGAGAACACAGATCATTTAAGCCCACCTCCACACCATCTGCTGAAGCCCAACTGTAAAACCGTTTGTTGGGAAGATGGTCTCCCCACAGGCCTTTACAAATTACCAGTGATTCATTTCCAGAACATGGTTAGCAAACACTCCATAAAGCCTGATTGTGTGTGACTTCAGGGCCAAGCAGGGATGTTATAAAAGCACAGCAAATCTGATCAGGGATAAACAATGCCTGCAGCTTAGCAACCACTACCTGCTGGGTTTCCAAAGGATGTGAGATGTTTACATTTAAACTTAACAACACAAACATGCCAAGGTTTCAATAAGGTGATATTCAGCATTTCCTTCCTTTGATTTGATTGCTTCAATATAATGATAGCTAAATATGGCAGGAAAAGTCATATACAGTATACAGTATATATGTATACATGTATACATGTACTGTATGTATTAACATTTTGGGGATGATGGCAGGAAATGGACCTCATCGAGCTTTAAATGTTGTCCACCTTCATTGTCCCATTCTGTCTCATTAGATTTTTATCCTTCAAGTCTGCAGAACTGAAGATAGCATAAAGCAATAAATGAAATGGATAAGTTAATAATGTGGAAGTAGCTATACCTGTGTACTGTATATACAGTATCCAATGGTAAAAAAGAAAATGCAAGTGTGCTTTATGTTAAACTAGTCATGGGGGTCCACATGCACCAAACAGAAGTACAGCTACTGCACTGTATCTGCAATGCTAATTTATGGAAAAAAGAGTCTCAAGCCAACAAAATATTACTATAATTTATACATTACGGGTGACACCCATAAACACAGTTTTTGTCTCTCAGAGAAACATCTGGGAAAATGAGCTACATTTATGAAGTAGTGTAAGCTGTAACATATAAGTACATTATGTTTTGTCTGAATATGATAGTTTTACATTATTGTATTAAATATACTGTTAATGTTACAACTCTAAAGAATACTTAACCAAAAACACAGGGAGTTTTACAAACTGAAAACATTTAATTCCATTGTACACCACCATACAAATCCAAGTTTGGGTTTTTTAAAGCTCAAGCAATCCATTTCTTTTTAAAAACCTTTCAACTTGCTTAAACTCGACCTGCCAGCTTTTTTTAGAAAAGAGAATATTCCAAAGCATTTCATAACTTTTCATTTTTCATTATACATTCATTAGAATTTTGCATTTAAGAAAGTACCAAAGAACACATTTATCTGTCTAATTTTGGAACCAAACCCCACTTTTTAGATTTTTATTTGCACATCAGAGATCCACATTTTGGCAATGTTCTTCTTTCACAATATATTTAGTCCTTAAAACAATATACTGTATACATGGGGATATGTAGTCTGTTTCAAAATTAGTAAAATATTATATTTTTACTGCTCTAAAATCAAACTACACATATCCAAGCATGGAGGCCTGAACATCTCAAGACTATGTTTCAAAGTGTAGTATTTTAATTCTTATTCTCCATATCTGTCATGTACAGTATACAGTAAGTAAACAGAAAATCCCAAATCCTAAATCCATATATAAAAATGTGACCTCAAAAGGTTCAGGATTTGTCTAAATTTCCCTCTTTTTTTAGAAAAATAAATTTATTTAAAAAAATCCCCAAAAAGGGAAATCGGGATGGTATTTTATTATTATTGTAAAAGCAGTTGAGGTAAATCTATATAAAAACATGAAGCACATCTACAACCAGGCTCTCCCTTTGAACTAGTCATATAATGGAACCTGCATTAATGACTAACAAGAAAGTCTAAATATCTTATGGAGCCTTCTGTTTAAAAATCGGTTAATTTTAAACTTTAAAAAAGTTCAGTCCAATTTATCCAGCTACCAACACAAAAGCCCTGGGGAAACGATGCTATTGTAGCTGGTTTTGGTCATTTCAGAAGGATGATAAAAACACAAAAACTACAACCTACAAGTTTTACTCCATTTCTAAAATTATCCATTCATTGGCACTGATTTAAAAAACTGCCCACCCATATCAGCAGAGTTCATGTTTTGTCACCTTTACAGCAAGGGCTTCAGTGACCATCCATCTGTTGGATAATTTTTTCCCATTTCCTCTTAAAAGACAGTCAGGTGTCTGTCTCAGAAGTTAAAAGAAGTTTTTATTTCATGCGCATAGGAGCGAAACACACAGTGATGTGTCGGTATATTTTTCTCAAAGTAATTAACCTAGAACAGTCCTTTCATATTTTTCTGTTATCTACAGTATCACGCTTCCCTGTGCTTATCAGGTTGGTAGTGTTCCAAAATCACACACATCTTCCTAATTCCCTATTTGCTAAAGATAACTTATTTTAACACTATTGGTTACTTAGGTTCGTAGCATACGTTCCTATATAACAGTATAGAATTACACAGTAGCCCTTGTGTCCAATCCAGTTCAAACCAGTTCTAGATGTCCACCTTATAAAATATTGCAACTCCAGTAGAAATAAAGTGTGTACAAAGTTCATAGAGCCCCTCTCAACACATCTTAATGGATTAATTAGCCAAAAGACCTCTTCTCATTTGTAACCGTTCTTCTGTTCTTCTATTTAGAAATGTGTTAATTAACTCAGGTCACCACGACAGACCCTGTGCCACCTGGCGAAAAAGAGGATCAGTGCGTGTTCTCACCCAATGTGCGCTTCTGACAGTCATGTGACATGCTGTGAGCTCAACAGTTACAGTAAAATGTATGACATGGTGACGTTATCTTATTGTGCTTCTTACATCTGTTTCTACATTTTCATGATCAGACAACCTACTGTAAATTATTATTCAGTTCTGAGTATTTCAAACGTACTGTACCACACAAATACAAATCTGAACACGCTAGTACAATCGCTAATGACTGCTTTTTCCCAGATCAGCTGATCATCAGATCGGGAATGTTACCTAACTGGATAATGCAGAACATGTGCTCATTTAAATAGCTACATGTAAACCCTCTCTTTTAGAAACAGACAAGGAAGACATACAAATGTGTACTAATCATTCTGTAATGTATTCTAAGTGTGTTTTCCTTACAAATGTACACATGGTGCTGTAGTGGAATTAGAACTGGTTCTCTAGAGACCCAACCTTTTGCACAGGGAGAGATGAAAAGAGATGAAAAAAATCTACTCAGAGCTACAAAACCGGAAGGAGATGAAGGTACAGCACAACATCTTCCTGATTAATGCCACAGGCCTGGAATAGTAAACCAAACTTGCTCTGCCTCAATTAGCTTTCAAGACCCTTTTAAGGAAGGAAATCAACCCTAATTGGATCACCGTGAGGCAGTTACACTACTGCACGCAACATTAACATTAGAGGGAATCTGATTTAGTTCAATTACTCTTTCTGGGCACAGCACACTTGCCAAAACCAAGGAGAACAGTTCTGTTAAAACAATTAAGACTGAGGCAGAGGGCAAGGTGAGATAGGGTGGGGGGTCTTTTGCAGGCAGTTGGACCTAATTCATCCTGCTCCATCAAAACAAATACCAGACTAGAAATAAAATAAAAATCTGGATTCAAAACAAGAAACCTTTACAATACAACACACTAATATACTGTATCCTCAATTACTATAGACAGCAAGCACGTATGACATCCATATCTATACAATTCTGACCAATCACATCTTTAGAAATGCTAATTATGTAATTATGCAGAATAAAGGCTTCAATTGTTAGATATTAATAGCTAAATGCCCTAACTGTTCAGAACATGTTAATCACCGTCAGGTGTGTATCAGAAATATCTACAATTCAGTAGTTCAGTAAGATCCTAATGATTGCAAGAGAAAACAAATATGAATAAAGTGAGGCTCGCCTAGCTGAGGGAATGACAGCATATCCAGAGGCTGGAAATGGTGCCCAAACCCCCCCCTCACTAGTACGAGGACTGATCTAAGGAGTTTGCTGCAAGGAGGGAGGCATGGAGTAAGATAAGAGAGACATAAGCAAAAGGAACTCTTGGGTGTGATACTTATACACATAAATTATGTATGGGCTTAATAATGGCCGAACCTGTTCAGATAAACAACTCATACGCTTCGGAGGTTTACTGGTCTAGTGATTTGATCATTGAGATTTCTTATTCTGTCATAGGCTGTGGATGATGCACACCAATTCTGAAAGGGAGGCCGGAGAAGTAAACAGTGCTATAGTCAGCCTGACACTGAAGTCAAAGTACTGTAGGTACAGAGAAATGACTCGATAGTTTTAAGCAATGAACAGAGAGGCGGATGAGATGGCTAAGTGAGAAGAATGGGAATAATAGTGTGCACTAAGAGATTCACAAGTGTGGATGACAAAATTCTATTTGTAAAGCATTTTGACGTTACTGATCGGTTGTTCTTGTTTTAAGGTGGTAAGCATTTACCACCTTAAAACCTATCTATCTGCCTTATCATGAAGGCAGATAGGGTTGTCTGCATTGGGATCTAGTCAAGAGTGGTAGGCTGGCAGGATTCATTTGGTATGCTGCAAGGAACTAGATGAAGTAAAAACTGAATTTTCAAGAGTCGGCCTTTAAGAAAGAAATAGTATTTGCTTTGAAGAAAGTTAACAGCCTCGGTGGGGACTGTATAGAGGTGATGCACTCTAGTGGCAGTGCAAAGTGTGGTGTGCAAAGCTTTGGAGAATAGCGCTCTGACAAAGTCATTAAAAAGTGCAGGGAATGGGGACATTTTTTCCCATTTGATTTGGAACTTCAAATAGAGGGATAGAAGCAGCAGGTTGTTTCGTGACCAGAATTCAGGTCCAGAATCCTTGGAAGGAGGAGTAAAAATTGGCTATCTTGTTTGAGAGCTCAGAGACACGAGCAGCATAAACACTGAACTGAGTACCCTAGAAAGGAATATTTTTTATAACGAGGATATGGGAGAGAAAAGTGTCCCTGTAAGATGATAGTTGTCGCATAACTGAAGTGACAGAAAAAAGCGAAATCTCACACTTAATGGAGGGTAAGAATGAAAAGGTTGGAAAGGACATTGTGCTGAGACGGACCTGGGTGCAGTAAGATGAGGAATGACATGAAGGTGAGAGCAATACCCAAAGATTTTTGTAAACGAACTGTATCAGGTTGCAGCACTTTCTCAACTCAATTTGGGTGGCACGACGGAGTAAATATTTCTAACACGTCCCTAAAGGGTATTGAAATCGGATGATAGCATCTGTAAGAGTAATCAGAAGTGTCAGCTTTGCGAGCTGGGGATATAAAGCATGCACAGGGATTTCTGAGAGCGAAGATGATAGAAAGCGTCCGTTGGAGCTTCTGTACTTTGTTGGGTTGAAATTACTGACCTGTCCACCTGCTGTGTAGACTGTATCCCTTTCGAAGGTACAATAAAGCTGACTTAGTAGAACGAAGAGCAAAGATTCAGAAAGGGAGCCTTTCAGTGACACGTGAGAGCAAAATGGCAGGTGAAGCATGTGGAACTAGAAGGGCTGGCAGGGCAGGTAAGATCGGTATCTGGCAACAGATGCTGTTGACCCCCTGTTGGAGGTGGGCAAGACTGCTATAGGTATGAGTAAAATATGGGACTGGCAAAACAAAAGTGAATTCTAGGATGACGTCCCATTCTTGACTTTGGTCAGGATATGCAGGGTTTAGGCAATCCTTATCCTTATGCAAAAGTGTCCAAAATTTGTCAGAGGAGCAGGATGTGATTCAGCATATGGGATTATTATCGAGGGTTGAGCATTTCATTTTAAACTGGTATAGCAAGCCCAATGATTGCATTGTGAAAGACAGGTAGCTATAGTAAGGTAATGGAGTGGCAGGCTTGGGGGAGATGCTTTGGCAGATTCCTCTGTTGGTCATTTGTGTACTATTGGTGTGGTTGAAACAAGAGAACCAAGGGAACTACTGTACTGTAGCGAGAGGTTGACAGTCTAGGAATAGAAGACCATGTGGGAACGGCAGAGAGGAAAACCACAACTTCTGGTAGTAGAATACAAACCTCTGAGGGGCTTGGTCCAGAGGATAACCCCCTCTAGACACCTGGGTATATGATATACTGTACTGTTGAAACTGCTTTTAGACATAATCTGGGATTCTGTAACTGGGAAGGCACTGCTCTGACCCAGAAGAAGCCCCTTTGAGCTACCTGTAAGGAAGCAGGTTACACGGACGTGGTGTAGGAACTGAGAGGTAAGTAGGATGTTATTTTCTTGGTTTTCTTACTGTATTTACTGTATACATATTGCTGCGTGAGCAAGTTACGACAATGTCATCATTGTGTTTTCAATGGTTGCTATGGTGTTGAGTGCGACATGCCAAAAATCTAATTAATCTCTCGAGCAACTTGCTTGTGCTGAAAAAGAACTACTTATCACAGCAAAGTGGCATTGGATTTTTACTGTATTCAATTCAATTCAAGCTTAATTATCCTCTGGGGGAAATTTGTTTTACACCACAGTCTCATACAACAATAAAACAAGGAAGACAAACATAACTAACGGAGAAGATGGTACAAAACCGTTAAAGGAGATACTGTAAATGAGTTACTTTGCATTGTTTGAGAGAGGATAACAAATAACAAAAAAGGATAAAAAAAACACAGAGGCATCTCCCAGATGGGAGGAGTGTAAATTTACAAAAGAGTGGGTGAGACACACACTCCATAATGCGCTTGGCGTTCTTTACAACCTTTAGAAAATGTAATAGAGCAGGCCTAAGAGCACAGGAACTAAACAGAAACACATCAGATTGATAGCGGAATTGCTCCTGGTGCACCGAACATAAACTCATTGACCTGTCTGGTCAGCCTGTACTGCGGTGTATAGGAAGATACCAGCAGAGGCCCAAAATAAAGGGAGTCAGTTGCCTTGTGGGTAGACAAGCATCGAGTTGGTGACAACGATTAACGAGAAGTTTGGGCCTGAGAGGTCAGGAGTTTCAAGAAGGAGTCACCGATACCATGTACAGTATGATACCAGAGCACTCGAGGAGGTTCATTGCCAGAAGCCATTTAACCTACCAGTACAGTATGTTCATAGACTGTGGGGGGAAACTGGTGTACGCAGAGAAAACAAATCCTCTTTCTTCTTCCTTCTGCCTCCCAACCCTCGTCCTTGCCTTGGGACATGGTAACAGGTAAGGTACAGGCTTGCCAGACAGGGTGATGTATGGTGGGTGATTACTGCCATCCACACTACTACTGTTACCATGAAGGCTTCCCTGAAATTACCCGGAAGCGTGCTGGCTAATGCGGCTATGGAGAAGCTACCCAGTGCCTTGTGATGTCCGGAAGGAAGGAGGCTAGGAAAAAAAATCCCCACAGAAAATCCTGGGTGGAAATCAAGTGGCCAATGGCACATTCTTGTAGGGCAGATGAGCTGCGGTGCAGGTGGTCAAAGGCAATTGGCAGAAGGATACTCCTGGTGCTTTAGGATGAGTCTCCCAAACATCTGGGTTTTTGCCCTGCCATTGGACACAGACTCTGCTTCTGGTCAAGCCCTGTGCTGCAGCTGGAGTGCAACAGACACTGCACATACATATCTTCACACACTAGCACCCTCCAGGAACTTTGTGCCACCTTAAATCATTAACACACATACTGTAATTATCCACAAACAAGTCCTTGTGTGAATGGCTAGAGGAGAGCATGGTGCAGCTGGAAGCCCCTAGTCATGGCCTGGCACCAGGGTGGCAGCTATAAGAAGCTTGTCATGCGCTAGGAATAGGAAGGAGTGCATCCCTGCAGCTTTAGCTGTAGACTGAGCAGCCTCATAAGGAACCACTCTTCTCACCCAGAGGCGCCCTCAACATAGTCTGCCTAACAATATCCTGTCTGGCTCATTGCAACCAGAGGGAGCACAAATCTTAGCGGTCAACAAAAGATTAAGAATGACAACGTAAATGTTGGCTGCTTTAATATGAGGACCCTGATTGATAACCCAAAATCTGAACACCCCAAGCATCAAACAGCAATTGCAATATGCAATATGAGTTGGCCTGACATCCACATTGTTGCACTCGGTGAAACCAGCCTCACTGATGAAGGATAACTTATAGAAATTAACAGAGGCTATTGTCACGACCGCCAGCCAGCAGAGGTCAACCCATAAAGGAGCTGCCAGCAGTGGGCTGATAATAACAAGCGCCACCGCACGTGTTAATCCATCAGCTCATTCCCTACCATGCGGCAGGCAGCGCTATTTAAACCATCCAAACCCGCTTCCCACTGCTCGGTATTGAGTCTTCTCCTAGAGAGCTCTACCTAGCTTGCGATACTTCTCCCGGCTCCTGAACTTCCCTTTGGGCCTTCGAACTTGAACCTTGCCAGTCGTTTGGGATTGTACTCCTGTCTCTGTATCTTCCATCTTTTGAACTACCTTTTGCCTTTTGACCACAAACTCGCCTGACGTTTTGGATTATACCCTCGATTCGGTATCTACCTGCTCCTTCGTCTGCATAGGATCCTCATACCTTATCACTGGGATTCATAACAGCTATTAATGGGGGCCATATTTTTTGGAAAGGAAATCCTCAGCTCCACGGCCACATGGAGTAGGTTTCGCCATCCAGAACAATTTGGTTCATAACAACGAGGCAACACACAGAAACACGGGGAGAACATACAAACTCCACGCACAGGGCACCCAAGGTCCGAAACTGAAGACAGGGCCCCAGTGCTGCTAATGCTAACCACTGCGTCACAGTGCCACCCTAGACACTAATAATAACAGACAATAACGACAGCTGCTTTTTGGTGTGTTTTTTTTCCTTCAGTAGTTGTGTATCTTAGAAAAGTTGCCTCCTCACTTGAACATCTCACTGGATTGTCCATATTTAGCTCTTGAAATGTAGGTTATGTTTTTATTATGTGTACTAACATCAGAATTTAGCTTTTTGGCAGCTACAAAGATAACACCATGCTCTTTATGTCGTGATGATTTATGTTGGCACACCAGAGCAGCTTGCTTGCTGAAAATGCTGCCAGAACCATCTTCATTTTCAGAATTGTCTGTGCTCTATGATGTTTACATACGCAGTCATTTCTCACTGAAATAACAGTGCTCTGTTTTGGTACGGATAATGGAGCTAGCAGTCTGACAGGCAGGCACTAAAGCAGTGCCTCTGAGCAGCTGCCTGAATGTACGCTCAACTTTCACTGTCGGCAGGAGAGTGTCTTGACTTTTCCTGTCATGTATTATTGATGTAACCTTACATTCGCCTTATCACTAAAAATAATACACAGAAACACCACGTCGAACCCTGCACGGGGATCTCTTTTGCATAGCTCATGGTAACTCTTCTCCCTTCCCAACAAATGTGTCACGGTAAGAGAAAGCTGAAAACACAGGGGAAAAAAAAACACAGCAGACATCTAACACTTCATTTTAAATGAACGAAGCAAGAAAAGAGAAATGCGATTTAAGCACTGGCTTTATACCAACGTCAGAAACAAAAGGCTAGATTTCTAATAATCTGGAACCCTAACAGAAAACACGTTTAATAAAACAATCTGCATATCAAGGTCAAAATAGCTAATTTTCTCATTTTTGTTTTCTCATTTTTTATAGCCACTGGCTATCTAATGAACACGTCAAGCAATCAATCATAGAAAAATTGTTGTTTTTTTAGCAAAAACACCACCATCACAAAAACAATCCCATCAAAGTTGCTGCAAATAAAGCAGAATTAACATGAGAATAATGCCTTTTGAAGAAATGAATGCATTTCATTCAATCACATTGAAGTGATCAATTACTTCCAGTTCATTAAGACTTAATGAATTCCGCTTTCTGTAAGACACACCAGTTTAAAACATTTCATTGAGCAGGAAATAAGCAGGGGAGGGGAAACCAGCTCCCCAAATAACAGCTATCAAAGGGAACACTTTGATGAATGTTTTAACATAGTGGCAAATATTAGTTGTTGTCCTTGGGTATTATTAGTTTTTGCAATAAACAAAGAGATATGCATAAATTAATACTTAGAGCAATCACAAAAGCAGAAAAGTGTCAGTACAATTCCTAGAAAAATAACAGCACCAAACAGCCAGAAAGGAAAAAAGAAACACAAAGGCTATCTATACATGGAATATACTGTATGTGTATAATCTTTTCACTTCTTCTTGTAATGAGACAAACCCTTTTCTTTTGGCTCTGCATACAGGGAAATAGTGATTTCAGTCTGTGTAGCTTCAGCACCTGAAGGAAAATTGTCCATCATATTAGTTTCCAAAAGAAGACAACTTTCTTTGCTTTACATATTCCAGCACAATCTGAGGTGTATAAACTGCCAGAGAAATGTCAAAATAGAAACATTTGTTCGCACTTGCATTAACTGCAAAGGATTGTAGCTTTCAGACAAAAACACTTCAAAATAACCTTTACCTCTAGACTAGAGCAAATGCTAAACCCTTAAATATCTGTTCTGCTCTGTGCAATGTTGTAACAATGTTCTGAGATTATTTTCCCAGGATAATCTAAATGAGTCTCTGTATGTCTGAGAGTGCTAAAAGTAATTTACTAACACAGAATAAATGCAGTATTTCCAATAACAATATACCTACTGTATATACTGCCTGAGTCTTGAAATATTTCATATTAAAAACAAAAAATTACATATAAGCCAGAAAGATGTATTAAGACAAAAGTAACTATACAGTGATTATAACGTCACCCTGCTTTGACACATCAAATTAAAATAAATAATGTTCGTTTTTTGTTCAAATGGTAATTTGATTCCACTTCCTGTGCACTGTATCAGCATGTCAATAAAAATGTTTTTCTATACCAAGGACGTAGTTGTTCAAAAATGCTTTTCACTGAGATATAAACATGGTAAGTACACTGAAAATAGAACAGGATAATACCAGGAAATTCCAGAGGCTAGCAAGAATGCAAATCCCTTTGGACATACAGTAGAACAATGAAATTTGCACGGATGATATTTTCATCCAAACAGTAATACTTTTTTCTGTTGCACAGGGCATGACAGACAATTAAACAAGCAACAAGCCCCAGAGATGTCTGGGGCATCATTTACTTTTGCATTCCAGAATTCACTGTCACTTTAATATGGCATGTACAGTACAGTACAGAAAGTGTTGTTCCAGTTAACACACAGGACTATCTACAGTAGTTAGTTCTATTAGGGCTTAAGAGAAAAAAAGTATAGCAAAATTAAACAAACAGCAAGTTGGGTACATTTCACATGCTTGGAATCTGACTGGCAAGTTTTGCATTTGAACAGGGTACAATGTAAACCAAAAGATACCTCAAGACAACACACCAACACATCACAATCATTCCTTTTTCATAGGAGTTGTGTCCCAGAGGGCTCTGTAGATATCCCAAACCTCCAAAGACAGTTATAAAAACTACTGACAATTTAGATTTAATCTAAAAGATTTTATTAATATCAGTAACCATCTCCTGTGCCTCCCTTTCCCTGTGTCTTTCTTGTACCATACATGGCCGGCCAGCTCACAGTTACAGCGAATGTTTGATAGCAAACCCTGTGATTTACACTCTGCCAGCAAAGATTCCCTGGAAATGTAGCATTTAATTTCACAGGAATCCTGCCTGCAGTATGAACACATACAGTACGTAAAGGTCTTTCCTGGAACAGGATTGTCCCTGTTTTTCGAAAGCATGAAAGGAGAGACACCTGGTGGCTGAATAAATCATCAGCAAAATCTATATTCCAGAATATTCGGCAGGTCCTACTGCCAAGATATTTCTGATTCATGGATTCATGATTCATGTTGTTATTTAATATGCCAGGGATTAGCACCCTAATATGCTAATAACCTGAAATACATTCTCTCTTTAACTCTTTTTCTCTCAAAATTCTCTATAAACCCAAGCTGCTCCTGACATCCAGGGTTAAAACACGATTTCCAAAAATGGAACAGTGCGTCATAATCTTACTCTCCTTTACAATAGTGCACTTAAGCAAGGGTCTCGAATGCTGATTTGAGCTAGTCCACTTACACTCAACTGGGCAAATTTGGAGTGAATAAAAGTGTTCAGCTCATTGTGCCCTTCCCTGTAAGGTCCAACTGAGAACCAGACAACACCCACAGAACTAATTCATTTGACATACTATTATATATATATACAGTATAGGGCCTTATACTGTACTGTACTGTAACTTGGCTTTAATTCACCTTGCATGAGAGGATGATTTCCTGACAATTAGGACAAGTTAGTCAGAATCCTAATACTGGGCATTGTGTTTCTGCAAGGCCTGTCTCAATAGCAAAGTAAAAAACTCAGTATTTATACCTCAGTGAGGGCAAGTGATTCATTTGAGTTGGACTTCTGTCCTCCTCCTAACTTTCATGATTAACTTTATGTGTTTTGGTTACAATCCATTTGTAGGAAGATTTGAAAGTACAAGGAAGAAAAACTGTTGTAAGAATAAGAGTCAATGTACTGTACTGTAATTTGGACTGAGAAACCTCACTGCTTTTGTTGGTTATTGACCATGCTGGCAATTGACATTGGAACACTGACAGCATGTCCTTACAACTGTAAACATCCATTCCAGTGATGAAAAGTCAATTCACTCGAGATTTATGAAGTGCCCCAAGGACCAACACAGCTCATAAAGCTGCTCTTGGAAATGGATGTCTTACTATGGGCTTAAAGAAACACTATAAAAATTGAAAGAGAGTACTCCAGAGTAACTCACCCACATCCCCCACACACTTCATCTCCACCGCTATCATCATTACCTCCTTTAACGGCCCTTGGTTCTGCTGTTCTGTTCCTTCAAAGGCCTGCAAGTAGAGGCATTAAAGGGCGCCGAGTGAGTCCCCAGGCCACTCCTGGTGCCTTCATTCACACACCACTCAGCTTCCATTAGTTAATATGCAGCTGAGGCAGCTTCCCTGTGGGGATTGGTCACGTGGTTGGTCCACACAGAGCAGAGGCTGAGAAATGATTTATTACACCTCAGGGTGTGTGCCAAGAAGCCGAATATTTACAGTTGACTCGTTGGACAGAAAACTGTTACTCTGAGACTCCTTGGTGACCCTTTCACTAGATTAGAGCTACGAGCGGCAGGGGTAACATCCTTGACATTTTCTTGCCATTACCACGGCTTGGGTTCTATCAGTAAGAAAGGAAATAAAGATACAGTACAATAATGAGCCGAAACAATCCAGGTAAATTTGGTACAGAGTATTTATACTATCTGAAGACATGCATACAAATGGTAGAAAATCGTAGGATCAAAAAGGCATTTGTAACATTTTTTTTATAATGTGAACAGCTATGAAGTTAACTTAAACAGCTTTGGTTTAGCGTTATGGAAAACAGTGGTATGTTTTATACTCTAGAAATCTCTGCTTGAACTGTAACAGCTATAACAAAATTTACTAGGTTATATGGCATTATGTTAATCATTTGCATTGCAATTTCCATATGATTCTGCAGCATCTGCTTTTACTACACTTTTGCTTTACTGAAGAATACAGCAGACGATTATGTCATGAAAGACCAAAACCAAACCAACAAGAGGACAAAAATGAGTCCTTGTCTTAGGGCATTTTAAAGTACAGCCATGTTAAATCTCTCTGGTCTAGAGCAAAGATATTCACTACCAGTCCACCAGGTTTTATAGATAATTTACAATCCTCATAATTAAAGACCTGGAAGTTATGGCAATAATAACAAATTTGTGAATATTTTATTTAAATCAAGGCATTAAGAGTCCTGGTGCTGTTAAGCCAATAATGAGCTAACTTAATGCAGGATGTTAAGAACTACAGACACACTGGCCTGCCAGGACCAGGACTACCCTTTCCTGGTCTAGAGCAAAGAGGATGGAGAGGAAATTTGATCCATGTACAGTATATCAGATTATAAGGGGTATAGTGAGGACCAACCAATTCTGCACTCAGTAATGAAGCAAGGACACTCAGTCACAATCACAGTTTAAAAGGCTGTTCATTTGGGATAGAGAATAGGAAACCCTTCTTTACACAAAGAATTGAGAGTCTGGAACAGGCTTCCCAGACAGGTGGATGAGACTCTGAGCTCCTTCAAGAAATGGCTGGACAAAATTCTTTTTGATTAACTTCGCTACAAAGACAACAAACAAGCAATATGTACCAATTGTCCCTTTTCTCATTCCCAAAGGTTCTTAAATTCTTATAAAGGGAGCTGCTGTTAAGGATTTTTTTATTTGGTATTATCTACATAACCTAGCTCTCATTAAGAGGATACTTAAAGATTATTAGAATCTTAGTATTGCTTCTGGTACTGTTTTGCTTGGGAATCATGATTATGTAAAGATATGATCTTTTTTAATTCTTTCATTCATTTATTCCAATTGTTTTATTCAGCGAATAGAAATTATGAGAAGGCAATTTCACATAATGGTAAAGACATGATACATTCAAAACAAAAATGGGATGTAGGCTTATCAAAATTCAGCACATTTGCCAAGATTTGACTATACAGTATTTTCTTTTGCTCTTCCACTTCTTCATTTAAGATTTATTTTCTGTACCCTTCATATTACAGACAGTTGGTCTCGCTACTGAATAAATTATAAACATGTAGATGGGAAGCAGAGATTCTCAATAACAATGCTGCATTACCTACGACTAGGCAGAGCTATTCCTGTATCAAGTCACCAATCCATTAGTAAAGCTTCACAGAATCCACTACACCAGGGACACATTTTCTAAAGCTCTTGACAATTCTAGCCACCATATCTGAAATGTAACCTCAAAGACTAGCTGCACTTGTGTGTGGAAAAAGTGAAAAAAACACCCCCTCAACTCAATAGCCTTAACCCTGATGTACAATTCCCAGCACGGACGCATTCTTTTGCTCATGGTTTAAAAACTCCAGCCTCATGATTGCGGAAAAAAATAAACTGTAGTTATACATTTCAACTTGACATGCTATAGAATTTTCAACTCTTTCATTTGTAATACTTTATCACAGTCATAGTGTTACTAAAGGATTTAAAATTGTGATTGGCTTAACTGGAAGATGGGTACGGGTGGGAGGGAATTATGGGGAATTTCCGGCTTTCATAAATAAATATTTGTATTTGGAGCTTTTTTGAAACATCTAGTCACAGGTCTGTGACTCAATTTATAGAATACAGCTGGGATCAGGAAATGCAGGCCTCTGAGCGCTGTCCAGGGTACTGTACTCAGCTGACAATCATGGACTAAATTTTAACTCCATCTCTTTCAGCAACCTACTGTACAGTATAAGCCTATCACTGTAAAGATAACAGGGTGTTCATCTAACTTACCTTAAGAAATAGCTCCAGGGTGTCAATGGCAAACATGACAAAAAAAATCTAACAAACACAAGCACAGTTATGCAAAAATAAGAAAACAAAGAATTGCTATTACCTAATGATTTAGCTGAGCTGAGCTGAGCTGTATACACAGCATATTAAATCACAAGAGGCTAAACAGATACTTTTTCTACTGACAAAACAAGATAAAGGAATAAAAGGTAATGGCAGCAAGTTGTGAGGCTAATGTGCCTTTTAATACTGTACTAGACAATTTCAGTTTTATTTTTAATTATTTCCATACTGTGACAAAAGGACATTAAGTCAAATAAAACACATTGTCTTCCCAACCACATATTGAAAGAACTGGGATTCACTCGTTTGCTAAGACTCAATATTGTTTGTTTTTTTAAAATGTATGTAACTTTCTATCATAATTTTCCCTCACATTTATTATATCATTATATAGGGTATAACTTGTACTGTATATATCTCTATCTTCTGCAGATGTGAATTTCGTTATATTTAATCAGCATACATTTTACTTTTCAGGATGAAAGGAAAAGATCAATTCATGCATATTTTGTTCCTTTCACTGAAGAAAAATATAAATAAAAGAAATAAATTAGGGGTAAAGTTCCAATATACATTGAAATAAAACACAATCTACCCTCTACTGTCAATCTCCCCTGTATATTGTACAAACTGCTTTAATAACTAGTATGAAGGGGATATGACAGCAGCAAAGAATACAAATTCAAGTCTCAATCAATCACTTTTAATATTTGCTTATTTCCTGAGGAAACATTAGTTTCTTAAAATAAACACAACAAAATAGCCACTATGTCTGAAATCACCTCTCACAAAAAATCCTTTAAAAAGCTTTTTAAATATCAAACACTTCAAATATTGTTTTCTTACAACTACTGAAGAAGAGCATCTTTACAACTGAAGTTCAGGATATACTGTACTATAGTTAACATTATAACTAACTAACTTAGAAAACATACTGTAGGTCTCATTTGTTATATAGTTCTTTTGAACAAGCAATACCAGCAAATTGATATAAATTCAGAATATTATATGGTAAATTTAGATTTTCAGAAGTGTGATAAAAATTCTCATTAAAGATTAATTCTAAAAATACAAGTGGCAAGTATTCAGGGAAACACATTTTCTTGGATTAAGAGTCTGTTGAAATATTGACTTAATGAGTGGAATACCACAGGGAGCTTTATTCGGATTAATGCTCTTCCTGATTTATTTAAAATATCTTCATTTGGTAAAATGATTAAGCTAGTCATATTTGCACAATGCCAAATTAAGAGAATTAGCAAACATTGTAGAAGGTGGAAATTCAAAAACATTTAGACATACTTCATATGTGGGATCTTAACATTGTTTAAATTACATTGTTTCTTGTAGACAAATGCAGAATGTTTAATAAGCAGGTAATAAAACACAAACATGATCAATATGGGAAACACTGAACATGAAATATAAATGTTTTCCAGAAAAGATAAAGACATGTTTAAGCATTTATGTTATCCATTTTAAATAATGTGAGTTCCAAATGAAGAATTTAAATCAATGAATGCTATTTTAAAACTGTAACTGTAATGTGTTAGTAAAACTTCATTTAAGTTACTATGCAGAAAAAAAATGTTGCTGCTCTGGAATCAGTCTATAGAAGAGCAACCATGTACAGCATATTACCAGACTCAAAGGAATGTCCTACACTGACAGACTAGAACAGGATGAGAGGACACGATTCAAGTATTCAGAACCTTCCAAGGCACTGAAACAGTCAATTCAGTGGACTTTTTCAAAATCAATGACGAAACACAAACCACAGGACTTGACAGAAAACGAGGGGTTGTGTTTCTGAAACTGAGAATACCGTACCTACCGTATTTACTGAAAGGGTTGTTGGAGTATGGAACATGATACACAGCCATTATTTTCAGTTTCTAAAACATTGCTTCTCTCAAGAAGATGAAATAACATTGGACAAATTACAGTAGCTTCTACCAATCAAAAGAGGTAGATGGGCCTGCCCAACAACTAATTTGCAAACATTCTTACAGTATATTCTCATGATCCCTGAACTGAAGCAGTGCTTTATGTACTGTATATCTTTTTAAAAAATTGTTTCCTAATAATAACAACACAACCTAAATGCAAAACGCAACATTAAACACATAACATAAAATTATACATTAAAACCCCATAGAAAAGTATTGTATTCCTAGCCAACACAGACATTTTTCATCACCAAGATTCTGGATTTGTCCAAATTATTTTGGAAGAGTTCTTGTATGAAAGAGTTAGTCATTGTAGGTATAACAAAGCCCTAAAAACCAGCGAAAGGACAACACGTGTACCTTAACTGGGGCCTTGTTAAAGTAATTTGAAAGATTAAAACACAGAATACAGAAATGTCATAGAAATATAAAGTGAATAACGTATAGCAGTAAAGAAAAGATTAAATGTCTATCCCTCAGAAACTCTCCCGGTGATATTTTATAATGATTATTTTCATTATCTGCTGCATTCTAGATGCTTTTTAGCTGTTTTAGTACCAGGGTAGAAGGCGCGAAACACTATACAATCAGATGAAATCTATCAATATTGTAATGGCCAAACTATTGTAGTCTTGGATTTTGGATTAGTTCCAGATGGACATTTACCTCAGTGATAATAATCTACCTCCCCTGACCTTGAAAGGATGAACAAAGCAGGGGAAAACAAGGTATTAGCCGGCACTATCACATCAACAGGGTCTGGACAAATCTACAAACTCAGACTTTCATTAGACTCTATCTTTAGACTTTGGTAATTTAATTTGCCAATGCAATTTGATAGAAAGAAGCATGTTAATGTTTCTGCCGCTCCTTTCCTAAACCACAGCCAATAAACCTGTTGTAATAAAAGTGTGTCTAAAAGCTTTGTTCCTGGGCTGACGACACTGACATCATTTCTATGGATTTATTGCTCCTGTAATATATGGGTCGCCACTGATATTAATAGGTATCATTTCCATAGAAAACCTAATGTATGGTATGGATGCACTTTTCATCTAGACATTTAGCATACAGTACTGTACATACAAGTTAACTTCTATTGTTGATAATGAACAAGGAACACAAAGGCACCCATCAGTTTCTGTGATGTAAAATAATCAATTCTTTCATGAATGTACCATCATCACTGTGGATATGTTAACTGTCTCAATACAAACATGGATCTACTCGTGCTACAGTGAATATCAAATAGGTTGACTTGAATACTCTGAGACACTACATTAATTGAAACTGATTTTGTAGGCAATCACCAAATGAAAATACTGCATTATGTACTATGTACTAAAGTAAGTTCCCAATGTCGTCTGGGAAATCTGCTATCATTGCTTCATTTTTACAGCAATTCCTGTATTTAACAAAGCTTAAAGAACAGAATTTTCAGAATTTTAAAAAGAGCTCTACTACACCATTAACAGACTACATTTTACACCATTTAAATATTTCACTATTCCATGTTATTTTTTGCCCTTCTAACTAGAATAACTATATGTCTCATGGCAAATTAAAGGAGAGCTTTTAGAAGAAAGGGTCCAATGAATGGCTGATATGAAAAAGATTTCAATACAGTTAATACAAGACTATTGTTACCCGTACTTAAACTGGGCCCAATAATATTTGCTTCAGATGCCTCCCTGATTTTATTTGTAAGGCAAAAACATTCAGTGAATAATAAACTAATGTTCTTCCTGAGTGTCGAGACTCATTCTCCCTTGCTTCCCACCCCATCTTAACTACCCTCTTTTTTTCTCTCCCATGTTTTATTACCTGCTGGTTTCCCTCCCTCCCTGACCTCTGTAGAAGGCTCCACAGCCCAAACATTGTGTCCCTTTTCTTTTCCTTTCAGCATGGAATAAGCTTTTACCTGTTCCTGAACAATAAACTCATTCCCAATATGCAGCAGCTCCGGAATGTGATCCAAAATAAAACAAGTCTGAACATGATACAAATAAAAGAAAAAAGAAGGTGGCATACTGTATGTATCTGTTATTCACAGAATCATATTTAAGATCATTTTTTGTAAAAGTTAAGTGAAAGGGCAAACACAAGACCCGACGGGTCCTAGCAAAACCCATAAAATGAGGTGGTCAGGGTACCCCTACTGTACATTATTTGTCAAGAAATACAGAAAGAGTCGGAAGAGAGAAGTTGTCAGTTGAGAGAAGACCGGTACAATGATATCTGAACAGCTAGAACAGGAGTTCCACATCCTGGCCATGGTGGATGGCTCCAAACACTTTGCACTATGGTTATGCCAAACACATATATGTCAAACGCAGTATATGGGAATGTACTGTATAAGTAAAATGACTGTTAAAAATGGCAACACATACCACTGATACCAAGTCTCTGGCAGAAACAGGAGAATTCTCAACTTGCAGGTCATGGTCTGTCTGAGCCAGCAAGTTGATGCTTTGGTCATGGGTATCTTCAGGAAATCTGCATTTTACAATCATGGAGGGGTGGACTTTGCTTATCCTGGCATACGAAGGTGAATGGAAGATGTTTGTTTGCCTGTTCACGTCCTCCAAGTCTGTCTTCTTGGTGCCTTCGGCATGCTGATAAACTATGACGGGCCTCACGGGCTTGTGCTGATGTATCGTCAGGAAATGGTCATGATCTCCAGAAAAGCCGCCTGAAAAGAAAGAAAATTGAAATTTGTTGAAACGTGACTTAGATTTTTACATTTTGGGATACTGTATGTTAGGAGCCCTGGGTGATACCTGCATAGTTTGTATGCTCTCCTTATGATCTCTGCCCTGGAGGACACCCATGCAAACATGGGAGAACATACAAACTCCACAGAGATAGAACTGCAGGATCCTACTGTATCACCACAAGGCATGTATGCTAACCACTGGGCCACCATGCCACCTAGGATCAGTATCAAAAGATTAAAATTGTGAACATGTTCCAGACTTTTTCAATATTAAAAAAAATAAATAAACATCATCGTAGGCAATTAATTTCAGTAACAAAGTTGACTTTCTTCTGTAGGTTTGCTGGTAGTTAATCTCCAATATTGTCTTTCAGCTGCTTAGACCACTTGGCTTCTCTGGACTTTGATTTATTACACACTTTTTCAATTAATTTGCGCAGCCTCAGGAGAGAAACAGATTCCACATTGCAGTGTACCGTCTTTTTAACTCTGTAGACGGACCATATGGTGAGCTCTTAAAAACATGTTCTGGAGAGCAACAATGTGTGTGCAGGTTCGCATTGCCATCCTTAGGCTTGTGAAAAATCATGGTGTCAAATATACTATTCGAATTAAAGAAATGAACAAATGTGAAAAAGGTGCAGTGCTGTCCTTCTATACACATTGGTGCATTTTCAACAACGACTTAGTCAGAATCGCTGTGATTCGGAGTCTAACCTGGCAGAGCATGGGTACAACGCAGGATACACCCTGGATGGGTTGCCTGTCCATTGCAGGGGACACTCACTGTCATACATGGGTCAGTTCTAAGAAACCAATTAACATACAGCAGATAGCATGTTTGTAGGCTGTGAGAAGTAACCAGAGAACCCACTTAAAACCAACTGGCCATAACGAGAATATTAAGATGGACGTTTACTCTATTTATACCCAAAACAATTAATGTTGTTAATTTTTCATCACTCAGAAGCCTTCATCAGGGCATACACACTTGTATCATTACATCTAACCCATTAAGATATTCTGTATGTAGGGAACATTTAATCAATGCTAACCGCAGCACTGCCTTACTGCTTAAGACTACGTATTTTCCAAATTACGGTTTAGAAGTATATAAAGTATGTAGAGTATTAATAATGTAATCTCTAAACAAAAGCAAACCAGCCCATCTGGTTTATGTAAATGTTATCAATGTTTCTTTTCAATATACTGTATGTAGTATTTCCAAGTCTTGGATTGGAGGTAGTGTTATTTTTATATTCTTTGGAACAAATATTCCAAAGAAAAACATATGCATATCTTTAAGGCAAGAAAAGATTTAAAAGATAAATGTTCTGGATGAAAGAACTTTCATTGTGTAAGCGTGGAAAAATGTTCCATTCTTCACTTCAGAAGAACAACTACTGTACATGGTCAATAAATAAAACTGTATATTTTCTTACTCGCTGTCCTATGGTAATAAAACCTCTTTAATGGCATTTTAGGTCACTTTTATTGATTTTATAGACATTTGTTATCACATGTTAAATGGGTGCATTCCGCAAAGCTTAATATGTGAAGCTGTTGGAGCTTTATTAAAATATTGATATCTTCTCCTCTTATCCTTTTGAAGTAACATTTAAGAAATATCACAAACCAGACATCATCAGTGTCTTTTGCTCAGATCCACTAATAAAAACCTTTTTGTTTAATGCAAAGAGCTCTGCCTTTAGAAGCATTCTGTTTATCTGACCTCTTATCAGTTTCTGCAAAGAGCAGGGTGCCTTTGTAAACAAAACAAGATCTCTATGAGAGCTTTCTGTGGTATTTCTATTTAATTAACTCATTCATTTGGCCTACAGCCATGCAAGTCTTCCTTTGTATTGTGCACAGTAAAATAAAAGATTCAGAACTAGATCGTCACAGAACCATGTTTAAAAAAAATCCATTATCTGACTTCTAAGGTTACTTTCACAATACCAGTGTCAATCATGGAGACAGTACTATCAGAGCAAAAGAGACTGTCCATAACTATAAAGACATCATTCTTAAGTATGCCTTAAGACATGCCCCTTTACCCTAACATCAATGACAATGGAAATTTCTCAACACAGCTCAACTTACCTTCAAAAATGATTTAATTTACCTTCGCTTCATAGATTACAAATAATTGAGACAACCTAAAGGAAGATTACATTTTTTTTGCTTTAATTAATAATAATAAACTGCTTATTCAATATATACCCATTCCATTGATTTGTTTAATTCATAGGAATATGGCTAATCCACATTCCTCTTTAGGACTGTAGATATGGACAAGTCATCTAAACTTGTCTGGAATGTGCTATGCCATTCAACTATTGTTAATACCTTCATGGACTTTATTTTGGAAGATGTGAATCAAATATTATGCAGGTTATGGGACCACATTACAGTGTCACCTAACTCTCCAAACCAATTTTTTTTCTGCCAGAATTTACCCTTTGTGAAATCTCTATCCTTTTAAAAAATAGTTAATTTGTTGTCCCTTCCTTCATGTGTGGAGTAGGGTATCACAATGTACATCAAGGACTTAGAAATAGGGATGCCATATGATGCATAAAATGTCTTTTGAAAGTAATTTAACACATCACTGCTTCAAATATAAATAAAGATGCATGATATTATTTAGACAATACGATGCAGATAATCAAGTGTACTGTATGTACTTGCAGTATGTGTCTTGCTGCTCCCTGACAGGAAAGGATTACATGCTGACCTGTAATGAACACTGGTCTATACACATACTGTACATCCTAAAGAAAGGCTTTCTCAGATCCAGCTGATTTAAACACTATTATTACCTTTGCCTTGTCTTTTCTTTGTGTATCATGATCTGGTGAAACCAAAAGCAAACCCGTATTGATAAACATATTGTTCCCTGCTGCATTCTTTTTTTCAGAAATTGAGGAATTAACACTCTGGGAGACACTGCGACTGAATGAAGTTCGTTGGTTCTCCATGAAAACATAAATCAAGAGGGCATTAAAACACAACAGATGCTTTTTATTCTAACACTCATTTGTTGAGTTTTTAATGCCATCATTAAATTTTATAAGGTTGTAAGATTTTTCTAAGAGACCCTTGCTTTGCTTTTATTAAATGTTTGCTAAGACATTAATTTAAAGTATCACTGGTAGCAAAAGAAAGTACACTGTACGTAAAAGTATATTAAACTGGCAAGACATCATTTTGAGGACATACATATCTTGCACTAGCTAAGGTTAAAGACGAACGACTGATGAAAGTTAAGACCCAATTTTAGTTTAGAGTTTCTGCAGATTAAAGGAAAACTAGATGTAAATCCTTTCTGAAGTGAAAGTGAGGAAAACATGACTTCTGACAAGTCCTATTTTCATATACTGTATATAAAAAGTGGAAACATAGGGCCAATAAATACTGAGGTTAATTTGTTCTTGGAAATGTCCTAAAGATGAAATTACTGGCTCTGCAACATAATAGCTGCATTGTTGTTGTTGAGTGCCATCGAGTCAGTGTAAACTCATGGCGACCCCATGGATAGGTCCCCTGTCACTATCCATGGAGTCTTCATGGCAGGATACGGAAGTAGATTACCAGACATTTCTTCCACACAGATACCACCAACACCGCCACCCCCCATACTGCTGCTGCCCAGTATGGGTTATTAGAGAACCTTGCGCCCGACGCGGGACACGAACCCACTACCCTGAGATTCTGTCTCATGCTCTACTAACAGAGCTAGTCAGGGAACACAATAGCTGCCTTACCTTTTGCAAATTATGCAGTACAGATTAAATGCACCTACTCTATTAAAGAACCACAGTGAAGCAACAAAACAAAAGACAAGAAGCGCTTTCCAAAGGCACACATTTGTATTCTACATTCAGCATCTTGCATGGAAATAACAGCAAGTCCACATGACCTCTTGCCTGACACCCATGGGAGGGAGGTCAGACTCTGAAAACAAAACTTTTTTTTTTCTGTTGCTGACAATCAAACAACAGAATACACAATTGTCAAAACAGGCATGTTTGTGTCTTGGTAACAATCTAAGCAAAGTTTGCTTAGTAGTTTGTTTGGTCAGGCAGCTAAAAAAGAGGATTTGAGCTTTCAATGATGCAGCAATGAAAAGGCTTTCTTAAGAGTCACAATACCTCTGTGTATTATGGCTCTGTGAGCTGCATCATATGCAAAGCCCAGTCATAATGCAGAGAATGCAGACTCAGATGAGAACTTGAACCGAGATAATAAATTATTTTCAGGCAACTGTAGTTATATTGATGATCAATCCTGCAAAAACGTACAGATACGTTCAGATAGAAAATGTACAGATAGGAAGCAATAAACTGTAAGCATTTGGACACAGAACTATTTTTAAAAATGTGGCATTTCAATATTACAACATTTACTGTTTTAGTCATCCTTCCCTCCTATTCAAAGAAATAACAAGTGAAAAATACAAGTGAAAAAACAGTATACAAGGATACTTTCTGAGGGTATTTTACACATTTAATTTGAAACATTCCACATTTTACATAACTGCATTTAACAATCATGTCCACAAATTATTTTTCCATTAAGTATTTTAAATGTTTTGAGCTAATACTCATAGCTACATACATGCTACCTTTATATGGTTCTAGCCTAGAGAGTTTTCTAATCCACTCTAATCATTAACCCATTATAGATTAATCCATATTAATCTATAATAACTAGTTTCCAGACATCAAGGACTTATTTTAAACTCAAACTGTTGGGTATGTTTTATGCACAATGCTACTGTACATTCCCTCTAATTTTCCAATTTGCTTACTCTCATAAATGGTCGGATTTAGGAGAAGATCATAACCAAACATGTATGCCAACTGAAATAAAACTGTGACCTAAATATTAATATACTATGATATTAGAAATCCTGTTTGTGAGGATTATTTTACATAGGGATATAATATTACAACTGTGTACCATTTGTGAACAATATTATACTATTATACACTATTATAAAGAGGCTCAATGTAGATGTTTCCAATGTCACCAATTTCTGTTATTTTAATTATCATAGTGGTTTAACCTGATTTAGCTCCTACTATTTGTTTAAATATTTTAACGATTGAATGCTGTACAAAAAAGGAAAATGTTGCATTTTGTTTATTAAAAGCTGGGTTTGTTAACAGAAGGTACAGTATATCCTCATACATTTTAAGGACGGACTAGAATTAGTCCATGTTGATAACAGAAACGGGGCATGAATTACATTAAATACACAGCAATCTAGTCTAACGAGGTGTTTATTCTTCGATATCGATAATGTACCCTAGTATTTAATCCTGCTTTCGATAATATACATTGTACCTAGGTAATAAGTGCATGTTTTATTGATTTACTGATTGGTTGCCAGACCTACAAACACGGTACTTCTACTGAAATGACTGAATTGGAAACCTTTCTCCTTCTGAGGAAGCTGCTAAGCACGTTTTCTCCCCGGCGACAGTGCTGTGTACAGACGGTCGCTGGCCTTGGTTCTGAAATGCTCAACAGCCACGGACTTGAACCGGATTGGAAATAAGGATTTGATTGGCAACTGCAATCACCATTACTATTAATCAAAATACGCAAACTGTGGCTTCTTCCTGATGTGGCTTTAACACTGGGCGGGATATCCTTCATTTCGTCTCGAAATTACAAACCATATACTAAACCGTTAAAGCCAATTAAAATTAAAATAAATGAATGCAGACAGGTCGATTGATTCGCAATAAACAGATACACGAACACAGTTTCACACAAAACTTCAATTTCGTAAACCAGTTCCTAAAATGCAAAAGATCAAATTCACCGCCTCCGCGAATTCTGTATACCCTCAAAATGCGACAACAATCTGCAGGTATTTCAGCGCATGAATTGAAACTTTACTATTATTAATGCAAATGTTTTTCTATCAAGTAACACCTGCTTTAAATCACTGTTTTTTTTGCATTTGGTAAAACAACCAGTTTAAAATTGTGGTCGGAGATGAGATACCAATCAATAAGGTTGTACACACCACCTACTGTATATCCGAAATAAATGCCATATGCGAGCTCGCGGAAACACGATTAAATGTTTTACACCTTCGCGCGTTCTTAATTTTTAATACTTACCAACAGTCTTTAGTAGAAATAGCGCGTAAACAACAATCTGGAACTCGCTTCTTCCTTGCATATTTCTGAGCCGTTGAGTCGTCAAACGTTCACATTAAAAACAGCTTTCAGAATGGTTTACTTTTCCCAATTACAATAATACGGAATGGTACGATTGTAGTCCTACAGTAGGTACTCTCTAAAGAATTTTCCGGTGATCCTAGCGCAACAATATTTTGCAATGGCGATTCTGCTTTACATCAGTCATCTCAATTTACCGTAGCTGAGCTGGCGCAGTTACTTTGCGAGAGTAGCGGTGGAGAGCTGATGCATAATTAATATGGGTAGTCTTCCGATGACACCCATTCCAAGATTCCACCAAATTCAGCCTTCTTGGGGCTCGAGAGTGCAAACGTGTGATCTGTTCGTGTTGTCTCGTTTTCAGGAATGCAATTTACGTGTACCAACATCGTGAGATTTCACTGACCTATTACTAATAGTAGTTTCTCTTAAAGGGCAAAGAAATAAAAATATTGGCTCAGATTTCTTAAGACAAATATTTTTATTAAGAACTAAAACTCATCTTAAACTAATCGATTAAGTAAAATGCAGACAACTGGATATGTTTGTTAATTTTTGGTAGCATGTTTAATTATATGCTCGGTACTAAACGGCATTTTATGTGAAAGCTATCGCTATATTGAATTTGAAAAAATAATCATATTGCCTTACACCTTGAGCCTCCTGGTGGAGACTGGTTTGCTCTTTCAATAACCCTCTAAGGATTAGGCGGTTTTTGAAAATGGATGCTTAATAAATTATTAGCCGTGGATACGGTATAAAGTACTGTATAATTTATTGTATATACACCTATAAGACATGTATATAGATGTATATATCCAGTCCAAATATTCAGTTTCATTATACAGATGGATATTAATGGGTTTCATATTAAATAATGAAACAATACTAAATAATGAATGACATTTTAATATTGCTGGTAATGGGTAAAGTTGTTGCTAAAGTTACTCTAATGGTTTAGGCATGGTATTAGTATACTGTATTTTAATCAGCTGGATCACAGTGAACCAAGGCTGGCTTATGGTCAATAATCAATATTTATGCGATGGTCCTGATAACCATGTCATTAATGGCAAGACCGTTATTGAAAAGAATGAAATGGTGGTATTAGGTGAAAATGTTTTTTTGTTAATAATTCAGCCTTCCTGTGGATTAATTACAATAGAATTCATAAATTGATAATGATGCACTGCCTCAGAATTCTAGGAAGACCTTTTTTTGCATTTGGACTCTGAAGCTTGACATTCATTTATTTTTATAGCAGAGGAGATACAGTACATTTTGTTTTGGTTTTCATGTTGTCTTTCAATTTGCACTTTGGGAATTCAGGGTAATATCTCTTTCAACCATGCCATAAGTAGCTTACTTTAAGAAATCATTAATATTCATAGAGGGCAAATTCTTACCCAAGTCTGAATATTACTGTACATCCACATTGAATTCCATCTGAATATTACGTCAGCATTGAATGATGTTCATTTGTCGTGTATGCATTTGTCCTGTGTCCATCCATCCATTTTCTAATCTCTTCTTCCTATTATGGGTCCCAGGAGATCCAGAGTCTATCCTGGCTTGGAGGCAGGGTAAACCCAGTCCATCACATGGGAGACAGACCAACACCTACACACTCACACCTAGTGACATTTTCCCAGAACTCAACTGACCTACCAGTAGGTTTTTGGACTGCAGGAGGAAACCCACACAAACATACAGTACCAACTTCACACAGACAGCATCCCAGGTCTGGACTTGAACCCACGGCCCCAGCGCTGTGAGACAGCAACGCTGACCACTGCACCGCCATTCCACCTTGTCCTGCGTTACCATGGAATCTAATTGCCAATTTAATTTATAGATCTACTGTATCTCCAGGGTTAGACTCAGCAAATGTCAGATCAGAATGGCTGTTAGCTAGAACTCTCATGGGGTTAAGACCACTTCATTCCCAATATTGAAGACCAGCACCATCTACTCAATGTTCAGATCTGGTGGCAGAACCACTGGTAACGAACAATGTATGAAATCTGAATTGTCTGAAAGGATTTGACAGTGTGTTATGAGCATTAATGGTGAATTAATAAAAGAGCTATTAAAAGTGGCACCTGTTTAATCTGTTCAATTAAAAGTGCAAATGTGAGAATATATGCAGTCTGTATTTCATTAATGAGAAGTTTGGTGATGATTTGTAAACTGGTAATAGTGTTCTACTGTCAGTTTTATACAGGAAGGAATCTTATGTATTTAAGTATTAAATGTATTTTCTTCACAATTCTACCTTTGTCTTTCATTGCTAAAGGTACAGAAAACCTTTAGTTACAGTACAGTATATCTCAGTATTTGGATGTAATATCATAGCAGTGGCTATGCTTACAGTTCTCTAACTTGGACAGGGGAAAATGGGAAGCAGCCGCTCTTAACTAAATGTGGTATTATTTAAGCAAGAACTAGTCCGTCTCATTGAGCAATCAAATATGACCCTCATTCTTTTTGCTATCACTCAAAACGCATGAACCACGGCTGTCTCACAACTGCTAGACCAAAGGGTGGAAAAAAATCATGATCATTCTTGCTGTTCTGTCATCTGCTTGACATCCTGCATCCTGTATTATTTCCCTTGTTAACGTTGCACTCAGAGCCAGGCGTGGGCTGTATCAGAATCTTGTCGTATTAGAATTAATCACACTAATATTCATAATATCCAAGCTGAATATTATGTCTAGAGTCAAATTAATAAAGCTTTACTATCTAATGAACTAAGAGTTCCCATAGGCTGCAAGTATATTATGATCTTGAAAATCATTAACGTTAAAATAACCTCTAAATGTTGTAATTCTGAAAGGTGAACCATCTTCCCATTTTCCACTTCCTGGCTGAGGGCTGCAGGTTTGCTTCAAGAATTTGCCTGAATTTTGAATCATTCATCTTCCCTTCTATCCTGACAAGTGCTCCAGTCCCACCTGAAGAGAAACACCCCCACAGCAGGATGCTGCCACCACCGTGCTTTACTGTAGGAATGGTGTTCTTTGGATGGTAAGATGTATTGGGTTTTCACCAGACATACCTTTTGCATACTGGCCAAAAAAATTGAGGTGCTTTTAGGTCTTTAAGGTGCTTTTTAGCAAAACATAAACAAGACTTGATGTGGCTTTTTTCTTGGCACCCTCCCATACAAGCCAGATTTGTGGAAATTTGTTCCACTTCTTAATGATGGTCTTGACTGTGCTCCATGGGATACATAAAGCCTTTGAAACCATTTTATACCCATCTCCTGACTCCTTTCCACAGCTTTATCTCAAAGTTTTTTCTGAAAGCACCTTTCCGCCAATAGTGGCTTCTTTGCTTTGAAATGCACTTCCAAGCAGTGGAATCCTCTAGAAAACACTACTTTTGTCCTGAACTAATCAAAATCACGACAATTGACCACAGGGAGCCAATTAGTTTGTTGTGTGATCTGTAAGGTTATTGGTTATACCTGAGAAGGTTTACAAATGCAATTGTAAGGGGGGTGTTCACTTATCCAAACAAGGTGTTTTACTGTTGTAAAATTAATTCATTTTCAGAATGTTTTAGAATGTTATTTTCACTTGGCTAATGTGGGTTACTGTGCGTAAATAAAGATGGAACAAGCCTAATTTAGTTTGTTTTTATTTTCAGAGTGTCATACAACAAAAGGTACATATTTTGAAAGGGGGTGTTGACTTTCTATACCCACTGCAAATTAGTTGAATGGCCTCTTCTCGTTTATAACTGTTCTGATGTTTTCTACACTCTAATGAATCCTTTGGCGGGTTCGGGAGGTCTGGGGAAAAGCAGGTCTGAGATTTCTTTTGTGCCTCTTGGGCATAGAGGCAAGTGAGAATTAATGCAGAAACTAAAAGGTTTCATTGCATTATTTTTTATGTGCCAATGAAAAGGATTATGGCCTTGTTTTCACATTGCTCTTTTCATTGATGTTTATAATAGCATTTGCTGTTATAAAAATTCAGCTGCTACTGTATTAGTGTCCGTTATTAACGTGAAAAAGAAAGAAGGGGTATCATCCATATTCCCCACCCTTCACCCCGTTTCTTCAAATTTATGATTGCACCATATACCTATTACAATTGAGAGTGTTAGAGTGACCCCTAATGGGAAGAAGCAGAGGTGCATCTGTTGCATGACGAGTATCATTTTTCAAGACCAAGACCATTTTCATAATGTTGCAATGTAGCAGAGAGAGAATTCAATTTAATACTAGAAGAGAGATGATCATGATAGCTTGAGGGAATAGACCAGTATGTACCCCAGAATCAGAACAAACAGAAAAATAAAATGTAAGTTTTTTTTAAGTCAAAGGAGGCACATTTAGCAAAAAAAGCAGAACAAAAAAATCCATCAGAATAATGCTTTATAAACATGTCAAAAACTAAATCAGATACCTCTTTGGGGAGCTTTGGTAAAGGCTATAAAGTGTACAGGGCCATTCTCAGCATTACACTTATAAAACTATTTTAAATATTAAATGGTTTGGATTAACCATTTCTTTGCAGATATTGAGGTGCTTTTGGGGATCATTATCTTGTTGGTTTTGGGCCACAATGTCCTGGTAATGTTCCGTTCTGCATCTGCATTGTACTTTTGACACCAAACTCACCGTTAGCATGAGTAGCCGAGGTACAATACTCTATTTTTGTCTCATCTGACCATAGCACTCGGTTCCAATCTAAGTGCCAATGCTCAAGGAGCTTACATATTGCTTTCTCTCAATTTTTTTCTTTAAAAAAAATCTTAAATCCTAATATAGTACACTTACTGTATGTGTTCTACCAGACAAGTTCAGCACTGTTTCAGTGGTTTTAAAATTCTTAACTATTGCTCGAATAGTGGTAAGTGGTATACTTCCTATTTTAGTTCAGGTGGGTAGCTGCGTCAGCATGCGTCGGCTGCAAAGGAACAGGTAACAGGTTTATTCCATGCTGAAAAGAGAAGAAAGAAAACACAACATTTCGGCTGTGGAGCCTTCTTTGTGTGTGACACCCCTTAGAAGTGTGACACCCGAAGAAGAGTCTACAGCTGAAACATTTTCTCTCTTCTCTTTTCAGCATGGAATAAACCTATTACTTACTATTTTATTTTATATGCCGATTTGTGAAGGTCAACAACCATTCGCCTCTTTTCATTTGTGAGTTATTTTCTTTTCCCTTTGTTATTGGATGATATAAATAAAGGAATTTGTATGTGTTACTTCATTTCTATACCCCAGTGAAACAGGAAGCCATGGAAGACCACAATATAGTTCCTTAAGTCTGAGATGAACATGAAAAGGTAATGTTAATGCAGAATTTATTTTGATTGTATTTATAAAAATCTTTAGGGGTGCCAATAGCTTTGACACCTATGTTTATGAGAAATAAAATTATTACTTTTTAACAAAAAACTTTATCTCAGCGCAATTGCATTAGAACACAGGAATATAGATTTTCATATTTCTGAACATACCGTAAACCACAAGGATATAGTGTCATTTATTTTATATAACATTTTTCACATTTTTTATCAAGGGTGTCAATACAGGTGACTGTACATTTTGTTAATTACACTTTTATCGAACAGTTTTCTATAACACAATATTGGCTTTGAGTGTATGTACAATCAAATTTTAGCATATATTTTAATTGAGCTGTCTCGTACAATGTTAGATATACAGTATAATTCTATTGTCAGCCCAGAAGGCATAGAACACCTCTTAAGGTATTATGTTTACACTAGCTGTTCCAGATAGTACACTCAGATAGCACACTAAAAGCAGAAATGTTTAGATTAAAAATGAATGATCCACTTAAAATTTAATATTTTTTATTGTGATGCACATCTTCCCTTAATGCACAGAATCCCCTGGGTAACTAGAGTGAAATCGATGAATAGATTTTGTGTAATATAAATGCCATTTGGGTTCATGTTCCTCACTGTGGTACATTTGAGACAGATTAGCAGCTCCTCATAAAATTAGGCTTGGTCCATCTCCTAAAAACTCTGGTTAATAACATTTCAGGCTCCTTTCTCATATGTATGCAAGTTCAATTAGCTTAAAATACAATATATCCAAGTGAGTTTAACTCAGTGGAGGTATTTCTGCTGTTTGTACATAACTTAATGAACATAAAACCCTTTTACTGAATGTCTTGCTTTAGCAGTTAGAAAATAAAACAATTAAAATTATTTTTTTATTTAAAAAAAGGTTTTACATTAAATTATCCAATTTACATTTTAGTAACATTTTTGTGTATGTTTATTTCTAATATCCATTAACATGTGCATCGCAAAGTCTTTGATCAGCTGTAAACAAAAAGCATTTGTTCATTATTCTTCCAAAAGTGGGTAGCATGTTCTACACTTCAGTCTAATTATACTGTATATATAAAGTAAAACTAAAACATTCTCACATTGCTTATGATCTTCAAAGCAAAGTCAGTCCTGTACTCATGATATCATGTTAAGTAAATATTAATGACACTTACTGTTCCTACATTTGAGATGTTTTATACATTCTAAAATGTAAGGTATTTCTATTTGATAGTTTTGATTTCAAAATTGCTAAATCTGACATTTACAGTATGTATCTGGTATCTGGTATCATTCAGACCAGCAAAAGACCTTCCCGCTATTAATATTCAAATTTTTCAACTCTTACCGTTTATCATTTCATACTTAGACTAGATTAACTGCAATCCTAACCAAAGGCATTAGTCTCTGATGTTGAATAAACCATAATAACCTTATCAGTGTGGTTATCTTACTAGGATTGTCTCATCACACTATTTTCTGTTTTTCCTATTTTTCTTGATTCTGATGTTAAAACATAATGAGATCTTGGATATAACTGCTGCCATGTCTTTGATTTTTCAAATGTATTCATGTACAGGAACTGCATATGCCCTAAAGTGTAAACCAAAGTTACATAAATCCACTTGTTTTCCTGTTATACTTCTGTTCTCCCACACATCCCAAACGTACAGCAATGTTCTACCTGTGATCCCCTGAGTTTAAACAATGTCTGAACATTTTCAGTCTTCTGCTTTTAGCACATTACTTGTGCACACCGCATCCTCCCACAGTAGAGTGCATGCTGAATAAAGGGGTACTGGGGACCTGCGGAATAGAGTGTCTGCTGTCAGTTCTATTTTCAGCTCCAAGATGCAAGAAAATGTTTTCTATTTATTAGGAATAAAACCTTCAGCAACCGAATAGTCTGGAGTATGATAGCTCTTCATGAAAATATTATTGAAGCAATACGATTTGTTATGGTTTTATTCAACTAAAGGTGTCGATTTAAAATAAAAACAAATGTCTGCACAGCTGAATCACCAGATTAATCTTTTGCCAGTTAAACAGTTAATCCAGTTAACCAGATTAACCTTCCTTCCAGTATTTAAAAACACCATTTTCAATCAGTAGGTGAACGTCTAGGGCAGCATGGAGGCAAATGATTAGCGTTGCTCTGTCACAGCGCTGGGGCTCTGGGGTCAATACCTGACCTGGGCTTCGTGTGGAGTTTCTATGTACTGCCCGCATGTTTGAGTGGATTTCTTCCGGGTGCTCCGGCTTCCTCCCACGGTCCAAAAACAGACTTGTAAGTTTACTGTTCCTGGTGCGTGCGTGCGCGTGTGCGTGTCTCCCTGTCTTGCAATTGGGGTCCCATCCAGGGTGTATTCTGCCTTGCACCAGTGGCTTTCCGGGATAGGCTTTGTTACCCTTTGACCCTGAATTGGAAGAAGTGGTTAGAAATGTATGATTAAAGTCTCCTGTTGGACTGTTGGCTGTCTTCAGACCGCTGGGGGGTCAAGTGCACTATGAGGTCTTGGATGAAGTTCTGGGTTTACAGGTCAGCCTATGTCCATACAGTACCAATAGCACTACACACCAAGCAATGGCCTAAAGGACAGGATTGTGGGTACAATCAGTGAAAATGAAGTTCCTTTCAGGGTTGTTAGACCTTCTTACCTTGATCCACCTTGGCGGAGAAGCTCATCTGTTCGATAAAGAGGTTTCAGTTGGGTACGTCCCATTAGATGGTGACCTTGAGGCTGGAAGTAATATAGTTTGGAATGCCAGGGAATGCTTGATAAATCCCCAGGAGGAGTTGTAATCCTTTCTGGAGTAACATGACACACCAAGAGCATCTCTCACCAGGACAAGTGGGCACCAAGTGACTAGATGGTAATCCAGTTCAAACCAAATCTGTTTGAGAATTCAATTTCAATGAAATGTCTTGCAGGATGTTATTTATAGAGACCCAGATCTAAGTTCATTTTTTTTCACTTCGATATTGGAAAGGTTCTTCTTCAGACTGTCTCTGAGGTTTACATATCTATTTTTTGAAGAGGCAAGGACAGCATTGAGCAATACAGTCATAGTCAAACCAGGACATTGAGCTGTTTCAAAATAGCTTTTCCTGTCCCACATCCATAGAACAAGACACACAGGATCCACCAGAGGGCAGACAAAGTACAAAGAAATAACATTTCTATTTGAATCACATTCATTACCAGTAGATCATATTTGTCCTTGAAACTGCTTTGGTCGCCAGGAGGCCCCAAGAAGAGAATTTTCCATTTTGTTTCTTTCTAAACAGAAAACACATTAGCTAGGCAACAGCCTGTAATGTTGAAGTATTTTAGAATACACTTGGACTACCTTCAGTAGTTCACAGACTACAATTGGTTTTGACAAACTAAAATGAATTTTAATCTTTAAGCCCAGTAGTGTAGTGTGGTTCCAGAGTGGCAATATATTTTTTGGGATATTATGACCTTGTATGCAAATTGTTCAGGCTATAAGAGTTTTGGTTCTAGTGTGTTGCAGAACATATTACGTGCTCCAGTTATAGAAACAAAGTATGTTATCTTTACATGTGACCCTCCTGTAACTAACTGAGGTTTTAGAACACTCTTGAAAACCTTCAAATCATGGCATTGAGACTTTTCTTAATCCAGAATCCTTTAAGCAATTACAACATTATTTAAAAAAAACACACATGATACAAGTCCAGCATCTCTGAACGTGTGAGCATTTTTCTTCATCCTAGAAGACCACTTCTTGGTATGAAATGAGAGATGGCTGCTATGTTGGTTTCAATTTAAGAAACTGAAAAATTAAATAAATCATTACATCAATATTTACTCAGCTGGCATTTTTAAATAAGATGATTCCTTCCACATCATCCAAAATCAAAATCATCCCAAATTATCAATAGCTATGCTGAAAGAGAGTGAACATTTTGCTCCAAGTTCTTAACATTCTAATGTGTTTGTGACAACACCAGCTCACAAGTCACCATAATTTCCTCACTGCCAGCATGTAACTTAGTTTTCTCATATTTTAAGTGGTTTGTCTTTCATTTATCAGACCCCTCCAGAATACTAGTTCTTTCACAGTGTTCGCCTCTCAGAGATACTGCACAATATTCTTCTCCTTCATTGCTCTTCACTTGATTCTACTCACACAAGTTACCCGATCTTCTCATCAAACATGGAGTACTCAATCCGATTAACTCTGTGTTGCCCAATTCTTAAACTTCACTTCACTAGGCAAGCCCTACAACATTCAATAAGACACATCATGTGTCACCCAGTCTCAATCCTCAATAAAATCAATTCAGCTCAATTTGTTGCTCATACAGTACTCTTCTCCGTGCACCAGAGCGTCACTAACAACCAGTAACGTTTTTCATCACTAACTGTATTGGCTGATCCTGTGTTGACCAGGAACACCTCTGTAACCCACACTTGCACCTCTGACACAGCAGCAGCCAGAAAGAGGCTGTTATTCTCTGTCACTTCTCAGAGACCCCTGCCTGTCAACTCACAGTAAGGTGCAGGGGTACTCGAGACTCAGCCTGTACCATCTAGTCTCCTCTCTCATCTGTAGGGACAAAGTGCACTACTATCTTGCCAAGCACAGCCCCACTTCTCCACGTACTAACACCTCCTCTTAAATCGGGTTCAGCAGAGCAACCCTGCTCCTTGGCAACACATATCTCCTAGGCATCTGTATTTTCTGATTACAGTCCCCTCGTTAAAACCCATTACTTTTTATATTCATGGATTTGGAATTAGGAAATGGTTTGAAGATGAAGTTGAGTATGAATATCTGGAATTCGTACATACCCTGGACACATCTGAACAAATCCTGCCCAATCCTCCTAAACGAGTACTTTTCCCACTCTCGTTGCCTCTCCATTTTTAAGGCACTTTTCACCTGCTCAGAAGTCTCCTCTCTTTCCAACACACCTGCTTTTATATACCAGTAAGTAAGGTGGAAATAAACAACCCGCCAGCAATGGCTAATCACCAGCGAGCAGCAGACAACTTGCTAAGCACTGCAGCATTTGAAGCTGAAACCTGTTGCTCTAAGCAACACTGAAGATAGACCCTCCTTCAACTGGAGGAGGGGTTTATTCATACACAAGTATACCACTGCTGTAGTTCAGGTGGGTAGCTGTGTCACACCTGAAGAAGGCTCCACGGCTGAAACATTGTGTTCTCTTTCTTCTTTTTTTCAGCATGGAATAAACCTATTACTTGTTCCTATACCACTGCTGGATCATTATAGGGCACATTAAAACAGCCAGGTTGGTTGTTGGCAGTCCATGTGGACTCATAAAAATGGCTTGTAAAAATCTAGCTAAAATAAATTCAGGTGATTCATCAAAGATAACTTTATTTTTGTAAATATGCATAAACTGTACCACAAACCATTACTATTGCATGTAAAATAATACATGTATAAGTATAATAATACCTAATACAATACTCTCACTTATAAATGCTGTCATTCAATGCTAGATGTAGAGTATGAAAAATGCAAAACATTAAAAAAGCCATTAATCAGAAGAATTCAAATGGAAAAATCTCTTATCAGTGTAAAGCTATATTACTCTAAATATATGGAGTATGTACTCAGGATTCAGAATTAACTATTTCACAATCATAATAAATCATAATAAACCATCTTAAACGCAATACAGTGCCAATTCAGTTATCAGCAGGAAAACAAAATTTAAAAATGTGTACTTTCAGAACATATAAAAACCACATATTTGACACATTATTTACATTATTCTTGTAAAGTATTTAAACATTTGCTAAATGGTCACATAACAAAATTCAAGATTACCATAACACAAGCAGTTTTTCTAATCACAAACTCCCAAAGGCAGGCTAGTATTCTGCAGTACTGTACAGCTCTGTGTACTTGGGAGGGCTTTGTTCAAGACTAAATATAATTGAGGGTCTTTTGATTTGACAGTACATAGTCATTGACATCACCATCCCAATGAACTGGAAAAAAGTAAAAGGAACTTGTTAGTCAAAGCATATTGAAAATGACATACATTACTATACCCAAGTCAAATTATATAATATGTGTGATTAACATTAATTTAGTATAGGAGATATCTCACTATAATACAATAATGATCAGACCTTAAAGTTTGGAAGGTATTAACTTATTGAAGAAGACCTGTTTGTTCCCGAACACAAAGAACATATGTTAGACAAAAACCTTATCAGGTTTTTAATATTTGACCTCTCTGTACTATGCATACAGGTGGTCTGAAACCAAGACCAATCAGTAAGAAAGATTACTGTGCAAATTGTTGCAAATGTTTCTACTGATCAAACTAGAGACAAATTGTAGGTCAAATACAACCACCTGTAAAACTGGACTTTAGCCCACGTTAACTGCTCCCATCTCCCATCAAGCCAACAACTGGGCTGTAAAACTCAGACTCCTTCTTACAGTAATGCAATAATTGAGAACGTTCAATACACATTTGTACCAGATATACTGTACTCCAACATGCAACTCTCAGTTTGAATGAAGCCCTGCAAATTCATTGTTTGGGACATTTGCCTGTGTAGGTTCTTTATTTCTACTGAAACTTTAATGAAAAAGATTTATTAATAGTTCCTACTGTTGTAAAATTTAGGTTGGAGACAATGTTTTTTGCAACCAGATTTGAAATTGTTTTATTTGATAATCTACAAAGGCCACTAAGTGTAAGGCCCCAGTGTCCTTTAATTTGGTTCTATTATATAGTAAGGCAACTATTAAAATTAGTGGCATGAACTTTTATTGTTACTTCATAAGAATCTGCTATTTAAATACTTTCCATACCAATTCTGTTTTTCCTAGTTAAAACCATTAAATCTGTATAGGTTATAATTTTCCAGTTCATTTGTTTAAACAGAGTGTAGTATCATATAAAATGACAGAGTCCTGATGTTGGTGAAAGAAAGGTCATTTATTACGCATGCATACGTTGGGGGGGGGGTACAGATGCAGCCATTCAAAATGGGTGAGGTATTTCGCGGCATACCCCGGTGGGCGTGTCGCGGTATCACGCAGTTCACGTGTGTCACGTGACTAACTATCCGGCGTTGCCTTGTAAAACCGCCAGGGGGAGCTTAACCTCTCATGTACAGCATTTGAGCCTTTAATTTTAAACTGTGTATTACAGCATCTTAATCATCAGTCATTAAAATGTTGGTATATTTTATGAAAGCAAGATTGCTCAGTTGGACAAAAGTACACAACCTACCTTTATCAGAAATATTTATGCATCAAAGCCTTTACTGAAGATATTACTAATAGTATTAATAATGGATGACTTTGGACAAGCTGTATACTCAAAGTATAATTTCTTTGGCACATTTGTACAAGCACTTGGAATCTGTCCAAGCCATACTTTGTCAGGCATTTTGTTTTACTTCAACGTGCATAAAAACTTCCTTGCTCTTAACAGGGCGTTTCATAATTTCTAACTACGAAAATTATTTAAAATGCGACACTTATCATTCAACTAGAGCTTAAAATATCACAAGGATCCTCAAGAGCACAGCAAAGAGTGTATTAAAAGACATTTGTATTTATCAACGCTTTCTTTTCCGTATACCAGATTTTATGGAACCACTTCAGAGGGGTGTCAGCCAGTCAGATTCCAGGAAACGGCACTTTAAAGGAAAAATACACACCGGTATTCCATTTCTCCCTAACGATTTTAAGCATCGAAGTATTTAACTAGCATGTGAAATAGCGTGTGAAAAAGTGGTAGTTTTAAGCTTTTCTGCTTATATAATATGGAATCGCGTATCTAAAGAATTTAATAACGGTATTCGTGTGCTGCGACAGGGCTGTGTAGGGCTGTTTCGCGTGCCTGTTCATGCGAGCTGTCTTGTAGCCGACTGGTCTACGTGCGTGACTACCAACTGGCAGGTTGTGTGTTCGAATCCAGCTGGTGCTGGACTTTTCTTTTAACAAACATTTCTTCGAAAAAATAGAATAGCGATATTATGGACAATCAATTGACTTTTATATTTCAAAATATCGCAACACGATCGATATTTGCGATATTTTGAACATATCTTCCCTTCTGACAGCGGTTCCTGCTTCTATTGTGTGTGTGTGTGCGCAACAGAGTAATTTTATATAGAGAAATGGAGGCTGGACAGTATGCGTTACAATATAAACATTTATATTGATTTAAATCGTGTTCTGATTTAAATCGCAAACGCGTGTTTAATTATATGTGTTTTTTAATCATAATCAGGCTAATGCAACATAAATTGATACAGTATCTTTGTCTTCTAAGTATCTTAATAAACTTTCAGCATAGCTTTCTACCCATAAAGATTTATATTTCTTGGGATTTTGGGATCAAACGTGGAAGGATTAGATTATAATTGTTTTTATTTGTCAAATACGTGATTGTATTTCTGAATGTTATGTGACACCTACAGTAGTTCACTGCTTTAAATACATCGAATTAAGAAAGTTATGTGTAGCACTTTAGATCTTTTTTCTGAACCAGGGAAAATCTGATCATGTTTCTCTATAACAATAATAAAAAACTTTATTTTACATATCGCCTTTAAAAGTCGCATCTCAAAGCAATACAGTAGATCGAAAAACAGTTAAAAGGGACCAAATTAAATACCAGACAATCGCAAACGCGTTTTCAATAAAATTATTTTATTCATTCAGCAGTTTATGAGAGGGACATCCAGCAGGGAGAGACACACACACCGGTTTTCATTGACAAAATTGTTTTTTTTCCAATTCCTCTTGTCTAACAGGAATGTTTTGTTTGTGGACAGACTGTTAGACAAGAGGAAAAGACCGCCTCCTTCTACGAAGGATTAATCGCGTATCTAAGGAAAATTGCAGTATACCTTTGTTCATGCACATCATTATACAGTACAGTATCTCAATTTGTATTTCGATAAAAAAATCGTTTGCCCAGCCACTTCTGTTGTTATTGTTTTTATCCTGTAAAGCGTTTCCTTTTTCTGTATTTTCCATTTCCTTTTTCTGATCACTCGCTTTCTGGATACACATCTCACCTGTCCTGTTCTTTGTTTTCCTGGTTTGCTGATTATGCTTGCCGCGGTCCACTCCTACCCTCACACCTAAAGAATACTATTTTAAATTTCTTGGCGCAGTTCATTAACCCTTGTATGTGCTGTCCGCGCCCAAAATGCAATTAAAAAAAAGTCAAAAACCGTGCTCAAAATGCAATTTAGAGCTTAATAAGATACACTCCACAGGCAAAATTAAAGACAAAATTAAAGACGATTAAAATCTGTAACTTTCCACTTGTACTGTGAGTCATCGGACAGTTTCTGCTTTGTGTAAGGATGGTGAGAAAGCTGTGCTCAATGTATTTAAGGGACTTAAAAGTAAAAGGAGATGCTTCATATTTCTTGACTTATTTTAAAAACCAAGGTATAAATGCAGACGCTCCCTCGGTGCCGCGCCGGGTGTAAATATCAAAGTATACATTCCCAACAAGAATTGTACCCATCTGTCATGCAAATAAAACACCTTGAATTGAATTGAATTGAATTGAATTGAGGGGAGATCGGGGGAATACTAAAGCCAATACTGGCTCAATACCCTCAATGGGCTTTGACGTGCTAATGCGTTGGTTTAACAGTCCGGGTGTGGCAGGCTTCCAATGTCAACTCGACTCGATTGGAAGACAATGAACGTATTTTAGCCCTAAATGAATTAATAGCAAACATGGTTTACATAAAATACATTTTTCCAAGAAAGTTTATAATAATATGATCTATAGTTGAAATCTGAGCCTACTTTAAAAATAAAGGAAAAGCATTTTCAGAGAGCAATCACGCTGTGTTTAGGTAGAAAAAGCGATTAGGTTTAGGAGCAATCTAATTACCTATTCGCTTAAAACGCTATATAAAATAAAGTTTATTTAGAGATGAATGATCAGTGTCGCAGTTTAAATAATGGGAGTCAGGAAACTAACACACTGTCACGACCACCAGCCAGCGGAGATCAACACGTAAGCGAGCCAATCAGCACCAGCAGCGGATTACTACTAACAAGCGCCGCCGCACGAGTTAACACACCTGCAATTGCTCTACCGTGCGGCACGCCGGGTTATTTATACCATTCGTACCTGATTCCCGTTGCTCGGTAGTGAGTTCTCTACTTGTTGCTCAGCCTAGCGTTCTTACCCCTCTTTTGCCTTCCTGGAATTCTGCCTGCACCTTTTGCCTTCGGACTTCGGATCTCGTCTCACCCCTTGGATTGTTTGCTATCATTGCCTGTTTTGGATTTGACCCTGTAGCTCTCTTTTCGACTACGATTCTGTCTCACGTTTTGGATTGTTCGCCACCAGTGCCTTTACCGGATCTCGACTTACCTTCGCCTTCGGACTACGACTCAGCTCCTGGATTTGCTCGGTACGTTTACTTACCTCCCTGCGACTCCTGCATCTGCATCGGATCCTTTTCACCTCTACAGAGCAGCGTTACACACACAGCGCCACCGGATTTAATAACGCAATAAAAACGCTATAAAATAATGTGACTAGGCACAGAAAAAGTTTACAGCACAGTACAATAATAAATGCTGACCATGACTTTAGAAGCATAAATTACCTTACACTCAATTTAAACACAAGCTGTCTTTCTGTATGAACCTCTAAGCTGGTTCATACAGAAAATGTAGAAATGCATTAGCCTGTTTATGATTAAAAAACACATAATTAAACACGCGTTTGCGATTTAAATCAGAACACGATTTAAATCAATATAAATGTTTATATTGTAACGCATACTGTCCAGCCTCCATTTCTCTATAAAAATTTACTCTGTTGCACACACACACAATAGAAGCAGGAACCGCTGTCAGAAGGGAAGATACGTTCAAAATATCGCAAATATCGATCATGTTGCGATATTTTGAAATATAAAAGTCAATTGATTGTCCATAATATCGCTATTCTATTTTTTTTGAAGAAATGTTTGTTAAAAGAAAAGTCCAGCACCAGCTGGATTCGAACACACAACCTGCCAGTTGGTAGTCACGCACGTAGACCAGTCGGCTACAAGACTGCTCACATGAACAGGCAGGCGAAACAGCCCTACACAGCCCTGTCGCAGCACACGAATACCGTTATTAAATTCTTTAGATACGCGATTCCATATTATATTCCCTTATAATCAAATTCTAAAAGTATGCTTGTTGACTCCGGTATCACGTTAAAGACTTCGAAGCTTACAATGTTTAGGGAGAAATGGAATACTGGTGTGTATTTTTTTCTTTAAAGTACCAAGACCAGCTATATACTGTATGTTTATGTTCCAAAATTAATATCGTTTATGGCCTTCACACGCGTTACAGTATGCTCCTATTCTTTTTATGCTCAGCTACTAAGATTTCCCTTCAGTGGTAAAATTCAATATCTACAACGGGCACAGTAAAGACGTTTACAGTAAGTCTTTCTACGACAGACCAACGGACCACGAGTGCCCCTGTCGGTCAACCAATCACGCGTCATAATGAGTCATGATACGCGATACCGCAGCCAATTACCTGCGGTACGTGTCTGTACCGCTCACTTTGAATGGCTGCATCTGTAGCTTGCCACAGCCCGTCTCGAATGGTTATAAAGTTAGTCTTTTTATACAGTTTAACAAACAAAGTATTAGCACATACATCAAATGACTTGATAACTGCAGACTCATTACTTTACGTTCTTATGCTGGTCTAACAGAAAAAAAACACCTTCTCATATGGCATTTTGCCAGACCTCAGGGTTCATAAAACAGGATGCAACAAGTTCCGCATAGTCATTATGAGTAACCATGAACGGGCAGCACCTGCTATGCGTTTCCTGCCGACATGCACGGAATATGCACCTTGATCTGTAGGAGATAAGTTGTTAAAAGCATTTATTCTGAATTCCTCAATACTAATAAGAAAAAATAGCTTACCGCACTGATTGCTAATCCAAAGGTTATTCCAAGAGATATATCAAACACTTTCCTCATGTAAGAGAGAACAATGGGACCACATGGCTAAAAAGAACAAACAGTTATCACTTTATATTAAACAAATGGATGGTTCTAAACATTTAGATTTGGTAATCTACTGTATACTGTATATAGATCTTAAATAATTTTAAAATTCTATAGACTTTAAGAAATGAAACCTACTGCAACTAGAGATTGCTCTTAAAACTAGGATTTACTTTTTTTTGTCTTTTTAATATTTTTTCTTTAAAAACTTGTTAAATTAAATACTGAATGAAAACGTGATCATTCATGATAATTTTCATGCCAATGAAAACATAACATTAGCATTTGTTTATAACCATCAATGTGTGTACTGAAGTTTAAGAACTGTTTTAAATTCACAGGTTAAAATCTTATTCCCCCCCCCCCCCATTCCTCTTACCAAAAACAGTAATCAAAACCATCTTAGCAAGGATGTGAAATGAACAGCAAATTTTCCCCCAATTTCACGTTTGACTCAAGTTTCTATTCACTCAATCAAGCTTAACGTCAGGTATCGGAGCTCAATATTACATGATGAGCCTGCTATTTTGCAGACTGGAAAGACTTTTCTTAGATATGGAAGGAATCATAACAGGAATGTATCTTGTTCAATCAGTACTGTGACAGCAATGAGAGGAATAATTTTACCTGTTTATACACCAGCACAGAAGAACCAGAAACATCAAGATACTTCATCATTCCCTGGAACACGTCAAACAAGTTTAAACATGTACTGTATTAGCTAAAACAGATTCAATTTAAATACAATCTTACAATAAATGGCATGACAAACATGAAGGCAGACAAAATGTATTCATTAATAAAACAACTGGATACACTGTGACTAATTTTATTGGATAAAAAGGAATATGTAACCAATTATTCCAAGAAAATATTAGGTCTCAGAAGACAACCCACATTTTATGTGCAATCAACAATAATATTTTATACTTAACCAACCTGGAATTAGCTGTGCTTTGCTTACCACATCAACTCCTATACCATATGAAGAGAATAAGGATGATAATACACATATCCCTACAACATGCTCACGTGTCAGACTCATTTAACTTTTGACACTCTGAAATCTCCACAATGCTGCGGGCCAGTACTATGGAAATTAGTAATGACAGAAAAGAGAGATGCTTCTCTCACCGATTTTACTGTTAGAATGCAAGTGCCCGGCAAGTCTCAGAAAGTCATGTGTACAGTACAGTATGTAGCAATCTCTGGTCAGCTCTACTCAGAAAGATACCAGCAGTGCTTAGCCATCTTTGTGCTCCCTTAAGAGCTATTCAGGCTCTTGTACAGTTTTCACATTTTGGTGCTTTAAAGCAATTTTAAAGTCTGGGCACATTAAAGTAGCAATTTCTACCTACTCAACACATTCAAGCAAAAACCAAAAAGGAAATTAATCTGAAGGAAAAATGGAAAAATCACAATCATAAACTGAAAAATGAAAACAATTATCTCTGAGATTCCTTGGTCAAGTAGTGAATTTAAAGCAAAATGAACCATGAAGACTTAGGAGCTTTTGAAGCATCTCAAATAAACTCCTAAGCGATACTGATTGAGTCCACTGATCAAATCCTATTGATTCTACCAAGTCAAAATACTCATAGTTCAATTAAGCGAGTCAATTAGGTTAGATTCAGACTTATTTGTTGCCTTATTATGCCTCTACACATACCTGCTTGTGTTGTTCATATGATGTTTACAACACTCACTTTTGAAACATTGAATTTTAAAATGCTAGCAAAAATACATTTTTTCATTCCACATTTTATTGAAGTCTTTCAGTGGGACATTTGAATGGAACCTGTACAATATTTAAGAGGATGATGGCGGAGACGCATTTGCCAGAAGGCCCTGGAGAATGATCTGCCATCCTTGGTCACCTGACTAATTGCTGGAAAACAACTGGTCAAGCAGCCGTTAAAAATCAAGAAGTGGAGTCTTCCAGAAGAAAAGCTCTCTTAGATAGCAGATTTTCTGTTATGTGCTGCACCAGGAAGAGTGGAAGCAAAGAAGACACCGACCATTGAGACTATGGACATGAGCATAAATGATTTTAGAGAAAGAGGTTTAGTGACGGCAAGATAAGGGTATCCCTTAGTTGGGCTACTGATAGACATGAGAAGTAGTTAGAGCTGAGTTTGGTTTTGTTTGATTTACAGTATCTGTCATGGAGTATTAATGCACTGTTTAATAAAATAACATTTTTTTTTAGCTTATCACAGTTTACATATGTTGGTTTCCTGAAATCTATTAGCAGTACAATGATTTCTGCTAAGACAACGCAGTTTATGAAACTCTAGCAAACCCCATTAATCATTCCAGGTGCTAACTGGGAAAAAAAGAAATATGACTCTATAACTGGCACGTTCTATATCAGTATATCAGTACATACCCATTTATTCTTTGGTGAAACTGGAACGCTCACACAGTCCTTGTACTGGTAGAATGGAGGGCAGCGACAGGAATCTGGGACTTTCTGCCCCCAGTCTTGGTAACCATTCAACATTCCACAACAGTGAACCTGCAGAAACAGTTTGGTTCTTAGAAAAGTGAATCATACAGAGAAGGACTAGAGAATAGACTGTATGGGTCAGCTCACGCTTGGCTTTAAAAGCATTATAGCAGTTCCCGTGAATTCCTGTGAATTCTCTGGTGAATGCTCTAGAGAAGAAATCCTGCTTATTTCAGGCCCCAGACTATCAATGAACTCTGTTTTATTTACATTTAAGTACCTTTAAAAAAACAGTTTACTGGTACATACAAAAACATGATATGGGGAGGCTGGTCTTTATTGAAGGAAAGGGGGGGTAGTGCTGGTAATTTTACAATACAGTTCTACAGCAGACAGCTAAATATAAAAGTACCTCTCTCTGAAATACTTCCATAGTTGTTTGGTATTCAGAATCGACTTCATCCAATGGAGGTAATTCACTGAATACTTCCTCAATGTTATTAAGCACCTTGAAATACAATGAAGTCATTAAATGACATGATTTCAATGCAATATACTCTCAGAAGCAATTCTAAGTATGTTTTAAACCCTGCCTCCTTAACTGGAAAAATAGCAGACTATGAGAATCTTAACAACAATTCTACAAACTATACTTCTTAATTCTCAAAAGATCATTAAAAGTTACATTTTTTATAATGAGAAAATAAATATTCTAAGTACTAATGATTCCATGTAATAATATCCAGTTCCTCCTCTCAATTGCGGACTGAAAACCATTGATACTTCCCTATAAAATGATGATTTTAGATTTTTTCCAAAGGTTTTAGTTAAAGCCAGGGATACAGAAAGTATGTGAGACAGCCCTGAGGAAAGTGGAAGAAACAATGACTTAAATAGCAACAACAGTTCCTATTACTTCAACATTAGTCTGAGGACTTAAAAAAAGTAGCACAGATTTCTGCACGGCCCAGCTTTTATGGCATTTATCTACTTGCAATTATAAATGAATACAAATACGAAGAGGGATCAATTTTACCTGTGGCTTGTAAACAGCCAGTGGCACTGCTCCAATCAAAACGATGATGAAGCCTATTAATGTTCCTATGAAAAACTATAGACGGAGTTCATTAGACACGAGCACTTGAAACATTTTTATGAAATGATTGTAGCGACTTCCAAGTCCAAGTTTCACCCATCCATTTTCTAACCACTTCTTACCAGTTCATCGCAGGGCAGAGAGACATAAACACAGATTCGCATACAGTCATACAAGTGCCAGTTTTCCCCAAAGCCAATTAACCTTCCACTAGGTGTTGCAAACATGGGGAGAACATACAAATTCAATGCAGATACTGTAGCACCCCAGGTCCATCTGTGTGAGGCAGAAATGCTAACCACTGCACCACCTTGCTGCATCAAATCAGAATAATTTATTATAAAACACACCGGAAGAACCTTAAAACTATTTCCTTTACATAAAAGGCAATAACACCTATATCAAGTCGATTCTTCCAAATATTCCCAAATTATGCCACTGCTATTTCTTATTAGATATTCACCAGGAATATGATGAAATATAATGAATTCAATAGTATAGAGAGTTAAAAGTTTGATTTGCAGTGATGCAAACAGGAAGAACACAATATTACCAAATAAGATTTACTCTTGTATCTCATGCTTTGAAATCATACAATTCAAGAAACAGACATTTCCTAACCTCAGGGTGCACATTTTGTGCATGTTAATTAATTTGAAGACACATACCACTAGGAGTGCCCACTTCTTTTCTTTATAAGCGCCAAATACTCCAAGAAAAGAAATCCCCATGGTTACGGCAGCAACTACCAACAATAACAGTCTCCCACAAGTGACGTCTTTTCCATCCACCTACAAGAAACAAAAAAATAATTCATTAAAAACACTGGATGTCTGCTAATACTAGTTTGCACCCAACCTCTCAATCCTGCAGCTCAGAATACAAAACAGAAGGCACTGTGAACAAGAAACAACTAAAATCAAGGAAGTAAAGAAGAAAACAGACAGCGCACCATGTTGTGATGCTCACAATGAAGAGAGTTCCTCCAATTTAGTAAGCCACATGCTACCTTTTTTGTACTCTAATTTTCATTTTTCAGAACATAAACCACATGCAGAGCTACTGTGTGCACTTCCTAGGTTCACCTTAGAAATTTCCACAAGTATGTTGCAAAGGCTTTAATACAGAGGTGTTATAAGCTCTTTCTAAATTGTAAAATTCTTACAACCCCTTGGAAAAAACATTATTTTCATCGGAATTCAGAATAACCTAAAAGCATGCGTAATGTACCCATCTGAAGGCCAATGTATCACAACTAAGAGACATGAATAGTGTACAGTACTTAACATCATTTCTGCTCTGGCCTAAAATGACAGATTCTTAGCAGTGATGTAGTTAGATTTGTAGATTTTGAGATAAACACATTAAAAAAAATTACATTTCCTAAACTGTTTGAAATTTGGATGATAACACAGCACTTTTAATGGGCTCCAATATATATAAAATAAACAAGCAAACAGAGGCTAATAGGATAAAAATCCCAACACGTCAACCACTCTGAAGCTACTGAGCAGGTCTTCACAGTAAGATCATGTCAGACCTAACAGTCAGGGTCTGCTTATTAGCTGAATAGGAGATTTTTAATGTGGGTCTTGTTACTGGTTAGAGTGGGGCAGAAACCTTCCTCTACTCTTCCCACCAGACCAGAAACTCCAAACTAACAAACAATATGCTCTTAGGAGACACTGTGCATATGGAGATGCCATTCTTTGGATGAGATTCAGATTTGAGATTCTGACTGCTTATCTGGACAAATTTCAATTCAGAAATTCCCAATGTGACCACACCCTCCCCTTTACTTACGGGGCGGATTGGTGGCTCTGTGCCTGTGGCTGGAAGGTTACCAGTTCAAATCCTGCAGACGGCAGAGGAACTCTGTTGGGCCCCTGAGCAACGTCCTTAACCCCAACTGCTCCAAGGGCGCTGTACAATGGCTGACCCTGCACTCTGACCCCAAACTTCTCTCCCTGTCTGTGTGTCTCATGGAGAAAAAGCTGGGGTATGCAAAAAGACGAATTCCTAATGCAAGAAATTGTATATGGCTAATAAAGGGATTTTATCTTATCTTTATGAAGTTTTTTTACCCAGTCTAATTTTACCTTTTCATCTTCAGGGTAGAATCTTGTTGCAAGTAGCGCAAGTCCAAATATGATGCATCCACAAACCTGAAAGACAAGACAGGGCAACTTCACTAGTCAGGACAAATTTAAAAGTAGTGCCTTTTTAAATGCAGCAGGTCAAGGAAACGTTGCACATGAAGCAAATTTCCCGGTTTTTACTTTCTCCCTTTAAGAAAACACCTCACAGGAAACACTTTGCAGAGTTAAGGTTTCTCTTTTACACTTGAATCTTCTTATATTTTTAGTAGCAAGAGATTAACTTCACATATCAGTATTTCTGATCTTCAAAGTCAGATAATGTGAGAGAGTTTGTGCTGGAGTCTCATTGGAGCACTCCAGCTGCCTCTTTCTCTTATATTTAGTTTAATGAGGGAGCTAAAAAGAGAAGAAACATTAAAAAATGTCCAAACCATTCTTGGGAGATAAGTAAGACAACCTTTTTTGGGATGGTAGAGTAAAAAGTTAGGTCACCAACACAGCATAAATAAAACTCCACACACACTCTCAAAAGGTGCCCATCTTATCTTCTGACAACAATGAAATTGCACAGGAAGTGGTTTCCTCCTCTCCAGATCAAACTACAGAAACCTTTAAAGTAATCTGAGCACTGAAGATAATCTCAAAATTTAAAAAAGGGACTGTAGTCTTTTAGCTATGAAAATATTTTTTTTCCTTTCTGGTTATTCTTTCGGCAAAACAAATCTCTTATTTTATTTTATACACTCTTTGGCATAAGGAGTAAACTAAAATCTATTTAGTCCCGAGTATGATCGTATATTTTATGAGAAAATGATAAATGAGTCTTATTTGTAAGGTTATGGTTCAAGTGAGGAACTCCGAAAGCATGCATTGGTTACAAAGGGCCAATGTAAAGGTTAATTCCACATTGAAATGTAGAAAGAAGAAACAACATTTTGACTGTTCACATTTCTTCACGTTTCACTTTTTTGCAAGATTAAGATCCATTTCTGTGCTCTGGAAAAGACGGACCCACAAAACTCAATTTTGTGAAACAGCAGTAGGAGACATTTGTGTCTTTCTATAACTCCTTAATGTATGGATACATTAAAAACATGATATGGGGATATTCACGCTATGATTTCAGAAGTTTCACACATACTGTAGATAAAGTCATTTGACTGGTCATGTAATACAATGTGATAAAATGCAAGGTGATTTACATTATATTTGAATTTGGACCTGAAACTGACTCTGGGTGGGGTTGTGGGCTCTAATACTGTATGCACGTCCCCTTAAATTGCATTAGTTTATGAATGTGAACTTGGTGCTTTGGAGGATGTGCTTTGCCAGTTGGATTGTGTCAAAGCTTGGCCTTCTTTGCTCTATAAAGATAATTAAATTAACCTTTGAAAGTCACATTGTTAAAAGTATCTATATCATGTCCAGTGTTTGGGATTTTGCAGTTTCATCTTTCTACAAACACGAGTGTTGATTTTAAATGCCTTTAAAGTGTTTTGTAGTTTGCAATTCACATGGAAACATTTCGGTTCGAATGTTTATTTTTCGTTTGTTGCTTTGAAGTCGCAACTTATCATCATCATTGTTGTTCTTAACTATTAAAACCGCTGGATTTCAGCACCGGTAGTCAAAAGTGCACATACAGTTCTGTACTGTACCTATTCCATGATAATATTCCTCTCACATTAGCTAGAGCAAACAAGTTTCACATGTCGTCGCACCTGTCCACATTCACTTTCATTTTTATCAGCACTTCTCTGAGTACTTTCATATTTACTTATGATTCAGTACCCAAATTACTTTTTTGTTTCCACGTTGATCATCACAGAGTTGAATAAAGTTAAAGTATAATTGGATCAGTTCAAACGTTTTAGGTAACGTTGGCCAGGATAATCGTTAACATTTAGATATGGTAAGAAACAAAGATATCACGTGATATTGCAAGGAACGATCCATGAGTAATGATGATTATAAATACAATTTTCAAATTATATTCTCAATGTAATAAACCGCTCAATGCAGAAAATAAACTAAATCTTCCCCTTTGACATGCGACATTAGAAATGAACTATTAATTTGTGTTCCATACGCACACTTTTTTTGGCGTTTGTTGTAGTTTCTTTTCAACACTGTAAAAAAGTTGAGCGCTGAGGCTCGTTTTATCAAGCACCGGGATTCTCCCTGCTTTATTGTCAAGTCTTTATACATTATTAAAAGGTTAAGAACTACGTCGCATTTTTAACAAATTAGCCAAATAAACCCCAAACCATGGCGCAGTACCTCCAAAGGTAATTTTTTAGAGACTAAACGGGCCGTTGGTTCTGCGTAAGCTCTAATACATACTGTAACACAAACATTATTTTACATTACATGGTCATGATCTTTAATTTTGATAACTGAACTACCTTACCCAGAAAAAGACGTTGAAGATGATCAGCAAACTTTTCAAATAAATGCTGACTTTCGCCATTTTTTTTTCAAAAGCTGGAAAAGTATATCTTTAAAGGTTTCGCTGTGGCGTTTTTCCAAAGTTTCGCTTCTTCGCTGCGAGGAGTGAAACAAGAATTCTAGTGATCAGAGGATTATCGAGGAACTGTAGTCTGACTTGTTGCTTCAATGTGGGCGGTACTACTAGTACATTTCGTGCGTACTCGCTGTCCCTGTGATATCAATGTTTTAGTCTAATTTGTGCGAGGCTATTGTAGTGCTTTGTGTGCATTTACCAAATATAAGATACTTCAAATTCAGATTTAAAAGCAACACAATTTGCTTGTTTTAGATATTAAAACGTCGCCAAAACGTTGTAAATCTTTGTACATAAAATATCATTGATGCATGGAAGCCAAGGAAACAAGGAATTACGTTAAAAAAAATGAAGCAAGACGGTGGTCCAGCGTGCAATCACTGAAACATTTAGGCCAGTGTGGATACATCATTACTAAGACATTCTAAAATGTCTTGATTAGATCTCAAAGAGTCTTACCTAAAAACAACTCGGTTCTTTATACAGTGTGTGATGTTAATGCGTTAAGTAACACAATACTACTGTAGCTAACATATTTTATACACGAATCAAATGTAGGTGATTGTCGGTAAAATTAGGTAGCTCATCTGGGAGGGTGATCTTCCACCGTTAATACGGGTTCCAAGAGTGTAGCTCGTTTTTCCATTTGTATTTTTTGTTCCTCCCGGTTTCGGTCCGAACGCATGATGATACGTGTTTCAGCAAATGTGAAAACTGGCTACTCGACATATTGCACATGATAACATAACTAACATATTGTAACGCTACGGGGTTCAGGTGGGCGTACTTGCTGCATTAGGTTAGCTCGAACCCGGGATTCCCGCGTCACTCAACAGGGACCCAGCCCGGTGAGCTAAAGAGAGATCTCTCCACAGCCTAGTAGCTGTAGTCCTGCTATCACAGGGAAGGGCGGCGACGTCACCGCTCTGGTAAGCCGGCTCTTACACACCCTGATGGCCGTATGCGTTACAATATTAACAATGTTAAGTAAGACATTTTGATTAACCCATATCATATTTAATGTTCATGTATGTAATAGAGATCATGCCAATTTTATTTATCCACGTAACTGCTTCATAATACATTTAAACATGCAGTAACAGCTTGCATATTTTGTTTTGTAAATTTTACTTGTTGTAACATAAAGTACTTAGCAATTAATGGTGCCATGCTATTCAAATACATTAGGTGATGATGATGTTATCCGGTCAGTCGGATCCGACTCTCGGCGATTTTATAGGCCATCTCTCGCCAAGCTTTCCGGTCTTGGACTTTCCCTTTCAGCTGTTCTATGCCTAAGCCAGTGTCCGTTTTGATGGCGTTGAGCCACATATGTGTACATTAATTATAACCACTTGGAACGATCAGAGACTTTTACATATAAATTATAATGGAAATTTATTGTCATTTAATATTATTATGGGTTTTCACAAATTATTAGAAGTTTTGTAACCAATTGTGCTCCTATATATTTTTATGAAGATGTTAAACACTATTTGCTTGTGTGCCAAATGCACCAGAGAAGTAAGACAACAGTGCACGTCACACAGCTTTGATCTCATACCAGGCACTAGCCCACTTTGATGTCTAGTAGTAGACACCAGCAATATCACATTAGTCTATATATGCAAATATATATTGTGGATGTGCAAAGCATGCTTTTGTACAGAGGTGTTAGACTCCACAAAGAAAACCACACAGTTCTGTTCAGCTCGTGATGTTGTCTGTATTGCCATAGGGAAAGGAAGGCAGATGACATTAACAGGTATCTTTCACTCACTTTTTCAAACAGAACAACAGGCTTTTTATTCTTGAAGATGAGCAAACTTTACATACAAAAACATTTGTATGATTGATTACTAACAGTTTGTTTTAGGTGTAAACAAGGTCAGATTCAGAGAGTTAGCTCAGGTCAGCCCTGGCGATAAAACCAAGACCCCTGTTCCCTTCATGTTGCTAAATCTGAGCGAAGGTTACATGAATTACTTTTTTTTTTTGCTCAATCTAAATGTAGGATATATGAATTACATCACCATTTGAGAGACCTTGGTCAGCCAGGAATGTGCAAAACAATAAAACAATTCTTAAAGACTTCATTGCTAACTCATAACAGGGCATACAGTAGGTTCCTTCCGGTGATGGGAAAATATTAACTCTTGTTGATGTGTGTGTTTGCATGTTTACTGATAGTGCTCTTTGCATCAATTCCACTTGTTTTGGGACCACTCAGTCACTTTCAATTCCAGCACGCAATGCTCAATTCAGTGCCAAATATGCAAATGTACTTTTTTTCACAGCTTCTCTAAAAATCATTTCCTCCCCAGCAGTGAGTGGCACACCACGTGTACCTTCTCTCTGAGTGCATGGGTGCATATGTGTATCACAGCATTAATACTAAGTCTCATGTACAGTATGTAAATCATGCAGGAATGGTATTCCAAGATTCCACCAATTTACTAAAACAGAAGCAAGCTTTGTCTAGCTTGCTAGAATTCTTATAGCATTAGATAACACTAAAGAATATGACATCTCTTGATCTTGATATGATCTCTTTAGATTTCCAGAAGGATAATGACTCTTAAATTAATACCTACAGAGAAATCTATAGCTGTCCCGCACCGCTGGGGACCTGGGTTCAATTCCAGACCTTGGATTCTAGCTGCACGGATTATGTATGTTCTCCTCGTGCTCGCATGGGTTTCCTCCAGGTGCTCTGGTTTCCTTTTGGAGGTCCAAAGACACAATGGTACCTTTGGATGAATTGGCTTCTGGGAAAACTGACCCAGGCGAGAATGTGTGCATTCACCCATTCCGCGTGGGCTCGTGCCCTCTGCCGCTCCACCCCGCCCGTTTCGTCCCGCAACCCGGGTCTCTGGCGTAACGCAACAGAGAAGCAGCCGCATGAGCTAAAGGAGACCTCCCTCAGCCCAGGCAGCTGAGATCCCTGCTACGTGCAGTGAGGGCGATGACTTCACCGTGTCCGAACGAGCTCTGCTACATGTCTGTGTGTGCAAAAAAAACACGTCTGAGTATGCGCAGTGATACTGTGATGTCCTGTCCTGAGCCTGTTGCTTGCTGGGATAGGCTCTGGCTTCCCCATGACCCTGAATTGGATGAAGTGGTTAGCCCCATGATGACTCTCTTAAATGTCCTTGTTTTCTATTCTTCTTGTTTAGCTCTCTCATGTTCAAAATTTTACCAGTAACAGAATTAAGATGCACCAGATCTGCAGCTCAGTTCTGTCCCATTTTTTTTTGGACTGGTGTTACTGAAAATGTACAATTTTCCAAGGTTCTGACAATTTTTATGTACTGTACACAAAAGAGGGATTACATTAATTCTACCACATGTCATTTATGTTAAGGTCTCAGCCCTTTCTCTTATATTTATGAGGACAAACCAGTCCATTGGAGTCAGATCAAGCACTAATTGCAACAATGGCAGTACATTAATATCATTAATTGGTAGAAGTGAAACAATTAAACTATTTAGTTCAAGTAGGTCCTGTACTGTAGCTGCGTCAGCATGCGTCGGCTGCAAAGGAACAAGTTAAAGGTTTATTCCATGCTGAAAAGAGAAGAATGAAACACCACGTTTCAGCTGTGGAGCCTTCTTCTAGTAACAGAATTAAACTATAGTTTTTTTCACTACTTTATGTATATGATTGTGTGAGCAGGTATAGGATCACTTAAATAATAGTTATTTTAAAATATAATTATTATTCTACTAATAATTTAATGTTTATACAATGACATAATTACAACTCTAATATCTCTCACGCTGTAATATCTTAGTTGGTGTTGAAAATATTTAATTATTGTTCATAGTTTAAACAGAATGCAGCTGTGAGTAATGTTTATGTCGACTAATTCCTACTGTTTTAGTCATGATCTGTATTGTGCAATGTTAGAAATGCAGAGGGTAGCCATTTGGTGGTGCAAACATTCATTGTGCCCTCTCAGCTTTTCAAACTAAAAAATGCTCAATAATAAAGGTGTGAAAAATCTTCTTGTTCTTTAGGGAGTGTGCAAACCTGGGATGATAGTGATAGAAGATCACAAATTATGTCCCTCAGTTTATGTGCAATTTGTAATAATCGTTCTGCAATGATAAGATTATGTTTATTCCTATTTCAGTAAAGTTTTGACAGTTTCAGTACTGTACTATATGTATAAGAGAAACCACAGTATCAGTAGAATGTGGAAGAGCAGGTGTTCTTACAAGGGGGTCAGCACTTGTCATGTTGGTTACACTAAATCAATATGGTGTGAAGGGATGTGGTTTGCTTTAGAATTGCCACACCATGCAATTTACAGGAACTTCATGTTTTGTAACGTGTCTTGTAACTATTAGCTTTTGTGTCTCCTACTAGTTTATAATTGAATATAAATGAAAGCTGAGATTTGATAGCAATTCTCAGAAACTGTACAGTATATACCATGATAGACTGGCAATAATTATTTTTATTCAATAAACTAAAGACCCAAATACTATACACCCAGATAGACTGAGATACTACATTGTTACAGAATAGGTGGGTTTGGGAAAATAGAAACAGGAAATACAAGCGTTGGAATATACAGTATAGCTAGGTGTGCATAACTTAAATGAAGCAATAATTGCAATTTTTAAGACCTAATTTAAAATATTGTATTAGAGTTCTCATCTCCAATTTAAAAACTCAGGGCAACAAAGAGTGATAAGGTACATACCTGTACCTAAAATAAGACCCTACACCTACAATCTAAAAGAGTTGGATCTTGTCTGGATCTGATTTCAACAGAGCAGGCTGATCTAGGTACAGGATTTAGAATCTTTGAGAACCTGATGGACTTCCCCAGGATCCACAGTGAAAAACACATCCCAGAGGACACAAATAGAAACTAAAGGGAAATGTGTTTAAAACGGATAATGGAATTCAGATATTGGAGTCTGTAAAAAGCTGCTCAGTCACATTAGTGAAGCAGATAGCCTAAACCAATTCATTATGGGCATCCACACAAGCTGGATGTGTCTAATGGATTCTTCTCTTTTGTAACTCTCTTTATGTTATTGAGATTTACAGTACGTCTCAACATTCAAGACTTATTTTTAACTTGCTAGACTCTGACCTTTATACATTTTAGATACTTAGAGTATGTACTCTAAATATGCAAAAAAGGATTTTACAATTTTGGAAAAATCTGGATTTTTGCAGAGATCAGTCAACTTACATCCTGAAAAAGTCAAAGAGTTGAGCTAAAATTACAGAAGAAGCAGAAAACATTTTAATTAAGAGATGCCCATTATCTACAGTATACGCTTATGGCAGTGATGGAAAGCAATATTACAGAGGGTTTGATCATCATCAATCATCATCATCAGCTCGCACTCCTGTTTATGTAACTGCTACTGTATAAAGCTTATTTTTGTTCTCTCAGAAGTAATTTTATTATCCTCCCTTATCGAATTTCTCACCCATAATTAAATGTCAGCAAGTGGTAGACTTCCATGATGAAAACATTGCACAATAATTACTTTTTTTTCATTCATTTAACTGGAAATATGCATTTGCTCATATATTATTGCACTCCTCATGTTTAACAGAAAGATTTATGAGTGTTAAAAATTATCTATATAAAAGGTTGGTTCTTTTTCAAGGGAGGGAGGCTGTCATGGAGCACTGCCACCTTGCTCCAACTCGGACTAATCTTACGGCTGCGTCTTTCAGTATCTCATGTGGCAAGCAGTCCCGGAAGGTGAGGAAGAATGCCCAGGGCCAGAGTAGGAATGTATTGATTTGACAAAACATTTCAAACATCCTCTATGAAATACGTGAAACAAAGCTAAAAGTACTAGTAGCACAAACTGGCATAACTTAATGAAGAAAAAAGCAAAGAGCATTGAAAATATACAGTAAATCCCAAAACAGTTTCACTTGGCCTGTGTGCCAACACTGAATAGTTCATAATAAATGTTATATCAAATCTAAGCACGAAATGGAGGGGAGAACAGACATGTGATTCCTAACTCTTACCCTCAGGAGTACCAGCGATAAACCTTTTAAAATGCCACTTAACCCAGAACCATGGAGCTCTAAAGCACTGGTGTGAAACACCACATCAGTGTGCCACTCCAATATGGTATTGTAGATGTAGGGATGAGAGAACATAAGACAGAGAAATTATGAAGTTTTTTTCTGACAGCCATATGGAGGAACATAAACTCAATGTTGTCTTTACTCTCAAATACAATTGTCAAGTGTTTTTATAATCCAAGCACAGAGCCAGCTAACGTCATGTCTCACCATAAATGTCAATAAACACAATGACAAGGACAGAAGGTCAAAAGTGGTTTAGGAATATTTTGAACATTAACAGAGTCCATTTTGTGATGTCCATCTGTCTGAGAGAATCAAAAAGTCAGCTAAGCTTGTCAAACAATAGGTGTGATGCCCGAATCAGTTAATACAAAGAAACATTTTCATAGAATTTGCATTTCATGCCATTCCTTTCTCATAAAGTGCTACACCTACAGCACACAGAAGCAATTGGCTTCTCATGATAACACATTCATTGTGACATATAACAATAAAACAAAAAACACAAAGGTAAGCATCCATGAAAGATAAAGCTTGAAAAGAGGTTTGACTAATCTTTTACACTATATAAAACGCCAGGATTCTGAAGTTCTACGCCACCGAACGAAGCTCATTCATTGCAAAGGTAGATTCTTCCTTCAGCTGGCAGATCATGGCCATCGATAGTGCCATCACAACAAACTGGAAAAAACATATGCATTAATAAAATCAAGTTACAAACACCCTCAACATCTGCAAAGAAAATGCTTGAAGGACATATTGTTTTTCACAGATACTGTATCTCTGACTGGTCAATGCCAGCAACAGATAATGGATGAGACTTTGAAAAAGAAAGCAGGCTCTTTTCTATAAGTTATTTTTGTAATGTAGGTTGTGGTTGTTTTAGAACTACAGAGCCAGTGTCACTTCAGTGTTGCTAACAGTGAAAAGAAGTAAAATTCTGAAAATGTTTTACTCATGTGTTAACCTAATGACTGACACTTCTAGCTGTGGGGTAGCTACAAAGAAAATCCAGAACTGCTGCCTAAAGTCCAGGCAACAACTCCAACAGTCATACTGTCAGCACCCCAAGGTTTCACAGGCAGGTACTGGAAGGAAACTTACAGCGTGTGGATTTCCTGCAAGTGAATACTGTAATTCTCCTAGGGCAACTATAAAAGTGCGTGAAGTGGTTTTAAGTTTCACACCTTACATTAAGGAAAGTACAGAGAAATGCATCAAACTGTGACACCTGTCACAGATGTCGGAAAGGACGAACCGTAGAAAGGCAGGTGAGGGAAAAGACCCTATGCCTAGAGGTGGGACGGGGGTTAGCCCGGGCTCAGCTGTTCAGGAAATCCCGTATAGAAACCTATGCCCTCAGGTAGCGGACATGGGGCGGCCAGGTGCTAGGCGGATCTCAGGACATCCGAACGTCAATGCTGAGTGAAGGCAAATGAAAGACCCAGAAATATATAGCACCAGAGACACAGAAACACCAGAAGGACACCAAAGCGCCGGAAACGAGAGACAGAACAGAGAAGGAGCGCCCTCTGGCTGCAGAGGGCGTGACAACACCCATGCAGTGCCGGAATTCCCATTAAGGCACCGTAGGCACAATGCCTAGGGCCTACGAAATTATTAGGGCCTACAAAGCAGGGAAACACTAGTGACTAATGAAAAACGAGCTGAAACAACACACTTGCGATCGACTCAAGGAGCTCTAAATCAATAATTATACACCATCTAGTGGCTGTTCTAGAAACTAGAAGTATTGAAGTGATGGTCGCTCGACTCGCTCCATCAATCACGTGGTTTAGCATTAGAATAGTTTAAAGTGCATCATGTCCATCAACATAATTCAATAGTCGTTTACCCCTCTTCTTTTACATTTCGGAGTAAAAGTGCCTTGGGCCTACAAACACCAAAATACGGCCCTGCACCCATCGCATACATTTAAATGAAGAGCAAACCGACTATGGCTATACTGTATTTGGACTCACAGATACGAGAGCAAGAGCCCCTTAGATCAGGGGTTCTCAAACCTGATTCTGAAAGATCTCAGTGTCCACTTGCTTTTGTTCCAATTGCACCTTTTATCACCAGTGCTAATTAGTGCCTGTAAACAATCTGTTTTGTAGTTTAGACCTTTTGTACACAGTTTTAAACTCATTTAACTTTATTTGCAATTTATTTTTAGTTGTGTAAACTTTGAATTAGCAATTAGTATTTTGATTTGTATTTAATGACAAACACTTATTTTCCCGAAATAAGTTTCCCCAAATTAATTGCACCTCTACAGTATTGATTAAGGAAGAGTTGCATTTATAAGTAGAAGTGTAGAAGCAATTTAACTAAATTTATAAAAATATTTTAAAAAATATTATCTTACCCCAACAGCTGCAAATCCAAAGCTAATTCCAAGGATGAAATTGAAGCCAGTCTCTATAAATCCATACAGGACATTGATACAAGGCTTAAAAAGAAAAAAAAACAGTGGGCACAGTACCCTCTGAATGTTAAACTTACTTGTACTTACATAGGCCAAGAGTTGGCAAAGTTGCTTCTTATATTCTAATATGTTGAAAGTTTTCTATTTAATATTTAATTATTGAAATCAGAAATCAGTCACCAAGCTACAAAATATTTTTTTCTATCATTCCCACATACAGTAGAAACCATGGTGCTAACTAATGGAAATTACAGTACAGTCTAGCTTAAAATACAGTCTAGCTTACCTACATAATAATTTGAATGATTAAGGAGTCTTCATTTAAGATTATGAAAAAGATAATTTTCTTTCTAACTTTTAGTTTTAAAAAGTAAACAGAGTAGTATTAAGTTTCTGTAACAAGGGACAGGTAGGAAGTTTGGATCCTGTGCAGGACTCAGGAGAGAGAGAGAGAGAGATAGAGAGAGAGAGAGAGAATACCAATCCAAATCGCTAGGCAAAACGTAATCCCGGAAACAAGCAAGAAGGTCTGATACCAAGTCGATTGCAATAGTTAATAACGTGCACTTGGGACCTCGAGAGGAAAAAGGGGAACTGAAATAGTGACGGGAGTGAACAGTGATACAGTAGGTCCATTACAGTACTTGTGGTGTGAGCGTTTGTTAGACACAGTGCGGGTGGGAATGCGAGAAGGGTCAGAGCCGCGTGTGGAATGCGTAACAGTTCCAACCATTTTAATAAGACTTAAGTAAATAAAGACAACTTCTGCCCTTCCATGGCCTATGAGAGTATTCCAGCTAAAAATTCTGGTTTTTAAGTGCTGCCTGATTGAGTAATCTCCTTTCACGCCCCATAACCAGATAAGGTAGGATCAGTTTATTGGCCATATACCATTTCTTGGTATTAGGAATTTATCTTTTTGCATATCCCAACTTGCTCTCCATGAGACGCACAGACAGGGAGAGAAGCTTGGGGTCAGAGCGCAGGGTCAGCCGTTTATACAGCACCCCTGGAGCAGTTGGGGGTAAGGGCCTTGCTCAGGGCCCCAACAGAGTAGGATTCCTCTGCCGGTTACGAATCGGCAACCTTTCAGCTACAGGCGCAGATCCTTAGCCACAGAGCCACCGCACCACCATAGAGAGCTATATGTGGATGCTGTTATTTCATATCAAACTTTCTCTTTGGTAAACACCTCTTATGCAATATGGAAATTTCATAAACCTCCCCATAGCCAGCAAGTACCTCTCAGCAAGCACCCACTGCATGACTTGCAGGATGATCCAATGTGTTTAAAGCTACACAACTGTCTCTAATCAATCCAATTCAGGCTACTGGAAACACTGATTAGAATCATGTGTCAGTATTTACAGTACCACCCCTCCATCCATCTGGTTTTTACTTAATTGAAATACTGTACATCCGATCAATTCCCCGTTACTCATTGTCCCTCTATGCATTTGCTCACAAAAAGTTACATGGTTTTACAGTTCCATTTTCCGATGCACAATTTGTCTGCCCTCTCCATCCCAGCTTTGATGATTTTCCAACCACTGCAGTTCTCTTATTCTGCTCTATTATTGAAGATTGAATATGTAATTAAAAAAGAAAGACACTAAAACTCATATTAAGATTGCAAGTTCCAGAATGCACACAGAAAGATGAATCACAGAATTGTTTTAAGGTGGTCTCACCTTTTTATATACCTTGTTTGAAGAACCCTGCAAAAGATTTCAAACATTAAAGGTAAAAAACTGGCAGAATTTGGACAACAAAGACAGCAGCTGAAATGAACAATAAAGGCATAATTTAGGAACAAGTAATAGGTTTATTCCACACTGAAAAGAGAAGAAAGAAATCACAATGTTTCGGGTGTGACACCCCAAAGAAGGGTCCACAGCAAAAACATTGTGTTTCCTTTCTTTTCTTTTCAGCATGGAATAAACCTATTACTTGTTCCTTTGCAGCCTACGCATGCTGAAGCAGCTAACCAACTGAACTAAAGCCTAATTTATACATGTTTATATTCATGTCATAGTCCAAGGTTTTAAGGTCATGACTATTATGATCTAAACAATCCAATAATTGTATAATTAATATAAAATACTATAATTTCAAATAACATAATAAGATATACAGTACAGTATGATAAGATATAAGATAAGATATTAAATATACAGTATTTTCTTCCCGAACTTCACTAAAAAGTTATTCTCTTCTAGCAAGTAATAGAATACATTTCAGTTTAATTAGCACAGTAATAGGAAACAGCAATACATACATCTAAAGTAATATGATTCTGCCAAGTCAACATTGAGCAGAAATGATTTAACAATATTACTGTATGCATGCCTGTGGAATTTAATGCAATATGACAATAACAGAGTATAGTAATAAGATTTCTAGTGCTATTACCAATATAGCAACACAGTCTGAATTCCAACTCTTGCAGTAACATGACTCAGGAATATGCCCTCCCCAGTCTTGATAACCATTAACAAGACCACAACATTCACTCTGCATTAAAATGAAGAAAAAAAATTAGTTCATGTGTAATAAAGTTTGTTGTCTGAGATATACCTCACAATAAGGCATGTATTCCAATTACAGTATTTCCATCACTGAAAGGATGTTGCAGAGAAGGCATGAAATATATTCTAATGTATGACCTTTAGCATCACTTTACCTGACAGTGAAATTTCTCATGATATTAGTGTAATTTACTGTAAAAAATACAAGCTCAGTGTAATGCTTTTATCCTGCAAAAGTTAAAAAAATATTTTATACTATATGCTACAAATTATGGAATAAGTTAAGTATATTTATAATGTATATGTCACAAATAAAGGAATGTGTGTACACTTTATTTTGAACATGCAGAATTTAACAGAAGATCCAGAATATTAATACGTACACTCTTCTGCAATTCCTCCACCATATCTCTCATCTCTGATCCTTTTTTATACAGTGGAAGATGCTTTTCAAATTCAGTCTTTAACAAATTAAAAGCCTGCAATAAGAGAAAATAGAAAAAATATATTGACCTGCAGTTACAGTACTGAAACAGTTGGTTTATATAGCTGTAAATTGTCATCTTAAAATACATAATTAGTTTTTTTAAAGTTATATGTCAGAATCATATTTATCCCTTTCATATTACAAACTTTAAGGAAGATTATTAGTATTTTAAATTAAAATCCACTAAACCACACTTCTATTCTACACTTAAATGTAAAGAAATTAATTGTGTTTTATTAAAGTTTTAAATTTTAAATTCATTTTTCTATTATTATGATTATTGGACAAAATAATATATTTTCAGTAAATGGTCTGCTAATTAAATTGCTAATTAAACCATTGTTCAAAGGCAGGGGCCTCTTACACATAAAACACTCCAACTAAGGAATAATATATTCACAACAAGAGGCCTAACAATACACTAAATGCCCCAAAAAATGTATTATAGGGTAAAATATTTGTTTGTTGCATTTTAATGCCACTGGGTAGAATAATAATATTTATTAAAAATAATGAATTTGGTTTGGTATTTCCCAGATGCAACAGGTTTTCAAGAAAATCAAATTATGACTAATATATAAATATGAATCTTAATAAATATGACGTAAAGTCCACTCTTCTCATTAATTACTTTAACCCAGGAAGTTTTTTTCACATAATCAAGTTTATTTTGTTTTATGCACCATTGCTGCGTGCTATGGAGTCATTCATTCCCTCCACCTCAGTGTCAGCTTTGGTGCAGTCTCTTACTTAGAGCCATAGACAAATTGTACAGGTCAGTTAAGTGTTGTACAATGTTCATATTTAAAAGATTATTTTCTAAAACAACAATTCATGCTTGGTATTATTTCAAAATGCATTGCCAATGCATATTCCCAAACAAAGTTTTTTGGTGCAATGATATACAACATCAATTTTTTTTTTATTATTGTATGATGTAAGGGCGATTTGAGTCATCAATACTGACATCTGTTCAATGTTAGGTCTTGTATGATTACAAAAATCTCTTGATAGTTTAGACACAATAGCTGGTTCTAAAATATAATACTGTATTTTGGTTGTCTCAGTTGTGGCTAGTTAAAGGCCTTACTTTTTCCTCCTGCCTTAATGAAAGGTTCCAATTTAGTCTATTATTTTGCTCTCTATGATTACTGTATTTTATTAAGACATTCTGATGTGTTTTATTGAAGTCTTGTCTATACTATGTTTATTTTAGTTATACTGTATATACAGTAGTTACTACTACTACTACTACTACTAATAATAATAATAATAATAATAAAAAACTTTATTGTATATAGCGCCTTTAAAGGTGGCTTCTCAAAGCGCTTTACAGGATGACAATAACAATAAATAAGAAGAATACACAAGATAAGACACAATTACAATATATAGAGGAGACCGTGGATGGTGGTACTAAGAGCAGAGAGGTGAAGAATGGAACCAGCTAAGTAAAGGCTTTTCTGAAGAAGAGGGTTTTGAGTCTGGATTTGAAGGAGTTTAGAGAAGGTGACTCTCTGATATCCTTGGGCAAAGAGTTCCAGAGCTTGGGGGCATAGCAGGAGAAGGCCCTGTCACCCATACAATGTAGACGGGCTTGGGGGACAGTAAGGAGGGCAGAATTGGAAGTGCGAAGGTTGCAAGGTGGGGAGTAGGGCGATAATAGTTCAAAAAGGTACTGAGATGCTAAGCCATGCAGAGCCTTATACTGTAGGTGAGCATGAGGATTTTAAAGTCTACACGGAATTTGACCAGAAGCCAGTACAAGGACTCCAGGACAGGAGTAATGTGAACACTTGCACTAGACCTGGTCAGGATTCTGGCTGCTGAATTTTGGACATACTGCAGTTTGTTCAGAGTCGATTTAGATACCCCAGCGAGTAGAGCATTACAGTAGTCAATTCGAGAGAATACAAATTCTCTCGAATTTGTATATGCACTGTATTAAATGAAATGTAAGGAAAACATACAGTACCTGAGTCCTTTGTGAAGCAAATAAAAATCCTATAACTAGAAGAGCTATAACACAGACAGCCACTCCAAAAAAATACTGCAGGAAAAAAAAATATAATGAATGCAAACAGAAAAAAACTCTTTCATTATGTTATTTCAGAATGTTACTTTTATTAACAAGCTAAAAAAGGATCTGAGTTACAAAATGTTTAATTTAAAAAATTTCATGTGTTGTGGAAAATTCATGGGTTATTTTTTTCATTCAAGTCATTGAACTTGATCTGAAGAAAATAACTAGCAAATCAAGGATTCATAAAAAACATTAAACTCTTTCCTTTTTGCTTTATTTGGTAGGTATAACTTATATAAAAACATCATTTCAATCAAATTTCATTACATAAAATTTCATTTTTCGTTCTTGGTGCTAATAATTAACCTGTAATTAGTGTATACAGTACAGTACATACCACTTTCAGAATACGTTTGTTCTCTAATTTGGCACCATAGAATCCGAGACACCCAAGAAAGGCAGTGACCACTCCTCCAATAATAAACCCAGTTTTCATATGTGCTATATCTGCAGACTCAACCTAAAAGTCAATTACACCCACAACAGGCATTAGATAAAAATAATTTCTGAATAACATCTTATGCAACTTATCAGAATAATACACTTTATGCTTGAGATAGAGAGCAGACTTTGTTGAGATAATACAAAGTAGAATACTAGCAAATGTTTTTAGAAGTTTCAGTCTTTTTTAGTCTGGCGTTTCCAGAAACAAGTCAAAATAAATGTGTGCGCAAGAAAACAAATAGAACTGGCACATTAGCATTACTGAAAGAGAACATTTGAGCTTTGTGCTTTAGGCACAAAAAAGCAAAAAAGCAAAACGCAGGACTGGTTTGGTTCATTTCTGATTGACCATTCAACCTTATAGAAGGTTAAGAGAAAATAAACTATGCACAGCTGGAATATAAAATAATGAGTAAAGCAGGAATTAGGGCAAAATAACCGCATGCTCTAAAAATAAACCCAGGTCATTTCAAATCAAGTATTTTTAATGTACGTTTAATGATAATTCTATGACAAAAAATGTATTTTATTGAAAATCACCTCCATTCTTAATGAAGCCCAAAATAATCAATGCAATAAGAATGTTATCTTGAATATGTGTTTTTGTGTCTAAAATATGCTTAATCTTTCAACAGTTACCGTAAGTCTGAACCATAACTGAAAATTTTGAAAATAATAAAGTACTACTAATAAATAATAACAGTACTTACATTGTTTTTAGATGTCACTTGCCTCAGTACAAACCAAATACAAGTACACCCAGCAACCTGTGAATAAATACGTGAGTTTTTATTCAGCGCTGAACCATTTATATTATGATAATTACATTGTAAGTGCTCAATATTTTTGGAGCCAATAAATCCCATTTTTGTTTTGAATTTAAATGAGTACTGTATTCATAAATATATGAATAATCACGCTTTAATATACCAATGCATACAGTATATTACCTATACAAACCATATACTGTATTATTTATTGATAACTCCTGCTACTATCTATTATTACATTGATTACTAAATTTATATGTGTGATATGACCATTAAAATATATTTGGAGCAATTAATTCATGTTTGTAGGTGGTGTTTCGTTTCTACTTTACAATTTGCTTAAACTTTGGATGTTTCATTCTTTAGTCATACAGTCACAAAACCTTACTCCTAATTCTATTCAGTTATTGGCATTAGTACATCACATAAAGATATGCCATGTGATATATATATATAACAGCCCAAAAAGCGAAAAACATTTCAGTCAGATTTAAAAAAATTATCAAGATGATGAGTGTTTTGATAATAAAGAAAGAAATTGTTAAATAAAGAAATTGTAATAACACAGTAAGAAGGCTGTACAGTACTTGTCTATTTATTGGAAATTATATACAACTTACCAGCATTAATATATTAATGAAGATGAACAGTCCTCTCAAGCAGGAGTTCACTTTTGCCATTTTTGTTTGGGTAAGTTGGAACTGTTTTTGGAGACAAAATACTGTAGCACTCTTGAAACCTTTCTGAGCTCAAGTAAGGTAAATGAAGAACTTTCATATGAAAAGGGTGGAGCCTGTATAGTACCCCCTACACAGAAATATGCACTGTATGTGCACCAATCAGTGAGAACAGTTTATATAAGCATATCATAACCAGACAAAATTTCAGTTATTGCTTATTATGTGTTCAAATTTTATCCTTTTTCTAAGCTTTTCAGTTAGAGCACTAACTGAACACTTTTACATTTTATCATTTTTCATTCAGTTTATATAATGTATCTTGTTAAATCTGAGAAGTAAAACTGAATCGGCAGAAGGGAACTGGAAACAGGGACTGGCGGTAAGAAATAGACAGAACGAAATGAAACCTATAATGAAAAGTGAAATGAAACTATAAACTGGGAAAAGACTGTAAGACATAAATTGTTGGAATTTGGTGGAGGAAATTTGGGGTTTATAAAATTAATTTATAAATCACATTATGTAACGGAGTAAAGGTCATGACAGACAACACAGCTACAACGTGGGAGAGTCAGGCGGACTTGGAGGGAGAAAATGGGATTTAATTGTGGGGTCAGGATCGTTGCTGTATTTGAAGTCTGTGCTGTGTATAACACCTAAAAGCTGATCAATAATAACCCCCCTTCAGGGGATGAAGGAGAACTCTGCCTCTGTGCCTTATTTCTATCTCATGGAATGGGACCTGACAGTGTGAAGGAGCCAACAGAGGAGAGAGTTCCCACTACATGGGTCATCCTGGTGACTTCCTGGTGGAACCCAAAAGAGTGTGTACGCACCCTCGGCCATATCGACGATCAGTTCAGTTTATTTGTCATATGCACAAGTTCAATGAAATGCTTGTTTGCAGGTATGCTCCAGTACAAAGATACTGTATTAAGGAAACGCCAAAACATAAACACAGAATAACAAACATAGAACATAGAACATAGTCACATAAACAGTTTGAAAAAAAAACTTAATTGTGAGTCAGTGGTAGAGGTAGAGTTCAATCAGTAGCAGAACTGGAGTTCAATCAGCAGTTAAGAGTTCAGGAGCACCTGTTACAAGACCTGAGGTTTCGTCTTTAGCTCTATTAAAAATGGACCCTATGACAACTTTAGTAGGAGCCCACACAAGAATGAGAATTTTGTTTTACTTTATTGAAATAAAAATTTGAATTTATTTCCATTTGCTGTATCATATTTGAATAAAGAACTGCTATTTATAAGGGTACTCTTGTGTTGGTATGTGCTTTAGACATGTGTGGCATGTTAACAAAGGCCCAGTACTTGGATTTCACAAAATCAGCAGTGGCAGCAGTTCCTCATGTGGCTATACATAGTCTGTAGTTTCACAACATAATACGCATTAAACAGCCAAAAATGCCACAACATGGAAAACGATTCCTAAAAAAGGGAAGCTATTATCTGTCCTTTCATAAAAACAGAAATAATAATAATAATTAATAATTGCTTACACTTATATAGCACTTTTCTGGACACTCCACTCAAAGCGCTTTACAGGTAATGGGGACTCCCCTCCACCACCACCAATGTGCAGCATCCACCTGGATGATACGACGGCAGCCATAGTGCGCCAGAACGCTCACCACACATCAGCTATCAGTGGGGAGGAGAGCAGAGTAATGAAGCCAATTCATAGATGGAGATTATTAGGAGGCCATGATTGGTAAGGGCCAATGGGAAATTTGGCCAGGACACCGGGGTTACACCCCTACTCTTTTCAAGAAGTGCCCTGGGATTTTTAATGACCACAGAGAGTCAGGACCTCAGGTTTACGTCTCATCCGAAGGACGGCGCCTGTTTACAGTACAGTGTCCCCGTCACTATACTGGGGCATTAGGACCCACATGGACTGCAGGGTGACCGCCCCCTGCTGGCCCCACTAACACCTCTTCCAAAAGAAAAAAATGTATCAAGGTAATTGAATGCTTATAGTTACTGTTGCAACTATGCTGTTGAGAAATAAATGACTATTCTCCTGTATGTTGTTCACTGTATACACTCATCTGTCTCAAAACTATTAACATGATCCAACACAAGTTTTTCAAAACAAATTTTGTACCATATCATGCAGTCATTTGTTTATGAATTTCAAATGGCTTTCAAATCTTCCCCAGGTTTCTTTACGTCTTTGTAATGGTGCATTACTGTAACAGTATAGTCAACTTTACAGCAAGACTGCTAAGATCACACAAGGACATTTTCTCTCAGATGGAGCCTTAAAATTGTACTCCATGAGTACTACAGAGACAAGGCAAACCAAACTTTGGCATCACAAAACAAGGCAAACTGAATAGATTTTATTCCAATATTTAAACCTACACCAAAGTTTCTAGAGGTACCACAGAATGAAGTTAACTATTACAGAATTCATGAGGAAGTCTTAAAACATTTTTAATTTTAAAAATAAAAATGATTATTTTGAGCTTTGTAAAAATAATTTGTGAGCTGGAAAAAGTCTATTATGTACAGTAATTGTTGTAAAATAGACTTGAGATTCTGAAGGTATTTGAAAGTGACAATATAAAGCTGCCAGTAGTGCCCTGTGTTACACACACACATAGTTCTGTTTATGCAGGTCCAGAAGATGTAAATTGTATATACTTTTTGTTACCAGGTTCCAGGAAATCACAAGTTGTAGGCATTCATCAGAATTACCACAAGCTAGATTCAGCCACAGATAAGCCCAGGTACTTTATATGTCAACCCTTACACATGCAAGTTATCCATTAAGAGCAGATTGTCAGGTACAGAGAATAATTTTGGTTGCTGACCTAGAAAAATGTTGACCTAGAAAAATTAGTTAATGTTCAGTATCACCTTCTTAGAAAACAGAAGTGAGTGTAACATGGTGTAGATATGGTGTTCTACTGTATGTACCGAACCCACAGCATTTTACATACTGTAATTATTGAATACAGCATGTATTGTTTTTATGTTTTCACATAATGTTTTGATTATCGCTGTTAAAATAAATGTTTAAATTGAAGCTCATAAATTGAAGGCATCCAAGGAAATGCACATTTCCCAATCCAAGAAACTACAGATAAAGAGGTAATGCTCAGTTTGGTGTAATGTACTCTAATTAGTTGTGTGTAAATCTTTAAGAAGGATCTATAACAGGTACTGTAGCCGTTCTTCCGAATTTAAATCGGCAATCTAGCTTCTGGTACACTTAGTAAACTCGCCATGTTCTAAGATGCTTCTACAATAAGAAGGATTAGTAAACACCTGGTGAGAGAATATTAAAAGACAAATCTCAAGATTGAACAAACCTCTAGAAAATATAGACAGACCATTATGTGCAGGAAGGAGAAACCGAAGACCAGAAATCATGAGCTTGAGAGCACTACAATGTCTATGTTAAATACTAACCAGAAGACACAAGTGGAAACTAGGGGAAAGTACATTTAAAAACCAAGAAAAGGAAGCATGAGGGAATTATGATGTAAGTAGGTGGCTGAGGCTCTAAACAGCTAGAGCACAGAGATTGATGATAGAGTAAAAGAGAAACTTTTTTATATACAGTAGGACCTGGAAACTGCAATAAAATCACCTGCACATTTATTTTACGGGGTTTTATGTGTGCAGCTCCCTGGGAATGCCCTAGCCAAGGATGGAATCACTTACAATACAAGTTTGAAACAATAAATGTATTTTCTATTTCCTGCTGTTTCAGATGTTGAAATGATAAAATCGGAATCTGAATGGGCAATGGGCTAAAATGCATCTACAAAAAGGCATGAATGATTCAATTTGCTCTTCTCCCTATCTCTAATTTGAGATTCTGTTTATGGCAGTTCTTAGTGTAACTGGTTTTGTATTCATGAGCAGATCTTGCTAGTTTAAGTGTGATGGTAAATCTGTCAGTTCATAAGCTAATTATACTTTGGAATGAAAGAAAACTTCCAAATAAGAGGAGGCTGTTGGTCCATCTAGCCCATTTGATAGTTAACAGTAAATTGAGCCAAGGATCTCAGCTTCATCAAACTGGATGGGTAGCTTGTTCTATAATCCCTCAAAACGTGAGCTAAAGAAGCTCTTCCTGATTGCAGGAAATTTTAGGGAATCCTTGTGTAATTATAGTTTTAATTCAAGAATAATTTCTTAGTTTTCTGTCAACAAGGAACAGTTCTGCAGTTCTTTGTTAACTGGCTCTGGACACAAGATCTTTTGACTCTCTGAACTGACAGTTAGTTCTGCTTTGAACCTCCTTATCCTACAATCAACTGCAGAAATGAAAGTTCTTGATCACCAGGGTCCGAGGTTCAATCTGAAACTTGCCACAGGGTTCTATTTTGCACTGTTCTGCAAATGCTGGTGCTGATTTATAAAGTGTATTTAAAAATCACCTAGAGTAACAACATCAGAATATGAAGCTGCACACAACAAAAAAAAACTGTGAATCTACCAGAGTTGGTAATATTGATTATATTAATTAAACATTAGCTATGGTTCTTTACAAATAAGTTACAAATAAGGGCTTTCTGAGATTCTCACTTGGTAAAGTCACTCAGTCTAAATACAGCTTCTATGGCACAGATATTGCAAGCTTGAGTCTAACTATCTGTGACCAGGATTCCCCCAAACATGGCTACACAACTCATAATAACAGGAGAAGGCCCTGTCACCCATACAATGTAGACGGGCTTGGGGGACAGGAAGGAGAGCAGAATCAGAAGAGCGAAAGGGAGTAGGGTGATAATAGTTCAGACAACTACCACACAGATGTGGATCATCGTTATTTAAGAAGATTAAGAAGTTGTAACCTTGTTTCATTTCATTATTGTATTTCATTAATATTTCACTATTAAAGATATTGCACAATATTAGTACCGAGTTATTTCAGTACAGGTTAGGCCTTAAAAGACACAGTGGCACAGTGGTTAGCATCTCTGTGTTTTAGAGCTGGGGTGCTCTCTGCATGGAGTCTGTACATTCTTCCCGTGTTCATGTGGGTTTCCTTTGGGTGCTTTGGCTTCCTCCCACAGCACTGTACATGATGGTAGATTAGCTGGCTTCTGGATAAACTGGCCCTGGTGTGAGTAGGTGTGTATCTTGTCTTGTCTGTTGCTTGCCATGAAAGGCTCTGGCTCCCCATAACCTGTATAGAAAACGGGTGGATGGATAATCTTTAAAAGAATAATAGTGTGAAGAGAAGCAGAATTCTCAGACAAAAGTTTGCTTCTATCATTGATAGCCAAGCATAACAAGAAAATAAATCACTTCTTGAAGACAAGTGACAAAACGGAAAGTGGTTTAAAATGATGGGAAACAGAAAAAAGGATTCTCTGATTACTCTGCTCAGTTAGATGCTATCTCCTATGTGGTTTCCTGTTGAAATGGTACAGAATGTTTTGTGATGACAATTACTCTTTTGAACATACTGTTTCACACACAAGCAAAGCTCATATTTTCTATGACACATTGGTTAGAAAGAAAACAGGCTCTAACATATTTGTTTAAACATTCAACAGCCTTCCTCTAGTGTTACTCCAAAAATTGCCCATTTGAATTTCAATCAAATAAAATTCATGTCTGTATCATATGTACTTGTCATTCTATGGCACATAATGTTATCATAACAAAGATATGAGTCCTTATTGATGCATTGATATTTTGGGGATTCGTCTGAGGGTTGTGACAGCTCTGGTTTTCAGCCAAGAAAATTAACACCAAAATATTAGGTACAGTACATATATTTGTTAGTTCATTTCAGTGTAATTAGAATCTTACCAAACTACTGAATTGGTGTTATTAATAGAAGTTCAGAATGAGGCCAAATTCTGATATTACTCTTCTGCTCTGTTTCCCCCTGGCTGCACACAACTCTTCTTTTCTAGTACACTTCCCTTCATCCCACTGTAGCTCCACTGTTGAAGCTGCCTCCCTGGTTGAGTTCTCGTAGGTGAAGGATGTTGTGACAGTTCTGACATTCAACCCAGTGTACTACTGTATTTCCTTACCCAGGTCAGAAGATACCAAAGTAATAAATACACTATCTCTTTATATCCATAAGCTTGTTTCTTCATAATTAGTATTTGGCTGAACTACTAAAAACGTTTCATTGCAGACGCTGTTCAGGATTTGAAATGCCATAAAGACAAACTTTGTGGATATTGATGACTAATGTTCCTTCTCCCATCTCAGCTGCTGAACTTAGACAGCTCGATCTACGCAGTGTCTTGGTGGTATTGTACACATTCCCCTTCTTAATGATCAACATCAGTTAAATTCTCTTCACTAAAAAGAATGTTCTATGTTTTCGATTTGATTATCTGCAAAAAATATGCAATTAAAACAGACCAATAAATCATGTTAGTCTAAGTTAAATGCTTGCATGATATTTCAGAATACATTAATAATACTGAGCATTTAGCATGTTAATAAAATTATTTACTGTATTGTAATTTCCTTAAGAACCAGAATGAGACAAATAATTAAAGATTTGATATACTGTACCATATCATTTTTATTTTTTCATGTTTTTTTTCCAGCATTTAATAGATTCTATCAGCAACATTAGGGTTTAAGTTTATATAAACAAATGTAAACATACAGTACAAAGAAAAGAGAGAACTGGCTTTTTATTTAACTGTCTATCTGACCAAATCTAGAAAGATGGATATTTAAACATCTGTTACAACTGTCTGCATTTGGGCAAATCAAAATTAAAAAAATGCAGTACAAATAAAAATATCAAATACCAGTAAAATAAAAATAAAAAGATTAAAAATAGCAGTTCTCTTGGGGCTACCTAAGTGCTCATCCAGTAAAGGCATTTGTTAGGATCTACAGTAGATGGTCTGAGGTCGAGTCATGTCCTTGGTTGACTTTCACTGGGATTCCTCTAGCAGGAATTTGAAATCTGATATATGTAAGAATAGGTACTGTATTTGGTACAAAAGTACCACCTATCTTTCAGTGTAGGTCATACATTTAAAGCACGGAAATGAAGCTATTCTTTTTGAACTGATTTTTGAAAAACTGATTTTTTTAAAAAGCTTCTTTTTTAACTGATTTCAAAGTAGCAGTGCCTTGTTCTGCACCTTAACCAACAACCTTACAAACATCGCACTATATAACTGTAATGTTTCCCAGACTCAACTCTGAACGTCTTACTAAATATCCTGACACCTCCCTTGTTTATGGATTGCCCATATTTATTTAGATGATGAAACAGATCAGAATACTGAGAATTTAACATAAACACCTGCATCTCCTTAAAACCTGGCTTCATTTAACTTCAGTGTATCCCATCTTAAATTATAGCTATGTTTTGCTACCTGTATGTTATGCTTAGCACTTGTCTAGCACGTTTTTTTTTCCCTTGCTGCTTCAGGCATCTGAAAATATAACTTACTAACTGCCATATACAGTAGATGGTTAATATACTGTAGCTTAGGGAGAAAAGTGGTTGTAAGAGGGATCCCTGCACTCCCCAGTTAGTTACATTATCCCATAATGACCTTTCAGTGTTACCCAAACCACTGCTCTTCATTTTACAGTGCAGGGAACTAAACCAAAGCCATGACTCTTCTTTGAGCAGTTAATTAAACTTCCTCCTGCATCCCCTGCTACAACACACCAGGCAACTGAAACACAAATACTAAAACTAATATCACACAAAACTCTCTCTCATATTTCACTTCCTCTTCTTTGGTAGCTCAGCTTCCTGTTTATATACCATCACTTGACCAATTGTCTTTCTCTCAACTGGTCAGGTGACTAAGAGAGGCAGGATATTTCCTCAGTCTTGTTGGGAATGTAGTTTAGGCCAGAGCTGCCATCCCATCCCATAATTAACATTGTATTAATGTGGACACCTATCATCTTCAGCTTAGGAATGAACTATCTCTTCTTTTTTGTTTCTTGTGCATGATATGATAAACATATCTCAAACATTATAGTACTTCCCAGCTCTAAAGGTCACCCCAAGTAATACATCCTAACTCAGGGGAAAAAAAAGAAAAGGTCTACCTGAGTAATAAATGGGAAAGAGGTGTTCCTATGAATGTTCTAGAAAGAAAATTGCCCAAGTTTTACTAGAACCATGAGGAACTTGAAAAGTTTCCAATACTGCCAGTCTCATTTTGTCTTCATTACCATACATAGGTGTAACTCAAAAAGGCTGCATCACAAATACTTCATATATTTAGATATCGTCATGAGTAATTGCTATTAATCTTCATTTTAATTTTATATGTATACTCTGATAAACACAGAGCTGTCGTCATGTGAAATCAAAACACCACACTATATTCTGCGACATGGCAAAAAATATACTGTATATTTTAATATTCATTACTGTAAACAAATGTCCCTGCTTGCACATTACATACTATTTATTTGATATGCACCTGCAATCCCAGACAACCAAATAACATGGCAATATCTCAGAAAAGTTGCAGTTTAGTACAGAGAGAGATGTTGTGGCCACACAAATTTGTAGATTCCATGATATGTTGCGTAAACATTCTACACAAGGTGATCACAAACACAATACTGTCTCACCTTAAAACAAAGCTACAGTTATATTCACTTGTCAGCCTGGGATTCTGTAACGCCACAATTAGTAATGTATATGAAACAGCCCCAGGTTACAAGCTCTAAAAAAACAAATGCACAATAAATGTGCTACTTGTGTACAAGGTTATGCATGACATGGATGTAATGAAATTGTACCCTATAAAGAGCGTGGAAAGAAATTTAACATTTAATGCAAAATACATTTAAAATTTAATGCACAGTAGAAAACAGAGGGAAAAACACAAATGTGTCGAATACTTGCTCACTGTTTTATGGGAATCCATTCTGAAAGAAAAAGTCTTACTGATTTGTATATTTAAATTAAAATCAACATAGGACTAGAGGAAGATGGGTGCCTGTTCTGCCATGAGAAAACCCAAAAAGACCGAGGTCTCTTTCAGGGTCTAGCCCCCGTCTCATACCCTGTGCTTCCAGAACAGGCTCTGGGTTGTCACATCTTACCAGCGATAAGCGACTTCATGATGAATGTGGATGAGATGTGTCCTGCTTGCAATCACAAAATGGTCATTTGTTTCGTCCTTATGTGAGAGTGGGTTTTAAAAGCGGAAGACTTAAAGGGAACGTGGTTACTAAATTAATCACAGTATTTACTACACGCTCTGTAAGTGTCCATACACAAAATGTGCATAATAATTAAGGAGATGTGTATATTTTAAATACAATATTTAGTTCCGGTCCATTTTCTGAGTGAATTTACTGTAACCCATTTGCAGTAATAGCTTTATCTGTAAAGGGTCATTGCAAGCTGGCTCTCTTGTTTTGCCAAATGGTATGATTGAACAAGCCGAACAACAGCATCACCATGCCACTCTGTTTGAGTTACGAATTGATCCGTCTTAAAACATCAGACAGCTTTTAGAATGATGAAACAAAACAGAATGTCTTAAATATAACAGTAAATTTTAAAAATAAAGAATTTCATAGGCTTTATTCATGACAGGGCCCCCTTGGGTAACAATTTCAGTAGAGGAACACTTGTGCGCTGTTTGGCATTGTTGGTACTGTTTTCCCCACATCCTCTATGTAAGCTTGCAGCAGGGAATTTATTTCAAGAGCAGTTTATGACGGTGAACGAGAATAGCTGTCATATAGACAAATACAGCACTTTCACATTTCCCTTCCCACATTCAATTAACGGTCTAAATAGCATTTCAAATCAAGCCATTTCTCTATGCAGAATATTCCTTTAGGCTGAATATAACTATTGGCAAATGTAAAAAAAAAAAAAGACAAACAGTCTGCAACTTATTTTGCACAGCAGCCCAGCCAATATCGATCTGTACCAGCTTAAGAGCGAAATCAGGTTTCCTGATATTCTAAATAACCTGGCTCTGACAGAATCACTTAAAAACAATCAAATGGAAAAAATCTATGAAAAATGCATTTGCTTAATGCTTCCTAAAACATAATTTCTCTCTCATCACAACCTCTTTTGTTATTCCTTTATTAATCGTTAGGACCAAAAACAATAATTCCAAATCACAAAATACCTGAAATACAAACAAACTGTATATGTGTGGTGCTACAGAAAAGCAAGAATGAAAATTCACATACAAGATTACAAACCATTTAAAATCAAAAACGAGTAATTCAATGGAATTGAAAAAAGTATAACAGGGAATATAATCGAATCCCACTTCCATTAAAACTATCTTCAGATGACAACGTTTTCCACATTTTCAAGTTGTGCTCGCCTCTTTCCTGCCAATTTGACAGAAAAGGATCATCGAGAAGGCCATGCCAAAGATCTGAAGACAAAATAAATAATAATCAAAGCATTAAAAAATAACATTAAAGTTTTATAATACAATACAGTACATTTACATTATGAAAACAACTGGAACTTTTTTGGTGATTATTTTAGCTTTTTTGTTCTCAAATCTTTAACTTCTGAATGAACATTTCTTCTGATTTATCAACACACAAATGAATTATTTTAAAAGATTTCAATGAGGGATTTATCCGTTGTGCTCTTAGATTATGCGTCATCTGCAGAGCTCGAATTCCCCGTTTTACGCTTACAAATCCCAAGTGATGAGTAACTATAAAATGCTTCCTACCATGACGACTGCTATCGCAAAGGCTATGCCAATCACAACAGTCATTTGTTTCTTCATGATGTCACCCACAACTGTGACACAAGGCTATGGAAGCAAAAATAAACATTTACTGTGATTACATTACAGAATAATGTTTACACTGTTCACCTTCATTTGAGAATGTCTACAAACATTTAAGACAATTAAAAAATTGACATAATCAGAGTTTTGTTGTTGGGAGATGTTTTAAAAGAAGGTATGGTATTGTGCTATTAAAGATAATGGATAGACCTCAACAGACCAAAGATTTTGTAAGTAACTGATTTGAATAAAGCAAACGATGAAAGACACAAACTCAAAGTACTGCTAGACCTTATCAGGTCATACCAGGACAGCAGACTGTCTTGTATTGGGATTCGAATTTTGCTGGGAACTGATATGTTGCACAAACCTTTGATTGACTTGTGGGTTTAGAGCACGGTGACTTTCACGACTGTACATGCTAGGAATGCCACATGATATTTGCTGCCCCTACCGTTTGGTACACCAGTCTGGTCTCCGTTTTCACACATGCTGCTGAGGTGTCGGTGCAGTTGCACGAGGCGGGAATACTACTACCCCAGTCGTTCGGACCATTGATCAATCCACAGCATTTGCTCTTCATTAAACGGGAAACAAAAGAAATTAAGAAGTGCCAAGACAAAAGTGAAACATCCCTGAAAGAAGCCAGCTGTTGTTGTGGAAGCAGTATGCAAGGTTGTACTGTCTAGGGAGTCACAAAAGTTTATTAGTTGATACAAAGGATTATTACACTGGAGCAAATGTCTGCACATACAGTAGTTTAAGTGTGACTGTATACAGTATATAATATTGATAGCACAGGGATATTTTTTATTTCATCTTTTAATTTTACCTTTTCTTCTAGGAGCTGAAGATCTGATTGCACATCTTGTGGTTGACTTGACAATGGAAGCATTTTTTCCAAATTTTCTTTGATCCAATCTTTAACCTGAAGCACAAGGGGAAGAACAGACCTGTAAACCTGTAGGCCAGTACTGTCTTTGAGTTGTGGACCTGGATGTTGCGTCTACATTAATAGAGACATCAGGGGTGATGTCACAGAGATCACTGAAGTTTGAACTGTATTAGTTAGAAAGAGCTGCAGTCTGTCTACAAAGTACTGTATATAATTCACTGAACTGGTCTTACTTACTTTGTCTTCACCTACAGCTCCAAGGATTCCAGCTGCCAACAGGAGGATAAATATGAGGAGCAGTCCAATGAAAAACTTAAACACAGAGAGAAGATTATATTTAGACTGTGTTCCACACAGTAAGGGTACAAACACAGCAGGTGACGGCATTCATATCTGTTTTGTGTTTTCTTTCACTTGTTGTTAAATTATTACACACAAGTTTTTGTTGATGGCTCAGATTTCTGTGCGATTTAACATATAACCATTCAATAAAACACCTTCCAAGCAGGTCTATGTGACGATTCCAGCACCAGCATATTGATACTGAACACACCAGATTTATGCAAAGTGGAATAATGTACACTTCATACTAAGCATCTTTGAAGAAATGTCTTCTTTTGGTCAAAACATTCATTCAGTTATTTAGCTATAATATCAAATAATCTTAGTGGACACCACAAATGAAAATGTAATGTAAAATGTGAAATGCAGCATAAAAAAATAATCCTGATAAAAATTAAGTACATCACCTCCATGTTTAGTAAGGCAAAAATTAAGTTAAGATTATTCAGATTAGATAATTACGGGTTGGAGTCTTAAAGTTCAGTTCAAAACTAACTTCTAATAAAAAGTGCCAAATTTATAGTTGTTTAAAAAATGGATATAGAAGGTTATAGGGTAGAGATAAATTCTTGATTGACAGTATGAGTCACTGAATAAATCGAGTGTGAAATAAATCCATTTAGAATTAAAAATAATCTCTTGCAATCTTATTTTAAAGCAATCACATAACTAAGAATAAAAAGTTAAGTATGTGAAATTAAACATTGACATCAATGAAGTGAAAAGTGAAAGTGGTTATTACACGAACGCCATTCGCCCACCTATTCTACTGTGGTACTGTGGGAACAATGCAGTCAGAAGAAGCCACAATGGAAAAAAGCCAAGCCACGTACTAGCAGAAGCATGCATCTGCTCTCTTGAACTGCACCACAACATCCCAGGAACCCAAGCATCATGACGATGACCCCAACAGCAATCAGTAGATCTATCCCAGGAACAGCCTGCTCGGTAAGCTAGAGAAAGAGAAGGATATAGAAGGATTAATCAAGCCTAGAGCTCTGTTCACACAACTTCAGGTACTGTACCTTTTGCAGCTGCAGCTTGTAGTCTGATCACATCGGGTCTCAGAAGATAAGTAATGTTAATCCTGGTCTGTGCTGGGAAACCTTTAAAAGTAAACCTGGTTGGGGCTGTAAATGGTATCAGTAAAGCAGTAGGTGGTACTCTTTCCTCTGAACTAACATTTTCAAACCAATGCCCTGGTATGGTGACCAAGGACTCTTTAGGAGGTATTGTGCTTCGGAGGAAATATTAAAATGAGTTCCTGGCTACTTGGACATTCAAAACCCCATGGTGCCATTTGTAAGAGTAGGGATTGAAATGGAAATCTAATACCTGTAAGTTAATTGATTCTTAAAATGTAGAGAGCTTTAGGGAAATATATAACAAGGATTATATATTTGTGTATATATAAATTATAGGAATTATATTTTATACAATTATAATATATATTATAATCTGTGCTACGTGCAGATTTTTAGAAGACAGTGTATCAACACAATATGTACTGTCTGGGTTATTAGATTAGCCGAAGGTAACTGATAAGCTTTGCAAAAAATATATTGGTGCTTCTTCTTTCGTTTTTATGATGTAATCTGTTTTGTCCTAAGGAAAGCAGAAGCAGCTGGATACTTAGAACAAAGTGTGATAGCACCCAACTCATCAAGGGCATGGGATGTTTTAATAAAGTTTATCTCTGCTGCTTGAAGAAAGGACTATGAGAAACTATTTGAATAACTGCTCTTCTTTGGTTAAAGCAGAAACCTATAAGGAATGGAAAATTACTGCTTTGCCTGTGCTTGAAGTGTAGCATCAGCTTAAAAAAAGATATAAAACAAGAGCTCTCCCTGCTTGCTTTTGAATTAGCTTTCACTTCTCTGCACAGACGGGTGATGGCTTTTTCCCATATTGCAATATGAATAAAGACCTTACTGAGTGAATGAGAATACCTCTCTTGGCACTTCTTTGATAAAATTCCACGACAGGATGTTAACCCCAGAATCCCTTTAACATGCATTTGTACAATCTGGCCTCCATTAATTTTCTCCTTTATTCAATTGATGAAGCAATTCCTTGCTATTCTACATTATATATTATGTGGTGGGGCTGCTGATACATAATGACTGCTATGTGCCTACCGAGTGGGGTTGCACTCCAGAGCTGAGCTGAATGAAGTAGGATCCTTTAGTGACCTGACAGAGTGTTGCAGATCTCTGGTGATCTAGCCACATAGATTATTGTTTGGTTTCAGGATTTGTTATTTTATGTTTCTGCTGTAAAGGACTCCTTTCAAATGAGTCATGAATAAATTGCTTTGATAATGTCAAGACTTTTTTCATATAGTCAACTACCCTTATAGAATATTTCCATACAGCTAGTGCAGTAGAATGCCCCATGTTTGCTATCACAGATTAGATGACAAAACTTGTATTTGCAAAGAAGGAGAGTGTATATGTCAGATATCTTCATCTTTTCAAATGCAAATGGCTTTACACAAAAGAGTCATAAACAAACAGAATAAAAATTACTAGACTGTGGAAACCACTTACAGTATGTGCATAATGGGACATATGTAAATTGATTCCTGCATCACCATGGTGCATCTGCCATGAAGTCTATGGTTGAATGAATGCTGCATTCTACACTGATTCTTCTAATTCATACAATACATGAATTGCTACAATAGTAGAGGAAGACTGGTCATTAATTCTATGGAGCTTGAGGTCCTCACACTTATGTCCCTAAAAACTTTTTGGGTTTTCTCACAACTCTACCTTTACAAATTGTACTTATTAAATCAATGAGTTACACATAATGTTGTTCTGTGTGATGCAGAGTAGCACTAATGCAAATCTCTCTCATCCTAGCGTTAATCTCGCATCAGCAGGGGCCGCTTGTCGGCACGCCCCTCTCCATTTGGTGGTTTGAACCAAGACTTTGAGCTGACGTTGTCATTAAATGCAACCGGGAATACTCCAACCGGCGCGTCGCTCCGCCTGCCGTCGGAGTAGAGGGAGGAGAACAAAGTAATGTAGCCAATCCATAGAGGGGGATTATTAGGAGGCATGGGAAATTTGGCCAGGACGCCGGGGTTACACCCCTACTCTTTTCGAGAAACACCCTGGGATTTTTAATGACCACAGAGAGTCAGGACAGCAGCACTAGTGCAAATGAACTGATGAAATGTTTTCACAAAAACATCTCTTCATGTAGACGTCAGACATCTGTGGACTTCAAGTTCAGTGCCCCAGCTGAAACTTTTCAATGTAATTTGAAGGGCTCAGCAAACCAAGGAGAATGTACTAAAAACCGAGGCACAAGAATGAAAAAAAAGATTATAAAAGAATGGAAAAGTTAAAAAAATATTCAGACTGAAAGAGGACATCTACAAAAATTACCGCCATACGAAGAAAAAAGTACCTCCTGTATAAACACTGTTTTGCTTTTTCTTGGTCCACAACAGTTGTATTTTCAGTTGTGCTTAACGCTTGATTTTTCTATGTTTCACTAGCTGTATGTTTAAAGGACATACAATAGCATATGCATGCAAACGTTTGCCAATTCAACGATTGCCACCATTAAGATTTGAGTTCAGAATTATTTCAATATAATTATTGGGAAATTGTGATTTTTAGCATGTAAAGATTACCATTTAAATCTTCAGCATTTTAAAGATTACCTGTTTAAAAAAAAAGACAGCAAAACAACAAATACTTTATCAATTGCTGTACCTTGTTAGAATCCTTGGTCACACGGAGCCATATTCCGACTCCAAGTAAGATACAGCCACTTATCTGAAAGAAAGAATTCAAAAACACTTTCATGTACACAGTACTGACTTTTTTTTGGTGATTCAAAGTGGATCACACAACAGTTCACTTGTAGTTCATGAGATGACTGAGGCATCCAATGCTCAAACAATAATTAACATTAACATATTTAGTTATACATCACTTCATAATATTTAGGTTTTCCCCTCATAGAATAAAATGTTTGGGGAAAACACTTGGCAGACTTTGAAAACAAAAATATAATCATGTATAGTTATATACCATGCAAAATATAGTAAATACAGTGAAACCTATTTTAACAAAAATCACAATCAACAGTTATACTGCAAGTAAAATTAAACTTCTTGTTTTAGTAGGTACACTGATATTTTATTTAATAGACTTGGCATAGACAAATTTATTACATTGATGAACATTGGGGTCTTCTGTGAAGGTCACCATCTTTTAGTGTGTGACCACCACTGGAAGGAATACAAGCTGTCCAACAGCAGTGCATGCTTTACACCAGATTGTAGATGCTGCTTTGCAGGATTCTGTCCCATTATTCTTGTAGAGTCTGGACAGGTATGCATCCGTTTACTGGTCTCTGAGCCATACTGTAGGTGCCAAATGTTCTCATTGCTCATCTTACACATGTTCAATGGGGTTCAAGCCCTGCAAGGACAGTATTAATGGTGTAACTTTCAAGACAGCTAGAGTAACATGAGCTGCATGATGACATGCTCTATCATGGGGAATGTGGTTACATCAGGAGGAGCCCACAGGAAGGGCAGTAACTGAGGTCCCAGGACCAAATCTCTGTAGTGCCATGCATTCGGAATACCAGCCACTACATGTGGAGCTCAGTAAGCTCTAGATACTCCTTCCCAGGCCATCACGCATCAACTGGTCTGTTGTACACAACTATAAGAGAATCACTCCACACTCACCGACATCTTTCAGGGTGGTCTGTAGTAAACCTTGATTCTTGGGGGGTCTTGATATTGTATATGTGATATACTGATGGCATATACTGTAGGTACCTTTCTGTGATTTTCTTCATTTTCCATAAGCTTGACATTCCACAAGTTAAATCTCCTCACCTGAGCCCAGTAAGCTCTCTCCATAATGAGGTGATTTAATGTTTTTACAAAGAGTGCTTAATCAATGCCATTCAAGTGCATCACAGTCAGTCATTACTGACAGATTAAAACAGAATGTCCAAAAAAAATATCTCAATTTCTCATCGTGGATAACATCCCAACACAAACAAGCTGAAATAAAGTGGTAGGTTTCTACTGACAGAGAGGTTTTGGAGCATATATTTACTAAATACTGAGCATCATCACCATTGTAAATAGGAGATTGTTTATCATGTTTTTTAAACCAAAATCTTTATGATGAACTTTAACTACAATAGGTTGTGTCTCTGACTACACTTAATTTACAAGTGTAATTAAAACTACTACTGAACTTTTAACCGTTACTAAGGAAAATGGACAGAAACAACAACAACTGTTGTCCATAATAGTACAATATCTCCATCTAGTGGTAAAATCTTATTTTCACCAAAATACTGTATACTGTTTCTGTGCAAATTAAATCTACTCTATAACACCAATGATTGTATTGGGAGCTAAAATGCTTATTGGTGAGTATACTTGTGCCTCAAGCCTCAGATATTCATTAGACCTTTCCAATCTACTCTCCTTCTTGATGGGTGATGTCAGTTAGTTGGTTTTATACAGTAGTAACACCATGGTCACCGTAGAGCATCACTGCCATTTAATGAGCCTCATTAACATTTAAAATTGAAAACTGGTGAATACTGAAAGCTTGTGTTACAAAAGATGAAATGTGATCTGAGCACCTTCTTCATGCTCACTTTATAATTTATTGTCAACACAGTATGAAGACATGCTTCATAATCACTGCAACAACAATACATTGTGGGTGAACGAAACAATATGCAACATATAACAAGTATCAAGAATAGTATTAAATATTTTATTTTAAAGCACTCTATTCTGTATAATCATGTACAGTACATGTATAAGGAATATTAATTCTGGGTTGTTTAATCCGGTGGAATACCTCTATTGTTTAGGGTAGGAGAAAAAGAAAACAGGTTTCCAATTAGCTGCATTTTAATTCTAAAAAATATAAAAAGGCCTCTTTTGAGTCATGGACTCTAAATACTTCCAGTCTATAGAGCGCACGGCTCAATCAGCCAATCTTTTCCTTCAGAATGGGCTGTCGTAATGGTATTAGTATACAGACAAATTATTGTGAGACCTACTGTATATCTCTATAAGTTCTTCCAAAAGATCATAAGAAGTTCCTGTGACCCCAGTAGCTTTAACCAATTACTATTTATCAGTGAAAGATGAATGAAGCTCGTCTCTTCGCAATAATGTAGTCAGAGGAATCACAGAGCCTACCTTCCATTATTTTAGCCTGCTCACAGGGCACAAAGATCTGTTCATATGGACCAACCAACTGACTTGGATATGAAGGAAATGGCTTTTCAGTTTTTTTACTGCAGACACATTAACCGATATGACTCACTCCCGCCCACACAAGCATTCCTAAACATATTTAACGTTTTTACCAGATCAGATGTCCGTTTCGGCTTCATACTGTAATAAAGTATGAATTATTTACTTATACTTATGTACATATTTCACATATTTAATTTTGTTTAACTTCATACTGTATATTAGCCGGTTTGACACTGGTAAAGTTTACACATATACAGGATCTGGCTTGTTTGTCAAAAGGACCATTATACATTTTCCATTTCACAAATACACTGCCTATTTTCGTTAGGACTGTTTCCATAACTTATAGTAAACTTCCTACAGCAAAAAAAAAAATTACATGAACACTTAACAAAACCAGTTGCTAAGTTTTATCTGATGTCAGATACTTTTCACAGTTTCTTCCCCTTATTTTGTTAATAAATTATTAAGTTGCATTGTCAGAAAAAAATGACTCTTGACAAAACATTACTATAAATACGAGCCCCTGCTCTAGGTGTGACAACTGTGTGAATTGTTCTACATTTTTGCTCAGTTTAGGTGAGCCTCACTGATAAGGAGCATCCATCCATTCTCCGAGTGCTTCTACAGGGTTGAGGAGGAGCCAGAGCCTTGCCAGCAAACAACCGGGTAAAGACAAGGTACGCTCTGGACAGGCCATCATAGGGCAGACAGATGCACACACTCACACAAGAGCCAGTTTTCCAAGAATCCAATTAACCTACCAGAGAAAACTGGAGAACCTGGAGGAAACTCACATGAACATGGGGAGACCATACAAAGAGATAGCACTCCAGGAACTGAACCCAACATTCCAGCAATGCGAACCTCTTCACCAACACCCGCCCCCCCGGATAAGGACCACTCTCTCCTACTGTATATCCTACAATGGATTTTCACAGCACAAGGAGGTAAACGGGTCAGGGTTCAGATGATCAGATTTTTAAAACTGAAATGTCTTCCAGTTTTCAAATAACTACTGATCTCCCTAGCACAGTGTGGTATTCTAAGCTCATGAACAGTATGAAGACTAATAACCTGAAATTATGGGAGCACTTAATTACAAAATTGCACCAGCAACCTTTTATTAAACTGATTTTTAAATTCAATACAAAATGGATCATACAGTACGTACTGTATAGTGACAAGTTGAATTTAATACATTTCAATCAGTGTCTCCAAGAAAAAGGATTCATAAATACTTGAGTTATACTGTTTACCTTCACTGTGTGAAATTTTAAGGCTAACCCTTTTTCTTAGGATAAATTCTTACAACAGAACCAAACTATGTTTCTGAAACATTTTATATTCATGTACTATTTTTGGAATATATTTTTAAGACTGGTTTTCCACAACTAATAACAGTCATTATTCCTGGTTCACTACTTCATAGTGAATAAGTCTACGGACATATATTCCCCTGGTATGAAAAGATGATTCTTCAGTATAGATGGATCTTTTAAATCTGGACAATATAGCCTGAAAGGGAAGGCATTACTGATTTGACCCTGTGCTTTACCATTAGCTACACTAACTGTGACTGGGTTTTCCAGACACAGCTCAGGGTTTTGTGTCCTTTAGTTAGTTTGAGATCACCTCGATTTGTCAAGAGATTGTAACTCCCTTGACTGTTTGGTTAACTATGAGCTTACAGTGACAGTAGCAAAAGGTTCACCACTCCTTCAGTCACACAGCACTGCGCAGCTTGAGAATATCACATTACATACTGTATCACTGAGCTAACCTGTTTCTCTGGGCTGGCATGTCAGTGGATTGCCTTGTAGTGTACCTCTACAGTACAGGGCAATGATCAGTCTGGGATTTCAAACTGGGTGGGGATAAGGGAATATACATTTCCAATTCCAATATTTAAACAAAAAGTTATTTAATGCTTTTTCAGTTGCCTGAAAATATGTATTCCTGGAATAGAGAATGTTTCTTCCAGACCTCCAAGATAAGCACAGGACCTTTAAAATAAAGTTTCCTGATCTGCATAAGGTTTACGATTGGTCTTTTCTTTCCCTTCACGAAGACATGATCCATCCATAGGACTCGGAATACCTGAAAAGCAGCATTGTTTCAACATGAGTAATGCATACCTTTACCAACACCACACAAGCTCTGGCAAGATCAACATACTATAGACGGAAAGCAAGGAAAATTACAAGTTGTTTTGGCACATTGAAATGACATGAATTGTCAAAAAAAAAACAGTTTCGACCAGGGTTGATCCTATTCTGGTCCAGAAGGGCCGGCTTTCAAATGCACAGATGTCTGCTATGGCCAGGGTACTTTAAAGCACCTACTGTAGACTACCGTTTGAACACCTTCAACAACCCTCTCCCTCCACACCTGTTTCAATAGATCTGACAAATAAGACACCAGTAGGTGGGGTTTGTCATGTTCTTCCTTTCCTCTTAACAAGGAAAGAACTGGAAAATAAACAGCCACTGTATACCATGAAAACAGTGTGTTGTGCACAGTGCAAGCCTGGATCTCTTTGAGAATTTTCTTCCATGCTGAACTAAAAATAAAAAAGGCAGGTGGTTGTTTTTTTAATCAACCACCTGCCCCTTTCCCCCTGCCAAAAGGAACAAAAGACTTATAGACATAGCAAAAGAACAAGCTGCAGGTGTGGTGTCTTCACTTTTTAATGTTAAAGACAGTAAATTCATCTAGATTTGTTTGCTAACCTTCTAGAGTTAGAAATAAAGTTGTCATTTTTTTTTTACTCAAAGAAACCCTACTATACATTCCTGTGGTTACCATTTCTTATGTCCACCCTGTGTAAAAACAGTATCAGACATTTCAATATTTAACTAACATTTACTACATTTTGCATACTGCATGAAGGTGCTAAAATGAGTACCATTGTTTTTATTTCTAAAGAAGTCGAATCTCCCCCATGAGGGACACGTCTGGACTAATACTTACAGTACTAATAGTTTTTCATCTTGCACCAAATTGTTAACGTCCCAAACTTAATGCCACACCAAATGACTCTTAAAATAACCCACACTAAAAATGATATTCACTTCGAACTGAAACACAGATGGATTTGCATGAGAAATATTAGACTTCACATTTTTTAGTAGAATTACGATGTGAAATGCGAATTTGTTTCAATTAACAGAAATGTTTTTAGGTCTGCTCCGGTGTTAGATTGAGCTACACAAATTCCTGATCAACACGTTTTAAAAATGATCTTTTCAAATTAAGCTGCACTCCCCAGTCCAAAGGACAATTTGAAAACTACTGGTCTGGACTACAGGTTTAGGGAAGATCGAGACCAAGCCATTCGGCAGAGTGCAGAACAGGAGTAAAGTTCCATTATATTTGAGAAAAAAAAACAATTCAGATAATGCACTACTGTAGTTAATAGTGTTACACTTAACAAGAGTACTGTATGTACAGTAGCAAGGGTCTAAACCCATTTTAAGGAGAGGCACTGTATACATCTAATGAAATATTTAGTGAGCCAATATTTTACAAGTTATATGCTGCTATCTCAAATGTATTAAAATGTATGAAAATGACACCACGTTTTTTTTTTATCCTAATGATTTCAGCCCTCGCCCATATTGAAACCAAATATCCTTTTCTGAAAGTTCGAAACCTTGGAGTTATTTTTGAACCAAAAATATGTGAATGGTCAACTTGTGTAGGCGGGAGGGCAGTTTTTTTTTATGAACGGTGTTACCCCATGTCATAGGATTGTGCGATAGAAAGAACATTAACAGAGTAGCTAACTTTCCCTCCACCAACCAGCACCCGCACATCTGAACTCCATTTACTCTTTCCATCCATCCGTATTCTAAACACTTTATTCAGTACAGGGTCGCCGGAAAGCACAGCCTATTCTGGCAAGCTTCACTATTTCCATAACTGCCAAACCTCTAATACTGTAATACACAGCCTTGTATAACACCATGGGTCTGTATAACAAAGTGGTCGATTAAACACGAGTATTCATTTTTCTTTACTTAGCACACTAATCCCCTAATAATTTCCTGCGATTGTGGTATAAGTGGAATAAACCAGTACTGGCCTTGCAGTTCCCACAAAGTGCTGTACCACTGCCATGACTGTGGAAAACCCAGACTGCTGTACAACATATGATGGGAACAGTACGACCAGCAATGCTTTACACATACAGTATACAGGACATACTGTACAAACTGATAACGTTTCCTTTGCCTATTATTTATCACCGTACTAATATTTTCATTTTAAAGCGAGTAAGCCATCATAAATTGGAGAAAACGTCTACAACAATCGAGACATCGAGGGGGAAAAACCCCCAACTTAATGAATTTTGGTTTTATTGACTTTAAGGCAATTAACATAATTACATGGTATGAACAAGAACAAAGCAATAACGATATTAATACGGAACTTGCTATACAATTAAAACACAAAAAGGACTTACCCAAAATAGAAAATTGAACAGGAACAGAGAATACTTGATGAACTTGTTGACTGCCATTTTTTATTTAAAGATATAACACCGTAACACCTACAAACTTTTCAGACGCAGTTTGTTCGGCTGTCGTGTCACGTAAGAAAACCGTGTGATGCTGAGCACAACTGCTTTGTAGCTTGAATGCAAGAGGGTGTGGGGCAATGCGGAGTATTTAAACTACTTCCTGGAAAGGTGAAGCGCAGACAGGTGTTCCCGAGAGGTGCGCAGTAATGAAATAATGAAATAATGACAATAATCGAATGCTGCTTTCCGGAGACCATTTTAAAAATCCCTTTAACTTTGCTAACCATTCTTAAAAAAAAAGAATCTTTTAAATAAGGTGACATTTAATTGATCTAGGCGTGCAAATTCCAATTATTTTTAGCAAGTTGAAGAACATTTTAAAACAGGCATTAAATGCGATTGTACGACTCACAAGGTATAGTCATGAGAATCCGTAGACTTTTCAAATTAAAATAAATAAGTCCTTTTATTTTTTTAGTTCCAGTCATTTTTTGCTTGTAAAAATTACTTTTACTGACAATGTGCATCGTACATCTTGCTGTAGTTAGAATAGTAACATTTTAAGCAACTTACAGTAAAATAAATACAATAAAAAATACATACCATTTTAGCTATAATATATATTTCCTATAAATGGAAAAAGGGTCTTCAAGCCCTGGGTATTTCGCTTGTATAAAGTACTATCAATATAATCTCAGTAATTGTAGCATGCTTAATAATTGAACAGAAATATTTAATCAAACTTCTAATTCCGCATTAATTTTATCACCTCATTGTTATTTCGTTAAGTCTCCTAAAAAGGCTCCCGCAACAGAAGTGGTCGATTTTCTTTTTTCAACCACATAAGAATGTCTAGAAGCGAGAAGAGGCCATTCAGCGTTGACGGAAGCGAACAGACTCAAAGATTCCATTGAAAAACAAAGCGGGATAGTAAGAAAATAATACAAACAGAATCTTAGGATACATTTAAAGATTGTAAATAGAATGATTTTAAGAATAAAAACAAAAAAAAATGTGGAACCAGCTATAGTTCTAGACTAAAAGGAATATCCAAGACCAACAGGTGAAAAGAACGTAATCTTTTTTAGTCTTTGAACGGAAATTGCTATAAGGCAAACTCATTCATTTATTCACAATAATCTGCTAAAAGCCCTGGCCTTCCTTTAAACCATCATATTAAGCGTTGTAGATTTTTTCAGTCTCCGTTTATTAAAAACAATACAACAACACCGTGCACACCTTTTTATACCACACCAATTAGCCGTCATGTAAGTTTGCAATTTCCATTCAATCACTCATCTAACGATACAATAACTGCCACCTTAGTGAGTCTGTTTATAGAAATCCGAGACCCTTAAGCACGCTCTAGTGGCAGTTAGGCTGTTATTGCAGTTCCTTCTTAGGGACAGTATACTCGTATCCTTTCGGTTTACAAAAGCAGGTAATGCGAAGTATAAACATTTCTCCAGAAATGCTGTGTGTAGTAACTTTACCATGGGGTGCATTCTTAAATGCACACTTTATTGTATCATTTTAATAGATGGAAGGTTGCCTGGGGTTAGAGCTTGATGACCAGGATGAGGAAGCACTCCACCACCCTGCAGCCTGTATATACTGTACTATACACATCTGTAAGTGTTGAAGGGGTCCAGGGTAAAGAGCTCATCCAGGGTGCTTGCAACCAAGTGACCAAAATGCACTAAGGTAAATATCCTAAATGCTCCTGATGGATAGGATATTTACCTTTTTGTCACATGTATTATTATTATAATAATATATGTGGACTTCCCTATCTTTCTTACACCGGAAGAAGGCTCCACAGCTGAAACGTTGTGTTTTCTTTCTTCTCTTCTCAGCATGGAATAAACCTCTTGTTGTTGTTGTTGTTGTTGTTGTTGTTGTTGTTAATAATAATAAATGCCTTTACAAAAACACAAAAATATGGTCCATTATTGACATTATTTACATGTACAGTATGTAACTAGACCTAGCCTCCCCAATAAAAGTATTGCAAAAGCAACTAAAAGAGACAAATTCAACATAAGGAAGGAAATGCAGTGCTTATACAATAAAACACACAATGCAGGACACAACTGGTCTCCATGCTGTTACTAAACTGAAGCAGCCCTACACTAAATGCATCAAAACACCACAGAATGGTTTCTTTTGCCTGGTGTATACCACAAAAAGGAAATAAGTATTTCCAAATTTAAACTCAGTCTCTATGGACATCAATTACTGGTGCATTTTTGTCTTTCAAGGAGACAAAACGTTGGTGGTCTGGCCTGAAAGAGCTAGCAGCCACACACTGAGATGCTGAGGTAGAAAAAGCTATGATGGCCAAATCTCTGATATACTGAGCTAGTCCCTGGCCTAGATCAATCATTTGCCTCTTAGACTGCAATTTCATTACTGTATGAGAGCATCTTTCATACAAGAATTTACTTATTTGTACCACCGACTCAAACAAGCACTTGGGTTTTGTTAATGTGGGTTACTACTGTATATCACCACATCACAGCTCTGCGCTGTCTTAAACTGAATTGTGATCAGAAAGTTCAGAATCCATACAATAAACAAAATCTTCCTCAGTAACCCCCTGGCAGATGATCATTTTCAGTGCCTTACTTTGCATAATTTGTAAAGCACTTTGAATTTAAAAGTTGTAGATTATTTGCAGGCTGCAGTCATTTTAAGATGTTAAATGTTTTGTTAATGTTTACACTTAAGTAAAGAAGACAGAGGAACTGCCATAATGGTACTACTATAATGTATAAAACACGCCTTCATGCAGAAATATGGTACAGTTCAGATGCAAAACCTAGCTTTTGTGTATGTTTCAATTTGGAAAGACTATGGGTCTTTTCCTCTAAGATTAAAAATAATCTCAAAATGACTCAGTATGATCACACACTGTCACAATTTATATATCAATCAGGGCAACAGATGAATAAAAATGGAAATTCTCTTGTCTGATTTTCATACTACCACCAAGCACTCTGCAGGCTATTAAGCTATTATTTTACACCATAAGTGAATCAAGGTAGAGGGAAAAAGCAAACTACTGTAATACTTAGGAGCTGAAATAAACAGAAGGCTAAATTCAGCAACAAGGACAGTCCCATGCAGGTTCAGTAGACCAAATAAATCAATTATAAAGTTCTAAAATGGTTGAATTATTTTTTCTGCAGACAGAGTTCAATCTTTTAATGGTTTGCTGTTAGTATCATGACAATTTTTCCAGCAGAAAACACTAATACATCATAGCTACTGTAACTAATTGCTGTCAACATTATATGTATTTTTATGTATCACATCTCTTTCCTATTAAAAATATAAAGTGTTAAGGTTTGTCTACGCAATAAGCAAAGGAAACAACCACAGTTAGGGCCACTGATGTCTAGTGATTTGAACAGTCAAGGCATCAGGTAGGGTGGCACAATAGCACAGTAGTTAACATTGCTGTCCTGCAGTGCTGAGGCCATGGGCTCAGTTCCTGCTATCTGCATGGAGTTTATGTCTGCCCTTGATTGTGTGAGTTACCTCCAGGTGGTCCTGTTGCCTCCCACAGACCAAAGATGCACTGGTAGGTTAATTGGGTTGTCTTAACTGGCCCTGGTGTGAGTGTGTGTCTGTTTTTATGTGTGCCCTGTGAGGGATATAAAGTGTGTATCCCAACATGCACCCGTTGCATGCCAGGATGGGCTATGGCACACCCTGCTATCCTGTACTGGATAAAGCAGTAAGAAAATGGATGGATAGGAGGTACCAATTGGAACAAACGTCTCTCAAGTGCTTGAGGAAGAGCTGTCCAAAGGTGAAGCAAGGCCTACAAAAGCTCTGGTGTGTGCTTGAGCACACTGCTATCAAACATCATGATTCAACTTGTCCCACAACTTGTCTAGTTGCGCTAACATGGGAAGAACAGGTTACAAGATGCTGTCCACATAGTGTTGAATGTCATTACCCTGCACATCAAGTTTTAAACAGCAATGAGCGTTAATCTCACTTTTCCTCTAACAGTGCAATCAAGATTAACAACATTTTCAAAGCTTAATTTTCCGTCATTTTCAATTAGTTAGTCTCTTTGGCACTGAAACATCAGAGAGAGTGTGAGGTTTTAGTCATGACAAGACCAACAATACTGTAAACATCAGTCCTGTTTCCAGTCCCAAAATGGTTATGAAGCAACTGTCTTGTTTTGGTGACACGTACCAAGATGTGGACAATCAGTAGCACTGCCAGGTATCCTAACATGGCTCTAATTAAAGAGAAATTGTTGTTGGGTGATATTTAAAAAACATACAATCAGTTACTGTTGTGGCTTTCCAGCATTCAACATTAAAATGCCCTTTTTCTCTGAACAATTGTCTGTTGTGGCATCTTGCAGATGTGTGGTAGACGTCAACGGTGTATTGTTTTTATAAGGATGTGGAATGCACAGTCACAATTGTGATTATGTATTGTGACATCCTCTCACCAAATGACAGTTCATGCACTCTTGGCATTTGTTAAACACCTTGGAGAAGGGAGGGTGGAACAACGAAGAATTGGTCAACCAATGAAGAACTGACTTCACAGGGCGTGGTGTCAATGTGATGAAGGACAAAGAGCAGACTCAGTGGGCGGCCAGCCTTGGTCCCACAGCAGACCAGGGCCAACAAGCTCTCTTCTCCACACAAGGAGCAAAAAGTAAATTAATCCGCCCCTGGTTTGTCGTTATTCAGGCCAAAATAAGGAATCTACCAAGGAAAAAAACAGAAAAATTCCTTAATTCATCAAGAAGCACGGCTCTGGAGACGTCAAACCTCCTGTCTAGACGCAAGAATGTCATTTGGCAGTATGGCCTCCAGGAACTAGAAAATAGAAATAGAAAATAGTAGAAAAATTTGGATCTCGCAAATTTGAATGTACTGTAGATGACCTGAAACCTGTTTACACAACTCTGACAAAATCATTTTCCAAACACCAAAACATACTCTAAGCATTTTTTTGTCATTCAGACTGGCAACAAAAAAAAAACTGAATGAAAGGCTTTTTTTGAATGACTTCCCTCAGGAAGATGTGATTGTTTTTTTTTCTTACTGTATACAGTATGTACTGTAGTAAAAGAGCTAATGTCTATTTTAGAGAAAACTGACATCGGTATCTATTCATGCAATCTAGTTTCACAGCATTTTCCAGTTTGCATTTTCCAATGCAAATCAGTTAGTCTCTTTGGCACTGATTCATCAGAGAAAATGTGAGGTTCAATTTTCTTATTGAACAAATATGTAGGTTCAATATTCTTCATTCTTCCTTTTGCTGAGAGAAAGTTAAAAATAGGAATGGGAAACATGTTGGCCCAATAACAAGGTTATTGCTGCTCTTGGGCATTAAACAAAAAACTGAATGCAGTAATGTTAGATCTCAGAAATCATCATGTTCTTCATGAGCCAGATTTTGTATGTGAACCTGGAAATCTGGAAGATATTGATATCCGAGATCTGCTGAACTGACAATTGACCGAGAGTATGACTCAGTTGCTAATATCAGTGCTGGCTGAGCAAAGCATGTATTGTACAAGGGGTTCTTGTCACACTGTCAGACGCAGAAGGTGCCAGATTGCAATAAGATGACAACCCTGTCAAGCCAATGTAGAAAGTGCATATCCTGTGTGTGGTGCCGAAATTTCTGTGGAGTGAAATTTCTTTTCGCTTTTATCATTGAGCAATGTTGCTTGCAAAACTATCCTCTCCACTATAATATGGATTAAAACCAGATTGCGTTCCTTGTTGATGGATGACCATACTGAGCAAACTGAAAAAGAGTTACAGATGTCGTATGATGAAGTTATCAAAAATCAGTGTGTTTCCACTCCCCCGCTCTGCCCTGTACTGAACTGAATGTCACTCAGCAATCTATAAATCTGCGTGGAAGAGGAAGCAGCTGCAAGTAAAATCCCAGACATTACATTGGCGGAAATCCTCAGGTGGGCAATTGTTACTGATATTAATTTTTGGTTATTCACATTGTGCCCTGTTTCAAGACAATGTTTCCCTAAAGATTACAAGCTTTAGCGTACTCTAGCATTTCCCCATAAACACTGTCCATTATGATTTAGTCCTATTATTTCTTATCTGTTCCCTGTATGGTGCTTGGTGGAAGAGCCATGCTAAAATGAAAAGAAACTGGGATTCAGTGATTTTTTCATAATGCAGTCCTTCTGTCTTGTGGCTGTCCTTCACTTTCTGCCTGCAGTCTGACATGGGAATTCACACTCTGGCAGATGTCATAACAGATAAGTATTATTGCACATTCCAGGGTCTGCAACTACACTATGAATTACCACAAACTTCTCTCTTATTTTTAATTTACATTTCAGTTTCGACAAGGACCAGAACAGGAGGACAAACCTCTTCACTTTACATTACTTTCTGAGATTTTCATGCAAAGCACTGGGAATCAGTGCTCACTGGAATAGAGACATGCCTACAGTAAATAGGACACCTCCTGCGATGCTGTATACTCTGGAATAATCTGATTTGATTATATATTTTAATTTGGAACAACATCAAACTGATCTTCAAAAGCCTGCACTTCTAGTTGATGAAAATGAGGGTTAGCATTTGATGAGGGCTTTGGGGATTAGGGTACAGGGTCCTGGGAGAAAATGGGGTCACTTTTTATGTTGTATTTGATAGCAAAACGATTCCTATATTTTCCCATGGGAAATGAAATGCTTATTTTTGCTTAGGTTTAGATTGTGCATCTGATGTGAAATTTAATGTCCATGAAATATTGCATGTTGATATTTCCACGTGTTTCATGTGTTACATCACAGGACTGCATTTCAATACCATACACTTACTGTATCACGTGGATCAGATGAAACCAGGAGGAAATTGTGTGGGTTCTCTTCCTAGCATTCAGCGGGTGAGGAGTACCAGGCAGTTAATTACAGTGAAACTTTTAAAACCATCAACTACTTTGATAAGTACAAAGACAAACAATAATAACAATTCCTTACACTTACTGCATATAGAACTTTTCTGGACACTTAACACACAGAGCTTTACAGATAATGGGGACTCCCCTCCACCACTTCCAATGTGTAGCCCCACCTGGATAATGTGACGGCAGCCATAGTGTGCTCATCACACACCAGCTATCAGTGGGGAGGAGAACAGAGTGATTAAGCCAGTTGTTAGATGGATATTTTTATGAGGTCATTAGTGGTAAAGGCCATGGAGAAATTTGGCCAGGGCAAAGGGTAACTCTCCTGCTCTTTGTGAGAAGTGGCCTGGGATTTTTAATGACCATGAAGAGTTAGAACCTCAGTTTTACATCTCATCAAAGGACAGCGCCAATATGTTGGATTTTTTTACAATATTGTGTTCCCCATCACTATACTGGGATTATTAGGACCCTCACAGACCACAGGGTGAGCGCCCCCCTACTGGTCCCACTAACACCTCTTCCAGCATCAACCTTAGCTTTTCCAGGAGGTCTCAGATCCAGGTGCTGGACAGACTCATACCTGCTGAGCTTCAGTGGGTTGCCAGTTATGAGTTGCAGGGTTATATAGCTGCTGGTGATATGATCCAGTAGAATCAGGAAATATCAGGTCTGATGGTAATGGTAAACCTTTGCTCTTACCAGTAAGATGACAGTTCTATTGTCTACATCGCTCTGAATTTAAACTCAATGTATCTGTCTTTGTAAAGATTTTGGAAGACATGAATCAATCCCAGCATCATGATTGAAAACAGGCAGCCCAGAATCAAAGTGGTTTCACATTTATTGCAGATTTCTAGATCACATGGTCTTACCCAGAGTACATTCCTGAGTACGTTTCCAGTCTGACTGTGTTTAAGTAGCCTTGCCAGCTGCACTGACTCTCACAGATTGTTCACACATTTGTAAGCTACTTTATAGCAATTGATTCCACATCTGGGTTTGGAATTAGGCCAGTTCAATTCTTTCCATATTTTTCAGTGTCACTTTGAAAAAACACATTTTTATTATGTTTTCTTTTGCCTTTCATTCCTGTGCATCACATACCAGCTGGAGAAATTACAGATGTTACATAATCATTCCCAAACGGGTTTTACAACTTGGTGGCAAAGCGGTTAGTATTAGGCTGGGGTCCCGGGTTCAATTCCAGAGACTGGGTGCTATCTGTATGGAGTTTGTATGTTCGCTCTGTGTTCACATGGGCTCTCTCCTGGTGTTCCAGTTTCCTCCCACAGACAAGAGACATACTGGTACTTTAACTGGCCTCTGGGAAAACTGGTCCTGGTGTGAGTGTGTACGTGTCTGTAGTGGTGTCTATGTGTGCTGTTTGATGGATGTATCAGGATGTATCCTGTCTTGCGCTCATTGCTTGCTGGGACAGGCCCTGGCTCTCCCATGACAGTGAATGGGATGAAGCAGTTAGAAAGTGGATGGATGGATGGATGTGTGGCTTTTCAGAAGAATATGTGTTGAAGCATGATTCATCCAGTCTGGGATCACTGGAGTAATAATACATGTATAGTAGTTGAGGGAGGTTTGTAAAAACACTCCATGCTGAATAGAAAAGTGAACACATCATGAAGAACTTTGAACAAGAAATTGCCACTGGCACTGCAGCAGACAGAATACAGTTAAATAGAAAGTGTGGATTTTAGGAAGTAAACACTGAATCAAAATCTATGGAAATAATACTGAGGTTTAGAAGGCTAGCTTAGACAGAGGCTTAGAAGTCTAGTGCAGGCACCTCCAGAACGTTCTACAGAAGCTGTTGTTTTCTCCTCCTAGTCTGCATGTCAGTGTCATTTGTCTTAATTGTCCACCACTGGAACAAGTCAACCTTTTGCTCTGAATCTTTTCTTAATGCAGGTCAGTTTCACAGTGACTCAACTGCAAATGAAACATGCAATGATTTCTCAACATCTGGAACAAATCGGTTCCCCTTTAAAGGCCTGTTTCCTTTGTGAAAGATAATATTGTGGAAGGGTTTATCTAAATAACATAAATATGTGCAACATGTTCCCAGATCAAAAAGACCATACTGACATGTATTTAATCTTGACAGACATTCTTCTCATTCAAGTTTCATTAAGCCAATAAAAAACAACACATTCAATCATCATTAGACATATATTTACGACAACCAGAGCAAATCCAAGATGGCTTATAGACATATTACTTTACATAGAAATTGCTGTTTCGAATAAGGGTTTCCTCTGGAAAGAAATGCAACTGTGCATGTAGTAGCGATTGTTGATGCCTGTGATTAGGTAAGCTTGTAAAATGTGGTTTTAGAGCTTACTGCATAGGCATACAAAGATGTTAACCTAATAGTTCCTCAGACTGGTTTATTACATAATAATAATTGCATACATTGGTATGCTGCTTTTCATTCTAAAGGACTTTAAATATAGTACAGGAAAGTATTGTATGTAAGTACAACACCTACAGTACCTGAGAGCTGTGCAGCAGCCCCTCTATGCAGAAGGTTAAGTAAAGAAGGGAAAAATTGCTTGTCATGGGATCTTTAATTAAATAGTCAGGAGTGTTCCAGGTCACTATACTGGGGTATTTGGTTGGAAATTGTGTCACCAGAGAAGAGGGAGCCTCCTACAGGTCCACTGGAATCTTTTCCAGCACAACCCTGTTTTCCTTGAAAATCTCCCATTCCAATACGAACCAGACCTGTTAAAGGGTAGAAGAGACTTTTGAGAACACCAAATTCCCAGACATAAATAAGAACTGTTAAAGACAAAAATCCCAAGTAGTTCATTTATTTTTTCGTACCTACACATCAAATAATCCATCATCATCATTTTACACTCCCTGTTTTGAAAGCATGGGATTTAGGATTAAAATTTGTTATCTTATTTAGGAATAAACTATTGTGTAAATATTCCCTGGTTCAACTTCTTTTAATTCAGCTCCAACTTTATATACTGTGTATTGTATTAAGTATTAAGATAATTTCTTTCAATTTTTGGAAATTACAAAATGAAAAAAATGTCTTTCTCTTTTCTAACTTAATATTGAAGACTACTAAGGATAATATCTGTTGCTGTAAATTCTACTACAAAACTAAAGACAAATAAATGAAATATTTTGATTGTATAAGTGGAAGTACCCTTGGCAGCAATTACGGGTAAGTCTCCTTGCAACTTTGCACACCAGTTTGCCCATTATTTGGCAGATTAGCTCAAACTCTCACATGCTGTCTGGGGATCTCTTGTGGATGGCAGTTCCTAAGTCTTTCTATGGATCCCTAATAGGATTCAATTCAGTATATTGACAGGGTCATTCGAGGGCATTCCTTTTCCTTTTCTTATCTCACTCCAGTGTAGCTTTGGCCTTGTGCTTTGGGTCACTGTGCTGAAGAAAGATGATTTTTTTATATGTTTTAAGTCTGAAGCAGGTTTCCTCTAATACTTGACAGTTCCTTGCTCCCTCTATGTTCCCATCAGTCTTGACAAGCTTCCCAGTCCGTGTTGAGGAGAAGCAGAACTATGACATTATGCTGCCACCATGCTTGACAGTGGGGGTGGTTTTGATTGAGTGATGCCCTATGTTGTGTTTGTGTCGGATGTAATTAATTCTATTTAGACCACAGAGTTCCTCATTATTGTCTTGTCGGACCTCAAAACCCTTTTTACCATGTTTGCAGTATCACATACAGGTCGGTGCATGAGTTTGGATGATTTTTCAGTTCCATACAAGCCCCCAACGTGCAAAGTTACCTGGATATTGTTGACCCATGGACATTTTGTCCCATCTCTGCCATTGAACTGTGGCATCCCTAACCAGTTTCCTCCTTGCCAGACTCAATGGTATGGAGTACACACCAAGAAATGATAATGTTGTGTTTAGTCACTCACGTAGAACGTCCAGATCTTTTTGGAGTATTTTTCACAACTTGAGGAATGACATTTTATCAAAGCTGTGGTCTGGATTTTTTCTCTTGAAAGTAATTAAGGTAATGTCCATTTTATGTAATGTCCAAGTAGTTAAAGTAATGTCCATTTTAAACATTTTTGGATGTTTTCTGTGTAAAAATATCTACTGTACATACTAAAGAAGGTATAAATGTCTGCTGCATGATATTGCATGATATTCTACATAAGAGGTTCAGCCAAAAGATAAACTCAGTCAGTTGTATACACATCCGTTTTGCAGGACTGCGGTAAACCCAAGTCTAAGCCACAGCAGTGAAAGACAGGATACAGTACATCGTGGACAGGGTGCCAGCTATTGCTGAGCAAATACAGTATGCACACAAATGACAACACCTTAGAGACACCAGTTAACCTAGGCAGCATGTCCTTGGGACTGTATAGGAGGAAACAGGAGCACCCTGAGTGAAAATCAGTACTTCTGCTTGATACATTTTCTAAATGAAATTCATGTTCCCACTCCCAATTTTGGGGACCCATACTTTTCATTGCAGCTGAGGTCTTTACTGAAACTAATGCTTAACTTAACTAACAAGTTACCTGGTTAGAAGAACCCTTGCAATGTATTTCTTCTGCTGAAAGTTTAGAGGGGTCTTGATTAAGTAAGTCATACTTCAGAAACACAGTTAACCACAGTTAAAAGCCATCCTCTTATGTTTAGGAACTGAAAACAATTAAAGAGTCCAACTAAACCAATTATTTTATCTACTGTACTAAAGGTTAACTTGTTTAACAGGGTGTTCAGGTGGAAAAATAACCAGCAGGTACTGTACTGTATGTGGGACACCTGGACGAGGATCGGGGACCCCTTATTTATTCCTTGATGAGGTTATACAGTATAAGGCATATTTTCCAGGTTTACATTTTCTTTGCTTCTTTTGGTAGTTTAACAGTTTTTGTCATGCTTCACATACATCCTGATTTATCTGTGTTATACTATCCTCTGTTTTTACCGTAGTATACCACATTGTAAAAGAGTGGTTTTGATGCATCTGGTTCTGCCTACACTGTGAACCATTTGCATGCTAGAGAGCCTGGTTTAGTTTATAAACAACAGACAGCTCTTTGGTTTGACAGCTTTAACAGTTCACGAAATATGAAAAGATCTTTGATCAGCGTCTGCAAAAAACTATTTTCAGAAGTTCAATGCTCTGGAAGGAAATACTGAAACATCATGGGAAATGTCCAAATCTGTTTTTTGGGCTGCAAAAGGGAGTGAAGAGGAGAGAATTTAAAAATAACTTCCACTGGAGCTGCACCTCTCTCTCACAGGGTAGATATGCAGTATTTTGCGATCACCATGAAGAAACGTTCTGTGGCCATTCTGTCTTAACCAGATACTTCCTTTCACTCACATTGTTCCTGAGAATTTGCAATAAACTAGATTTTATGAATGAATAGTAGAAGACATAATAACCTTAAAGCTGATTGGAAGACTTTCTAACTACTGTACCCTTTATTTAAAACTACCGTAGATAGTGTTGGCATTTCTGAGATGTACAGTATCAACAGTAAAAAACACATAGCAACATTTACACAATTACTGTATGAAACAGAAACTTTGGGGTTTGGATCAGTGATTTGTTCCAGCTAACATATGTAAATGTCATCATTTAGAATTCTTGTTTTGACAGGAAGGAAGTCCAACTAACTTTTCTATGGCACCATGCCTCCCCTCAATATCTGAGATAACAGGAGATGACACTGTTATAATTTAAAGTTCTTCATTTAAATACTTAGCAATTTAAACTTCTTTTCTTTGGATCGCCCCAGCTAAAGAAATTGTAAAATCCTCTTAAAGATTAAGCTAGTTTCACAATGTGAAACTGTGGTGTGCTTGCACAAATATGTACTGTATGAAATTAAATGTTTCTATTTAACTGCATCCTGCATAGATCAGTGCTAATCAGACAAATTATATAGATATTTCCCAGAACCAAACAAAGTTGCATTCCTCAGATTGTTTTCTGTTTGGAAATCATGTTGTTTGCTTGTTTTAAAAAGAACAGATTCCAGGATTTCCTCAGCCTTTGTTTTTAATCAGAATTCTAAATAATAAATGGAGGCCATTTTAAAACACTCTCTGAACATTAAAACACTATAATGTGATCACTGACTCGTGAATTTAAAGTGTTAGAGATTACAATTTGCAATGTAAATGGAAACATAGACTAAACACATCTAACTAATACAGTCCCAGTATTATAATAGGGGTTTTACAACATTGCAGGTTCTAATTGTTCGATTTGTTTGTAATTTATAATCTAATACTAAAAAAGAAATGCATGTCATGGTCACATACTGTATGAATCCTGTTTTTTGAGTTATCCACTGGAAACAAATGATAGCAGAGGTAGTTGCAAAACCTTTACATTTAGGTATGAAACATTTGAACAAAGCATGGTCTCTGTTACTGTCACAGTTTAAGCTTAATCACTTAATCACATTAAGCAAAATATAATTACATCAGACCTTCAATTACTATAGACCTGGGGGAATAAATGTAAATCCAAAAGTCAAAGCTCTGAAATGTATTAACTTGTTTCTGAAGTTGTGTATTCATCTTTTTTCGTGTTTCAAAATACTGTGCGTACATAATCTGATTTTGTCGTATTGTACCAGAAGGTGGCAGCACCTCACAACAAGCGGAATAAAAATAGCGCAGAGATGAATGATGATTTATTTAAAGTATATGAAGTGTTATATTATTGCATTTCCAAAGCTAGGATTTTGCATGCAAGATGTTAAAACCTATTAATTAAAGAGGTCAATTATCTTTTTTTAATTTTAAGGCATGAATCGGTACTGTAGTATATCACATGTACACAATAATAATAATTTCTTACACTTACTGTATATAGCACTTTTCTGGACACTCCACTCAATGTGCTTTACAGGTAATGGGGACTCCCCTCCACCACCACCAATGTGCAGCCCCACCTGGATGATGCAACGGTAGCCAAAGTGCACTAGTACACTTATCACAATTTTGATTATGATATACTGTATTAAAGACGTTTGCCACATCCTTGTCATAATTGATTAAACTTTTATTACATGCAAGAAATGCCTAAGACCTGATACATACCATGTACCAGCTAAAAAACAAGGTTTTCAGTCTTCTACTATATCATTTTGGATTTGTGCAAGCTGAGTTTTGCTTGCGAGAGAAGAAGCGTCTCAGCAGAAGCATCCAGGTCTTTTGGTTGCATCCAGTTAAAAGAAAAAAAAACACATCTTAGAGATCATCAATCAGCATCATTTATGATTCAGAATAAATGACCTGTTTTACCAAAAACACAGTGCAAACAAACAAACCCTCTCTGTCCAGAGAACTGATCTTATCAAGATTCCTTTTTGAGATAATGCTAAACAGGGCACACATCCTGAATGAAAATCAGCAACCAGTGGAAGAGAGCTGTTAAATGCTTCCAGATTTTTTAGGAAAAAAAAGCCTATTATAGGTTTATAGTATAGCGTGGGACTATTAATGATTCAACAAATACTAAATCTATTCACTAATTTCTTAAACACCAAAATCAATCAAAGATGTGTCTTTAGCTGGCCAAGAATCTAACAGGAATCCCTGGAAGACAATTAGTTAAATAGAAGCAACATCTCTGAACACGTCCCTAGAAAGAACTCAACTGTCTAAAGCACCTTTTTATAAATATACTACATTGGCAGTGGTGGGATTCAAACCCACGCCTCCAAAGAGACTGGAGCCTAAATCAAGTGCTTTAGACCACTCGGCAAAACTACCTCTCAACTATACCTTTACTTGTTCCTTTGCAGCCTACACACGCTGACACAGCTACCTACTTGAACTTCCTTATAAAGGATGTAGGGACTGCTCAGAATGGCCAGTTGACTAATTCGTTGGCCAAGGAGAATGCAGTCTCCCAAGCAGTTAGCTCAGACCACGCACTCATGTAAAGTATTAATGAGGTGGAGATTTACCATGCTCCACAACTTCATTAACTTCTTCCATCCATGAATCCATTTTCTAACTACTTCTTTCAATCCAGGGTCACAGGGGAGCCAAAGTCTATCCCAGCAAGCAACAGGCACAAGGCAGGATAGACCCAGGACAGGGCACCAGCCCATCACAGGGCAGACAGACACAAACACGTACACAGTCACAGCAGGGCCAATTTCCCAGAAGCCACTTAACCTATAGCCATACTGTATGTGGGAACCTCCCCAAAAACAGGGAGAACTTACAAACTCCACACAGATAGCACCCCAAGAATCGAACCCTAGGCCGCACTACTGCAAGGCAGCAAGGCTAACCAATGTGCCACCATGTCCTCTGTTTGTCTTTTTAATTTCTTAAGAATAGAAAATAATGAAATCATACCAGTAACAACACTTTTCTTTATTTAAATCAACCACTTTGTGTAGTAATTCAACACTTTAGTTTTGCAGTTGTTTGGTCTTATATATACATAAATATCTGATATGATGATAATCGCAATATACTGTAGTACCATCAACCAGTAATACAAGCTTCCATACGATGATTTCTATACTCTGTTGCACAAAACTATGACTAAAATATAGGACTTTACTGCAAATTAATCATTCAAAACTGCGCCCGAGGCCTTTTCCTCTCTTAAAACATCTATACATTTCCTGATGACTGTGGCCTGTCGGATCTTATTGTCATTTGACTCCGATTTGAGTAAAATCCCTCTAGCACTGCCCATGTGCTGTCAAGATTTATACTAAGCCTAACAGCATTAAACATCATTCTACATAGGCATCATTTAAGTTGTCAGGACATGAGTCATGTACTGTAACTAATATTAGCAGTGAACCCCTAAATGTCAAGATCAGCCAGATCATCATGAGGAAGGATCCAGAGTTTAAAATTTACTATTAAAACTCGGTCCAATAATTACTTTGGCTACTGAGAATCTAAAAAACCACCTGGAACGTTTTGCTGTTGAATCACACTTTTGTCAGGGCTTGGTAATACAGTATGCTTATATAATATTGCTTAATATGGTAATTAAATATGCTTATTTAATGTTATTTTTGGTTTGTTTGCCAGCCTAGGAATAAGAATTTGGAGCCCGATGCAAAATAAATTGAAGAACATCAATTAAAAGTCTTTAAGCTAATATACAGTACTTTTTAAAATTATGATTATTATAATTATTTAAATATGTAAAGAGGAAACAAAAATATTAACACAGACACAAGAAAATTAATTCACAAATATCATCTGCTTTTAAAAAAAACTTTATTAATAGATATACTTGTTGTAGCATAGTCTCTCCTGTCCAAAGGAAATTAAAGTATATTTCCTGTTCACCAGGACTTCCAGAGATAACTTTGTCCGAGCAAGTCCTTAAAGTTCATAAGAAAAGTTTTATTCTGATTTAATTTAATATAACTTGTTATAATCTTTTGCTATTCATTCCACTTGGCCATGTTATAAATTGCAGCCTATTTTATGTAAAAGACAAATATCAAGTTTCCAGATCTTGACAGGAGGGATTGGCTTTTTATGCCATAGTTTCATAAGGTTGAAAAAGTTCATGAATAAATTACAGACAAGCTTCCCCAGCACTGCTGTACAACTTACAGTATATCATGTAATTCAAGAAAACACAAGCCTTTGACACAAAACATATTAACAAACCTTATCAGAAAGCTATTTACCCCGAACTTCCATTTGAATGAAACTTGCAAAGAAAGAATTATTATAAAATTAAATCCTTTTATCCATGTTCAGGATGATGGAAACTTAATACTTCACTTCTTTTTGAAGTGTGCAATACCTAAGGCTCTTTTAAACTTAAGGAGGGGTGATAATGATTAGTTTAAAACCTCAGATTGTAACAGTCATTACAATTAAACTGATTTAAAGAATAAATAATAAATCAAGATAACTACCCTGGACTGATTATAAAATTAAACCCCCAGATTATTAGTGAGAGACGCATTTTCCAGTTGTGTTGACAGATTTGTCAGGGGGATGAATCTAAAACTCCTGCTTACCTGTGAATGATCTTCAAGTATATCCTACTGCTTTTTTCTTTGTGCTTTAGAAACACTCAGCGGCTAATAAACTGAATCCATACACCAGCAATTATCTGCTCATTTTTGTGTAAGCATGTTGCTCTTCACATTTGGCAAATCCTGGCACCAAAAATAATTAACTGAAATAATAAGAGCTGTATGTGATTCTAAGACAAACAGGTGTTCTTTACATGTTATTTAATATACTGTTGAGAGGCACTAAAAACAGATAGTATTGGAAGATTCCTCTCAGTATATTTACTTGAGTCTCTTCCTTTCAGAATATAAACATACAGTAGAAACAAAAGTACTGTAGCGTTTCATTTCTCACATGGTTTTGAGCACCATACATCAAATTTATTCTGAAAAACTTAAAGATACAGACACAGAGTATGTTTCTTTTAGTGCAAAAAGTGACAGACTGAAAAGATGAAAGGCATCTCCTGTTTTCACTGTCTGCTATACCTAAAGTTTGGATTGGCACAGCTCTTACACTCTCAAGGCAAATTAACCTTAACAATACAAGTGGTGGCTGGAGCCAGTAATGTCTGTTCTGATGGTTTCTGAGTCTCAACTCCCACCCATTCATTAAAAAGTTTCAGAAACTGGCTATCCTACAATTCACTTAACCCACTAGAGACTTTGTCTCATTTTAAATCAGGGGATTCCTTGAAGGGCCTAGTTTCTTGCTTATTGTTACAACCTGAGCAGTCGTTTCAAAACAGAACCTTAGTATTTCCTTAATTCGGCTTACAGTATTTACATTTTTTTAACTTTATTTATATCTTCTGTTGTTGAGTACTCAGAACGATTCACTTCATTAAACTTAGGTAGATAGAAAAAGGGAAGACACTAGACTCTCCAGAAATTCTGTTCGAGACCCTTGATTTAAATGCAGTTGATGTTTCAACTTAATATTATGTGAGAAAAGGAAGAAAAGCAACAGCTCAGTAATAAAAAAGAATTACAGCAAATAAGAGTGAGAAAGATGCCTCGGGACATATACTGCTAATGTTTCAAATGTATAAAGAGGCTAGTCAGATACAAGTAGACACAATGTCACTTACTGTAAGTTTTTAATTTTCTTGGTATTATCTGTAAAGTATCACGTTTCAGAGGAAACTTAAGCTTGGAGAAACGTTTGAGGGAATCTAGGTGTTAGTTTTTTTTTGTTAGTCATGTCACAATCAGGCACAATGAAAAAAAGATGGCAAACTTATTATTGTAAACTTGCTCAACGTTTGGCATTTCACCCAGTTTTTTCATCGTGTGCCTTCTTTAATTGCTCCCTGCTTGTCTCTTGATACTTTACCATCATTTCATTACCATTTTTTTCTTTCTTAGGACAAGTAAATCAGCGATTTGGTGAATAGGAGTTTGGGGTCGCAGGGGGGGAGCGTCCCCCATCCCAGCAGAAAATAGACACACGTCGGGGTACTGTACATCCTAGATGGGAAGGGAAGATGTCCGTTGCAGGGCAGACACAGGCATGCACACATGCTCACAACTAGGCCAATTTTCCCAGAAGCCAATTAACCTACCAGTATGTCTTTGAACCGCTGGAGGAAACCGGAGCACCCGGAGAAAACCCATAGGAACACAGGGAGAACATACAAACTCCACACAGATAGCACCCCAGGTCCAGAGCTGAACTCGGGGCCCTGATGCTGCCAACCAGTGTGTCACCACGCCACCCTTTATATATACAGTATATTATAAATGCATATATGTGGATCAAGCAGAAGCTTCAAATCCTGGTCCCAGAGATTCATCTGCCTTGCTGGCTTTCTTTGCAGCTGAACCAACAGGCTGTTTGATTAGGCCTTTTGCAAGTTTTGTTTGCCAATCAAAGAGTGGAGATTTTAAGTGACTTAAGAAAAGCATTTTAAACAGGCAACGTCCTATGTGTTAAGGGACTAAAAGCAATTATGGAGTCCAAATTAAGCCCATTATTATGTCTACTGAGATTTCAATTATGTGTAACCAAGTGCCAAAGTGGAATAAAACACAGCAGGTGTGGGTCCCCGGGTACAAGAGTAAGTACTGATCTAACGTATTCCCACAGTGTAAAAATGGGAAGATGTACATACTTAGACATTGTGAATCTACAGCGAAGAAGAATGAGCAACAGCACTCTCTGCCATAAACATTCAGAAGAAGGTGTTTTTATATCTTTGAAAAAATATCAATGGCATTCTGATCCTGTGACATTTTCGTTTAAAAATAATTAGTAAATCATAGATGATATTCTAAGAGTTTATAAAGTCAGTCGAAAGCAATAAATCTGTTGAAATGAAAAAAACTTACTAAGGATGATCTAATCATAATAAAAGCATGATGTTATTTTTAAAGGCAAGAAATTGTCCTTGACAATCATCAGCTATTCATCAGGTAAAAACCATACAGTACTATACTCATTGTTGATAAAATGTGAAATATCTACAGTGAATTCTGATTTATACAGTTTTACACATTTAAACACATTTGAGTTTTGTGGGAAAAGCAATAAAGTGTTTTCTATCTTTTCAATGTTGAAAACCCAGTTTCCATTTAATTCAATGTCAATGCAATCCTGACATGACAACACAAGTTTCAAATAAAAGCAAGATTCCATTACTGCATGTCTTCCGTTTTTTCTCAGCAAACATAATCATAACCAGAGCAATTTCCACCGTCCAGGTACCTGGTCATCAAGGATGGCTATGACTTTAGACAGTGTGAAACTGAGGTTTTCCAAATTTCTGAAAGAGCAGGTACCAATTTATTCTCCCGTTTATATACAGTAACATATCTCCACCACACACAGTACACCTGAATCAACATTTGCTGCATTAGTTAGCATGTTATAAAAGCTACAGTAACAATAATGTATGAAAGACTGTGCACTTTCATAATTTCAACTGTATAATATTCTATTGTGCTTTTAATAGAATCCTGCTGTGCACTTTTTGTATATTTTGTGATGGCTCCGGGTGGATATCTGATTGTTATCCTTATGTCTCTCTTCTGCTGAAATATGAGTATATCTGAGTCTTGTTTTAGGACTGTACAGCTATGCTGTCATACCACACTAGAAGTCTCACCAGGCCGAGCAGGAATAACTCAGGAAATAATACAATTTAGAACTACATGTGTTGATCAGGTGGTGGTGTGTGGCACTGAAAGAATACAAAGTAATGTATAGAAGGGGTTAAAATAGATAAAACTGAATGAGTCAACCATTTACTTATTCATAGACAAGAGGCTTTGTCTGGTCAAATTTCATTGTTGTTAATTATAAACTAAGTGTGGATAAGAGAAATATTCAATCATACAACCATTTTTGGAGGGAATGCAAGCATGATGGTAACCAGTACTGAGTTTTTTTATAATATATATTGTTCTGGTGTATTATGCAATTGAAGTTACAGTTTATAAAACATGCCACTTCTAATTTACAAATTAGAAAGCAATGGTAATTAAATTTATACCTGGAAAGCATTACAATAACTGAGAACATAATGAGATTATATGTCCTGGCACTACTCATTACTTTTAATGCATTAGGTATTTCCTGTATTATTCTTTTTAAATGAAATTAAGATCAGACAACATGAGACTTAAAACACCTTTTGTAACTGGCCATAAAAGAGTTTGTAAAGTGCCCATAACTGATAAGAATTGTTTAACTAGCTAAGTCTAACATTGCCTTCTACTGTTATCAATAGTGTCCTGTACAAATTATAATAAAATGAGCACAGTCACACATGCTTTGTTGTTATGTAAAACAGTGCACATTTGTCATACCTAAGAATATGTCAGTCAAACCTGCATACCTCAGACAAAACATTTAGTAAAGTAACCATTGCTTTAATTTGATTGTGAATTTCTTCAGATCATATCCTTATGTATAAAATATGATTAGTGAAGTGTGTGCTGACTGAGGGTTCTGCTGCTCCCAGTCTTATTGCATGGTGCATGGTGCTTCTGTCATAGATGTCTGATTCTTGTTCAAGGGCCCATTGGAAAGATACTTGGTACCTCTGAAGGTAGAGAGTGGGAGAGTGGAGCAGTGGGGCAAAATGTTGTATTATACATTTCTGTTCTAGCAGTTTTGAAAATTCAAAACTACTAAAAACTTGTTACACACAGTGCAATAACCAGACTTTAAGCTTCATTATTTCATCTTTACGTTTTTTAAATAAATGTCAAATATTTTCTAGTGACAGAAACAATTAATCACTTGAATGCTTTTTTGTTTTGTCTGTATTTATTTTCAAATCAAGCATGGTCGAATAATTGTGTCTTCGTCATTTGACGTAATTGATGCCTGAAACTGGCAGAGATACAGTATGACTAATGATGTGACTAATGGCTTTTACAGAGTTTTCAGATGAACTGAGTTTTACAGAGTTTTCAGTCAACGGTTCATTATTTTTAAATAATATTATTTCATTTGAGGGCAAGAGTGTTTAACAGAACCAATCAAAATGACAAAAGTGCGAGATGTACTCTTTTTTTATGTGACGTAGATGTTTTTCATAATTATAGCCTGAGGATGAGCCTCAATACTGAGACATAAGATAAACACCAACAGAGACTGAAGCGTTAAACATTTTTTGTTCACTGAATGGTGATATACTGTACCACTTTAGCAAACTGAAGTTAAATTGTACAGTTCAGTAGTTTGCATTGACAATCAAGCATTTTAAAATCTATCTCGCTTGTAACAAAGTGTAAACTACGGACTTGATTCCTATAAAAATGTTAAAAACTGTACAGTGACAAATGTGATAAATACTCTAGTCTCTTTCTCTCTTTTTCAATTTTAATAATAATAATAATAATAATAATAATAATAATAATAATAATAATAATAATAATAACTGCTTATACTTATATAGCGCTTTTCTGGACACTCCACTCAAAGCACTTTACAGGTAATGGGGACTCCCCTCCACCACCACCAATGTGCAGCATCCACCTGGATGATGTGACGGCAGCCATAGTGTGCCAGAACGCTCACCACACATCAGCTATCAGTGGAGAGTAGAACAGAGTAATGAAGCCAGTTCATATATGGGAATTATTAGGAGGCCATGATTGGTAAGGACCAATGGGAAATTTGGTCAGGAATTGGCCAGAATTTTAATGTTTAAAGAATCCACTGAAACGTCTTACCATTATACTCTTTGTACTTTAGGCCCAGTGTCAAGGACTGAAATTACAATTAAATTTTCATAACATTTCTATAGTTAAGATCTTCTAAAGCATCATGACGAATACTAGTTCAATGTCTAAAAGCTACCTCATGGCCCATAAATACAATCCCAAAATAAATAGCTGCCACTGTAATAAAATCTGCTCTCCTTTACCTTTCCAACCTAAGTGAATGCACTGTCTTAATGTAATTATTTCAGTGGGATAGTCACATGAAGGTTATTGACACTGTCCCTACAAAAAGCATTGTGATGATACCAGAATTTCCAGTGGGTTTTCAGGATGGATTGAGCTAGCAGTGCCTTTGTGGGCTTTTGACACAGCGTGAAATAGAAATAAAACAAAGAAACTGATGTAACAGTCAGAGCGAGAGAGCACTTCAACAGCAGAGCACAGCGACAAACTTCCACCATTTGCTCTGCCCTCAGCAACACTCCCTCAGTATTGTCTGAAATAGCAAGAGGATATGTCAGACAACTTCATAAGTAAATACAGTAAGTAAGCTTGCGTTATTAAGTAGGGCTAGGTTATTAACATAATGTGATTCGAAAAAGTAGAGGCTACGCAGCCCATTTAGATCATTTGGTTATTAGAAACTAAAGGATGTGAGATCATCTTCCAATCACTTCTTGACACATTACAGGTAAGTGAATTCACCAATATGTCTAGGTACCTTGATTCATAATCCTATAGCCTTGTATATAACGTGCTTCCAGGTTTTAGCTTTGAATGCACATTACTGTAGTTTCCGCTTGTGTTCTTTAGCTTAAATTTTACTGTAGATTCTGAAAAGCCCTGGGTTGACTTTGTCAATGCTCTTGAGGATAGTAAACTGTTGAATAAGGTTCCCTCATACTCTCCTCCATTGAAGACTAAAAAGATTAAGTTTTTAGTCTATCAGTGTAAGATTATTCCTGTGTGCTTGGGAATGTATCAGGTCACTCTACTCTGATCTAATTCTAGAGTAAAAATACCCTTTTTGTGAGGTGATGACTAAAATTGTGTACAATATTCAAAATGAGGTCTTACTAGTTATCCATCCATTTTCTCACCACTTTATCCTAAACAGGGACACCAGTCCATCACAGGGCAGACTGACACTTACACCAGGGGCAGCTTTTCCAGATGGCAATGAACCTACTGTACCAGCATGTCTTTGGACTGTGGGAGGAAACTGGAACCCATATTGATAAAAACATAAGCTATGTTTTTATTGATATGTCCCAACATTATTTACTTTTTTTTTGCTTTCCCACATTGTCTAGGACAACTGGAAATGATATGTCAACATAACAGCTAAATCTTTCTCATAAGTATGTTTGTTTAATAAGAAAGATTCTTTAAGCTCTTTATCTCCCATGTTATATTTAGTTTGCTTATATGAACTGTTTGCAAAACCCTTCACATTAAACTTCATCTGTTCTGACTAAATGTTGTACAATCCTTTTAATTTCCTTGATTGCTTTTATGTTTATGCTAATCTTTTTCTATGTTGCTACGTTCTACGAACACCTACTGTAACTTCCTTACTACCAGAAAATAGATCATTGACATAAATTAGAAAGAATGGTGGTCATAATACAGATCTCTCTGGTACTCCACCATGCCTTCAGGATGTCCATCCATTTTCTAACTGCTTCATCCAATTGAGGGTCACAGGGCAGAGGCTATCCTGGCAAGCAACAGGCACAAGGCAGGATACACCCTGGATGGGATGACTTGACGTGACTAACAGTAGAAAGGCGTAACTGTTGTTAGTCAAGTTCCCTGAAGTTGTTCCCTCTGCAAACAGTACATACCATGAAACCCATCACATTTGTTTTTGCCAGTTTGTGCCATTGAAGTGAACATTTGTGTTGTGTTAATTTCTGAGATATACAGTAGCTGCTTCTTCTTTCCAGGGAATGACTTCAGCTCATTACATGGCTCAGGAGAATCAAACTGGACTAATTTGTTTGTGCTACATTTGTGCTATTGAAAGTAGTGTTTGTGCTACTTTCCATCTCGAGTTATGGCACATTTTTGGGGGGTGTGACGGCCTTCCTACAATGGCCCTGGAGAACCAAAGAGGCATCCTTTGTTCTTGCAATGTTTGTGGTGTTAAAAATAGCATTTGTTCTGCTTTTATTTCCAGGGTACAAAAATACACATTTCATTAGTACACAGCAAAAATGATCAATTTCACTTTACTGTCCCAATACTAATACTTTTCATTGTATATCCATCAGTACTTGAAGCATCAATGCTATTGCGATCCTTCTGGTTTTTTCATGTTCTTCTCCTCATTCCACGTATTTGGGGAGTATGGAGCATCTCCATCTAGTTTTTTTTTTTCTTTGGTGTAGCAGGCAGAATTCCCCATTCCCCAGTCAGGATTGGTCATCATTTAGAGATGCATTATCTATTCCCTCTTCTTAAACACCTGGGGCAGTGCGGTGGCTCTGTGGCTAAGGATCTGCACCTGTGGCTAGAAGGTTGCTGGATAGTATCCCGTGGCCAGCAGAGGAATCCTACTCCATTGGGCCCCTGAGCAAGGCCCTTACCCCCACCCCCCCTTACTGCTCCAGGGGCACTGTATACAGTAAATGGCTGACCCTGCGTTTTGACCCCACACCTCTCTCCCTGTCTGTGTGTATGTTGGGGTTGGGGTATGTGAAAACACAAATTCCTAATACAAGAAATTGTAAATTGCCAATAAAGTGATCTTATTTACTTCTTATTTAAACCCCTCTGTGGGGAAGATCCACACTCTTGTAAGTAGCTCTTAAGGATAACCTCAAAAGTGAATTTAAAGTGACCTGACTGGTTTAAGGAAGTTAGACCAATGTCAGTGCTGGCCAAATCAATGAATACTGTATGAATGTCTCTCTTAAGATGGTCAGTAGTTGCACATGCATAGGGAGCTGGCATGGCAAAACCCTACCAAATATCGAGGTTATTTCTGTCAGTTAGGGTGATACAGCCCCCATATTGATGATGAGGAATCATAGCATGAAATTGTTACCATTTACTACACATCACCACACTTTACTGCAGGCATTTCAGCCATCTAGCATGAATCTGACTCAAGTGAGAGCATTTCATCTGACCAGATTCCATGTCATCAACAGCCATGTAACCATGCTAGGTGTTGCAAGGCAGTCGCAGAGAGCACAGCAGCTGATCAAACAGAGCACCTGTTCTGGCAAAACTCCACCAGAACAACAGAATAACAAACACTACACATAAGGAGCCCCAGCCCCGCATTAAAACTCAAGAGCAACAAGCAGGGAGGCACCAACACACCACCGTGTCGATCATTGTGAAAAACACTACGCCATAATCACACATCCTCAAAGTAATGAGAGTCCCTTCTACTTTATTACCCTTAAATATCACAATTGCAATTTAGAACCATTTTAGAACCATTAAAGATTTAGAAACAAGGAGAGGCAGGTGTTCAGTTACAAATAAACAGAAATATAATATACGTACAACCCTTTGAAAAGTCATCTATTTTTCCACAAAAACTCTCCAATTATAATGCATCACCTTTGTGCTACAAGCAGTTTACAAGTGTACTTAACATGCACACAGAAAGATCTGTAAAGAAAAAATAGAAATGCCCTACTAATCAGAGATACACAGTTGATAATTTGAAAAGAAAAACGAGCCATCAGATCAAAACGGAGACCAACACCTGTTGCTTTAGCTTCTATAATTATATACTGTCCAGCTCTAGTTTTTCACACTAAGGCTGGGAGTTGCCCATTACTGTCACCTGGAGTTCTGCTTAAATTACTCTAGTTAAATGATGAAAAGCACAAGACAAAAGAACGTCTGTATCCACTGAAAGGTTAAGCTTTTCTTAATCTGTGACAGCAGTCTTTTTTATGGATTTTGCTGCTTCATGTAGAGTGCAACAAATGATTTCCTCATAAACTCTCATAAAGGTGAGATAAAAATCTCACCTTAAAGTGATTTGATTTTACAATCAATACAGTTGTGTCACTTGTGTAGTATAATGATATACTGTATGCTACTGTTCAATGTACAATATACATACTGTATTATGCATAGCATTTCCTACAAACACTTGGAAAGGCACATCAATACTGTGACAAAAGACATAAGGGAAAGAGAAGGGAGAGTGTGGGTGATACTACTGCATTGATGTCCTTCCAAATGCAGTTTCATTGACTATGAATACTTCCTGAGAGCCTAATCAGACAAACACGAAGCCTATAAAAACCTGGATTTCAAAAACAGTTGACAGTCGTCCAAAACTACGGTGATCAAATTTCTCTAGTGTATTAGTGCTAGGAATAATTTCGACCATATCCTATCACATGCCAAAATGTTTAGAATAATGCATTTATGTAATATTTGACTCCTATTAAGAAAACAGAACACCATACAAGATATTGTATATGTTTGTATGTTAGACACGTCTACCAAACTGTGCATGTACAGTATACTATGCAGTACGTGTATACATTGAAAGGACGAATGAATCTCTTATAAGAATAAACGATGCGTTATTATTTCAAATGTTTTGACACGTGTTTCAAAACCTTAACACAGTTTGAGTCTTACCGGGGAAAGCATTGCTCTCTGGTTCTCGTAAACCGTTTTAAAGGATTGAATCTTCCTGCTGTGTTCTTAAGACGATAAAAACCTTTCGGTACGTAGTGGGTGATTAATATATTTTCATAAATCAAAACCAGCCTTAGCTTTTGGGTTATCACTATTCAAGAAAAACCCATAATGAAGTTTAAAATGAAGTACAATTCAGTAAAATGAGAGCGAAGAAAACGGCGATGTACTAGTTTAAGGCAGAGCTACACAACAGAAGAGCTGACAGTTCTGAAATATTTGTAGTTCCAATATGCAAAAGACGGGTTGACGCTAAGTTAATATTTTCCGTACAGAGACAGCATTGGGAAGGGAGGTAAATCAGAACAGCTGTAACCCTTAGGTTCTCTCCAGCACATTGCACTGACTCAAACTTGCAACTGATCAGCGCGCTCTTTCTCCCCTAACACACAACTTGGATGGGTTTTGAATGGCAGTGAGTGACGTCACCAAGAGCGGTGTTCAGGCAAGACTGTTTAAAGCTGTGAGACTTGGAATTTTACACACATAGTCACAAGAGACACTGCCCTAGCAGCCCAGGTTTTCCGCAGGAATGACTGCTTCCAAATACTAAGATTTGCACGGTTGTACCGAGGACATTTAAAGAGACGCGCTAGCTTAGTCAGGTTGGTGGAGAGGATACTTGACAGTTCTCGAAAACTGCAGAGATGTTGCATCCTTGCACAGTTCTGGTCATTGTAAAGCTGCTGCTGTTGGTGGCAGATTGTGGAGGGACAGCGCAGACCGGGGCTCGACACAGCGACTGCCCGTCCCGTTGTCACTGCGAGGAGGATGGCATGCTACTGCGGGTCGACTGCTCGGACCTCGGGCTCACGGCTCTACCGGCTAACCTTAGCGTCTTCACTTCGTACCTGTAAGTTTGACTGAGTAATGCACATGGCGCTCTCCGAAAATCGTCTCCCTTTCTGCCTTGAGCGAACTGTGTCTGTGCCGTGTGTCGGAATTCAGCAAGTCTTTTTCAAGTTCCTAAAAAGTTTTATTGCTCATTTAAAATCGCTTGATGATCAGCCTATAAAAATCCATTTGACCGTAATTATTGTACCTTCTATATTTTATTTCTTGTATTTTATAGTTCTTTAGGTATAGTTCTTATCAATTTGCAAATGACGGGCATTGATAAGACTTATAATAATTATTATTTATTTAATCATACGTTTTCTTAGTTTCTTTTAAGGGAACAAGAACAAGTAGCTCAAATGTCATGTAATTGCAGAAGATCACAATCCATGTTGCAATTGAATGTATTTTAGTATCTGTTGTTTTAACGTAAATATGTCATAATTCCACTGAAATAAGAGAATGCGGCAATGATTGATATGTTGCAGGTTAACAGCGAGCAGGTCACATAATATCATAGTTTCAAGATGAAAGCGCAGTCTGGTGTGAATTATGAAGACCAATTTATAAAGTATACAGATTTTCTTAATAGTTTAAGTGCAGAGAGCTTAATTTCTGACTGAATTAGGGCGAATTAAAAACAACACAACTTTTGGCATTATTTCATAATAGTATTTGTTGTAGCAAATGTAGTCCATTCTAAAGTTTAAGTGAAAGAAATATTGTACAGTAATATACTGTATTACAGTATGTAGTATTGCAATAGGAAATGACTTGGTCATAGGAAATGTGCAGAAGTGCGTGTTTCCTATGTAATTTCCTATTGTGATTTTTAAAATAATCATAACTTTGATTTAGAGATCAAAAACTCCAAACTCCTGAGTGCTGTGGGCTACTGCTGAAACTGTAAGGATTTATTTGCTGGTGAGGGGATATTGAGAACAATGCAGTTAAGCAGTGACAGTTGATCATTTTTCATAAGTAGCCTTGTTTTGAAAAAAAAAAGGAATAACTTTAATTTCTTATTTTTTTCTTTGTTGAATTAAACAAAGGAAAAAGCAGTGTTTTGAATCTCAATACAAACATTTACTACCAAAGTAGATACAGTGTAGAGTCAATAAACAAACACTTGGCTAAATACTGTACTACTCAGTTCACAGTATCGCCCTTTTCATCTAGGGAAATTCAACACGGTGCATAAAAATTTAGCAACAAACCAAAAATAGAAAGGTTGATTGCTCCAGAAGCTAAACTTGGCAATAGATAAACCAGCTAGCACAAGAGTAACACAGTTTAACCCACTTTTAAATAGCCACATCCTTGGGATTTCTTATGAAACACTCACAGGATTAAATCCCTCACCCTCGTCCTTAATATTCAGTACAAGAGAAGCAAGGTACCAGTCTGAAAGACATATGTTTGTGCAGGGTGGAAGAACAACTTTTGGAAAGTGTTGAGACATGTGTCATCAGCTGCTTAAAGCGCTAAATGTGTAAGATGTTTTGGATAAATAAAATGTCTGTGAAATTAGCTAAGACAAAAGTCAATGGTGTACCATACTGTGCAATGCACTGTCTGGTTTCAGAGTGTTGAATTTTTGCTAATCATTGCACATGTGTGGATTTAAACGTGTGTGCATTTAAAACAACCAGAAAAAATCAGAAAATGCTTAATAAAAGTGATTGCAGTCTAATATAGTGCCATTGTTTCTAATTATTTATATATTTATATAAAGATAATCTGTCAATTATATTGGACTTTGTTTAAATCCATCAATGGATTTGTTCATTGTAATTTAATCCATACTAACGCAGGGCAAGCCACAGGTGCCGACTTTCAGAATTACAGTGCTGATAAGGAATGAATTGGGTGTTTTAGATAACTTCAGATTTCTAGAATGTAATATGATCCTTAATGTTATTCTCAAAGTTCAATTAGAAACAGTGCTGTGAATAAAAAAATAGAGCCATTAAAATGAGTTTAAAAATAGGGTTTGCCATTATAGCACTGATCAGGGGTTTTAGGAGATGTCCAAGAATCTCCTTTGTTCGTTATTCAGTGGTGTACAGCTAACTGTCGTTGTAGTCTGTTCTCTTCGTTTCTAACAGTGGAATACACGGGGGTCTCATCAATGCAGTTAACCTTTCCATTACGTTTTCGAGTAAACAATATATAAAGTGATCATCAAAAGCAAACAATCTGTCAAACATGATTATTTTGAGTGGACTGGAGCTCTTGATGAAAACCGTGTTATATTTATGAGAAGCTCAATTTTCAGGCAGCGTGTGCAAACTGAGAGCAGAAATAAAATGTTTCTACTGTACATGTGGTTTAGTTGACAGAAAGATGTGAAACAGTGGTCTAATGTTTACCCTGTGTCATAAAACACTGAAATATTTTAATATATTTTTTACAAAAGTATAATGATTCTTCCTTAGAAGGTTAGCATAAATTTAAAATGTACAATGGCACACAGTCAAACAATTAAATCATAGACCAATTAACTCTTATTTTATTAGTTTTTGTTAATTTACATAGAATTATAATTTCTTTGTTGTTCTTTGACTAAGAGTTTTTGACATACATACCTCCGATAGCAGCAATACTGTTTTAATCTTTACTGAAATACAATTTTAGAAAAATAAAAAATAATGCAATAAAGCACAAGCTTTTACATTTTCATATGCCATTTATAATCACTTTTAAAAAAGTGTTGTCTCTCAGATTGAGTCAAACTTCACAACCGGTAGGTTTCTTTGATGTTTTTAGTCACAAGGTTGTAAACAGAAAACTGCAGTTTTTTTTAAATGTCATCTAGTCTTATTCATATTAGCTGTTTTTCATAAGAATGGACATTAATAAAATTAATATGGTAATTGATGTTTTGTACAAAGTTTCCTCTGTCTGTTTGACAGACAGATTGACAGTGAAACCATAAGGCCCATGTGTGGAGCCACTATAGAAAGAGATCGTAGGTCCACGACATGTACAATCTGGCTCATTATTCGGCAAACGGAGGACAATTGCTTTGCCCAAATCAGTCAGCATCCAACAGAGAACGCGTGCATGAATTGAACAGAGAACTTTGGAAGCCAGCTGTGATCATTGGTTCAAAACTGTGTCTGCTTCATGTTTAGTCCCATTCATGTCACTTCTAGACTGGACTTAGTAAGCGGTAGTTTTTCTTGTAGTGCAAATTTGTCTTATTTCTTGTCACATGAGATTTTTAATTGGTACAGTATTTACCTGAATGTGATAAAGAATGTTAATGTTTCATCACAAACATTTCACATTTGCATCCCATACTTTGTTGTTTTTTTTAACTTGTGTGATATGAAAAAATGTAGTTCAGCAGTCTTTATGATTTTCCCCATTGAAAAATTCAGTTTTTCAGCTATTAGGCACTTGAATTCCTTTGCATTCTTTAAAAAGAGGGATAGAGGTAAGTAGTTTATAATTGGCAGAAAGCACAGCAGACTGTTATTTTAGCGAGGTTTCATCTCAAATCAGCACTACTTGTTTGTTCTGATGTAGGGAGTGTCTTATGTTGTCAGGGAGGAAAAACAGTATTTTCACAATTCTGAGACAAAGAAAAAGGATACGTGTCTTAGCCCATCTGCCAACAAAGCAAACTGCCTTTGGCAAATGCAGGATTATTATCAAAGAAGTAAAAATATTTCATTATATGCACAGCATAAAAGATGTAATGACCAGAGGTATATGGATCCAGAGACAACTGAGTTGTGCTTCAGAATTACAAACTTCACAACTGAAAATTGTGGCTTTTTTAGCTGTTTTCAAAAGAAAGAAAAGTGCAAATCAGTACCTTCACTGGTAGATGTGAACATATATTGGCTGGGGAGACTTAATTTTTGATTACTTTTTCTCACATGGCAGGGTACAACCTATACTGGAAGCCAGTCCATTGCAACATATGGCAGTATTAAATATCAAATTCATTTGATGTTGTTGTGAAGCTCTAAGGTACCCTACACCTAATCAGAAACGTTATGGTAGAGTATGATAAGCACATTGTACAGTATATGAAAATGAAAGAACTGTTATGTGGTTTGTCTGCAGACCTGACATCAACATCACTATAAAGCATTACTAAGATCACAAGAGTCAATAACAGTCAGGTCTTGAAGGTTTGGAGCCCATTTTATACAGCTTCCAGCTTGAAGTCCATTTTGAAGATTCTTGGTAATTTTTACAGCAGCATTAGCACCCTATAGTCCGATCTCATCAGATTTCTGAGGTTACGAAAGGCAGGGCCAGATCAGAAATGTGTTGGAAGACCTCTAGGGAAAATCAAGTTGCTGTTGAAGTGGTGTTGGTAGACCAGTGATTCGATTAGATTAATTAAATTAATTTCCAAACTTGTCTTCTACTCCCAGAGAATATTAGAGTACTTCCAAGAATAGTTTTGAGTGATTTTGTTTCAGTTTAGGTAGATAGATTTTCCTTTACTGTTGGATTGCAGTAGTTCCAGCTAGATTGTGTGAAAAATAGTACCAGTTAAGAAACTGGTGTTTACTTGTTAGTTTTTTGTTTACGCAATAGGAGAAAACAGACAAGACGGGAGAGTGATAATTAAAAAGAAAGCTCTTTAATACACATACTGTACCATGTGAACATGTGGATTTCCCAAATAAAGGATCAGCCTGACCCCTGTTTTATCATAGATAAAAATAAACTGAAGGACAGTAAGTAAGTTCTTTGTATTACTCTTATATCAGAATACACTTTATAACTAAATTATTTTAATTTATTTTTTGAATATATTCATTATATACTGTTACAGAACAAGTAAGGTTTATTCCATGCTGAAAAGAGAAAAAAGAAAACTTAACGTTTCAGCTGTGGAGCCTTCTTCAGGTGTGAGAAAGACCCTATGTTATACTACAGTATGTTAATAATAAAGTTAGTAATGCTTTAACAGAGTTCACCTCGTGAGATGTCTCTTTTCCAAAGGTGACAATCTCTTTGGTCCTGAAAGCTGTATAAGCACCCACAATGTGCTGTAGGTGGCCATTTTTTTGGGGTCATAAAACTTTGTGTAACTTAAATTTATTTGCTGGCTAAACCTACAGTACAAAAGGCAGGTTTAAGCCAACCTGATGTAGCTGTCTGTGCCCTCTCAAACTGCCTCTCAGAAATCAACCAGAATTGTTTACATCTAAAATAACAATGATACAGGGCATCCTGCGTGGCTCAAAGCACTGGCCCAAGCGCATGATGAGGATGAGCTCAGTGGTAATGGGTTCGACCCTGTATCATATCACTAACCTCCTGTGACAGGGGTTCCCCGGCTGATGAAGCACAGCTGGCTGAGAGACATTCATGCAGGATGGGAGTAGCTGACCATCACTCTCTTGGCTCTTGGAGTCCCAAGTGTTTGTAGGCACTCAGTCCTGTCCTGAGAAACTCAACACCCTTCCAATCAGTGCTGAAGCCCCAGTTTGCCGGTGTGCTGTCTGTGGGTGACTTGAAGATAAGTGGGTTGCAAGTCTGCACACAGGGCCTCATTCTCCCCCGTGTGCGGCCATAGGGTTTAAAGCTGCAGGCTGTGAGATGAAAAGCACACAGTTGAAACTTCCAAAGTGAGTGGGTGTTTTAAAATGTATAAAAATTATTGGAGATCCAGATTTTAGGGAAAAAAGATAATATAGAGGTGATTTTTGAAAAAACAAAGACATAATTATTGATGAGTTGCAGATTAGATCAATCTCTCAGTTGAAAAATCTTGGTGATTTCTTTAAAGTTAGTTTAGCTTTTCAAAGTTGCAGTATGTGCAATATAGACTTTGATCCATCCAATTCTTGTCTTGTTTTTTATGTTTTTTAAGACTGATTGTTGTTGCGTTTTGGTTGCTGAGGTTTCTAAGTGTATTCTTGACAAGGGTCGGTATCATAGAAGCAGGGTATCTTGAATTTTACCCATATCTGAATCCTCCTTTGGAGCCTAGATAAGATTGTATTTTGTCTTTTAATTGGATCTCATTTTTCATTTTGCTTTATGTCATCTTGTTTGACATTTATTTTGGTGTGCAGCACTTTGCCATATTCTGCCATGAAAGAAACTACAGTATATAATGTTATAACTATACAGTATAATGTTACTGTTGTTGTTACTTCAGTTGTGTGAATTAAATATTTGGAGCCCTTGTAACATCAGTGCAAGGGGCCCACCACCATATACTACATTATAAGTTATCAAAACAGAGATACTAACTTAAAAACATATTATTATGCTTAACATTTGGTTAAAGCTTCAACAAGCAATGAGCAGATTGCTTAGTTTCTGCTTATTGAGTGATGATGCTGAACCATTCAATTTTCTGCTATTTCATGGCTTGTTTTCTGCATTATAAACTGTAAATGAATTTTGACTGCAGTCTTATCACCTTATTTGGACTCAACTGTATATGTATGTTACTGGGGGTTTTCTGGTATATGGACTTGTAGAGTTCCTGACATTTTTTCTGACCATGAAATTCAGAGTTTGCATGACAACATTGATGAAACTCTTTGTTCCCTTCCTCTTTCTGTCCCATAGTATCAGATGTCAATGTCTTGTTGATACAAGACTTTCTCACTTCCAAACTGAAGACAAACTGAACTGTGGTGACAAGTGCACATAGTGATAAATGCACTGTATATCAGAAACACATTAGTCATCCCAGCAGCTGAAATTAACAAATCTGAGTGGGCTGGTGATTTCTAAATGAAATTCCGGTGTTTTCTAATTCATTTGAAGTCTTGTATTCTGCTTCTCCCCCCTTCATGGGGAAAAAAGCAAAATATTAATGGATTTCGCAACTTGTTACTGTCACTAATTTCAAAATCAAGAAAGCTTCCTGCAAGGTTAAGGGAACCCCAGGAGGAAAGAAGAAAAATTCAGAGTAGTTTAACTTGTTTTTTTAATCCCGTATAAATAACTAAAAGGCACCATCATTCATTTTTTCTGGATACTTATGGCATGATACTTATTTCCATGATTTCAGAGGCTTGATGCCTTTAAGAGCCATCCACCTGGGCTCTTCCTTGTCTTCTTTAAGTTGTCTTAGAAAGTAAACTTGAAAGATTGCAGGTGACTTTGTTCTTTCCACTAGCTGTCCTACCAAATCCATTAACAGTATTTACTTAATGGCTCTGAGCAGTAGAGAGAGTGACTTCATTTGTTTTACAGTTTTGAAGTCTCTGCGGGTTGTCTTAGAAGTCTATTCAATTAATTAACACTGAAGCAACAATCGGAGCTTCTTTCTGCCTTCCTTTGGCAGGATTAATGGATTCTGGCATGATTTGTACATCCAACAGCAAAACCTCTTGCTGGGAAAGCCGGCAACCTTGACTAATTCCCAGCAGTCCAAACTTCACGACTTTATTTTGAGCTTTTAAGTTTGACTGGAGATTAAAGGTAATGCCTTCGTGCAGCTGGCCTCTATAACTGTGACATTTTTTCCCTTTCACTTTTTTTCATCATTAGATAAAACCATTTTATTGAATCCGTGTCTATGAATCTTTACCAGCAGATAGCAAACAGTTTCAAACAAGTTCTAATTATATATGAAATGGCTCTTTAACAATCACATGTATTTCTTGATTTCCCCACAGTTCAAACTTCAGCGTTATTATATTTCTATTATAATTTGTTATGAACCTAATTTTCCCTAGATTTAAGACTTGCGCATAGTTTTTTGGCTTGGTTTTGGTATTCTTTCTTTTTTGATAAAACACAGTGGCGAAAATATTGGGGGTAATTTGGCAAATGTGTTGTACTGTATGTGTGCCCTCATTAGTCACCAATCTTCTGGAAAGACCTTGAAAAAAACAATTTTGGAAAACCTTTTAGCACACAGGATAAAATATTTTTGGGGAGGGCTTGTCGCACGTTGCCCTGTTACCACAGACTGGGGACATTTAGACTTCATGCATACATTGGCCCTGCTAAACAGCAGTGTGACAAACAAGATTTTTTTGTCTTTTTATTAGATTTATTTTGTTGTCGGAGCTTCAATGCATAATTAGTGAAAAGAAAGCTGGCAGGGTGGCGTTCACGAATGTCTAATTAACAGCTTAGGTCTTACAAGGAAGGCTTAGAGAAACGGCATGAAATGCTGCAGCTTCATTGTCATTCCACTCGATTGGTTTGTTAAAAGTCAGCTGGGCTTTGGCAGCGTTCATAAAGGGAGGGCTCAATAGATGTTTTGTATTGCCCACTAAAGTGAGAGAAGGCAACCATTTCATTTTCAAATGGACAGCTGCAATTCAGTGCTTTAAAGAAAGCTATGCTTTCCTGGTAATATGTCATAATTGATTGTCAATAAAGGTAGTCCAAACCCAATTTTCATTTTTATGGGGAACATTAAGGATTTTAAAATTTCTTCAGCGATTTTATAGATGTCTTCATCAATTGCTTGCTTCGATGTAACAATTCAGATCATTTAGCTGAGAATTTAAGTGACTTGGAAAGCCCTTCCTTTGAAATGCGTAATAACTAAGATCATAGGTGTATGCAGTGTAGAGTAAAGCTTTTTGTCAAGGAGTCCATTTTTGTCAAGGAAATGACAGTATCATTAAAGGAAACCTCATCCACACCATAACAATGAGATGTTTGATAATGATCTATCAAATGGTTAGTATTTGATACACATAATGGAGATATTTACTGTGGTAGAGTACCAGTAATTGTGAATGGATATGTTGCTCTGGCACTTTATATACGTAAATTGTTGTTTCTAGAAAATCCTACATTTATTTGATCAAATGCTGATATTTGTATCAAAGTACTACGCAGAATTTCATACACAGATAGTGATATCAACATTATAACTGGATTAAACTACGGCAACCAATAAGAATCGCTGGTTTACCCAAACATCGTTTGTAGGAACATCTTAAGTCACAGGCTTATAAAGCCCAAAACACAAAATTATTTTAACTCTTTACATTCAAACAGAAACCTGTCAAAGGTCACGTAGAGAATTAAATTGCCCTTTGTGGTCTGAAATGTCTAAACACTAAATTAATTAGGAGAGGGAATTGGCACATTAAAGCATGAACGACAGAGGTGACAAATCTGTGGCTCAGTAGCCCTTCTCACCCCCATCACCTTGGTAAATATTCCAGTGAGGCTGAGATGGTAATAAACTGGTCCCTGTAAGGGCTTTTTCCTTCTTTACAGCATCTTTCATCTGGTCGATGTGGATCAGCCTGCTTGGCCCCTGGTGACAGAATAAAGGAGGCATTTAACTTTGGTCAGATAAAACTTGCTTGCATTCAAAAAATGCAATTAGGGAAATATGTAAATCTAGATGTTTCATCAAATGTTAGCTGAGAGGTTAGCAGTCCTTTTCGTGCACAATGGCTGAACTAAAGAACTTTGGTGGCTGTATAAGAACCATTGTCCTTGCGGCAGCGTCTGTTGGAAACAAAGTGTGGAGCCGCCGTGGGAAATACCTACATATTTGACACAGGCCCTATTTCTTACAGAAAAGGGGGCTGAATAGAAAGTATGGTGATTTTACTGTTGCATTCTAATCAGCCACGGCCTGCCTAATTTGCTTTGATGTGGAAGATAAACTAATTTTCCTATAGGCTGGACAAAAGTAATTAACAACCTCATGCTTTCATGTGGCCTAAATAGGCTATAGAAAAGGAACACAGGCATTACAAGTAAAAAGTGAACTTTGAAAAACTTTAGCGCAGTCGAACAATTGTTGGTTTCCATTCTGATCGTGATTGGGGGGGGGGGGGAACACTTTCAAGATTTAAAGAAAAAAGATGAGGTTCTTTTCTCAGAACTGAAATTAGTGTTGTAAAGAGTTGTAACAGTGGCGCTGATTTCAAAGACCATCTGTGACTGCTATGACTGTAAAAATATTTAAAAACAGAAGGTGTTCCTGTTAGAGGCAATGTTTCATAAATAAAAAAAAATAAGTTGTGCAACTACAGTATATAATATTGTATGTATTTAGAGTATGTACTGTAACTGAATTATAATTTCACTCAAAAAATATTCAGTGACTTTTTAAATGACCCAAAGTATTATACACAGAATACCAAAGGTAGTATTAATTAGCAGCTGTGGTTACTTTGTAGTTTGTCAAGCAGTGTATAATTTTAAGCAAAGACAAAAGGATACTTTGATAAGTTATTTTGGGGAAAATGGTGTACAGATGTATTGTAACTGATTAGGAACAATGTTTTGGTACTTTGTTTTGGTGGAATGCATCAGTGTCCTATGTTCTGAATATATACATACTGTATTTCCTGTACATATCACTCACTGTATATGAAAAACTATAAAATAATGCTATAAACTTTAACCAGGTTATTGTATAACCTTGGCAAAGATGCAGATGCACAAAACAAGCTGTTATACCTAGAGCATATGATTTTCTAGTGTACCACACAGCACTTTCAAAATAATCTAAATATTAATAAGCTTAATAGTAATCAACTAATGTGATTTAAGGTTTGAGTTCAGATTTATTGCTTTTCTTTAAGCAAGAGCTGCCACATGCCAAGAAGGAAGAACAAAACAGTCTGCAGGCAATAAAAATAAGTACAGGCCAATCGATAACTTGTCAGTAGTAAATAAGATTTTGCATTAATGCTTCTTTTTGCATACATAGCTTTATCATCCAGTTAATTAAATCCCAGTCTCTTTGATATTCTGGTCTTCATTATTCAACACATATGCGGTTTGTAAAATGTTATGACCCTATTTGGATATCTTAATAAATGACAGTGCAGTGGAGCAAAACGTTCAGGAAGAAAAGCTTTAACTCTTTTCCACCTCAGATAGTTGAGTAAAATCCATAGGATTTCCAAAGGAAATAGTAGGGATTCCTGAAATTCATGCAAAGCAAATGGTTAAATAGTGAAGAGGTTTGAGGTCTGAAGCAAAGCGGATCTTTTGCGATGGCCAGTCAGATCCTCCCTGAACGATCCTTTGGAAACTCGACCGTGCAGATTCAAAAACAACAGGAACTAGGCCATATTTTCACAGCCCTATGGCTCCTGTTGCCTTCTGTCAATGAGAAAAATTATAGTTGCAGCAAAACTAAGCATTGTGTCAACAGTTAACCATCCAGTAAATGTCCCACTGCTTTTAACTGATAGTTATATATTAATGCATTTTTCCTACAGTATGTGTTAGGAGGCTTTATAAAAGGCATCCACTACATATTCATGTTCTAAGAAATGTTTCTTTGATGTAATTTGATGGTTACATTTCAGCATACACCTTTGTAAAAAGAGATACAGTAAGTAAAAAAAAAGATGTGTAAATGTGTAAATGATTTTACCAGACACGGGAGATTTTTGTATACTTATGGTCACCTTTTCTGAATAGCAAAGTAGGTTTCAATCAGCCAGAGCACACATCTTTTATGTTTTTGATTGAGATCAGTTATAATAATATGTATTTTATGTAGCCCATTTCATGATGCCTCATCACAAGGCGCTCCTTAAAAAACAAGAGTTATGTCTTTAATACCGCAAATTAATAAAGGAAGTTAAACAGAATTATATGCCAGAGCATAAATGTGAGTTTTAAAATAGAAATTATTACTGACTGACTTGTGATGTTTGACACAGGCTGAGAGATTATTCCCAGCACTAGAGCAAAAATTTAAATGTAGAATGACTGGGTTTAGACTTTAAGCAGCAAGGTTTTAATTTGATTTTAAATCTAACCTATATTCTTATTGATACATTTCTGAATATATACTGAACATTTTCCATTTCAATACACAATGCTACAAGAACATTGTATATTCTCATTTGAAAGTGGATCTAATCCACAAACACAACATAAGAGTGTATTTAATGTGTCTGCTGTATCTGTATTTTTATCACTATCACAAGTTCTCACATTCATAATTTGATCTTATTATTTTTTTGTCTAATTTTACTTGCTATTGTACCTTCATTCCCGAATCATCTAACACTTCCTTAAACTAAGATATGTCCTTTTTATTCCTTTTTTAATCTCTTGTACTAGATTATATAAAGCTTTGCTTATTTTAACATGACACTTTTTGTATTATTGACTTGAACATTTTTGTGAATGATTTACATTTTGCAGTTTTTGCCTATGTCAACAATAAGTTACACCCTTGAATTCTCCTCTGGACCTTTGTTCCATGTAATTCCTCATGTAAAAATCCAAAATACTATATAGAAAATACTGACTGACTTACAGTATAATAACAATATTTTCTTGACACGAAACCTACAGAGTACCCCGATTAAGACTAGATCTCCACTCTCAGAAGTCGAAAACAAAGTAAAGGGTTTAGTTCCAGATTTTGACCTTTCTAATATTTACTTTTTTTTAGCTTCGTTACTCCAATCATGTTTTAAACATTAATGTCTTACCCTACTTCCTGACTTCCATTTCAAATATTAATTTGAATACCGCATTCATGTCCGGAATAAATTAGGTTAATAAGAAGTCTTGCCAAGTTGCCAAAATAGGAAGTCTGTTGTGTACTGTACAGTATGTGTTAGTTTTCTCCTTTCATTCCTGGGTAGAAGCAATTAAAACATTTCTGCACTGATTCTTCCTTAACTTTACCCCGTAATTATAGAAAGCCATTCATCAGTTAACACAGTTAACTCTATGTGTTAAATTGCTACAGTGCGTCAACATTGAAACTGTAACTATTTCTAATATAACCATTAATAGTAGTGATAATGGATGTGGCATTTTTTGTTTCGAAACACGTTCCTGTTTAATGGAAGTGTTTGTTTTTTTACTTCCACATTATACAGAGCTCGTAAACTGGGACTTATTACAAGGAGTGTGCACATGTCCCAGGTGTCACAATAGGTCCATTTCGATGTTTCACAGAATACTTTTGTTTCTAAGTTTCCTGTTTAACTGACATTAGAATGATCAACTCCAATAAAACATGCTGAGAGTGAACCAGAGTTGACTTTCAAGTGGTAATAGTTTTGTGCTTCAGGGCTAGCATTTTCAGTTGACCTTGGATAAGCATACAGTATCTGTTTTCCTGTTAAAAAATCAGGTAGAGGAGGCTTGCTTTTTAAATTATAAAATATAGTTACCGTGCTCTTTTGTTTTGATCCCCATGTGTCTCTTAAACTATTACAATCTACAAAACAAGGTACACATCATCTGAGACTGACTGAACATCTCTTAAGAAACTCCAAAATACACCTGAACACCTATAAGGAATAATTTGTTTCTTGTCATAATTCACCAGTACACATTAACATTACACCATAGCAATATAGCAGTAAGGCACAGAAACTTTTGTGACTGTTGGGCTGTTGAAGTCATTGAGTCTCATGCGCGCCTCTAGTTATTACCAAAAAGTTTTATACAGTGCTTGTATAAGGAACAGACTGGTGAAAGGGAATCATGACTCATTTGAAAACATTGTGTTGCTCCCACTTTTGCAAATTACAGAGACTTTATTCAGAAAAAAGTAATAAACATGTTATTTTAGCATTTACTGGTAGTGCTCCTGACACATGAATGTGTGATTTTGTTCGATAATGAATTAACCAATGTAAGACTGATGAAAGCCTGTTCTATTCACAAATTAATGATGCGGAATTCATTTGTCTCTCCAGTCCATTGCAAAACATTCTTCCTCCTAATGAAACCAGTTCCTACACAGGAAGGAACTGGAAGAGTCCCAAACCACTGCTTCAGCTCTTTGAAGGAAAAAAAAAAACAGCATGCTTTTTAATCTTTTGTTTGACTTCAGGGACTTATTTGAGTGAGTGGTGTCAGAGATGGATTTCAGACACATCATTCCACCAGAAGACAAAATTGCCTTTTTATTCCTCATTCACTTCCCTCAAAAGGCTTACAATTTCATAGCCTGATGAAAACTTAACAATGAATCTTTGCAGAATCCAAAAAATAATTGCTTGTATTGATCAGTTCTGTTTTAAATCCTTTGAAAGACTGCCGTTTCTTTAACTGGAAGTTTGAATCTTAGTAGAGCAAATCTCTTTGGCTTCCTTGTTTTAACATGATTTTCAAAGCATTGTGAAAACGTCCATAATGTTTTATACCTAGCTGCGTAATTAGAATTTTGTGTGAATTTTCACATTTTGATTTGATTGTAGTTTTCTTTTACCTTGATCTTCCTACAGTTTGTCCATATATTACTCCTTTGGACTTAATATTTCTGTTCCTTAAAGTTTCACTGAAAACAAATAAAAAAAACAAACAAAAGCAAGGTAGTGTGTATTGCACTGCAAAAAAACATTGTGTAAACAATACACTATCATTAAGTTCACATAAATAATTTTTATGCTTGCTCTCGCAGCAGGGTACATGAATCATCAATGCAATGACAAGATGATAACATCCTTATAAGTATAGGTGGTTAGGTACTGTACAAAGCTAAAAACAAATGAGTGCGCGCCAGGCTATGTCAGGCTTAACTCCTAGCTTGGCTGTAGTCTGCGTAAATGACCTTTACCATGTCAAGACACCTTATATTTGCCAGTCTCCGCCAGTTCAGAGAGAGAACAGCAGCAGACTGTTGGTTAACAGGCTTTTTCATCATATCACAACACTTTCAATAACTGCTTATACAATTTAGGGTCAGGATGACCTGGAGCCTATCCCGGGAAACAATGGGCACAAGGCGGAGTACCTTGTTGGAACCCACACCACAACAGCAAAAGGAAGGGAAACCATACTTTTTTTTTTTCTTTTTGTGTATGTATGTTGAGGCTATTTTCCCAATCACTTCATATCCTTTGTAATTGATTTTTTATTTTTTTAAATTAGACTGACATTCCTGTTTAGCAAAGAGCCCAAGACTTCAAAAACCCGTCCTAGTGATATTACGTTTTGTCTTGACAATCAGGAAAGAGCTAAGCTCTGTGTGAATCTCATGCAACACATAGCTCCAGTGGAGATGCAAAATGCCCCAGATTTCTTTGGGACTCATCATGAATTCTGTGTGTAATTTGAGTGCTTTGTTTGGAATCTACTTAAATATGAGTACCATCTTGAAGTGTAATTTAAAAAGAAAATCAAATGTATTATAAACAAATGATGATGCTGGAAAGTGCAAAAAGAGGCTGGCTCATCATTTGTTGGCGGCAGTAGAAAACCTTGAAGTATATACTAATTTATAACACATAAATATTCTCTCATAAATGTTGAGATATTGCTCTTGTTACTTGTTTTAAAACTACAGACTATGCTGATAAAAGGATCCCGCTCAACTATTTCTTAAAAGAAGTCAGGGTATTGGTTTTAACAACAAGGTTGTGTAACTTGTTCCACACCTCCACACCCCTATGTGTAAAGAAGTGCCCCCTCTTTGTACCCTTCCACATACATCCTGCTTGGCGCACTTTGTTTCACTGTTGATTCTGGAGAAGCCATGTACAGTAGTTACATTTGTTAGTGCTTTTGAGGATTGTGAATATTTGAAGACTATGAGTTCCCCTTATTGTATTCTATGCTAAAATGTTCTCTGTCCCGCTCTGTCTGGGAAGCTTTAATTGAGGTGTGTTCTTTACAGTTTTCTGTGTAAAAGTTAATAATCTGCACTTCGAAACATTCTTCTGAAGTGGAGGAGATCAGTTATCAGCAATACAGTGAGGTTATGTAAGTGAAATAATCCATTTTAAAATGCAGGATTACATCACAATTTTAAGCTTTTAAAGGTATAAATGTAAAAAACAAATTATATGACTGTGAATATCATATATCAATACAAAGTCTATAAAATATAATCACCTTATACGGTAAGCTTAATTCTCCAGAGCTTTCTGATCAGGTGGTAGTTTCACAAAGCCACTGGAAAGGAGCTTCTGGAATTCACATCTTGAGTGTGTATGAAAGTAGGCCGCACACAGAGGAAGAGCAGGCAGGAACCATTTTTAATCATGGAGAAAGTCAGAATTGTCCAAAGATCTCAGCAAAAGGTTATCAACCTCCTCAACTAAAGTGACAGCAATGAAAAGAGGACAGTGAAAATCCTAACAGGGAGTACTCTTTATGTTTCACATTCAAGGCTGCTCTGCTAGGATGAGGATGCAAGAAGATTTAATCCAGATGTGTGGTCAGGAAAGCACTGTACTACTGAGAATATTCTGGAAACTCGTCATAGCATCAGTTCTACACAAGACAACATGAAAGGAAGTAACGAAATGTATACCTGATAGCAACTAATTGACTCTCAGATTGAACTATGGGACTGGAAAGAGACTTTGGACATAGCTGGATGAAACACAGACATAGCTTCTGGATATCGCCTCACCAGAGGTGTGTTGAACAAAGAAAGTTTCTGCTCATATTGAGAAGAATGTCAGCCTCTTCAGAGAAGCAATAAGACAGATCTCTCCTGCTTTGGGGTTGTTTTGCATTCTCTGGTTCCAGTGCCCTTTTCAGATAATCCCAGAGGGATGGGTGGGTATTTCAGACAACACCCTGGTGTCTTTGTTTTCTCTTTACTTACAAGGGTTCCCCTTTGCTTTCAAATGTACCTTTTGATATATTGTATGATACCACTGTCAGGCTCACAGGATATTTCCTGTATTTTAATCAAGATGATGTATTACAATTAAACAATTTCTAAACAACAATTTTAATTGTCAAGCTGTCTTTGTTTTTGGCCATTTAAATACCACTTAAAGGTGGTATTCATATCTTAAGTATCAAATCTATCTCCCAGGAAAGTTCTACTCAGCAATTTTGTTCTGTCCTAAAGTGTTTTGGATCTTTTTTGTGACAATGTCCCATTCAGGATCTGACCCCACAACCTTTCAGAATGTTATAAATGTAGAGTCCTAACCATTACTCCACAACGCTGCCTATTGGATGTCTCAAAATCTCAACACTTTCAGAACAGGGAGTCAACTTTGATGGCATTATTAGTACTAGAGTAATAGGTTTACTGTACATACAGTAGCAATTTGATATTATTAAAATCTGTGATTCACTTGGTATAATCCACAAATATGTGGTTACTTGTTATTAATACAGGTTATAAAAAGCTGCATTATGGTTCTTTTTTATATGTTTTTTATTCGTATAGTTTTTTTTACTATCTTTTTCATAGATAGTCAGTGTCACAATATGCAAAACCAATCTTATTGTCAACTGAAGAGAAGTTTTACAAGCTGTCTCTGGAAAGCTGAAATGGAGGGACGTCTCTTTACTTCTTACTGATATACGGTATCATTTCTTAACATGATCCACAAAGTACAGGCATATTTTACTACAGATCATTTCACTACACATTCTCACCAAGAGAGCTATGTACAGTATTGTACTCATCTTTCAACAGGCTATACAGAAACCTTGCAAAATAGATAAGAAGAAAGTACTTCTTAGGAAAGAGAACATTTCAAAACTATTTTATCCTAATACGTTATGGATAATGGTCTTTGTAGCTGTGTTCACTACAAAGAGTCCAGCTTCTGGTATTGGCCTAATGAAAGTCCTTGAGCACTTACCATGCATCTATAAAGCATTAAGTCAACAACAAAGCCTTCTGGATAATTCTTTACACAAATCTGGATCTCATCTGACTGTCCCAAACATAGGAGTGGAAGAAAAGGTTGAATCGGACTCCCTGATGGAAGATTATAGATACCCCAAACCAGAATCTTGTAGCCCATCATAAAGCTTTTGAGTGCATATTGAGGTTTGTGTGCTTGATGTTGTGAAAAAGTGATAGGAGAAAGGAGAGGCATTGCCACAGTTCATTGCTAATCATCACTGAATTAGTCATCACTGGATCTCTCCTAATGAGAGATTATTTTGAGGGTTTCAGTGTTTGTTATAATGGATCCCAGATCTTACTATGTGCTGAGGTATAAAGATATCAATGTCGAGAACATATACAGTAGTATAATGAATTGAGAACCTACAAACAGCTGACAGAGGTATTTGTGGAGGATGAGTTAAATAAAAAGATATAAGCATATACATAAAAGAAATTACATAAATTGCTATAGGTGAGTGGAGAGGACAGAAGATTATACGTGTGAAAAATTGAGAAATTATGCAGTACACTCTGACCACACCTGATTCTTGGCTTTACTTTCCTCAGGCTACCACTTTGATTCTGAATCATGCTGCCATGTGTTTGCTGCTCCTGATGTCTGTCCTTTTCTAACCCAATTCTACACATTCTGGCAAGTGCCAGAACTACAAATGGCTCCATACAGCCCATTTAAAAACTCCATTGGTTGTGGGTGCTGCCTGAAGCAAAGCATAGGCCACAAAAGAATATATTTTTTGCCCCTCCAAATCACTGACAATAAATTTGTGTGACGAAAGCAGAGGAACATTTTGTTGTTGTTAGTGTCAAGTAATGTGTGGGCTCTGCCATTTCATTTTTCACAAGCTACAGAAACAGGTTAATACTGTAGAAGCACAGAAAAGAAAATCTCAGTTTTCTACTGGCACATTAAGCTGTTCAGTTTTTGAATCACAGTCTTCAAGATTTTGCCTGTATATGACATAATGAGATTTAAATTGACGCTGATTTTCAACTTCCACGGTGCAAAGTGACCCATAACAATGCCATTCAAACTTTCCCTATAAGATCTATCCTATTAATTAGATGAGAATTCTTTTTGAAGTACCACACTTCCTTGCAGACAAAGAGTTATGATAGTATTTGGTCCTTTCCTAAACACATTATGTTTTGAGGAGACATTTTCAGTAAATGCAATATGCACTTCTATTTTGTTAATATTTATTTTATTCGATTTTTTTTCACTGAGTTTATGTATGATACTAATTAAAAACATTCTTAATATTGTTTCATCTGTGCTGTACAAAGATTACATTGTGGAGACAAACAATATTATAGGTAAAGCAACATGAATAATGAAGTTTTTGTGTTTTCAGAATTAGGAAAATCAGAAAAGTATGTGGTGTGTTTCTTTACAACCTTTTAATGACCTCAGTTTAACCCCTTTATGAACCGTCTGGGAATCCTGACCTGCTGCTTGGGAAACGTTTGTTTGATATACATCCTCCAAAAAGATAAAGATCTCAGTGGTCCTTCTTGCTGCATATTTCTGAAAAGTATTTAGAAATTCAAATCCACTGTCTTGAGAGGTAGTGTAGTTATTTTGAAGGTTAAGGTCCCATATGTCCAAATACATCAATATACAGAGCTTGAACCTTGTTAAACAAATCACATCACTAGTTTTATATACTGTTTATACTGTAGATTTGTATATACAGTGCAAACTAAGTTGTTCAGGGTTTTCTCTGAAAGGGTAAACAATTGGAACAAATCCCTAGTCATTCTGCACCTACAGGTATGTGCAGAATTTTCAAAATATTTATTGTTGTAGAGAGGGCCCAACAGAGGTATGAAGACATGTTTCTGAAAAGCTGTGGAAAGAGCTGTAACATCTGTTTTGATTAGAGGTATTATTATTTCTTAATAAGAAACTTTGCTTCACTCTTCATGTCTCCTACTTTGTACTTATTGTCACCTGCGCAAACATTCTGGCTCTTTGCATTCTTCAGTGCATCTCACTTAAAATGGTGTTTTAAAATGACAACCTGTTGGAGATGAAAGAAATTGTATCCCCATTGAATCAGAAGTTAGGAACCTTGCCCAATTTTAAGCACTTCCACCATGGCAATGTAATGACAGGCCATTTGTAGGCATTAGTATCTGTATGTGAACCAAGCGATCATTTGACAGGCATCAGGATACACGATCAGTTGTCAGTGCAAACATTTGGAGCTTCCAGTCTCAGTTGTTTGTTCTTTCGCCAAGCCTTTAATTGGGAGAAGCAAAATGTACCTTTTTTGTTTTCTTTTGCCTTTTAAGTTGGTTACAGAAATTGTGAAGACGTCAATGCAAGCACCTCATTTAAAAGATTGCATTGGATGGAAACAGCAAGGCATGACAAATAGAGGGGCCAGGTTTCAGTAATTCACTGGAGAATGTCTCTGCCAAGTCTTTGTGGCAACTTGTCTTGTTTGGAGCACAAATGCAAGAGCTGAAATAACAGACCATGAATACTGCTGGTGAAATGGCTGTGTACACAAGGTGAATGCTAAAGCTTTCCCCACTGAATGGTCCTTTTAATCCAGTCATTATCTACAGTCTGAAGGGAAAAAAAAAACTTCAGCAGCCATACGTGCAGATTAATGGGAAACACCAAGGCTTGGACTCAGAGCTATTTGCTGAAACAGTTTTAAAGATTTACTGGTGGTTGACAAATGTCATTTAATCTTTCAAAAGGCTTCAATATGCCATTGAAAGGGATTTCAAGGGAAATCCTCTGCACAATGGCTGGAGAGAAGTTTGAAAGATCGCTGCGGTAGCCCCTGTTTTTCATTTTTTTTCTCCCCCTGTCTTGCGCTGGTCTCCTCAGAACGGGGAATTGTGAAGCGCGTGGCTATAGAAAAAGGCTGGGGAAGGCCCCCTCTTTTTTCTGGAAGCTTGGATGCTGCAGAATGTGCCAATCTGCTTTTGTTCCACAGCGATGAGAGCTGAATACAAGTGTTTCAAGAAGAAATGCTCTGCTCACAGGTAGCCTGTCTGTGGCTTTGTCCTAATAGATGTTAAATGTGTGAACTAGAAAAAGACGTGCTTTTTTTGTGCGTGCTTTGTCCTTTTGTTAGTTGGACTAAAATTGGTCCGAGAATTTTTATCTCGTTCCATTACCCCCGGACCTTTTAAGTGAATTCAAAAGAGGGTTAAAAAAAATTAAGGGTATCCATTGTTAGAAAAACAAACCTCACTTTAATTACGAAATTCCTTAGGAAGAGTTAATTAAATTGTGTTTTTACAGCTGCTACAAAATTGTCAGCAGCTTTTTCTTCGGTAAAAAAAAAATCTCTCCAAAGATTCGGTAGCGTAACCCTTTGAGGCCTTTGAATGGTGTGGGGCGGTGGGTTTATTGAACACGCGCATCCTCATTTGTTAAGGGTTCCTCAGGTAGCAGCTTTTGAATGGCAGATGCTAGACAGGCTCTACACAATCATGTCAGGAGGGCTTGGGTGATGGCACTGCAAGTAAGGACTCTGATGGAAAACTATGTCCCCCTCCAGTAGCTAAGCCTTGCTTTCTTTATTTTTAGCTCATGTTTATTTAAAGAAAAGTTTCCAAATGCTTTTGTGCAAGGTTTTCATGTTTGGGTAGGCTAAACTCACACACGTATTTTACAGCACACTTTATGTACAGTATATACTGTACAGTATATATGTACTGTATACTGAGAGGAATTAAAAATGCTCCAAAGAGTATTTAGACCAATAGCATTTGCTGTATTTTCTAATGCCTCTCATTAATTGTTATCAATGCAATTTCCTGCCTTCATTGTGGATGAGGAAGAACAAAGGAAAAATAATAAATAATTTCAAAAAGGCTGTGAAAATCCAACTCTGTGTTTTTTCTACACTGCAATTTCAGCACTGCAGGATGTCATCAGAGTGCTTTACAGTGATCTAAAGAGTTGTGACTCCCTTAAAAGAAGGTTTTGAACATGTTTATTGGATTATGTGGCTGTTATTTTATTGGGCTTTTTTCTAAAGTTTTGTTTTTCTGTGGTACCACTTTAAGGGTGTTTCTTTTTTTTTTATCTGCTCGCATGCTCAGCAAAGGGGAGTCTGTGCATTCCGTTCCCTTCTGTGTGTCATAGACTATTTTGGTGCAATCACAGTGGTTAACAAAAACTGTAAAATAAGCTTTGATCTAATTATCACTTATGCTGGAATGCAGGCAAGGGGGAGGGCCCTAACCAGTGACTCATTGGTGGTATATCTCTGTAGAAGGCTTGATAGCATCTTATCGGCCATCTGGTTTCAGTACCTTGATGCTTTCATAATTTCCTTGGTCCCTCACCTATAGAAATGTGCAGGATATAAAAGACACAATGAATCTGGTTGAATCTTTAACTACAGAATCGTTGAGAGACTTCTGAAGTGGTATTTTGTTTTACATTCCATCATAAATTTAGTTCCATGAGCAGTTTTTGTTTAAGTTCGAATGTCCCCCCGCCATTCTTAGACAAATTTACTTGTGACAATGGTCCTTTCAGTCAGACCCGTTGGATCAAAGGAGGGAAGAGAAATGATGTGCCGCTGATCTGCACAGAAGCAGGAGTCAAGAGACAGACACTTTCACATTTATTTCGTAACAGATATTACATTTATTTCAGCATATAGCCCTGTCTGACAGGACGATCTAATTTCTCTCACATCATGAAAAGCATTTTAGGTACTCCCAAGTCACTTCACATGGAGAACATATCCTGCTAATTCAATAAATCCCTAAGAAATAATTACAGTAGATATGTTGGAAAAATGTGAGAAAAAATAAAGATAATTCTGTATGTGGCCTTGATATTGGGTTATAGATGGGTTTTAAAGAGATACAGCTTTCTGTTTGCAATTACTTAATTACTGTATTCAGAGGCTGTCTTTTTTATATATATAATGAATTGTATATTGTGCAAAATGTGTCTCTTTTACATGGAACGTTTTACTTTTAAGGAAGTCAAGTATGATTCACACCGTATTAGCTTATTGAACTAGCTTTCATTTGAAATTATCTGTATACTGTTTCTAGACTGATAGTAGTTGGACACAAGCATAATCAAGACAGTAATTGTGCTCTGCTTTACTCCCCCTTTTTTAATTTTTTGAAACAGTAAAAGTTCTGATTACTTTATATTTCAGTTTTTTTAAATCATCGTATTTTTCTTATTTTCTGTCAATAATTCAGCAAATATAAATATATCCTTCAGCAAGAATATAACAGCAAAAGACTTTATGTTCAAGCCCTGTGATAAATCCATAATCTCCACATTAGTAGACCAGTAGGTAGCTACTCTTCCATTCTAACTTGGTAAATTTCTTTGATAATATCACATTCAACAGACTGATTAGTTGATTCAGCCATAACAAAACAGGACTTTTTATGGAGCAAAAAATAAAATGTTATGAAATGCGTCTTTAATGATTTTAAAGGAAAAAATAATAGATTTTGATATTTTGCCATAAGTTTCATTATCTGTCTACAACATCTTGGATATAACAAGGTCCGTGGGTATGACATCTTGTTCAAGTTCTGTTACAGAAACTTTACTGTCTTTGTATTTTTGGTCCACTTTGTAAAAATAATATATGCGCATTGCCCTCTGCATTTCCCTTAGCCAAAGTACTCTACAGTATATCATTTGATCTAGTTTGCCCAACCATGTCTGATCAAAAATATTTTTTCTTCTCGAAACACTCTTATCTATAGAGACAAAAACAACAACAAATGCTCATCGAGAAGAATGTGCTTGGTAAAAATAGAACTCATACAGGAGGGAAAAAAAGCTTTATAACAGATTTATGTTAATGCTTTAATGTTGGCATTGAAAGATTAGTTGCCTCTGGGGCTTTCACATGCTGAAGATTTGGTTGGTGTTCATTTTTAAAGTAAAGACAGATGATCTTCAGAAATAAAGCAAGAAAGTTTGCGCGTTTCTATATTATATCTATGCTTAAGATGAAGGGTGCAGAAAAAAAACAAGTAATGCTTCAAAATTGACAATTTCTAGTGTTTGATCTTTTATATAAGACAAGCATATGTTGGTGCACGAGTTACTGTTTTGATTTTCATTTCAATATATGTTATGGCAGCAGTAATAATTGAATCAAAAGACTTTTATTTCTAAAAGGACGGTGCTGCATGAACGTCTTTTAACAGTCCACGAATGGGATGCTAGAGGAGCCTTTTATTATGCCCTGGCTGAAACTATTTCATCCCATTCAATAAACTTTTATGTATATTTTCCTAATGTGCTCAGGCTTGAACATTATGTCCTGTCATCCAAGACATTTGTCTACTTAGTGTTCTTTTAGGTGTGGTTTTTTTCCTCCTTTTTGTAGTAATTGCTCATTTAATTTGCCTTTTTTAAAGCAAAATTTCAAGGAAAGCAAACAAAGAGAACAGGCCTGAAATGACAGGCAAAAAAATTATCTTTCCAAAAACTCTTTTGTAATCTCATTTTTACTAAATCTATTTGATGAGGATAAGAGGTTGCTGGATCCATAAATGTAGCAATACTCATGACAGTAGGTGTATTATGTCCTCTGGTATAGTATTATATATAGGATTCTCATACAATGTCTTTCAGCAAAGCACTGATTTATCTTGTAGTGTTCATTTTTAGAAAACATCACATTTATTTTTAACCAGTAGTGATTTTTTGATGAACTTTTCACAACATTATTGAAAAGTGAAGATAATTGTAAATGGGGCAGCACAGAGGTGAATTAGTTGGCATTCCAGCCTTGCTGCACTGGGGCTCTGGGTTCTGTTCCTTCACTGCTCTCTGTGTGGAGTTTGTGTTTATCCTCTGTTTGGGGTTTCCTCTGGGTGCTCCAGTTTCCTCCTACGGTCCAAAGACATACTACTGTGAGTGTGCGTGTTTGCCCTATGATGGACTGGCATCCCTTCCAGGGTGTATCCTGCCTTGCGCCTGTTGCTTGCTTAATGGGATAGACTCCCATGTGACCCTGTATTGGATAAAGTGTAAGGATGCGTTGGTCAGGACCTTATGCAGACGGTATAATCCGGAAGGGAGTGAAACGGACACGGGGAGGAGACGACAAGGAACTCAGCAGGTTAACCGGGACCGGGGGGGGGCGTGACGACTGTGCACTGGTGCTCGGGGGGGCGTGTTCCAGGCGAAGAAGTCCAAGGGGGTTCAAAGGGAAATCCAGGGTGAAGTCCAAAATTCCAGAGCCGGCTAATCCAAATGAGACAAAGACAAAACAAGCTTTAAAAGCTTTAAAAACCAGTGTAGGGATGGGGAATAAAAGTGGGCTAACGAGGCCAGGTGCTCCAAGCCCCAGACTGAGATGGTCAGGACGCCGTGGTGAAGCCTATGCCGTTGGGTCACTCCTGGACCCACTGGTAGGCGGGCTTCCGGGCGTCCATCTTCCAAAGCTGAGCCCAGAATAGTGTGAGCATCTGGCTTATATAAGGGGGGCTGGATAGGAGGCAGGTGCACAAAATCAACAACAAAGTGGAAAAGCCGGAGTGCCCTTAAGAGGGGGGTCTACGATCGTGACATGAAGCGGGTCAGAAAATTAATGATTGGTATGCTTAATGTAAGTCATACCACACTAGCATGAAGATGAATCTTTACTTATCACTAGCAACCAAATCACCCTAGAACTCACAGCTGGCAACCCACCTGGATGGATGGGAGACCTCCTGGGAAACACTAAGGTTGCTGCTGGAAGAGGTGTTAGTGGGGCCAGCAGGGGGTGTTCACCCTGCGGTCTGTGTGGGTCTTAATGCCCCAGTATAGTGATGGAGACACTATACTGTAAAAAGGCCCTGTCCTTCAGATGAGACGTGAAACCAAGGTTGTGAAATTCTGTGGTCATTAAACACCCCAGGGCATCTCTCGAAAAGAGTAGGGGTGTTACTCCAGTGTCCTGGCCAAATTTCCCACTGGCCTTTACCAGTCATGGCCTCCTAATAATCCCCATCTATGAATTGGCTTCATCACTCTGTTCTCCCCATTGATAGCTGATGTGTGGTGAGCGTTCTGGTGGACTATAGCTGCCATTGCATCATCAATGTGGGGCTGCACATTGGTGGTGGTGGAGGGGAGTCCCCATTACTGTACCTGTAAAGCACTTTTAGTGGAGTGTCCAGAAAAGCGCTGTATACGTGTAAGGAAGTATTATTATTAGTAGTATTCTGTGACCTACTAAAGGTTCTCTGTTTTGTGTTTTAGTAAGGTTTCAAAGGCTATTTTCTGTATACAGTAATAGGACTGGACTATTGATTAATTGGGGGAAAGGTTGTTTGCTCTTTTGTTTCCTTGGCTTCCTCTTTATGTTATTGTTTATAATCTAGCTAGTGGTGCTTATAAATATGTGTATTAATTTACCCGAGTATTGGTGCATAAGAATAAGTTACTGATGGTTAACAAATCAAGGAATCAAGATTTCTTTAGCATTTTCCTTTGATGTTTTAAATTGTGATGAAATAAGAATGGCAGATTCTTGTGTGGTTCTGCATTCCTGTTATTTTATGTTCTGTTATTTCTGAGAATCTCTTATGATTCGGGAGCAGTGGTTTAATAATAAGGAAGCATTCTGAGAAAAACATGCAAAAGATTTTGATTCCTATACACAAGTGATTAAAGCAAGTATCTTTAATTGCCCTGACAGACCTGGTTACAGTGTTATCGAGTGCGAGGAACTTTAAACATTCTGGCCCACCTATATAAACAATTCTTTCACATCTGACCTTTGCCAAGTTCAGAGGTGCGCTTTGCCACTGGGCAGCAATGCACAGGTAGCAGTACATGAGTCCATTTGTTATAAATTAATGTCAGCAGATCAACGGCTTGACACCTAAATGATTTGTTGTTTTTTCTTTGAACTTCAAAAAAATGAAGGAATTGAATTCATGTCTGTTACATCGGTCAACAGCCCCATTATTTTCAGGAGCGAAGAAATTTACAACCATCAGAATTTCAATGATTCTGCTGACAATAAAAAAAAGATACAGATTTCTTTCTTGCTGGCCTGCTTTGGCACTATGCCTCCTCTTTGTGTTTCATCTGATCTTTGATCTTTTATTTCTCACCCCTAATTGTTTGTCCTACTCCCTCTGCTGGAGTCTGGACTAAACCGAATGCCAAAATTGTTTCCTGAAGAGATCAGCCATCCATGCACAGCTTACCAGCTCTGCAAGCTTCCTGTGATTGGATATACAATTTGCTTGGAATTTCTGCCCACACTTTCTGAATTACTAATGATCAGACATTATTGACAGGATATGAATAATTACATAAATACGTGCATTTGCACACACTTTGTATAACACGATATAATATAAAGTTCATACCATCACAGTGCCCCAGTTCTATGCTCATATCTAGGCAACTAAGGGGAAAAAAGTACATTTAATGTCTTATTTCCTCACAGTTCTCATGAATAAAACATTTATATTTAAAACTGTAGAAACATTTTCTTCACAGATATGTTTTCTGTTGTAAGAAGGAAGTGTGAAGAGCAATATAAAATGTTCTTATTGTATTTATTTCCTTATCTGCTGTACAAACATTAGTTTACAGCTCTTGAAAGAAATAAACTTAAGGTGCCCTTGGACAGTTAACTGATAAACTCTTTATAGTGGGGTTATTGATCTACTCCTTTCTGTGACTTTGTTAATGTACCAGATAATTATAAGATTCTAAGTAAAGAATACAAACGTGTACAGCATACAGTATGTACTTTTATAAACATCGTCTACTAAAACATTCAAAATTAGGAAAATATTACTAAACTTTACGTATCCTTTTTTTCTTGGAAGTTGTTCATGATGTCAAAGGGAAATGGCTCACTGAACTAGTGACTTTGTTCTCAGTAAAGTTAATATTTTTAGCCCGTTTTAACCAGCTTTGTATAGTTGAAGTATGAAGTAAAAATACCTTTGCAGTGTCTGCATCTTATAAGCATCTTCATTTTCTCTAATGTCTTCTAAGTATAAGCATCCTTCCTCTCATTTCATACATGGAATTTCAGAGTTGTGGCTTTTATTTTGTTTCATTTGCAAACAACTGTGGGGCTATAACATCAACTTGTACTCAAAGAGATTTCTTTGCTCATGAAATTATACTGCATTCATCCCAAAAAGCAATTTATTCTCCAAATCAACAAACTGAAGTTTTGGCCCAAGACAGCCTTATGACTTAACATCTTTTTTGATGTTATTCTGTCAGTCGAATCTTACATGGGTCACAGCGACCAACAAAACAGCTTTCAGGGCAAAGAGCTCAATCCCTTTAACGTTTGCAGGCTGTAGAATACCCGAGCAAAATGTGTGCAAATCTGTTCAGAGCATTTCTAGAGTAAAAAACAGCCGTTCAGATAAGGTCTTTTCAGATCTGAGGAACAAAGACCCGCAAGGCTTATCCATAGGGGTGAGTTTAAAATCTGGTCTTTCTGTCCCCTGGGAGTCTATTTGAAGTAGTTTGATATCTTTATTTCTGAGGTTTAAACATTTACTTTCTCTTTCTTGGTGCCCTCACACAAGGCTACCTGCAGCTTCTTAACCAAACATTTAACAAGATTCCCGTAAATGTAGCATATAAAGAAGACAGAACGCTTTTATGTTCCGTTGATCACGCATTCTTGGTTTTTTTTATCCCTTCTGTCAGTATTCAAGAGGTTTTAGCCATTATCATTTCTATTCCAGCTTTTAGGACAGAGCACAAAAGATGTGGGGAGCGCCTGTTCTCTGGGGACACCATCACCAGCGTCTTTCTCGAAGAAAGAAAAATCTTTTTGTTTCAGAAAATAACCAGAAAACACCACAAGTTATATTTAAAACTACACCAGGATATTTTTAGGAATCCCCCCCATTTCTCGCCTGGTTGTCCAGAGTACTATTCATGGCACTTTCCTAAACTTTCCCTGTGATAAAAACAAGACTTGGGCCTATATTGGAAAGCAACTGTAGTTTACTCTTGTATCCAGAGAGCACTGTTAGATGGTTTGGTTTGCATTGCCAGGATGGCTGTGTTTAATTGTACTAACGAATGAACAAGGGGAATGCTCTTAGTCTAATGACTGTTCCTGCCTAATGATACATAGTGATACTGTGTTTATATTCAATCTGTTATAGTCAGTCTTTGGCCCAAGGCCTACTTGAGTTGTAAAGGCTCTCATGAAAGCAGTCATTAACACATCCTCTGATTCTGAGCTCCAAGAAGCAAGCAAAATGTTTGAAAAATGGTTGGGCATCACAAAGGGAAAGAATGAGAGAAAGACTTCAGCTGCTGCTCACCGATTCACAAACAAACACACAAAAGGGAGTGTTCTGCCAAATAAGAAAAGTAATGCTCATTTCCAGATTTCTGGGGCTTAACAAGCACTTTAGTCTTTGGAGTGACTTTATTATTTCTTTATATTTCATAGAGCTACAGAGGGGTTAAGCAATAATGGATATGACATTGCAGTTAAGAAAAAATAATATTGATTAACACCCTGAAGAAGAGTTTTATTTTTGATTTTTCTCATAGTGTATCCATGAAAAGTAAGGAAGTTTGTTTAAATAAATCATGCATTTCTACAAGTATTGCTCCCTCTTTAGATAGCACTGCTGTGAAAACAGTAAAATCCATCAGCACGGTTGTAGTTGCAAAAGACAAATGACAGACTTGCTTCTATAGTTTAAGTCGAATAGAGAATGCTAAATGTTTTACCAGATGTGTACTGTTTTGGGGGCTTCTTTGGAGGTGACATAAAAACAAGAGCTTTGTTTTTAGTCTTGGATGGTTCTGCCTCAACAGAATCAGCAGTTTTAAACAAACACCCTTATACTGTACCTGAGTACTCTGTGGAAAAATTACTGAGTCTAGTGGATGTGAGAGTAATAATCTAAGGATCTGTTATACAGTAAATTAATAAAAACTGTCATCTGTAAACATTGTATTGATTGTGTGAAAACTATCTGATTGAACAAGAGATTTGCAAATATTTTCTTTTTCATTTAAAATTATGATACATTTTCTATCATAGTAATGGTTATAGATTTGTAAGTAATTTGTAAGACATTTGTAAGTAATAAATAGAAAACTGCAGATGTGGGCCACTGATAGCTACTTTGACACAAAGTCCCTGTGGATATTTCTTCTTCCAGAGAAACTGAAGAAAACTAGTTCAACATACTGTAGTTACAGCTTCACAGTGGGAAGGTACAGTATTTGCCTGATTCAGGTTAAATGGAAAGAAACAGAGTTCCATCATGCCCCCCAGCCCTTGATGAAACCCAATATACTCTCAATGCCTACTAACAGTTTAATTTCAGCAAATAGAATCCAATTTAAAATGATTTGTTGCTTAAAGCGTCTTTTTAATGGAAGTTTTTCTCAATCAAAATCCAATTACTTGCTGATCATTTTATTTATTGTTCTTGTGGTTACATAACATGGACTAGTAACACCCTTTCATGTGAAAACCTAATGGTGATGTATACTTCTTTCTTAAAAAAAAAGACCTTAGTATGTAAATATTTTAATTGACATGAATCACTTGTACAAAGATAAGCAAAATAAAATACATATTTGAGACTGAGTTTTTTTTAATGTGACAATTTAATACAGTTTTAATGAAAGAGAACATCTTGTTCATCTGATTCTAGGATATAGATACAAGCAGCTGTATCACCCTGCATCTTAAAACTGACAACCCACTGAAGCACAGCAAATGTGAGCCTGGCCAGTACCTCCTGGGAGACCTCCTGGGATGGGAGACCTCCTGGGAAAGCTAAGGTTGCTGCTGGAAGAGGTGTTAATGGGACCAGTAGGGAGTGCTCACTGTCCTAATTACCCAGTATAGTGATATATGGAGGAGAAATAAAAATCCCGTGGTGCTTTAAAAATCCCAGGGTGTTTCTCAAAAAGAGTAGGGGTGTTACCCTGGTGTCCTGGCCAAATGTCTTTTTTACCTTCACCAATCATGGCCTCCTTAAAATCCCCATCTCTGAATTGACATGATCACTCTGTTCTCCTGCCTCTTTGCAGTTTTCAGCTCAGTTACCAATACAGCAAACTCTTGCTTCAGGTCCTATCCTCCTTGTCCCAGACGTCTGTCCTACAAACTAAGCAAGTTAAAGCCAAAATATTAGGAAAGATTGTTCTTCAAATGCATTACTTGATTTTATCTGCGTCTTTTGAACCCTTTAAAAAATATATCTAAAAGCTATTACAGATGTGGTTAATCTTATAATTATAGAACATGTAATTATTGCTATGTATTTTACTAAGGCTGTGATAATTTTATATTCTTCTTTGAAACCACTCACTCAATGGAAACTTATTTTGCTTTCTTCTTTATCTCCCAAAGTTTGGTTTTACCCTTCTCTTATTATGTGTCTGGACACAAGCAGACAAAAATATAGATAATTTCTCAACGCGCAGCATAGCCTGTTATTTTCGTTATCAAAATAAGTGCAACTCATTGTTTACTGCAAGCAGTAAGAGCAGTGTTTTGTACAGTAATCATAGTGAAGTATACTTAACGGATGTGATAAAAAAGGAGTTACATCAACAGAAAAAGAATATTTTTTCTTATAGCAGAAAAATTTATTTTTATTGAAGAGATATATGTTTAAATTCTTTTTATGAAGAATTTAAAAAAATGGTTGAAATTTGAGAGCCACAGTGGCACAGTGGTTACTATTTCTGCCTTGCAAGGCTGGAGTCTGGGTTAATTCCAGGGAAGCTATCCGCTTGGAGTTTGTATGTTCTCCCCATGAAGATACATTTGTATGTAAATCGCATGTACATGTGGATTTCTTCCCACAAGTCTAAACACCTACTGGTAGGTTAATTGGCTTCTGGGTGAATTGAGTGGTGTGTGTGTGTGTCTGTGTGGTCACTGCAATGAACTGGTGTCGCATTCAAGCTGTATTCTGCTGTGTGTCTGTGCTTTCTGGGATAGGATTTGGCTCTGCTGCGAGTCTGAAAATGGACAGATTTTTTTTTAGATTAAAAGATGTTTTATCCAATCTGTTTTGTTTACTCATTAAGAGTAAATTGGTGTAGAATGATGGCATGAGTGTCAGTGTTACACACAGCTCTTTAGGCCTGGCTTTGTGGCCTAAGGTGCCTTCTGTGTGGAGCTTGTGGAGTGTCTGTGTTTGTGTTGGGCTTTCCGTGTGAACTACAGTTTCCTCCTAGAATTCTGTATAGCAGTTACTCACCTCCCATGTGAGTGTGTGTACTGGGATGCACTGGTGTGCCATTCAGGGTGTACTCCTGTCTTGCACCCTGACCCTCCTGAGGTCTGGACCCCTGAAGATCAAGTCGTTTCTAAAAATGGATGTGGTATTCAGACAGAAGGAGCTCAAAAGAATAGAAGAAATGTAAATTGTAGTGCTATGTGAATCCCAGATTACCTTTCCCATATACCCTTCATATAGTAAGAAACTGACTATATGAAGGATCAAAACCCAAACCCTTCACAATAAAAAAGAAATATGGGCCCTATTTGTGTTCTGTTAAATTGTCGAATTGTTTTTGATTCACTCTATTCTGTATTGTATGTCTCACAGTGCATTTTCATGCTGGTGTGGATTCCTCCTTTGATCTGATAAAAAGGCAGACTGTATCTTCAGAGAAGCAGCCTTGAGATCTTGGCTGAACTGCTACTTCTCAGCCAGGACCTGGGCATTTACATCAGATACCAAAAAAAAAACGCTGTATGTTGCTCGAAAACAAAAACTCATCAGGCAGCTGTGTCCATAATGTTTAATGAATCAGCCTTTTGTAATTTGTAACATTTGTAATTTGTAAAAATGTGTAATCACATTGATGAGCACTGTTTCAGTAATGGTGAAACAGTTTGGTAACTGCAAGTGCTGACTTTGTACAGTATGTGTAAAAGGTGGGTAAAAATGAAACAGTTTTGTCCTTCTCAAAATTGCACAACTGTATGTTAATTCTGAAAATTCATAGACTGCATGCTCTTGACACGATCAAACCTGAAAGGTGTTTGTTGTAAGATGTATACGGTATATTCACTGATCACAGTTAGCTACTGTATGTCATGCTGGTGAATCCTCATAAGAAATGTCTAACATAAGAAAAATCTATGACTGCCAATTTTGACTTTATTTACAAAAAAGGTGGAATCAAATGTCCTGAGTGCTGTAAAATACCAAAGGGAATTATTCATATTATTTTCTGTAATATATATATATTTAGAAACATTCTGTACATAATATTAAATTATTTAGATATTAAATTAAGTCTAACAAATGTTATGCTGTGTATTGCATGTTTATTCCTTGATTAATCCTGAGATATATACAATATAAAGTGTATATACAGTAATGCAGTGTATATGTTCTTACTCTGTGAAAAACTGCACTGACAAAATATTATTTAAGTAGATTATATGCGAAAGACCTCTATTTTTCCTTCTACTGCCTGCATTGTTCACTGTGTTATTTGCATAATTCCTGTTTATTTTCCTGTCCAGTAATTGAACACATAGATTTTGTCTCCATACAGCAATCTGGTGTAACACTACACTGTTATCTTTCACTGGCATGGAGCCATAAGGAGCTCACAGTGGAGCCATTGAACTACATATCAGTCCAAAGCACCTTTCTCCCTCTTCCAGTTGGGTACAGCCATCAATATAAAATTATTCACCCATATATTACAGTATGTAGCATCTGCCAAAGTTTGCAAAGCTTTATCTAAGATTTTAGATATTCAAAATACATAAAATACACACAAAAAAACTATGCTATGTCTAGTGCTTTTTTCAAGCACTTTATTAAAAAATGGATTTGGGAGAGAAAATGTTGCCAAAACTACAATTTTCCAATTTTCCTAATGAGCCTTGATGCTGAATACCAGTAACTTCATCTACTTTTGTTTGACAGTTTTCTGCTTTGCCTTATCGGTGTTGTCATATGGACTGTGTGCTGTGTGCTCATGATACTTACTGTCTGATTAAAGTAAACTGAAGATGAGGAATAATGACATACTGTATTTAATACATGACACTGCCCAGATATTTAGAAAATGCTGTTGCAAATCATATCCTTTGTAGGTTTTATGAAAGTTTTGCACAACTTTGCCTCCCCACAAGTTTTCACTGTGGATTCGTATGTTTGATTATCATAATGTAATGTTCTTTTTCCGTGGTAAACATCCAATACAAACATTTACTAAGGTCTATGGTAATTTGTGGAGCCACCAAAGTCTCTGTGTAACAAAGCTTGGGGACAGGACTGTAAAGCCAATGGAAAGAATTTTGAAAGTGTGGAAAGATTAATGCGAAATGTGGAGAAAATCTGTGGCAAGAGCAAAACAACCTTGTGGATCCACTGTGGTAAACTTCCACAGACAACATTTAAATATTCATTCGTCTCTCTGCTACAGTTCCTCGACCAGGGGTTCTGTGTTGTGTCCTTAGAGCCTTAGAGCCACTGGAAGACTTTAAAACTAAAAAAACTTTTTTTTTTAACTATACTATCTATTGTGTCTTTTACAGACATTAAGGCTCCATCCACTCGTAAGCTATTCACAAGACCCCAAAGAAACTAGACAATATTGATACATATCAGTTAAACTTTATCCAGACAGAGAAACAAACCTTTCTTTGTTTTTTTTTCCCCCAAATGGTGGATGATATCTTTTTTAGTATGCCGCTTATGAGCTGTGAATGTAGTGATGCCGGTTTCAGTAAAAGGTGTCCCTTTGAAGATATAACTCAGTGTGATGTCCTCTCCCTTCTTGTTACTTTTAATCCAGTTTCCAGAGGAGAAATAGCAGTGATACATTAGACCCTTGGGAAAGATATGGAAAGGACTGTGAAATTGCTGCAAACTCCCATTAAATCTAATCACCTAAAATTAAGCCTCATGTAGCATTTGATTAAGTTCCGTCCCGGACAGGGCTTGCTAGCGGTTTCCTGTACGAGGAAATTCATTGGTACCCCACCAGACCATTTACTCTACAGTGGGATTGAGTTACACACTTGGTTTGTGGCTAATTTGTTATATTTAATGCAATTCAGGACACTGATTAGAAAACAAAAACTCCTTTTATTTTTTGTTTCATTCAAGTTCTGTAATGAAAAGGGTTTATCAGCATAATTTGATTATTGTGGACCACAGTATTTTTGGGGGTTTGTGCCTTACCTACACTACTGAAAAACTTGTTTCTATTTATTGGCGTTATCCTCTAAACCTGCACCAGCAGAAGAAAATAGGAGGTTCGCTACAGTAGTAGATGCTGTTATCACCCTGCCAGTTAGGAGGTGATTGGCATTTACTTGAGCTTATTATCTGTATGTGGTTATTCATGTATATGATTAAGAACATTATGTTTACCTATAAATTTGGCCGCTTGTTATGACTTACAAAAAATTAAGTACATTTTTTCTTCACAGTTTGATTCCTTAATACACCACTTACAGTTTTTAAGGTCTTAGTTTTAGAGAAACATGAAAAGAAGCAGGTCAGAGTGACTTGAATTGTTAATAAAATTAATTCAGGAAGAAAAACAATTTAAAATTTAAAAGGAAGCTGCCTGCTTATGCTTTGTTCTTTGAACAAAAATATTTTAAGTACAGTATGTGGCTGAAAAGATCACAGAGAACGAAAGGAAAGTTTATTTTTTATTTTGAGAGCAACTGTAAATATTTTAGTTTGAGAGTCATCGTAACCTTTTTAGTTTGTACATATGGACATCTACTCCGCTGCTTTCTTTATAGACATTTTGCGGCTCTTTTTCTGTGTAATTGTAACATCACTTAAAACCCCATTTCCACTTTCAAATAATTGTTTTTGACCATCTTGAAAACCTCATTTACTAAGGCTAGAAAGATGCTGATAAGGTTTAGACAACAGATCCCAGCAGTGCCAGTTCCTATTTGATTAACCTAGCTAGATACTAATTAATCCGACAGAGTGACAAATGTATAAGAGGTTATTTGTTGTGAGAGAACAGCAACCTGACTGAAAGAATGAGTCTGACTAAACTCTGCCTAAACTTTTGCGTGGAATGAGCCAGGGAGCTGCTGCAAGGGTGTCGATGGGGTGGTGGAAATTTGCAAGAGATGTGTGCAAAGAGAAGTTCAGAAGGCAAGGTGTGTATATTAATATAGGAGAGCAGCAATAGCTGAGATTAGGTTCTAACCTTCCTCCCAAACTGTTACGTGCCATTGGAATTAAAGGTGGCCTATACAATAACTAATGGAAGAGAAACCAACAAATGTAATATGCAAGTATTCTATGAGGATATTATCAAGCAACACTTAGACCTTTCACAGTTACACATCTTGTCATTGATAATTTGGCCTGCAAGGTATAACACAGGAAATGTTACAGCTACCTGCAGAGATTTGTGAATCTAGCAACTAGAGTGGAGTGAAGAAAACTGGATTAATGATAACAGAGTAGTGGTAAGGGCTTTTCACATGTAATTAGAAGGTTGTACTGTACTGTAGGTTTAAATCCTATGTGGGGCAGTGATACTTCATTCTCATTGTGCTCATTAATCTTTTCTATAAACTGGTACAAATGTAAGTTGTTTTGGATAAAACTGATAATTAATCAAAAGCACAATCTTTAGTCTTATTTTCATTACATACCCTAATGGTATGCAATTTGTTTTGTTTTGAATCCTTAGTGAAGCCAGAAACATCAACACATTTCTCCACAGCCCTGAACGGTCCTCCATGCTGCCATCATGAAAGCTGCCCACTGTTCGTTACTGTTTGTTCTCCTTCCCTCCGAACTATCCACTGTTATTTTGAATTTAAACACATTGCCTTTTAAAGCACTGATGTTCAGTCTTGGTCCTGGAGGGCTGATGTGTCTGCAGGTTTTCTGAGTCTCTTCAAAGCCGCAACAGCACCTGAAGTTCTGGGAAGTTGTTAAATTGTTCCCATTAAGCCAATAATGAGCTGATCTAGGTCGTTAAGATCTGCGCTGAAATGAAAACCTGCTGACACACTGTCCCTCCAGGACCAGGAGTGCCCATCCCTGCTCCACAATATGTGCCGTTATTTCAGACACATATGGTATCTTTGCCATTTTTAAAGGGTCTGATTTTTTTCTGCGAAATTTGTTCTGTGACTTTTGATGTTTTGTGTGTGTGCGTAATGGAAGAGAGATTTATTTCTCATGTGCAGATGGTTCCCCTACAAAAAGAATGATTTTGCAATTCTTTTTTGGTTACAGTACATCTATCCTCATATAAGCTGCTAAATCCTCATAAGGGTTGTGACAACCTCGAGTGCTGCACAAGGCAGAACTGCACTCCATACAGGGCACGAGTCGATTACAGGGCACACAGGGACAACTTAGAGGCACCAGTGAAACCAAGCACCAACATGTCTTTGGGAGGTGGGAGGAAACTGAAGCACCCAGAGAAAACCCACACTGCACTTGCAGCTGCTTAGCTGAAGCCCTTCATGTGGAGGCCGAAACCTCCCGCTAACATCAGTACTGAAATTTTGTACATTATCTGCATTTAACACCTCCCCCACCACATACACACACAACCCAACACCACCACCACTCCCCTGACCCACCTTCTTTACATGCACACACTATGGAAATGTATGATTATGCCACATGATTTCTGTCATTCATAACCCCGGGCGAGGGAAAGCTGTTGTTCCTTTTTTTCCCCCTTTACCAGGAAGTATTACTTAGCAATCTGTGGAATGAACAGCTGGAAAGCGCAGTTGTGGCATGTCATATTAACACTCTCTTTCTGTTCTCCCGTAGCGATCTCAGCATGAACAACATCACCCAGCTCCCTGCTAGTGCCCTTTCAAACCTTCACTTCCTAGAAGAGCTGTAAGTATGACTGCCCTGGGGATGAGGGGGGAACTGGGCAAGAAAGTCGAGGCACATTCCTATTTTTATATCACATACTTGCTGTGGGAACCAGATAAAACAAAAGCAGAAGGCCGTCAGAGCTGGTACTCTTGGCACAAACAAAGCTAGTGACTGAGAATAAACAGTTGCCTTGGAATCCTGATGCAGAACTGAAACAGGGCCTAGGCAGCCTCACAAGACGGGAGTTACAGTATACTGGACATTTTAAAATTAGACCCCTATTTCTCTTTTTCTTTATAAAACGACGGGCTGTCATTTGTCTTGTGCTGTCTTTGTAGGAGCTGATCCAAAATGCAGTGGATGTCAAATTCTGAATTGCTAGCTCACATTCCGCTTCAAAGACAAAGTAGATTCAGTATTCAAAACCAAAAAAGTGCGAAAACTACAAGCAAAGAGGCTGCAGCACAGGCTCTCTATGTTATTCATTGAAGACTCCTCCTGTCCCAAAAAAACCCAAAACAAATTAAAATCCAGTGTTTAATTCAAACTACTGAGGTCCTTTCAACCTCAGTGGCTTTGAACATACTGCACTTGCTTTGAATTACTGCAAAGCTTGAGCAAACCACGTGTCATCACCTCAGTCACACCTCCAGCACTGCGCTCAGTGTTGCAGGGGTCAAACAACCACCCTGCTCTGCTGCGAAAGAGAGTTTGGAAGAAATCAAAGTAGACTTGGTGCTATAACTGCAGTCAGAGCATTTCAGATACTTTGCCGCCGGAGAATGTGTGCCCTTATCTGCGCTAAAACTGAGGCACTGCCAAACGTGCATACTTCAACACTTTGGAATTACTTCTTTTCAGTGGTTTTGCCACTTTGATGTGTGCATATTGTATCACAAGGTACGGAGGGACTGTGTCTTTTTCGACAGCCCTGTCCTCCCTCAGTGTGGGGTAGCAAGGCCAAGGCAGCCAACCAGCCCCCGCCCTACCCCGACTGTGAAAAGGTGAGAATGCAGCTTAGTGAATCTTAGTGTTCAACCCTGCTGAAGCATAGGGCAGGCTCTGGGGCAATTGATGTGATCGATGGAAGAAGTTAGAACAGAATGAAAGAACAGATCTCAAAGCAGTGAATGAAATACATGTTCATTTTGGTTTATGAAATGTGACAGCCCCCGTGGATACCACAGAAAACGAAAAACCTCGGAAGCTCTTGTGTTTTCCTGAGTGTGTTCTGCTGGAAACTTCTAGAACGTTTCCGTCCGTTTTTCACAGGCTTTGAGTGAAACAGGATTGATTGAAATAAACAACGTTGCAGAGTTGATGGTTGTCAAGCAGGTGTGAGGAGGAAGTGGAAAAGGCCTTCTCAGCTCTTCTGAGGTGTGGTGTGTTGTGTTTATTCCTCATACTGTGGCGAACACTGAGGAAAGATATGCTAGGCAGCGGTAGCACACTCTCCAGCTATGAATGGGATACCATGGATTTCCCCTTGCAGTGTGGTAAAGCACCACATAAATAAAATAAGGGACTACAAAAGACTCATAACAGTTGTAAATCTGCTAAGATTGGCAGTTGTAGATAGAAGAAGAAAGTAAACTGCCAAGTCTCTTTTTTCAATTAATTTATATTTTTCTTCTGCTGTGTGTCATATCCGTTTTCCTTTCACCGGGGACAAGCACAGGTTAAAGCACAAAAGCTCAGTGTACTCAGAGCAGGTCTTTTTTAACTTTGTGTTCATTGCTGAGCAAGCAAAGGCAATTCCAATCTGGAATAAAATAGGATACCAACAGCTTTATTCAGCTCTTAATTAGAAGACCATATGAATCACTTTTGAGACTGTTTCAGATAACACCTGTTCCTGAAAATGAGGTTTTGCAGAAAAAAAAAGAATAAATTCCACTAGTCCAGCTCATGCAGGTGCGACGTAACTGTTACCATTTTCCAAGAAAAAGTTAACCTTTTATAAAAAACAACAACAAATGAAACAAAAAAATATTAACAAGGCCCAGTTCTGGGATTAATTCCAAATATAATTTATGTACTTTTATGTTTATAGAAAAACTATGCTAACGAGAAACAAAAGAGGGGGCCGAATTGGTTGACAATAAATAATTGATCACAGAAATGCTCATTCCTGGTTAAACTTTGCCGAAAGAGCTCTCTATTTAACTGAAACAATATACATGAAATAACATTTTTATAAAAAATGAGAGGGAGTAGATATGGGAGTAGTTTGCAAGAAAACAAGAGATTTCTAAAATAAGACAATAAAGATATAATTAACATACTTAATGAATATTTCCAACAGGTGTTTACATTAAAAGATGTTTATAACATGCCCCAGGCCCCCATGTTATAGCTCCAGGAGTACTGGGTAATTTTAGTCTTACTGAGGTTCTAGAGGGGCTACGACAGTGAAAAATGAATAAATCACTGCAGCCTGGTTGTATTTTCCCAGTCCTAGTTAAGGAAACAAGGAATGTTATTTGTAGATGCCTAGCCAGAATGTTTTTACCCTCACTTACTGTAGAATGGGAGTAGTACTCACGGGACTGGAAAATTGCAAAAGTAACACCAATCCCAAAACAGGACGACGGAACTGAACCAGGAAACACCAGACCAGTCAGTTATTGATTGATTGATCAATTGGAAGAATACTTAGAAAACAAACGAATTTTAAGAAACAGTCATCATGGATTTAGTAAGAAAAGGTCTTGTTTAACTTGCTAGAGTTCTTTGAACATTAGATAGGTCTGCATTGTGTATTAGCATAGTCTTTCAGGTACTAGAATCACAGAAGTTTAATGAATCCCCTGGGTCCAATTGTACCTTACTAACTGTATTTGAGGAAATGAGATGTGGTTCAGAAGTCCTCCGACAGTCGCTCAGGACAAAGTAAGAACCCACAGAGCGGAAAACTGCTAATGTAGCACCCGTCCAGAAGAAGGGTATAACAATCGGCAAAGTGATTACAGACCGATAAGTTCGATTTCTGTTTTATGTAATGTAATGGAAACAATTCTTAGAACTAAGCTAGAGGACCACGTACTGTATATAGAAAGAGGTGTCAGAATGAAAAGTGAAACACGAACCAGAGGGCACAAGTGGAAGCTAAGTGATAGGAGAACAGGAGACACTTCTTTGCCCAAAAGGTTGTGGTGGTGTAGAAGAAGCCAAGAAGCTTTGTTGTTAATGCAGTATTCAAGCTGAATGAGATCCTTGGATCAATTAGATGCTAACAACCAAATAGGGTCAATGGGGCAAATGAGCTTCTCTTACTTGTAACCTTTCTTGTAACGTGCTTACATATCAATAGACTATAATGAATAATTTTAACTTTTTGCCATGAGACCTTTTATATTGTAAAAGGTTTGCAAGTATTATTTCCTCTCATTCAAGTCATTTGTAGGATTTAAATCAGTGTTCTGTCATGATAAGTTTCGTCTTAGATTTCTCTTGCACTCATTATTTTTTGTTTGGTCTCGTTCGATAAATAAGTGATTGCTTATGCTAAATGTGAGATGTATCCTATTAATTAACCATTTGTTAATCATCCAGTTCTTATCCTCCTCCTCATAATTAGTTATCCATTTGCATACACAAACTGTACCTCAAAATATATTGGGGTGAGGGACCAGAAAGTCCTGATTAGTTATTAGCTTGCACGTTCCCATTGTACAATTCAGACATGGGTATATACATTTAATGTAATTCTGAAAAAAAAAACATAAAAAAACAATAAATAGAAATAGACAGTGTAGCATCACTGCTCCTTAAGAATTGTGGTCTCGTCGAAACCAACACAAGATTATTTTTCCACACACTAATTACGCATTAAAAGTCAGTGATCAAACCTTGATCCATTGGTCGGGTCAGTGACGTACTGTATTGCGTGGTGGTAAGGACTCAATGTTAATGTTGGGCCATAATGATTCATATTGTAAGTCATATGCAGCAGCATTGTCTACAAGAAGAATTTTCAAATATTAGACTTTGCTTTTCATAATTTTTTTTTTCATTTCTGGTTCAATCCATGTACCACCTATGCTGCTGGCTTTCGGTGCCTTGAGAAAGGATGTTAATGCGGGGTAGTTGTACGTCATGTTCCTTGATTTATCAATGTAAGAGCAAAAAGCAACATCCAGCTGGGCGTCCTGGGACCACCTGTATATTCCACACATCTGTTTGTGATGTAGATGTAGGTGCTTGTGTACAGATCTGACATCTCTTCTTTCTGGATACTAACCCCTTAATCTAAGGCCACACTCTGAATCTCTGTTTTATGTTTTGAAATTCAGATCTCATTGTCAGGAATGAAAAGAGAAAAAAAAAAACGTCTCCAAACTTTTTTTATTTACCACAGGTTTTGAATAATATTCTGGAAACTACAGCTGAAATGTGTGTTGTATTTTTAACTCTCGCTAGAAATATCAAAAGATAGACGTTTTTTGGTTTCAACTTTTTATTTGAATTTTCCTTGCTTAATCGTTGAGATTGAGTTAAAGGTTTCAATTTTGTTGTCTTTTGTTTTTCATAATTTGCATTAAACTGGTTTTTGGCCTTTTGCTTTGTGGGTCACACAGTCAGTGAAAGTCAGCTCTTTCTTTCCTTGTTCAGTAATGTATTGCACCATTCCTCATGGTATTGCACACCAGGAGGTACCTCATGGTGACCTTGTAATGTGAAAGTATCACATTTTTGGATATCTCTCTTTGTCTTTACTTATTGTACTGATATTTGACACTTGTGTGTCACAGGTTTTCATCCCACTATAGAATATTAACTTGCAAGGTGGGATTTGGAGGCAACATGGTCTCACTGTTTCTGAGCTCCTGACAATATGAGGAATCTAAATTGTGTGAGGCCCAGAAACCTCTCGTTTGGAAGATTCAAGTTGCATCTGCCTCGATCCTGGTAAACTACTGTGCAAAGTAAATGTGGTGCTGAAAGATCTTGGAAGAAGAATGCATTTTTCTGTATTTCCCTTAAGTCCCTAAAGCAGAATATTAAAGTAAATTTAATCATTGTCAGATCTCTGTGATATTGCACTTTCTTCAGTGAGTCCTGTCCCTCAGTTTCAGGAGCAAATGAAAGCCATAATGTATAGCAGGACAGAAATAAGTTTAAAAAAAAAAAATAAAAAAATAAAAACATACAGAACCTTTGCTGTTTAACCTGTTGTGAAATATTTCTGAGATTTGTCAACGTAATGTGTTATGTTTGCATCAAAAACATGTGGCAACGGAAATCTGTTTTGCCTTGTGACAAAATTGGGGAATGTTTTTCTTTCCTGTGCATTCTTCCGTTCACCTCTTGGTTTTCTAACCGCTTGATGCAGTACAAGGTTATGGTGGATGCCAAAGCTTAATCTGGCAAGCAAGGAGGGATACTCCCTGCACTGGACATCAGTCGATCTCAGAGCACACACTGACACACACACGCACACACCAGTGCAATTTCTTAACAGAAGCCAATTAACCTACCAGTATGTCTTTGGACTGTGGGAGAAAACCCACATGATCAACGGGTGAACATACAAACTCCACCCCAGGAATTGAGCCCCGGACCCAAAGGGCCCCAGTAATGCTAATCACAATACCACTTCACTGCCCTTTTCTGGTGCACAGGGTTCCCACGGTCATGGAGATCCTGGAAAAGTTATGGAAAATGAAATTTCATTTTCCAGACCTGGAAAAGTTTTGAAAAATGATCAAATACCCATTAAGTTTTGGAAAAGTGATGGATTTTTTTTTTGGTATTGACCCCAAATTATCATGGCTGTATCATGTAATTTTGTTCATAAGTTAGCAAACTTTTAAAAAGAGGCTGTGGCGTTGCCATTGCTACCATTACACATTATAGTGTCGCGTCTGACCCTCTCGCGGAAATTTTATAGTGAGCCATAAGCTAGCCTAGCGCCCATGTCAAAATGCCGGGTATATGTGTTTTCACTGACCTCTGGTAAGCAGATGAAAAATACAAGTTATGGCTCCTAAAAGATGAAGACCCAGGACGTTCGAGATGTAAATTATGCAGGAAAAGAAGTTATGAAAAAGTCAGGGAAAAATTTTGGAATTATGTTGGTAAAAATGAGTGTGAACTTATAAACTTAATTTGCATTATCTAATTCAAGGGTCCCTTGGTTCTGGAGAGCCTCAGTTCAGGTTTTGTAAGTCACCATTAAATCACCAATTATTAAAAGACATATAACAATTTCTCTGTGATCAATTAAGCAGGTGATCGGTTAAATTCATTTAGGTTCCAACATTTAATTATTTGTCAGTACTGAATGATCAGAGGTCTCTTAAATGAACACATGGCTCACAATCAATAATGTACAAGTGTTCCATTTAGAAACAGGATGCAACAGTTCTAAATATACACAGATATAATAAGTATCTAAATGTCGAGTCACTGTTCTTAGTCCACTCAGTCTGTTATCTGTTCTTCAACAGCTTCAAACAAAGTGTGGACACTCAGGGGCTTGAGCCTACAACCGTCTGATAAGGAGCTCCAAGGCATAGCCTGTGCTCCATGCATAAGTGATTCCAAGAAGGACAGAAAGACGTGTAGAGTCCAAAATGTGAAACCTTGGCTCCCTATAGAGGGTCAATAAAGAAAAATGTCTTGAATCTCTAATAATAAAGCAGTTCTGTTTTAATAAGAAGGGTCAAGTGTCTTTAGACTACAGAGTCTGCTATAGGTATGTTATAAATATAAAGTGAGTCTTTGAGTTGGAATGCAGCTGAATGACAATGTAATGTACAGTAATCAGCTGAAGTTTAAAATTAAATTTTAATTTAACAGGGAATCAATCCGGGGAAGCTTGAAATCAGGAGTTTTATACCTACAGGGATGACCGTTTGTCAATACTGAAGCAGCACAATCCTATATAAAGTGTGCTATATCTATTTATTGTTTTAAGATACAGTTCATTAAGGTGCCATGCCATGCAAAAACTAATCAAACCGTTACAACATTTTGTTTCTTAAAAAACGTTTGCACTCATGATACTTGGAAGTGGCCAATTATGGTTTAATAATAAAAAACAAAAAGAAGTAAATTGATAATATGGAAGAGGAATGGAAACTTCATGATTGCGTAAGTTTTGAAACCGTTTGGTGTGGAAAATTTAAAGGAATTTCAGAGGACAAAATTACGAGCCACACGATTAGATGAGCAGCCTCAGCTGGTGTGCAGTACTAGGGCTTCACATCTGAGTTGCTTTGAAAGTGGTTTCTTTCAGAACAACTCAAGAATAAAGATGTATAACAGCGCAGACCAGGAAAGGGATATAAATATATTTCAGAGACCTTTAATGTCTCATATTAAAGTCATGGTGAAGTCAAACCTTAAGAAGTGGAAATCCCTCAGACACTGCGCAGATCAGGCTGTCCCTTCAAACTATAAAGCAGGGAGTAAACTGGTTAGAGATGCAACTGTGACGCCAATGGCGACTTTGAAAGTGTTAAACAGTTCAGTGGCTAAAATGGCAGAAAATACTTAACAGTATCCCAGACACTTCACAGAGAGAAGTGAAAAAAAACATCTCAAATTCCCATAGGATTTGTAGCAAAGCACCTACAGTATATACTGTAATACTGCAAACGTGAAAAAAGATCTTATGCTCAAACGAGACAAAATTTTGAACTTTTTGGTCAAAATACAAAGCATTATTTGTGGTGCAAACACGACACAGAGCATCACTCACATCCTCTGTCAAGCATGGTGGTGGCAGCATTATGTCATAGTTCTGCTTCTCATCAACGGGGACTGGGAAGCTTGTCAAGACTGATGGGAACATAGATATAGCAAAGTACTGGCAAACCTTAGAGGAAACCCTGCTTCAGACCTTAAACTGGATCAAAAATCACCTCTCAACAGAACAATGATCCAATGGCCAAAGCTAAAGTAGAGTCGCTGAAGAATATGAAAGTGAAAGTCCTTGAGTAGGCCTGACTTAACTTGAATCCTAGAGGAAATCTTTGGAAAGAAATCTTGAGTAAATCAGAAAAATGGGCAGTCAGTGTGTGAAGTTGGTAGAGACTTACCGAAAAGGAACTGTGGCTTTAAGTGCTGCTAAAGATGCTTATACCGAATGTTGAGTTCACAAGCCTGAATACTGATTTCTCAACATACAGTATTTGTTTTTTTTCTAACACTTATTAATGTAACTTATCTTACCCACAGAAGTCTTCAGTTCAATCATTCATGTTTTGAATAAAATATTAAGATTAATGATATATGTATCATGCATATATGCATCATTTCACAAAATGGGCCAGGTTTAGGAAGTGTCTGAATTCTTTCAAAGATTTAATGCGGTGTGGTGTGTAGAATTTCAGCAAATACATTTAAATACAACAATAAATTACCTATGAGAACATTATATGCTTAATAACACAAGAACATTTGAGGTAATTCCTCTGTGTTATACATGATTTGGTTCTGAAATTGCATAACTATGACCGATTTCAACTCACAAAATATTCAGTTGTTGCTATTGCTGTCAGCCGGAATATATTAACTCCTACAGTAAGTACTATATCTGCAGCTTGGGACTGTGATGCTTAGGATTACTTATAAATGACATCTTTTTTCAGTGCAGGTGCAAATAATTATGTTGCTTTCACAATTTATGTTAAAGAATGAGATAGTATAATAGATATAAATGCATCCAGAAGATGACACCAAATGTTGCTATTTTTTAATCTAAAATGTTGGTGCACTGGTCCATAGGCATAGGCAGATAGGATCACTGTGACCCTTTTGAATAATATTAGGGAGTAATTTTGCCTTAATTATTATTCATGCAAATCTAATATATCATACTATATAACAGATTCAGAAAGCTTCATGCTTTCTGAATCTCCTTACAGTATTTCCAACTTACTTCTTACTTCCAAGTCTCCTGGATGGGAAAGTTCCTTAGTTGAACACAGGCTGCTTGCAATACTACACATAAACTGTGAAAGGGCTACTGATGATTTGTTTGTAAAAATGCAAGCAATCAAATCATCTTTGTTTTCCTGAAAAGAGAAAAAGATGGTTCATTTTATTCTGTGATTTGCCATGACATTACAGACAACAGTTTTTACTAATGTATTTTTGCCAGGTGTAAAACCGCACTAAGAGATCTATTAAAAATCAACAGCTGTCAAATGCTATTAGCAGAAGGTTATAAGAAGTCCATTTTATTTGTTGACAAACCACAATAAAAACTGCAAATCAGAAAGCTGCTTTTCTCATGTCAAATAAGTTAATTATTAATCTTGAACTGAAGAATCTTAAAATATGCTACATAAACACTTTTGAATGCTTCTTGTACTGTACTCAAAAAGTATTTTGTATTTAACCAGTTTAAGGTATTTTAACGTATTTATGTAAACATTTTGATTATTGTTTTAAATATTGTTTTCCATTTAATAAACACAAAAACGACAGCTATGCTAGTAAGTATTTTCCCCTTTTAAATTTCCCTTTCCCCCTTTAAAGTATATAGACTCTAGTTGGTTTAATATGCTGGCACTGTTTTTCCTAAAGAAACTCTGAGAGAGAAAAAGGTTTCAGAGTCCTTACAGCTGTTGGCACCTATTGTTAACTGTATCTGTTTAGCTTTTCTTCTCAGTTAAATTAAATCCACATGACAAAAAATGTATTCCATTTTTTCTTCTTCCCCCTACAGGCGTCTTGCAGGAAATGACTTGATGCACATCCCTAAGGGGGCATTTTCTGGCCTTTTCAATCTTAAAGTGCTGTAAGTAAACCATGCATTGTTTAATACATACAGCATTTCCCATTTACATTGAGAGCCTCGTTGGGGGAAAGCAGGGACATTTCGACTGAGGGATTTTCACGATGAAAAGGTGTTCTTTGGGGGCTGTCAGCTGCCAGAAGCCTTGGACTAAAATCAAGACATTGTTAAATTGTATCACCACAGCCATTTGTGATGTTATATGTATAGTAATGGCCAGATTTGTGAAAAATATCACTTTCCGAATGTTTTCAATTAGAAAACCAAACTAAACGAGCACCGAAAGGAATGTGCAAGGATATTTTAAATGTACAAATACAGTATACTGAAACTCACTAAAAGGGAGATTCAAAGTAAGCATTAAATGGTATAAAGTTAAGATTTGGTTTCGACATAATTTTGCCATGTGTAAAAAAATTGCATAAAACACACCTTCAAATGTCGCATTCCTTACGTGTGCATTAGAGTTAGGCATGTTTGATTTATACGGTGTGCTCACTATCATTACTTTGAACATGAGTTAGAGAGACATTGCACTAAGGTCAAAGGGATGTTCCTGCATTTAACCTGTAAAGTATGATTATCCATGCTGCCTTGGTGCTGCTCGATTTTGATGTTCTCATCTCTCCATTTCCTCACACAGGCCTCTCATGGGATTCACATGCTGCAATACAGTAGACCACTCACATTGATTTTAAGTTAAAGCAAGAAATCACCATTGACATGGACAGTATAGAGCAGATGTCTGCATCCCTGGTCTTGGAGAGCCACAGTCCCACAGCCTTAAGTGGGCAATGAGCATCTAGAAAGCATGCTAATCTCTCCTAATTACTGTAGGCAGTTGATTGAGTCATTCAGAGCTCAAGTAGAATGAACAGCAGAAGGCAATGTGGCTCTGCAGTACCAGTGGTACAGTTTCCTGGTTTAACAAGAGCTTATTTGTATTGAATGATTAAGGAGTCAACACAATGCAATTGTAATGCTTTGCAAATCCCCCCTGAAAAGTCTCCACATATTGTTACTGTATGAGCTTGCAATCATGTCAATTTCAAATAGTATTTAGAATCTTTGTGATCTAAATTTACCACTAACTGATAAAGGCAAAAACACAGGTGTTATGTAAACAAACCAGACTTTCAAATTAATCATTAAAATATTATAAATATTCCACCCCTTTGCTATGAGATCATGTGCAAATTAATAGTTTTATTATTAAAGTTAGTGTAGGGCAGCATTGTGACGTAGTGATTAACACTAAAATTGCAGCACTGGAGCTCTGGGTTCCTGGGGTGGAGTTTACGTGTTTTCTCTCAGACCCCTCCAGGTACTCTGGTGTACTCCCACAGTGCAAAGACATACTGGTAGGTTTTTTGGCTTTTAGGAAAATTGGGCCTGGTGTGAGTGTGTGCCTGTCTGTGTGTATGTGTGCTTTGTGATGGACTGGTGTCCTGTCCTGGGTGTATACTGCCTTGCTCCCATTGCTTGCTGGGATTGATTAAGTGGCTAGAAAATGGATGAAAGGAGTAAAAGCATTTGTCTCTATGACTTCCTCAGATGAATATTGAATTTCAAGTCAACCAAGACCAAGGAGCATTCAAAATTATTTTGCTTTCATTAATGTTTCCCTATTTTATTTTCCTGCTGCCGCAAACACAATGACATCTCTTTGTTACAGAGTGAGTTTTTTCAGATTTCTCCGGCATACACATGCTCTGATAAAATCAGATGAGACATTATAGAAGAACCAATCTTCATTATAAAAAACCTTTTACCAGTATCCAGGGAGTTGTGTTCCAAGCTGATGCACATTCAGTTGTTCAGCCTGGCAATGTTGAGTTATGATGTTAACTTTGCAGGCATGCTGGATACTGGCAGCTCTGAGTCATCCAATGACTGTAATCGGCCTTATGGGTCTTTTGTGAAGCAGGATTGTGTTAGCAGCTGTAGTTGTTTTTTTGTGGAAGTGATCCCTCAGGTGGTCTCTCCTAGGTGATTACACACAGTTGAACTAGTAGGGGTCAGTGAAGGGTGCTCCTGTCAGTCGCTTGCACTGCTGGAGTCTGGTGATGGGATATGAATGAACCCTGAATGTCCGAGCAACTTCATATTGTGATGTTCTTGCTCACAACATTCCCAGAGTGCATGTCTTGTTTCACTAAGCCTTGACAATGTTGCAGTGTCTTGCAACTGCTTGGCGTCAGTATTATAATCAAGACGAAACATAATTTTTTTTTTATTGTGTTACTATGCATGTGATTAACGCAGATTCTCTTGGTGGTTCAAGGCCCAATATAGGCTTTTTTAAATTAATTTGTTTATTTTTCTTTTAAAGCAAACATTTATACTTCTAAATCAGCTTGATCAGTTTGTTATTATAGTACCATAGTATTGTTTTGTATTAAACATAATGTAAAACAATCACTTTAGTGCACATATTTAACATATTTTGTAAATGCTGTAGATTGCATAGTAAGTTTTCATTACGAAAGCTTTCTGCCCCGATTTCTGTTGCATGTTTGAGTTGAGTACTATTACCGGTATTTAACACTAAATATTTTGTGAAGCACTCCACAAACTTGATTGTTGAATGCCTCATGCAGTATTTATATTTGTCCTCTACTGGGCTAGTGTCAGGGTTTTCAGATCGTGACTAGGTTTCACTATACTTTATATTCTAAGCAAACTTAACTTTATGTTTTGAAGTGTTAATTGAGTTCTGAATAAATTAAGGAAATTGAAAGGAATCTAGTCTTATGCATAGACCTATACTGTACGTTACCCTCTCTCTGCTAAATGTCTTAGTTATAAATTAATCGTTTACCTTGCAACTGCAGATTATAATAATTTATAATACCGAATAAGATACATGTGTCTGTGTCTATAGGAGAAGATGATCTAAGACATTCTATACTTGATATGGAAGGCAGGACCTGAGAATGTGCAAAACCTTAACTGACTTAGTCTTAGGACCTTTCTGCACTGTTTGACTGTATTCAGCTCCTACTGTTGGAAACTGCCTTTTACCTATTGTGTAAGTAAAAACATCTTCTGAGTAAATTGCAAAAGTTCCTTTTAAGCAATTTGTCAGTTTAATTAAGACCTCAGTTAGATGTGGGACTGTATATGCTCTCGGCTGGAATGAAAACCAGCAGGTCTGTAGACTTCCAGGACTGAGTATGTAGTCAGACCTTTATATTGATGCTTGAAATTCCTCGTGCAGTCAACCAACACTTGTTCATGAAGACTGCTCCGGGGCTGCATCATTTGAATTGCCTGTGGTTCAATGTTCTCACACTTTAAAAATTTGAAGAAGGTATCAGACTATTTAATATTTGGATGCCCTGTAGCTTATATGCAGTTAATGTTTTCATTGAGAATGTACTCATGGCATAGTCAGCTGGTGAGGCAGAGTCTCAGACTTCTCCAATAAGGGTGTGACTTATCTCAGTTAAGTCTACCTAAGGCATTTTTATGTGAAAAAAATGAGTGTTTTTTTTATAAATTACATGTGCTAAGAAAGGTGCCATAAGCTATAAAAATAATTTAGACCAACAGAAAATGTTAAATGTGTTGTATGAAAGAGAAATTTACTACTAATAACCTAATTTTATTTTATTTATTTATTATTTTATTTTATTAAATAAGCAGGTGCTAAGTCTAGAGCTGTGTCCTAGGTGATGGAAATGAAGACAAATTGCAGTCTTAAAACAATAATAAAGTTAAACATTTGTTCCTGCCATAGAGAACGTCTCCTGAGAGATTCAGTACATTACTGCCAGAACTACAAATCTTCAATAATGCTTTTTTTCTTTTTCTTATTTTATGGGTGTACTGTAGCTAACAACATGAGTAAAAGTTTTATATTGCCTTTTAGAATTTATATTCCATTAAGCATGGAATAAAACACAAATGATTACAACTTGCTTAATTACAATAAATTTCCATTGTAAAGCAACAAGTAAAGGTTTATTCCATGCTGAAAAGAGAAGAAAGAAAACACAACGTTTCAGCACCCAAAGAAGGCTCCACAGCTGAAACGTTGTGTTTCTTTTCTTTTCTTTTGAACATAGAATAAACCTTTACTTGTTCCTTTTCAGCTTACGCATGCTGACGGAGCTACTTGAACAATTTCCATCTTAGTCTTCTGTTTCATATTTGGGCATCATACAGTCACTTTTCAAATTGAAGAACATCCATCACCAGCTTAATTAGATACATTAAATATAAACACTTAAATTTGTGTCTAAATTCCTATAATGGAAATGCTTAATCTAGTGAAAGAATTTACTATCTAGTCAGTGTCATTCATTACTAAAGGCTACTGACATGACATTAATTTTAATCAGAGCTTAATTCTGCTTCGTTCAACAAACAGAAATGTGAACTCACGTTTGTTTTGGAATAATTCATGCATATCATGTTTGATTTTATGTGCCTCTTTGGTTTTCATAGCTTCAGTGGTAGAATTAGTTAACCATGGCTCTCCGTGTGTTTCTGCATTTTCCTTCTTGTTTGCTTGCTCATCATCTGACATTTTACCGTGTGTGCGTTGCAGAATGCCGGCTCCTTTTCAGATGTTGTTTTGCTCCATCCCCCTACTTTTTCATCATCTTCTTATCTGATCTGGATTCCCTTTTCATTCTTCGCTAATGCAGTCCACATGTGATGCATGCTCCACTGAGGAAGAAGGGTCAGTTGTCAGTGAATTTCCTCTCTTCGTTTGGTTTTGTGACATTGTCTTTTTGTGCCTTTTCACCCCTTTAGACATGTCGCAGAAAGCACGCTTTCAGGCCGCTTAATGAAACAGAACAGGGCTCTGCCTGGCTCCTATCCAACTCGTGTCACTGGGCCTTACCTGACAGGGATCAGTAAGGCTCTGGTGGCCTGAGTTTTAAGATGACACATAGACAAAACTCCAGCGACTTCCTATAGGTCAAACATGTGCATCAGAATTAAAATCAAGCTCTAAATGCAATTTGTCGACAAGACTTCAGAAGCCCAATTTCCCCCATTAAAGAATATAATAATTTGTAAAAGATGAGACAGCAAAGGAGTCCTCAATTAACTCTGCTTCCACCTTTTTTTTCCCAGAAAGATTTTAAAGCAATATTAAAGCCAGAGTAATTATTATTTATAACATTATATAAACTTTTGGAAAAACTCCATTGGCATCAATGTGAATTCAAAACCAATGTGAGCTTCCAGCTCCTTTGTCTTTGAAAAGCCACTTGAAGAATCATCATTACTATTTATTTTTCTTGTAAAACTTGCTTCAGAATTGATCTTATAAGTCTTGAGATACCGGCCAGTATTGCACTAATCATTTGTATACAGTATGGCTCTGTACTTCTACCTCCAACCTCTTGTACTTATTTTCATTTCTACTGTATATGCATGAGACATTTGTCTTAGTATTTTAATTTTCTTTTAATTAGTGTGTGAATGGCTTTTCATATATTGACAAAACTTCCAATAACAGCAAAGCAAAGAATTCCAGCTGCCTTCAATTACCTTTTGCACACATGATATGGCAATTCAGTTACTTTACCAGTATCTGCATTACTTATACAAATGTTTTAAGGATAAGGATAAAATCAGAACTGCAATCCGCCAATCAGAATTCTCACCCAGAATAGTTTCCACTAGTAGAAAATAGAATCCTTAGGAAATAAAGCCACCATTAGTTACAGAACTTTATTTTCTTGTGAATGGTGAGCAGGTCAATATAATTGCGTAAGGCCCAGAATACATTTTAAAAGTCACCCAACAATCGTAACCTGTCAATAACATTTTGTTTGTCCTCTTGCTTCTTTCGGATGGGATCCTATCATCATGAACTAGTGGGATGATTACGTAGATGTATGTCAACATGTTCACCAGCAACATTGAGACAGGATAGCATTTCTCAGTGTATCCCTATGAAAACAGAGCCATATGGTCACCTTAAGAAGGGTGGTAATTTGCAGTTAGCTGGTGGGCTGATTATTTGATTTAATCCAGGTCTAAATCTGGTTGTCAATTTTAAATCATGTGTGTTTTGGATCAGCTCCCTGGGCTACCTTCAAATACAGCAGTGCTACACCACCTGTTTATTCAGGGCTGCATGAAAATCACACTACATTTCTAAACTAAACTTGCAGGAAGGTACTGTAGGGTAAACTAGAATCAGAGCAGAAAATTGGCACTAGTAAGGTTTTATTAAAGCCTTCTTCAGAATGACCTACTAACATTGTTGAGAACTTTGGTTATTTTAAAAAACTTCTTAAACAGTTTGTCAAGGCGCCTACATGTTTTAATGAAAGAAACCTCTTTCATATCAAGGCTGACATGTAATCAATTACAGTCCTACACTAATATAGTTCAATACGCAAATACACGTGATAAGACTAAAGCCTTGTTTTAATTTATCACCCCTTATAGTGAAACATCTGGAACTCTCATAAAAGTAAATAAAAACCTGTTTGTGACGTACAAAACAAATGTTAAAGAAAGTCCGCTTTATAAAAGTAAATTTCCTGTGAAAGTGGTCTTTTTTTATTGTGACTATGCAGCCACTGGAACGTTGAACAATATTTCAGCACCATGTAATTTTTCTTATGAAGAGAGAGTGTCTGTGGTGTGGTCTGGCACGGCTTCTGTCCACATCCAGGGTTTTTTTCATTACTTTTGACAACTGCAGAGGTCGCTTACCATGGATAAGCAAAAAAAGAACACAGGGGTTGAGCAAAACTTGTCCATTTTGTTCTGTGTGTGATAAAGGATGTGGGGTCTGCCTCATTCATTAATCATGCAACTGCTTTGAAACAAAGCTGTTTTTGAGCAAAACTGTCGTGTTATGTATCAGTAATGCTTTTTATTATTACCGAATGCATAACAAAAATAGCAGCTATTTTACTCCCTCAGAATCAGAAATGTGTTTTTTATAACAACATGGCATTTTTAAGGTCCTACCTGTCACTTCATTGAACTTTGTTTCCTGTCAAACACAATTGGCACCTGGATTGGTTTAGACCAGGAATCTCCAACCCACACAGTTGCAATCCAGTAAGTTTTATTGGGGCCTCTAAATCACTCATGGTTCATAATCAATTAAGCAAGTATGTTGTGCAATTAAGAGAACTCATGTCTGTGAGTGCTGGATATTCTTATTCCAAATGATCTATAATTTTATAACAAATGACAGGAAAGTGATCACAAGTAATTTTTTTCCAATCCATTAGAAATGAGTGATATATTAGTTACCTATAAATCTCCACGATCAGTCTTGAGAAAGACTGGATGGATCACACTGATAAGTTCAAAACCTGATATTTTCATCTCCGTCTGTCCATCAAATTGGGTTAATAAAATGATTGCAAGTAGAATAGTAATGGCTGAAATAATACAGTTGATTAGAAAAAACTGACTGGGGGCTTGAATCTGTGGGCTATCCCTGCTACAATGTGGAGTATGACCACATTGCACAACTAACCACCACTGTCACACTCAGGTTATACTGTGCCAGCTATCACAATTAGTTTCATTTGCCCTGTTTTGTTGAGTGTGTTATGCTTAAAGATTAAAATGACACACATCTGGCCGGTCCTGCTTGTACTGAATTTCCCTGTTAAGTGTCTGAAAGAGCAGTGGGTCATTGGCAAGTTGCGCATTTTGGGTACCTAAGCACAGCAGGTGGTCTGTCAAATCTCATTATGACCTCTACTGTAAGGAATGTAACTCTCTGACCTGTAGATTCTCAAGGCCTTACTGATAAACAGCTCATTGGTGTAAGAATGTAACTCAGAAAACTGGAAACGTGGAGTACTAGACTCTAGAAGAGTAGCTTTAGTTTTACTAACACAAAGTTGTAGTTTTATATATCACAAATTATTTAAAGATTTTTGCTACACTGATGGTTTGTGTGTTGATGGAATGGCCATTATGACCACAAAAGTATTTTATCTTATTCAGTACAATTTATGTTTAGTAATGCATTTAAGGCACTTTATGAAGAAACATGACGGTTGAACAAAAATTGCTTTTCAGAGGTAATGCATTACTTAATGTATTATTACAAATCTAACTGTACATGCACTTCATAATTGATTTAACTGATGACTTTTGTATACATTTAATTTATTGTTTATGTTGTTTAAAAGCTTTCTCCTCACTTGCTCCTTTATGGAAGTAATCCTTTACACAGAGATTCCCCAATTCTGATTAGTATGTTTCTAATTGATTATTAAGTTTACATGCTATTAATTCTTTTTAACAACCAGTTCTGATTAAATATGAGTTTACGTTTTATTCACAACACTACAATTATCCTCCTTTCATTTATACAATGTTCTTATTTTGTGTCAAATCAGAAAAAAGGGTTAAGGTACTGAAATTGCCTAAAATGTCCTCTTTTGCTGAAAGAACTATTTTAAAAATATACAGAAGGCATTCTCTTAGGGGGCATGAAATCTTAGCAATCTTTCTGTGTGTTTTTGAAACACCTTTTACTGTAATTCCCGTATAGTTAAATTAGTACCATGCACTTGTACTGAAAAACTGAATAGTTCTCAGGAGTCAATGATATTTTCTTGACTTGGTGTATCAGAAGCATAAAACATCTGGGTTTCCACAGCCAAAATATTTTAGTAACAAGTGGTAATTATTACTATATTACTATGATAAAACTATTCTTGGGATGTCATCGTGCATGGGTGTGGTACAAAAGATGAGGGACTAGAGTGGCATTAGCTCTTTTTAGTGAAGCCTTAAGTATAATGTGAAAAATGCACAGTGATTAATGTTTTTGAACTCTGCTTAAGAGGAAAAGTTAAGACTTGTGCAGAATTTTTTAAGTACTATCATTTAAAGCAAAACATTTTTATAAGATGTACTTGTAACAATACTGCCAAGAAACTAAAACAGGGATGAGATGCAATGTTAAGGTCATGCTGAGAATGATGAGGTCATATTGCGACTGATGTGAATACATAGAATTCCACTTATATCTTCTTACTTCAATATTTAAGCCTATTTATGTTTAAGGACACCCTGAAATAACATCAACAAACTGACACTTTTGTCAGTTAATATGCTGTTCATACTGAAAAATGAAAAGAACCGAAGTGCTTGTTAGTGGTATCAAACATGCCCTACCTTGTCCTTCTGGCATAATCTCAGACTTCAACTAGAGAGTCTTAAAACAATAATACTGAATAAACACTGACAGTGAGACAAAATCTTGTGCCAAAAGATCAACATATTCTGACAGGCTGCACACAGTGACAAGAGGAATGAAGTGAATATCTTTTACACAGAAACAAGCAATGGGTTCGCTTGTTGCTTAACCCTAGTGATAAAACATTGAGATCTGCTTCTAGCTATACAGTTTTTTAAAGCTCATTATTTCAGGAAAAGTGTTTCGGCAACTTAGAGCCTAGAGTGGAAAGATAGATGCGGAAAAACAGCAAGACAGACCTCCTCCCGTCCACCTCCAGGTAGGACCCCTGTCCTGTGTGCACACAAGCAATTAAATTAAAGACAATTAAAGACACCAGTTAAGCGACTGTAACCGACATGTCTTTGGAAGGAGGGAATAAACTGGAACATCTAATAAACTGGAACAAACTGGGAATAAACAGCGTACGTCTTCCTGGAACAAATCCAGGAAGACGTACGCTCACCACACAGAAGGATCCCCATTCTGTAATCCCAGAACCCAGGACCCAGGAGCTACAGGAATACAATATAAATTAATTTATGTAGATGAAATAGACTAACAATTTTGAACTTAGCCGGAGATGTCTTTCAAGTTGTATATTTTATTTCCCTGAACATTAGGTACTTACATCAGATATTTCATTTATTAATAGTTTTTCATTGAAACATTTTTAAAGCAAACAGCAGCATTTAAAAAATACACAGGGCACTGGGACGCAGGTCATCACAATGGTGTTTGCTGTTTATTTAAGTACCTAGCTCCTTTGCGTTTAAAATTTTATGGTAGGAATGATGTCTTAATTTGCAGTTCATGTCTCATCATATTTAATACTCATGCAGGAATTAAAAGGCACAACAAATGCCATTAATTCCAGTGCTCATCTGTAGCGTTTCGGGCAGCACGGTGGCACAGTGGTAAGCAAGGGCCCTGGAGTCAGTTCCAAGGGTGGACTTTTGTATGTTCTCCTCACGTTTAGGTGAGTTTCCTCCAGGTGCTCAGGTTTCTTCCCACAATCCAAAATGATACTGGAAGGTTAACTGGCTTCTGGGGAAACCGGCCCTGGTGTGAGCATGTCCCATGTTTGTGTCTGTGCGCGCAATTCATGGTGTGCCGTCCGGGGTGTACCCAGCCTTGCACCCATTGCTTGTTGAGTGATGTTCAGTAGTATTGTGTCCCAGCAGCAGATCCCACTGCACAGCAGATCAGCAAGAAATTGCTTTACAAACTGAATTAAGGTACAATGTTGAGTAGGCTCCATTTTTCCAGCCCAAGTGGGAACATAGCCAAGGTGCAAACTATGTTCTTATTAAGAACTTATTCTGATTAATAGTGCTGTTGCAGTTTTAACAATCAAGCATTCAGATCACTATACTGGGGCTATTAGTTCAGAAATTTAGGTTCAGAGGGAAGAGTCTTACCTACTGATCCACCAACACCACCTATAGCAACAACAATGTTTCCCTGGAGCTCTTTTATTGCAGTACTGATCAGGCCTAGCCTTGCTTTGTCTTCTGAGACCTGAGAAGATCAGGCTATAAGGTGGTAAGCCTGCTGTCTTCATTTGCTAGAGTGCACATAATACTAAGTTTAAGGTTTAAAGGTTTAAGGTTTAAGGTTTAAAGCAGTTGTTGGGATCTGAGCTTCAGTTCGGATGGGAGTTAGGGGAAGGCCATCAATTAGGGTAAAACTCTAGGATAAGGGTATAGGTTATTAATACTGATTGGTTATAAAAACATTTACTGTATGTTGTTATAAAATGTTATGCCTCAAGAAGCCTAATTCAAAGGAAGATTTACCCAGTTTCTTTTTTCTCTTTTCATTCTGTGATATCTTAGTCTGGATAGTGAATTAAGAAATAAATGGGAAGACAAATGTAGTGCCACCAGGTTTTTTTGTAAAAAAAAAACAACAATTCTTTTCAGTATTTGCAAAAAGATCCTGAGCATCTCTTTTTGGTCTCTTCTTTCCCCTTTTTGTAGAATGTTGCAGAACAACCAGCTGAGGCAGGTCCCCAGCGAAGCACTTCAGAACCTGCGAAACCTTCAGTCTCTGTGAGTATCGAAGCTGGCACCGTTGAAATCAAAGAAGTGGCCCTTTCAGCTCTCTTCACAATAGGAATGAACAGGCTGACTGTCAGTATCTCATCTTATAAAAGGAATCGCTGAGAACCAGGAGGCTATCAGTCTGGTTTCAGCGCCCATTCTTTGTCGTTTACCGGTCGAACTCTGCTAAAAGTGGCTCTGCCTTTTAATTATCATATGAAACGAGGGATAGAGACTGGGGAAAGGGGGAGCTGGAAATGAGTCCAAATGAAGCTTTGCCCAAAAGAAAGCTTACCTTTGATCATTAGAGAAAAGAAGGAGGGAGAGATAAGGAAGCTCAATACAGATTGCCTTTCAGGGTAGTCAAGCTGGAATCCATCCTTTCTTTTTTTTTAAACACATACAAAATATCTCAGTAAGATCACATTATTCCATAAGCATTCTGTCCTAAGACAGGTCAAGCAAACAGACTGGCCATTGTTGCGGCCTCAAATTTGGATGCATGTTGTACAGGGTTTCCTCAATAACATGACAGCTTCTCTTCTGGTGCCTTTGTTGCTTAAATGCTACCCTCTGAATAAGGCTGGAGCAGTACAAAGCCCCAGGGTTATGTTGTCAAAGTAAGTGAGTGGTGTTCAGTAACCATTAATATCCCGAGCAACACTGGTCAATAGAGAACGGGGAACAGCTGTACAATGGAAAGACAGGTACAGTGAGGGCTACTGTAAGGATACATAATAGGTGTTGTGAGTCTAAGAGATCCTGCTCATTGTGATCTTCCAAAAGTATTAGATTCCTCTCAAAACAAAATCAGAAGTAAATTTTTTTATAGTTCACTTCTGGCTCCTTTAGCACTGTGGCTCTCTTTGTTGTTTAAAATTATATAAAACAGTTTGACACAATTACAAATTGCTCTGTTACTTTTTTTTTAAGTCTGCACATAGTGTTTTCCAAAGGAGGTAACAATTGCTGGCACTAACTGTACTGTATGGAGAGGAAAATATTTGTGAAGTTGAACAACATCAGCTGAATGCTAGACTGGAAGTACTATTTTGTAAAAGCTGGCTGGGAAAAATTTGAATGCACATGTAAAGAGATGAAAGCCTGACCAAAGTGACTAGCTGTATCAGCTAGCGCGTCATTGTGCTTTTTTGATGGGATTTCGAAATCATTAAGTTAGTAATAGAGTCTTAAATGGGTTTAAGGAATTCCTTTGAGTGAAAGTGGGAACAGTTTTTCAAGATGGGAATTCTTTAGGTGTAATTTTCCATCCCAGCTTTCTCACTGGGTGTGTCTCTGGCCACCAGGTAACTCTTTGTTGGTTAGTGCTGTCAACTGTAATGTGAGAGGAAAAACAATTAGAAAAAAAATGGTTACTAGATTGCTATCATATAGCCAGCAGAGACTGTATATTCTTCTAAAGTAGAGCTGGTTGTATTTACAAATTACCATTTGCTCATCTGATGAAGTATTGTCAAACCCAGAACCACTGATTCTTGACTGTGTATAATTAATCAATTTTTAAAAGGATAAAGTGATTTTTCCACCTAGTTATAATTTACTTAAGTGATTATTTTAAAAATAATTTTGCAGTGATATCACTTTTCATTTCCTTTCTCTGAAATGTGTTGTCAATTTGAAGTTCTTACAATTATTATTTCTAATTTTCATTATTGTGTTATTTCCCTTTGCGGCTGTGTGAGAGCTTTGTAACATTTATAGGCATAACAAAAACAAAAACTCTTACGATGTATAGATTTTCCAAAATAAGTCATAATTATTACAAAAATGTCACCCAAATGTTCGTCTTAGTGTTAAAAAGACATCATAATCCCATGTCTGACTGTGGTTCATGACTGATAGGGTTGAGCTCACCTACCACACACAGGCAAACCACACACTCTGTCTTTGACTCTTTATTAGGGTCTCATTGCTTAATTAAGCTTCCTGAAACATACCCCAACTCTCCATGCATTTTGTTCATAAATGCTATTTTCTTGTCAGAACTTCAGTCATGGAAATGTTTAATATGTCTGTTGAAGGCATGGCGAATCAATAGTTAGGATAAACAGTGATCATCAATGTTTATATATACCATGCAAAAGTTCACACGTTAGACCGGAGATTTGTGCTCACCAGCAAACAAACTAGATGTCTTTCTGCCAGAAACCTATGTCAGAAAACTATGTCCCTAAAGCAAATGTCAACACAAGAAATTAAGGAAATTACTACCATGCAGCTGAAGAATGCACAGACCTCCCTGCTAGAAGATGTCTCTTCTGGGAAAAAAGAAGGTAGAGAAAACTATATCTGTGCAAAGGAAAATGAGAACTCTCAGTTCAGCTTTTCGTTCTTTTACTCCCAATTGGCAGGTCATTTCAGTAAGCACAGTTCCCTGTTTACCAATTAGTACTGGGCCATATCATTTTCAGAATACAGTAGGTACACACAGTGTATTAAGTCCACAACCTTACATTCCTCGGGGGAAAGTTTGTGGACAGTTTGTGTTGTGGAAGACAAACTGCTTTGTGAGATTGCAGGGGTCAAACAGTGTATATAGGAAAAGGGCTTACTGGGCCACTTTCAGAAAGATTGGTCAAGGTCAGACCACATGTGTTGAAAGTAGTGTTATGTTGTGTACTTGAACAGAAACTAAGAAAGTGCTAGCATTCTATAATGATGTTTATAAGTGAAACTTTAATAGATACTAAAAACAGTGAAATAAAACATTTGTAGATACTGTAAACAGTAATATTCCTACTAACTAAAACTAAGAGTAGAGATGTTACCCCAGTGTCCTGGCCAAATTTCCCCCGGTCTTTACCAATCATGGCCTCCTAATAATCCCCATCTCTGAATTGGCTTCATCACTCTGTTCTCCTCCCCACTGATAACTGATGTGTGGTGAGCGTTCTGGTGTACTATGCCTGCTGTTTCATCATTCAGGTGGATGCTGCACATTGGTGTTGGTGGAGGGGAGTCCCCATTCCCTGTGCTTTGAATGGAATGTTCAGAAAAGCACCATATAAGTGCCATGAATTATTATTAATTATTCATCCTAACCTAACCTCTTCAGTACTGTATATGTATGGATGCCTCATTGACATTGTATCGAACCTGAAATGGAGTTTGTAATGAACTTTCAGGAGGGATGACAATAACCAAGTTCACTCAGACTCAGCTGTCAGTAATTAGCAATCACTCCTGATGTCATTTCCTCTCCTAAAACACTATAAATACCGTACGTGATCCTCTTCTCTCCCTTGCATACATCTTTTGCATCCCACCTCCACCTGCAGCTGCCCCGTGGTCACTCCTCACTCTGCATGGGGGTCCTGTCCTACTCGTCTGTGGTCAGGAGGTCAGCCCTCAGCCAAGCAGGTTAAACAAGATTTTCACTAAACACTCCATAATCCTTTCACAACACTTTATTCTTGGGTGTTGTTATTCCTGATGAATTAAAAATTAAAAAAATTGGAGACCAATATCATACCTGTTAGACCTCCAGTTATACAACCTAGTATAAAGAGTGACCAAAATAATTGCAGTGAAAGAGGTTTCTGTGAATATCACAGTGCAAAACTGACCTATTTGCTGTACACACAAAAAAGATTAAAAGAGAATAATGCATATTGAAGTTTTAAACCTTGTAGGGAGGTACACTGATGTTGAATGGCCTAGAACTGTATTAGCTCTGGAGGAGTCATCTGTGATAACAGATGCAGAAAAGGGAAACTGAGCAATTCTGGGGTTATAATACAGCTGTGGTGAAAGGCATAGTTGTCCCATTTTTTTTAATATGGAAATATAAAATATATGGAATGCAGTCTGTTTTATTGCTTTATTCTGTCCTGATTTGGAACGGGGGTTATAAATCTTTCAAAGCAGTCCAGGTTATAAGGCAGGACCAATTGGTTAAGACAGTAATTTCAGAAGTTATGTCTCCCAAAGTCTTTCCTAGCCCTTTTTATAGTATCTTTTTATGAAGTGCCCTTTTCATTATATTCTTTGCAAATATTGGTTTTGCATTTCTGTCCACAGAAAAGATTTTATTTTGGCCTTATTCTCTATTATTTTTGTTTCCCCCACTACATTGTGATAAGTCTTATCGGACAGTACAGTATGTTAATTTATGCATGAATTCCTGGAGATTTCTCTTTTTCGTTGCTTATTCATACCTGTCACATACATTTGCCTTTGTTACTTTCGGTGAAAGACAGATAAGTAATACTTAATCTCCTTATAAAGAGTTCAGCAATATTTTACTACTTTAATTAAAAATCTGTTGTTGCTCCTCTTGGTATCTTGATGTTTTGTTTATTGTGGTCCATGCTTAAGTTTAAAGCTACCTACAGTACACCTAAAGGAAATTTCAACTAATAAACATTATTTATTGAGCTGTCGTTTGGTATTGTTCATAATTTAAAAGCCCATACTGTATCGCTAAAACAAAAAAGCAGATATTAAAAAATGAATACAGCATTCCAGCTAATTAATTCATATTTCACTTAAAACAACCAAAAACAGCAAATTCCATGAGGCAGGCTTGAAATAAAACTGCACTTTTTTCATTATTATGTTTAGCATGCATGTAACCTTGAGATAGTTTGTCTTAACCATATCCTGTTAAAATAGTTTGTTGAAAGAACCTTGTATTTTTTGTGAAGGGAGCAAACAGTTTTAAATCCTTCTTTGTCAGTTCTCTCTTAGTTTGTCATCCTTGAAAGCAGATTAGACAGTGAATTTCAAAATCCTGTTTTTACATTCTAAATGAAGGCAGGTATTAAATCAAAGGGTAAATGGATTTTTGGAGAGAACAAAGCTTGCTGTATCCTACAGTACCATGTTGTTGTTCTGACATTTTATTCTTCCCCTTTATTCTGAGGAATAGACCTCAGCATTTTATTTACTCATTTTTAAGTCAATGTAAAAAAAGAGTATTTCAGCCATGTGTGCCTTATTATTATACAAGATTTATTTTGTTCCTGTGTTTCTAATTTAAATTGGAAACCCCGAAATCTTAGGTCGTTTGCATACACTGTATACATTTGCTGGTTATTTTCACCTTTGTGGAAGTATTTGGAAGTCATTCCAATAGTTGAACGCTCCTATCAAACTATGAAGTAGAAGTTAAAATGATTCATTGAAGTAAGGTATCTCTGAAATAGGATGTTATTCCAAAATTAACCGAGCTAGTTAGTAAACCTAGCTATACTGTACATTTGTTCCTTCTTCCGTATATATGACTAACTGAAAAAAGGCTATTTGTATTATATTTCCATGTTCATTTCCCAGACGCTTGGACGCCAATCATATCTACAGTGTGCCACACAACTGCTTTGATGGCTTGGTGGGTCTGAGACACCTGTGGCTGGATGACAACTCCCTGACAGAGGTCCCCATAGAGGCTCTGAGCAGCTTATCGACCCTGCAGGCTATGACATTAGCCCTGAATGAAATCACACACATCCCCGACCTTGCATTTGCAAACCTTTCCAGCCTGGTTGTCTTGTAAGTATGAGATTGTTCGTTTTACAGCATTAGCGATTTGTCGTTCTTTAAGCTAACTTTAAATGTGAATGGTGTTTAAAAGGTGAGCAAAAGAAAAATCCAAGGAGAAAAAAAACAATCAGATCCTGTTGCATAGCAGTCTTGGATCCATTCCAGGTTTGAAAAGCCATAGGCTTTTCTATAAAACAACTCCAGGTGCTGGATATTATACACTAAGATTGTTATCTCATTACTAGCAAGTTTAAACAGACAGATGCATACACTTAAATAATATTAAGCATATTGCTTTGTGGCTTTTTTTTGTACATTTTTTACAAGCACCTGCACCTAGTAAACACTAAAATGGATAAAACACCTAGGCAGTTGGAGCTGGCTTGATCCTGAAATTCAAATGATTCATTATTATTTAATCATCCCCATCTCTTCCATCAAACTATAGATCAGTGCTCCTCCGAAGCCTTGCGTATACCCAAATCTCATGCCCTGCAAACTCCTTCACTGAAGAACTTTGCAGTGGTGCTTTGGGATTCCTTAAATCTTTTTGGGGGGTCCTGTTGGTCTTGACCTCATGGGCAGGCTCATCCTGGTGCCAAATAAACTTTTAATACATTGCATTAATTAGCATTTTACCAATCTACTGAATATGTGTTACACTATGTGTGTTTTTTCCTGATATTTTTATTGTACATAGCAGCTAACAGGTCTGCTTTGGATCATATTTGTGTAGTGTCTACAAAAAAAGTGCATGTGTTTTTAGGCAAGACTCTTTTCATCTACAGTATAAAAGGCCTTAGGTATAAAAATATACTCCTTTAGTTTAACCAGCTTTTACCTAGACAAGATCAGGTAAATAAGTCACAGTTTTAATACAAGGTATGTTCTCCCCTTACAATGACCATCTCATTGATCTGACCAGAGTTCTGATGTAGAGGAATGTCGTGCTCTGATGAGTTTCCAATCAAACAGACAACAAATGGAGTCCTAGAGATGCACAATAGCCTTCAAACTCCTGTAGAAGGCAAACCACTAATCTGTATAATCAAGCTGACATTGTCAAACCTATAAATAATCACCTGAATGAATGTCTGGAGACTTCATCAAATTCTAAGGCAGAATATCCCTGCATTTAATGAACTTAATCAATGTTATCACTCAATCAATGCTTTTTCCACAAAACATTTTTTGTAACTTTGTATTTTTGTGCTTGTAATAACTAAACCATATTCATAACTGAATCACGAAGTTTGATTTAACAGTCACCGTGTAGTTAATTCTGTTCAAATCACAGAAACTGATTGTGAAATGAAACAGCTAATCGTCCTTGTTGGTCATGCACAGCGGTTAGTTATCAGTATTTATCTTGGCAAATGTGTCATCATTTACACTTGTTACAAGCATGACTATACTCTGTCACAGATGTACAGTATGAAGCCTTTAAACATAAATTAGAAAGGATGTTTCTTTTGAATAAAGAGAAATTTTAAATGCCTGTCTCAAAGTGTCCCTGGGAATATGGAGCTATATGCATATCTGAGACAAACTAGCTGTATTTCTATGTTATGCTAGTATTTCAACACTTAGCTCTCGAGATGCTTAAAACACATCTTCAACAACTTCAAAGCAGTGAAAACAAAAAGAAAACAAAAACACGAACACTAGCTCTATATGGGCTACTTAGTGTGTATAGCAAGATGCAGAGATGTGGTTTCAGTCCAGCACTGTTATGTGAAATCCAGTTTATACAGGTCAGTTTAGCAGGCCAGAGTTTCAGGACACAGATGTTTACTCCTTGTCCCAATGGGCAATGTGAGTTGAAGGTTTATGTGATGCTGGACCCATGTTGCTGCAGAAAAGAAGTTACATGCCGCTGCATGACACTAGTCCTGCAATGCACATGGAACGTTTCTGAGCACTTTATGTGTGGAGACACTTACTGTAGTTCTGACAAAACTGAAAACATCCAGGGTACTGTACGTGTGGTGCCACAACTCATGGCAGTCCCATCATTCTCCTAGATCTATATAAGGAGTTGCTCTCTTCACAATGACAAGACAAATCAAAGGGCAAAAATAGGCTCAGTGTTGTAAGCAACCCCAAATGACTGAAGAGTGCATAATTAGAAACGCTGAGGTCAGCAGAGAGAGTGATTCATGCTGTCTGAAAATGCTTTATCCAGTTATTCACAAGGCTTCTAACCTGCATATTGGAATTTCAGTACTGACGTGAAAAATACAGCATGCATGTCTTGCTGTTTGATTGCTTTTGCTGGAGATCATCATCTAGCTGTAAACGTATTCCCGTGATGATTTTCCAAGGTCTCGTGACCATGGAGCTGTCAGAGCTGTGCCTTGACCTCTGTTTCTGATTGTTATTTCTTTGTGAGGGAAGTCTGATCTCACCTTGTCTACTGTGTGTTTTGTTATGTAGAGAATTATCATGTCATGTCTGATCCACTGTATGTATAATGTGCGTATATGTATACATTTGTTTATTCATTCTTTTAACTAGAAGTTTATGAGCACATAATGCAGTTGCAAGCCTGTCTTTACTCTGACACAGATACACAGTATATACTGTAAGCCTTGTTCTTGAAAAATGATCCAGTGAGCATTCATTCTTTTGTATAATCATATAATGTAGTAATCCAAAAGTGCTTACTAAGATTTGAAAATAATTGTAAAAGTGGAGTGTACAGGTAGCATAACAAGGCATACAATATGTATATACAAAGAAACAGGTAAAGGTATATTCCATGGTGAAAGGAAAAGAAAAGAAACACTAAGTTTTGGCTGTGAAGATTTGTTCAGGTATGCACAGAAGAAGGCTCAACAGCTGAAACTTTGTGTTTCTTTTCTTTTCTGCATGGATTAAACCTTTAGCTGTGCATGTGCAGTCTAAGGATGCTGACGCAGCTACCTGCTTGAACATCTATATGTTATGTTATGTACAGGACTATACTTACATTTTCTTCAGAAAGTATTCATCCCTGATCCAATTTTTTTAGTGAACAAAGTGTTCACCCCTGAGCAAATATTGTTGTATTCTGACCAGAATTTTTAATGCATTTGAATGTTTTTTCCCTTCATTAACACAACATAGCTATTAGAAACTGAGTGGCTCTGTATTATTTCCATTCCTAATGATGACCCTGACTGGGCTCCAAAGAACTTTTAACACACTAGATATAACCTTCTCACAACTCCTATCAGAGTTGTACAGACAGCTCCTTGGTCTGCGTGATAGAATTTCTGCTATGATATGCACTGAGCAACTGAAGGATCTTGTATGAGGGACCTTATGTAGACAGGTGTATATTTTTCTCAAGTCATTTCAAACAAATTGAACTGACTACAGATGGATTCTATTGAAGTTTAAAAGGTGATCTTACAAGGATATTATGTAAGATAAGGATATTATCTTACAAAGATATTAGATGCATCTACTGTAGGCTTAAGTTGGATCGTCATGTCAAATCATTTCAGTTTTTTCAATTGCATTTAAAACATTTCCAAAACTTTCATTCCACTTTGACATTACAGAGTAATTGATGTTAATCACTGGCAAAAAAAAATCTCATATAAACGTATTTCCATTTGAGTTTGTAACATAACAAATGGTGAAAAAATCTCAAAGGGGTGAATATTTTCTGAAGACACAGCAGAGTTGGCAAATAGCCTTGCATGCCTTGCATAACCTCTTTCTGTATTTTTCCTAGAAATAAGCCCTGCAAAATATATTTTATTGGTATCATTAATTTAAGCAGCACAGTACAATCTAAGCAGAAAAATACAATTTTTGTAAAAAATATTTTAAAAGACCTAGTAAAAAAATGTGTTGCATGTTTTTGTTCAAGTGTGTTTCAAAAAGAAAATGAGATTCAAATAAATGCCTTCTGTTAAAACCCTAGGGGATTAATGTACAAGTTTCAACACATATCACATTTAATGAGAGTACAGAATACAAAAATATAATTCCACAAGTTCCATGATAATTGCAGTGTAAGTTTCTGTCTATATAAATGTGTCACAAAGCCACTGAAAGCTTTATAAAAAAGTGAAATAGTGAAAACATGGCTGGTTTTTACAAAATAATGCATTCACCAGTTTAAAACCAAGGAGAAAGTTAGAAAAGTTCATGATAGAAAAGGAATAATTTTTTTTTTTTCATTACGACAACATCGTATCAACAATGGAGGATAAAATACTGCCTCAGAGAAAATGGGAAACATTGAAGTTGATAAAAGAGAAATGACAGATGTAAAGTGGATACTGTACTTCGCTCAGATGTTCAATGAACAAATCAATAACTTGTCTCAGGCTGAAGAAGTTCTCTATTAAATAATGTTAGCATAGAAGAGACAAATGTGTTTCATATGAAAGAAACACTTATAGATAAATACATCATCAAGGCCAGATGGTGTTTTATCAATTGTGCTTAAAGAAACAAGAACTATTATTCATAGCCTGATAGCAAAGGTCTTCCTACAGTCTGACAAGTAACTAAAAATAGTCTTCAACAGAGAAGACTACAAGGAAACCTGATTGAAGTATTTAATGTCCTCAAAGGCAATGATAAACTAAACCCATTGAACCTTTTCATAGCGAGCGATAAAACACCAACCAGAAAACACTGGTGGAAACTGTGGGGAAGCACTTTTAAAACAGAACAATGAGAATGAGAATCAGTATCATTCTTTAAGAAACAGCTATATCACAGCTTCCAAGACAACTTGTCTGCTAAAAACCAAATGAGGAAGATGAGCCAAATGGCATCTTGTTTCCAGACTTTCTTATTTCTTATAGGGATTTATACACCTGTTTGAATTAAGATAATTTACCTGGAATCTTCACTGTTTCAAACTAGGATTATTATTTTTTTCAATAAACATTAAAAAGATATTGCTGAAAGATAAATACAACTTAATAAAATAATTGCTCAAGGTGTATAAATGTGTAGTGATTTTACTGTTAATTAAATATGTCACTTTCTTCTTATGTATGTGAATAAGCAATGTCGAAATAAAAAGGAAAGTAACTTTTAATTTGGAAAGTAACAGTTAATTATCAGGTAATTTCAGGAGTAGTGTAGGAGTGAAGCTACAACTTTAGATAGGTAACTTTTTATTGTCTACTGTGTATTTTTTAAGCTGCTAACAGGATGTTCTCATCTCTTAAAAGAGGGGTACTGCCAGAGACAAATGTCTGTTGTTTATTAGAAACATAAGAACACATCTTTCTCATTTGGTTGCTAGTAGAATTTTGATTCAAGGGTTTTGGTCAGAACCAAGGATGGACAAGTTATTCCACACTTGCACAACACGAAACCAGAGGATGACAATGGAAAATGTGCAAGTGCATTTAAAGAAGAAGAGGCATTTCTTTTCCCAAGAGAGAGTGGGAATATGGAACAAGCTTTTTCAAGAAACTGGATGGTGTGCTTGGGTCAATTAGCTGCTAACTACTAAATGGGCTAATAGGGCCAAATGAGCTCTTCTTGTTTATGACCCTTCTTGTGTTTTTATGTTCTAAACAAATTGTATCAAAACATAAGAAAAGATTAAGTACCTAGAATTAATTAAATCCACTATCTGTAAATAAACATTTGGATTTGAAGAGTAATTATTAAGACAGTTATTGTTCCTGCCATTTTTCTGTTCTTTCTCAACCATTAGCAAGAATTATACCGTGTGGCATCAGGTCAACAGCTAAACCTGTGCAGCCTGCTTTAGTACTGTTCTACGTGAAGTAACCTGTGGTGGTAATTATAATGTAACACTATAGTTATTTCTTGGGGTGCAGGAAGGAAGTAGCCCAGTTAATTCATCACTTTCAGGAAGATAGAAATGGTAAGTAGGGGAACCAGTTGTTTTAAACGGGCTTCCGCTGCTCTGATACCACAGCAGCCTGAGGGCATCCATTGAAACCTCAACCTCCGGTGGCTTACAGTGCTGGCAATGGCTTTCACCTCTTCAGAGAGAATTAAGAACCAGTTATAAAGAGATGCTCAAAACGAAATCCTCTCAATGCCTGGTTTTAGGACTCTTTATGACGAGCTTTACTATAGTTTCACAGCCCGAAGAGAAAACTTGGCCCAGAAACTTGCAAAGCTTCTGGGATGAATTTTATTTTTTAATGTGTCACTGGTGTGTGTACTGACGTGGCATTGTGAACATAATATAATATAAATGCCGAAAGACAACATGATGCGAAGTGTATCGTGTATGAGTTTAGTTTACATCTTATGTCAGGGAAAAGATAAAGAACCATGCATCTTCAAAATAAAATATTTTAATGCTTTGTTTTCTAAATTGTAAGTGAAACTGTTGATTTTTTTTTTTCTGGGTAATAAAAATGTTTTTGTGATGTGGCTGTTGTGATCGCAAGAATGCTGTCAATTAGAAACAGAAGGACCTTGATCCATGGTTCATACAACCATGTAATATTAATTTTCTTGTTTGAGTCAATAATGGCTGAAGTTTGAACTCAAAATCTCTTGGTTCCATCACGGATCTCCTGGATTCCTTTTGCCAGACTTGTTTATTTGCCTGGCTCAATGTTTGTGTTGAGAGAAGGAACAATCTTGTCCTTTGAAGTCCTGACTGTTGACGTTACATATACAGTTGGCATGACTTGCATGAAATGAGCGTGCCATATATAGTACAAGGCACTTCTTTTTATTATTTTCACACTCAGCCAATGGGAAAAGTTTGCTCAGGCCTGCTGGGTGCATTGTGCTTTTTCTGACTGTGCTTTTAATGTTCCCCTACAGACATCTCCATAACAATAGAATTCACTCCCTGGGAAAGAAATGCTTTGATGGGCTCCACAGCCTCGAGACTTTGTGAGTTGACCTCTGACTTGTTTAAATTTTAAATGTTTTCATTAAAATGCAGAAAGTATGAGCAAAATGGCATAAAATGCAGACAAACACATACAGCATGAGTATTCTTACTTCCAATAAATCTCCATACAGGTGCAGTATTATTGGCCCACAAGGACCACTCATCTAAATATATTTAGCCAAGATTAACCAGTTTTGGTACAGGAAACCATTTAAGTGCAGATCAGACTTCATCTGATTTTATCTGCTCTGGAAAACTAGACCTATGGTTTATTTCCTTGTAGTCTGCTCAGTACTGTTTTCCATTATTGTAAATCTGTGACGTATTACTGTTGGGATTTTTCAAGCCATACAGTATGTGTAATTAGAATTTGAAAACAGATTGTAACAAGATCAAGTTTAATATTCTAGATTTTGTGGTCCCTTAAACTGCCTTGCAGGAACTGCTTGGCAAATCGTGAAATTAAGTTTGTCCATCAAAAGGGATTTTGAAAAGCATCTTTTTTAAATAACTTGATGGATGGATAGAACCATGTACAAATATTTTTGGTTTTCAATACCTGGTTGCATTATTTATTGGATGTGAATTTTCTCAATTGATATATAAAAACCTAATTCATTTAAGTTTATTTTTAATTGTTGGAGTAATACCATGTAGTATAATGCTTATTTTATTTAACTGCAGCAAAATGCAACTTGACAAATTGATACACATAAGTGTTGCTGTTATAGCTTGATGCGTGACATTTGCAAACCATTTACTACAGAAGTGTCATTTTTCTGTTTTTATTTTTTGATGATATAGTTTTAAATGAATAATACTGACATCGAAAGCTCGTTTATATTTTAAATAGTGAGTAGATGTGTTACGAGTTCGGTAATAGGGACCGAACCAGTGAGTGAACCCACTTGCAGGAGCGAACAAAGCCAAGTCGTAATCCGAAAGCAAACCGTAATCGTAGGAACAAGCCGAGAGTCCAGGGGGAGCAAGATATCTGAAAGGGAACGTGTACCGAAGCCGAAGCGTGATCCGAAGTCGTAGTCCGTAGAGCAATCCGAGAATCCAGAGGTAGCCAGTAATCCAAGACAGAGCGAAAGTACCAATCCAAGCCGAGATCCAAAGGGAAAAACCGTAAGCCCAAATCCAAGACAAACACAGAGCAGAAGAAGCGCAACCAGGAAGCTCGATAGGGAAAACCAATACTGAGCAACGAGGTAGGGAAGGACAGGTGTTTAAGTAGGATGAGACGGGGGTGTGGTGGTGAATGGGAAAACTGATAGGTGAACTGATGGATAGGGGCTACACCTACTTCTGCCTCCTCCGTTGCCGAGAGGCAGGGATCGTAACAAGATGCTGAGCTCACGTAGTCATGAAGTCAAGTGATTTGATAAAAACAACAACTTGTTTTGTACTTAGGTCGGGTTAAAATGTCCAGAATCAGTAGATTACATATCTGTGTAAATATCAATTCAATTTAATTGTAATTTTGAAAAACACAGGAATAGTATAATATAATAGTATAAGTCAATCCACTAGTATATAATAGTATAATATATGAATTTGAACAATGAAGATATGTCAGTTTCTATCAACATGATTGACTCTGTGGGAAAGCTTTCCAAGAAGATAAGATGTTCTGCTTTGACAATCAGCATATGATTCCAGATAAACCAGGAAATAGATTCTGTGAGGGACAGTCCGCATTCTAGAAGGCAAAGGGTCACCACTTCAGCCCAAGACCATCTGATCCATCCACATAATTGATTTTTTAGTGTAGTGGCTACAGCACAATACATTTCTCAGAGATTTAACCTGCACATCAAACGTATGAGTGGATCTCTCCATCTGCCTGCTGAGATGCCATTCAGTGGTAACATATTTACAGCAACCTAAAATTGCCATCTTCTCTGGACCAGAGAACATCGAAGGTATTAATACAGACTTAATGACCACTAATACAGTATATGTGGCAACATCATGATGATTGGTGACTTTTACTATTACATTAATAATTATAATAATTGCTCACAGCACTTTTCTGGACACTCCACTCAAAGCACTTTACAGGTAATGAGGACTCCCCTCCACCACCACTAATGTGCAGCATCCACCTGGATGATGCGACAGCAGCCATAGTGCGCCAGAACGCTCACCACACACCAGCTATCAGTGGGGTGGAGAACAGAGTGATGAAGCCAATTTATAGATGGGGATTATTAGGAGACCATGACTGGTAAGGGCCAATGGGAAATTTGGTCAGGACACTGGGGTGACACCCCTAATCTTTTTGAGAAACGCCCTGGGATTTTTAATGACCACAGAGAGTCTGGACCTCCTGAGTCTAACATCTCACCCAAAGGACGGCACCATTTTACAGTATAATGTCCCCATCACTATACAGGGGCATTAGGATCCACATGGGCCGCAGGCTGAGCACCCCCTGCTGCCCCCACTAACACCTCTTCCAGCAGCAACCTTAGTTTTTCCCAGGAGGTCTCCAATCCAGGTACTGACCAGGCTCACGCCTGCTTAGATTCAGTGGGTCACCAGTTGTCAGTTGGTCAAGCCAATGTACGATGTACAGTAGATATCGGTGCAGATTGAGGACAAAATTACTGCTCATTATTACACTAGCAAAGTCCTTGATTTTAAGGTTCCTGCAAGCCAAGCTGAAAGGCATTGGTTTTCCAGCAGGACAATGTGAGATCGTTGAATTACAATGATGTGACTTCAAGAACAAAATGTCAAGGTCATACTGTGGACAGCTTTAGTTCCTGACCTGAGACCAACAGCAAATCTCTGGGACCAACTTGCCAGTATTATCAATAGGACATGATCATATGCAGCCAACCTGTTCCAGCTGGCTAAGTTTATAGTGGCAGAAACCTCCACAGCAGTCTGTTCAGAGGCTGATCAGGTCTAACCATGAATGTTTTTAAGAGTGTGTTAGTGCTCACGGAAGTCACAATGCATGAAACTTTTAATTATTTTTCTTTTTGACTGTGTCTTATTTTACACTTGAAACTTAACATGTTTTTTAATCTATTTTAATCACATTTTCTGTGATTGTGATTGATAGTGGTACTAATAGGCCTAACTGAACACGTACTGTAGATAAAATGATTGAGGTACATATTCATTGTATACTTAGAAAATGCTGGTCCTTCTGTTAAAAAACTAATTAACTGACCTCAGTATATATATACAGTATATAACAATATCTACCCATATTTATTATGCAGTTTGCAATGAAAGTTCAAGATGGATAACAGCAGCCAAGCTTAATTGACCTCAGCTGTCCTAACTCATAATCATTCCTGACGTCACTTCCTCAATGAAAAAAATATAAATACTATATTTCTTTCCTTCGCATTTTTTTTATATTTCTCCTCCAAACCATCTCCACCTTTGGAGTCCCACTTAGTCACTTCTCACTCTGCAACCGGGTCCCAGCCTCCTTGTCCAAAGGCCAGAAGGAGGTCCCTCAGCCAAGCAAGTTGAGCCAAATTTACTCTGGAAAAACACTCAACAAATCATTTTTTTAATACACTTAATTCTTGGGTGTTGTTATTCCTCATGAATAGTTATTTCATCAATAGTTACTTTATATGAAATTTTCAGTACTCTGAGTTTAAAAACAAAAAGTTCAGGAGACCCTAATCTCTCCCACTTCTCTTAGTATCACACTCTTCCCACCCCATTTTGAAGCAGCTCCCTGGCATATCATTCATTAAATGGGGGTGGCAATAGCCCAGTCCTTAGGAACGTGTTGTCCTTGTCCTTAATCAGGCAATACAAAACAATAAAAGCTCATGAATTTACATCACTCCTCAGCGCCGTTTAAATTAGGGTTAGTATGTACTACTGAAATACTTGTTCAGCGTCAGAGCTGTTGCCTTGCGTTTCTTTAATCATGCCGTATCATGATTAATCATGCTGGGGGCCCTGGATTCAATCCCTGGAGTGCTGTCTGCATGGAGTTTGTATGTTCTCCCTGTGGATTTTCTCCAGGTCCTCCAGTTTCTCACACAGTCAAAAAAAAACATACTCTTTGTTATACTAATACAAATATAGAGGTGGGTTAATTGACTTCTGGGAAATTTCGGCCTAGGTGTGAGTATGTGTGTCTGTGTTTGTGTCTGTCTGCCCTGCGATAGACTAGCATCCTCTCCATGGGTTGCTCTGCCTTGCACCTGTTGCTTACTGGAATAGGCTTCAGCTCCTCCTGCAAGCCTAAATTGGAAGAAGGGGTTAGAAAATGGATGTGCTGTATGCCCACAACACCATCCGTTTGATAAAAAATATATTTTATTATGCGAATGATAACATTTACATGATAGAATAAAAAATAGCCCTGAAACAATCTCTCTGGCTACTGTTACTTAATGTTGAAAGCTAAATCCTTTGTTGTTATCTCTGAATGTGCAGTCACAGCTTTACAGTCATTACTGTCCATGCTAGTGTTAGTATGGTATGTATTTGGAGGCTGTTCTCTCTTCAATACAAAAACTATTCATGACAAGGCTGCATGAGTAAGCTCATTTCCTGTGTACATAATGCTTATACAGTATTATGAGTGTCTAACCCAAACAGACCTAATAAAATTAATGTAGTATATTTGTTTCCGTATACTCAAATTAAATTTGTGGTTGAGCAAATAATACCTGTTAACGCCCTTTCCGGCCAGCTTAATACCACATTGAAATCATTTTAATTTAATAGTATTTTTTATAAGTTCGTTCCACTGTGTTGACGTTGTGGAAGTTTGCATCTGGCCAAGTCGAGGAGTCACCCTAATGCAGTTGTAATGCAGGACCACCTGTGCCCTAGAAAAGGATCACTGCTAGTAATTGAAAGCATGTGAGGACCTAAAGAAAACTTTCTGTTGATGGGAGCAGGAAAAAGTCAATGGAAAGTGTTGCAAAAAATAGACTGCACTTACTCATCACTATACAGGATGTAGCAGGGATTACATAAGTGTATTACTGGAAACATTTCAAGGAATAAACCACTGTCACAGCCTACATAGGATAACGAGATTGGCACAGCACGTACTACACATGCATACATTAGTGCTCAGAACCAGATAGTTAGCGGCTCAGAGGTGCAAAGATATTGGTACTCCTTGTGTTGTGTCTCCAAGGCTCTAGAAAGATTACAAGACAAAAGTTGGTTCAGGAAACCAACAAATTTGATACCCTAATTACAGAGATGAAGAAAAACAATGCTGTTCTCTCCCACAGTGTCTCTATACATCATGTTGTGTTTTTGAATGATATTGTGAATACACATTTAGAATCTTTTAAATACATGTTTTTCAGTTGTTTTCAACAGTAGGATTATGGTCCAGTCCCTTTTGTGGGAAACCAAATGTTTTTTTTTAATCGGTTCAACGGGGACATCAATTACTGGGGGTGTGATGTTCTCACATTTGCTGTTTCAAAGCAGGAAGTGAACCATGATGTGTAATATAAATTGAGTTTGGAGATATCATAACAAAGCCGGAAAGGACATGTCTAGGATGTGAACTAAATCCATATCCTAGTTAATCAAAGGCAGGGAGTTAAGGCCCCTGCTACTTACAAACAGGAAGCCCTTTGTGAGAAACTGTGTTGTTTACCTAGTAGTGAAGGAAAAGTTAGGTAACGCTACAGGAGACTTTCTGCGTACCGCTTAGGTTTATTCCAAAAGTATTTCATAGGAAGCTCCTTTATAACTTCCATACTTTCAGGTGTCTTTCCACTATTTTCTGGACATTGGATGCTGAGAGATTTCTTTTAAATACGTAATGACAAAAGTAGACTTTCTGTGTGTTATTTGTCAAATGAGATTAGTTTTATCTGCTATAAGGTTTGTTGAGGACAAGGTGAAGGTCACATATGTCTAAATTTGTTAAACTATAAAATCCTAAGGGGGTGTACTTACTTTTTTGCCACACAGTACACAGCACAGGATATATACTCTTCTGTGCAGAAATTGAATAATTTCATCTTAATTTTTAACAATGGTTATGCCTTCAAAAGCAGCACTATGGCCATTTAAATTATTCTAGTTGTAATTTACTTTTTTTGAGTTCTTTTTGTTAATATGGGAAATAATCATGTTTTACATCCCCCACAGGGATTTAAATTACAACAATCTGGATGAGTTTCCCGTTGCCATCAAAGCTCTGACGAACCTTAAAGAACTGTAAGTAGATACTGTGTGTTTCTCTCGAATCCACCAATACAAACACTTTAAACCTTGTTTCGTTGACAACAAATAACATATGTTCTGAAATCTAATTTACAGGGGTTTTCACAGCAACAACATCAGGTCCATTCCAGAGCATGCCTTCATTGGAAACCCTTCTCTCATCACAATGTAGGTTCCCTCAATTTAGACAGACAAACAGATAATTACATTGATTAAAAACTCCTGAGATAAAAGGGTCATTCCACTTTCTGTTTTTCTGGTCTTGTTTATGTGATGACTGTCTGGTATACATTAATTAATTCAAATGTATGATCTTTTTAATGACTAATGCAATCCATCTCTCGCATATTCAGTTTAAATGCACTTGTTTTTTGTTTCATTTGATGTACTTACATCAGCCCTGCTTATGTTTAGTTGGCTTTTATGCAGTCATAATTTAGATATGAAAGTTTTATAAATGCCAAGCTAATTTATGTAGGTAATAAAATGTGATATAAAATTTAACAACAGCCACAGTGTCAGCGGTACAGAAATATATTGTTCTCCAATGTAATTCTTAATTTGTAAAACTTTGTAGTGGAATGTTAGCTAAAAAAACATGATAGCAGTCTACAAAGTGTCCAGTACTGTAAGTACAGTGACTGTATTAGTAGTTGGTTAATTGTTAAATATTTACTTATACAACAAATAAATAAGACAGGCATTTCCTGATTCATCAATTAGTACAAAGCAATATTACTAATCTCATACATTTCCAGTACATAAAATCTAAAAAATAACAATTCAGAATGTGATTGGATAGTTGTAATATTTTACTTTTTTTTTTCTAACTTTTAGATATTTTGGCATCACTGTATTTCAAGGCAATAATACATCATCAGTCATGTCTTTTAAACCAGCTTTGTTCTTTGCTGGTGGCTTAAGCCTTGCTCCCAACTCTTGCCACATGTTCGACAGTCTTCTCATATTCTGCTGAAGAAACTCCTACACAGCCTAGAACTGTCCTTATGGTCATTACTTTCTTGATATTTTCAGCCAGTAGCATGCAGCTCCTTACCACACAGGATTCTGCAGTTTTTTTCAATTAACCCATCCCACACTGTGATTTGTTACTGCCCATTACCAGATATAGCTTAAAGTTTGTGTTCCCATTAGTCATCACTCCACCACTAGACCTCCTTGACAGAGGGTACAGCAAACTGTAAATCCTGTGTTTTTTTACAGATTTTTCTATGACAATCCCATCCAGTTTGTAGGGAAGTCTGCTTTCCAGCACTTGCCTGAATTAAGAACACTGTAAGTCAGTTTCTGCATTTACTTAAACAGATACTCTTCAAACATTTGGAGTCTAGTGTAATACATTGCATGCTTTTGTTTGTTTGTTAACAAGCTCTGTCTCTCTCCTGTCTTCTTACCTCCAGGTCACTTAATGGAGCCACAGAAATCACAGAATTTCCAGACCTTACTGGCACCAAAAGCCTGGAAAGTCTGTAAGTTCTTAATTCTGATTGAATAATTTGCATGTCTTATCAAATACAAGTATATGGACTTTTTTCATCAGGCAGTGTTGTACTGTGCCTTGTGTACTTAAACAGATGGATAGAATGAATTTGGAATTTTAATATGAATTAGCTCTCTTCCGATCACAACATTTGTGGATACCCTTTCACTGAACTTACAACCCTTATAATAAAACATTTGGGTGATGCTGACCCATGATTACCTGACATTGCTGGATTTAATATTATCAGTCTGGCTTATTTATGATGAGTAATGTGATGTTGATCTGTGGGTAGAAAGTTGCAAGCGAATGAAGATCAAGAACCACCTTTAGTCGTAATTATCTTATTTGACTTTGAATTAGGACAATCACCGGAGCTCAGATTACCTCTCTTCCCAGTGCTGTGTGTGAGCAGTTACCAAACCTGCAAGTACTGTAAGTTGCTATGCTAAATAAGATTCTGCCTTAAAAGAGCACCCTGGGCTAATACGTTAATGTATTTTTAATAGATCAGTTTGCCAAGAATCATGATTTTGGTTTTTGTTTTTGTGCTTTTTGTTTCTAAAAGGAAATGTTGGATTTTCCTGCAAACTGGTATCTAGTTTGGAATTAACGTTTTGTGTAATGTACAACATCAGCAGTATGTGTACTAATTTAAGTTTTGGTTTTGCCTTTTCAGGGATTTGTCCTACAATTTGATACAGCACTTACCAAGCTTTAATGGATGCAAAAAGATTCAAAGAATGTGAGTCTAAAAAATTAAAAATGTTACCACAGCCTTTAAATTTCCAAAACTGCAAAACATTTTTTTTTTCAAAAAACAAGGCATAACTTTGAAATTCTTGCTGCTTTGTTTGTGTTTTCAGTGACCTCCATCACAATGAAATTCATGAGGTTAAAGCCAATACATTTCAGGAGCTCACAGCGCTGAGATCCCTGTGAGTAACTGACCGTTTCTTTTGGCAACAACCTTAAAAGGGTCAGATATTGATATTGGGGAAAAAAAATAATCATCACACAATAATTAAACTTGGCAGGCAGATGTCATGAGTTGATAGGTTGAAAATTGAGCAGTGAAAGAATAATCCCTTCTGCGGTGTTGTGGAGTCTGTTGGACCCCAGGGCTGTTTTTCACTGTGTAAAGTTTTTGTATCACTGAAGGTCATTTTACACTGAGCCCAATCTGTTATTTACTGTCTGTCATCTGAAAAGGCTTGTGTTTCAACTGTTGCACATTGGATGTATTACATTACATCATTATTAAACATAGTTGTTTGCTCCATTTGCAAAAGTATTGCCGAATGCATAATACTAAATGTTAAAAGCTCAAAACAATTTAACACTGAGTCCACTAAAGTCTTAAAATTGCAGCAGATTATCATCATGGGGTGTTACTACAAACCTCAAAATGAGTCATCCTAAATATATTAGGATGTCAGTGTTTCCCTTTATACAATTACTTATCTTCAAGCATTTTAAAGAATGTATCTGAAAGAAACAATCATGGTGGCAGCCTTTTAATAAATAAGATGGTCTTTTTAATTTTATAAATAAATTTAAGTTTCTTTTACTTGTCCTACATCTAAAATACACATACTTTATAGGCATACAGTATACTTGGTAAGTGCAATATGAAATGCACTCACTTGTTAAATTATTAATTTCCAACCATTTCTACAATTGAATGTAGGGTCAGATTTAGTGGCTCTGAGACTTTAGACCGTCTTGTTTATAACCTCAGGTTTCTGAGCTGTCTTTAAACATACACCACTCCCACCCCGTTTGCTGTCATTTGCATTCAGCATGTGGTAAAGCTGCCCATGTAGAGCCCAGCTTCACCACTTCTCAAAAGTTTCCTGAGAAGCTGTAGAACTTTGATATGTGAACTACAGTTGGACTCCTCTGTTATCGTGCTTCTGATCTGAGTAATAATAATAATATAATAATAATTGCTTACACTTATATAGCGCTTTTCTGGACACTCCACTCAAAGCGCTTTACAGGTAATGGGGACTCCCATCCACCACCACCAATGTGCAGCCCCACCTGGATGATGCGACGGCAGCCATAGTGCGCCAGAACGCTCACCACACATCAGCTATCAGTGGGGAGGAGAGCAGAGTAATGAAGCCAATTATTAGGAGGCCATGATTGGTAAGGGCCAATTGGAAATTTGGCCAGGACACCGGGGTTACACCCCTACTCTTTTCGAGAAGCACCCTGGGATTTTTAATGACCACAGAGAGTCAGGACCTCGGTTTTACGTCTCATCCGAAGGACGGCGCCTGTTTACAGTATAGTGTCCCCATCACTATACTGGGGCATTAGGACCCACATGGACCACAGGGTGAGCGCCCCCTGCTGGCCCCACTAACACCTCTTCCAGCAGCAACCTTAGTTTTTCCCAGGAGGTCTCCCATCCAGGTACTGACCAGGCTCACACCTGCTTAGCTTCAGTGGGTTGCCAGTTGTGAGTTGCAGGGTGATATGACTGCTTTGCCTTCCAGAGTCCTGTAGAATAAAACATCATCCACTTCTCAGTGTGTTTGACAGCTCTGGGGCATCCCCCTGGGTGTTGCTAGCCCCTTCTTTTGCCCTTCATTTACTCCTTGAGGAATGAATGTTTTCAATAATGTGCATTTTGTGTACCTGATAAATTTGTACTAACAGGAGGTTATTGTTTTTCTGTAGCTCTAGGCTGCTTATCATAGAGCAGGATATCATTTTAAGAAAAATATCAGGGCTTTAAATTATTATTGCTAGAAAAGTACTATTAAATACTTTATTTAGCATTAATTCAATGTGCTCTAAAAAGAAAGTAATTTCAGATTTTGATTCACATGCTCCTTCTACACAAGGATCAAGAGCCAAATAAAGTAATTGTGTTTTGTAAATAAAAGAGTCCTCTAGAAAACTTCTAGACACGGATAAATGGCAGACTGAGACAAAGATCAAATTCATACTAGTCCATTACTTTCTGTGAAGTAGTCTTAAGTACTTTGATGAAACTTCTGTTTTGTACACAGAGTGTTAGAAAGAGACTAAATAAGTGCTTTGTGCCGAAAGGAAAACACACCCAAGGTTGCGTAATGGCCCATTCATTATCCCTGATATCCTATATAAGTTTATATAAACATTTAATAGCACTTTGTCTTCCCATCGACTGTCTTGTTCTCATTTAGCACAAGGAAGATTAAAACAGACTCTCTCCTGTTAAAGATTAATGTGTGCTTACTCCACCAACAGCTGCGACATTAAAAACATCAAATAATTTGTTCAGCAGTAAAGAACTTAAATGAATGAAACAGTCTGATATCAGAAGCAGACTCAGGGGAATCTTAAATTCCCCTTTCAGAAGTCTTTTTGTTTAATTCTTTAAAAAAATCCCTGTGCAGAAAAGTAACTTTTCTGAATAAACTTTTCACAGCTGAAACAATAGAGTGCTCACAGTCTGCACTTAGAGCTGCAGTGTTTTCTTTTGCCCTTTGTGAATGTGTTCCCCCAAGCCTTGAACAGCTAATCGTTACAATACACAGGAAGGTAAAACAACTCTTCCCAAGCAAGGCAGCCTACCTCCTCCTGCACACGAATACAAAGCCAACCTCCTCTTTCGATTGAACACCCTTCACCACCTTTATGGAGGTGCTTTTTCTCAAGGGACCCCTGACCTTGCTGGTGGTGTCTGGGGATCTTGCATTCTGCCCAGTGTCAATGCTCCAGGCGTGCGAGCAAATCCGAATCTGTAGAAAAACTGAAAGTCGCTATCTTTTCACAGAAACGCACTTTTTTCATGTTTGACCTGTCTGTCATCTTCATTGTTGGAGAACTCATTACTCAAGGTGTTGGCTACAAAGCTGTTTTTTTATAGTTTTCACACACAAAAAAAACAGGTGACAATGTCAGTCCTTGTCATGTATACTGTAAAAGAAGAGTATTCAAACATGCACACATTAGCTATGACTACCAGCCTGAGAGGGAATTCTTTGAAAGAAGTATTTTTTCTGCTATGTCGGGCAAATGTATCACATGTAGGAGAGGCTCACATTCAAAAATACTGTTGGCGCATTCAGCTGCATTGTAAGGTTCCTACTCATGACCTCAAACAAAAATAGACTAAATACTACATACTTGCATACATGTACTGTGTACTATTCTTTACCATTGTCCTAATTCTTGCCTAGTATAATATAATTAAGATGTTCAAGTATATTTAATTAACAGGGAAAAAAGGCATATAAAAACAAATAAGTAAAAGTGTGTTGTTAACAATAATTTCACAAGGAATTCACTCAAGAATTACATTTGCATTTAAGGATATTTATTGAGAACTTATGTATAATCAAATTTGGCTCAATGCCCTGGCCATAAGCTAGAAGGTTAGGACGCTCATGCAGACTGACAAGTTAGCCCAGTGGTAGCTACAAAGGTATAGATGGGAAGAGCCAAGAAATTAAAAGTTTCTGAAAATTTAAAGGGATTTGAGTAGTGCATAATATAGCTTTGAGAAATGACATAAGGATTGATTATGATTTAGAACAACAGTGGAAAAAAGCTTGGTTGTCATCATCTCTCCTGAATGTCAGTTAAGAACTTCAATTTGAAGATAGAATGAATATATCATAAACAGTATAATGGTCTGAATTCCTTGTTGACAAATTGGGAAAATTGTTTACAAACTTTACATTCAAAGGGGAGAGGAGTTTTTTCTCTTTTTTTCCTCTTCAGTTGTTTTTACACTCTTTGAAAGTGTTTTTTTTTTAGTCCTTGTAAAGAATGACTAAGGATAAGTAAAAACCCTGTGTCTTCACCTAATGAAACTGAGAAATTAGCAGAAAGAAAAGAACAGGAATGGGAATATTACCTTACATTGCCACACAAAGTATGAAAACATAAACGTTTGATTTAAAAATGATAGGTATTTAATATAATAGTATAGTATAATAGTTTTTCTAAATGCCTTCAAAAGAATGTTCAGTGAACACATTTGTTCTCTGTCATTATGAAGCGTATACATTTTGTTATACAGTACAATGCAATTCTACATGGACACTGTGAACACAATCATTTTTAGTTTTTTTTGCTCCTAAAAATATTCTGCCTATTTTATTTAATCTTTGCAATGTGTTTAATAATTTTACCATCATCCTGTTTGTGGAGTTAGGCTCCAACTTTACTGGACTGCAAGATAATTGCAGATGGATGGAAGAATGGATTTTCCTGTTTCTTTGAGCTTCATGGTCATTGCTCCATGTATCAATTCTTTCTGTCATGGCCATCAAGAAAACAATAGCAGCCAAACTTTCATTCAGCTAAGTAATATGATATTCCCCCGGCTGGTGATGTGGCTTAGAGATGAACTTTAGAACATTTTTTAATAATTTGTTATTAATGAATCTTTGTCTCTTGAAACTTTTGCAGTGTTCTAAAAGTTCATTTGTTACTGTAGTAGAAGAAAAAAGAGTCACCACAAATTTAGATGTGTATAGATTAGCTGGGTAGGCTGTTGAACAGAAAGGCTGGCAGAGAGAGACTACAGCTCAATGTTTGATTTTTAGTTGCGCAAGGAATGTATTGGCGGATCCTGTGATATGACATTCTGTTCACAACATTTTCCTTTTGACAGCTGCAGGGTACACTTCTCTCAAACAGCGTGCCTACTATAAACAAATATCTCAACTATAAATACAGCTCCGAATAATCCCACTCAGCTCTTGCCTTGGCAGTAAGTGAAGAATGATTGCAATGTGTTCTCACTATGCCAGAATCCGGTTGGGCTGATGTTCACTTAGTGAGCACTCCTGTATAATTTAAGGAGTTACTCAAGCATGCTCCTGTTCTTGGCGGTTTTTCTTAGCTTATTCTCTGGTACGAGAATGTTTTATGATGCCATCAAATGTCTTTCAGATATGTCTTGATGCTGTCTTATGAAAATTAGTTTTCATGGATCAGCAAGAAGCATCAATTTCCTGGAGATAAATGACAATGGTCATCATCATACATACTTGATGGATTGTGTCATAAAAGCAGACTTGAAATGATTACTTGTGGCTCCAGTTTGGTATCCAGACGTGCTGAGCTGTTTAACTTTCAATGTCTTGGATCCAATGTGCTATCTTTCAAAACTTCCCACAGTGCCAGTCCTCTGATTCCTTATGATATCTCAGCTTAATGACAATAAAGAGACTGTTAAATGCTAAGAATAACAAGGACCTTTCTCTAGGATAAATAACTGGTTAGGATCTTTCCTTATGTAATTTGACAGCTTTCTTAATAGACTGTGCTGTGTAACTTTGCACGTCTGCATATTATATCAATAAAAAATTTAAACCATAGTAACAATTTGCACATTGTCATTTTTACACAATCCTGAACCACTTTTAAGCACTTTTGTTATCACTAATCTAAATCTATTCCTATATATTAATAATTATATGAATCCATATACAGTATAATCTCATGATAAATCATATATTTTATTGAATTCGATGAGACCTTTATTTGCTTTGTGAAGCAATAATTTGTAAGCAATATATTCATCAAATCCTTTATTTTTGCTTAAAATGCCAGATTTTACATTACCATCAAGTAGTCATACATATTCAGTGCAATTATTCCCTGTTTTACACAGAGAACATGGTGGAGTTTTGTACTTTTATTATTGAAGCTGCAAATGAATAGTTCACCACAGACTTTCAAACACTATTACTGAAAGCCTTAATCATATGTACATTTCAGGAAAAAAAATTCTTGACTCGACAGACATTAGCAATATTGTTTGAATCATCAGAAAATGGTTTTTTAATGTTTCATACAGAGAAACAGGCCAGCATATTTAAAACAATTTTCCTCTATTCTGCAGTGACCTTGCCTGGAATAAGTTACATGCAGTTGATCCCAATGCATTCTCCAACCTGCCTTCATTAATTAAACTGTAAGTATTGCAATTTTTTGTAGATGGTCTGGAGAGAACTCAGATTGTGGAATGACTCCTCCCTGGATTCTGCTCATAGTCAGTTCTTGACCACAGTTTTCTTCCTACAGGGATCTGACTTCAAATCTTCTGTCTTCCCTGCCTGTGACTGGGTTGCACAGTCTAACCCATCTGAAACTAGCTGGCAACGAAGGCTTACAGGAACTGTTATCTGCAGACAACTTTCCAAAACTGAGGTAAAGACATAAGTACTGTTCTGCAGGTCACAGTAAAGCTATACCCAGGTGTTTTCATGTCCACTCCTAATTGAAAGCCCTTGCTCCTGGAGCACATCTGGGGCATACTGTATATGATAATCATACTTTGAGACCTTAAAAAAGGTCACTAGGAATAACAACACTCAATAATTAAATTGCTGAAGTGGTTTTAGTCCAAATTTAGATTATCCCACTTGGCTTAGGGCTAACTGCCTGGCCACAGAGCGAGGAGGCTGGGACCCCCATGCACAGTGAGAAGAGACCAAGGGGCAGCTGCAAAGGTGGAGATGAAGTGCAGGTGTGATGCGAAAAGATATGTGTGAAGGAGAAAAGGGGATAACATATAGTATGTATGAATGGTTTTACAGTAGGTGAGGAAATGTCATCAGCAATGTTTACGAATTGCTGACAGCTGCGTCTGATTGAACTTGGCTGTTGTCATCCCTCCCGAACTTTTTGTTAGAAACTTAATAAAAACACAAGCAATAAAAATATGAAACTCTAGGGTACTTGTTCTGAGCCTAGACCTCAGTGTAAAAACAGACAAATGAGTCACACTCTTTCTATTAAAACTGATGCATTTTTCTGAAAAAAACTGAACAAGTGAAGTAGGATTGGAGCCAATGTTGCGTGCTGTTTTGTGAGATAAATGCAGTACCTGGTAAAGATCAATAGATTTTTGAGTGCAGCATTAAACACATTTTTTCTTTTATAATTGTGTGCGTGTGTCCATGTCGGGTGGCATATTGTCTCAGTGGTTAGCATTGCCGCCTTACAGCGCAGGGACCCTGGGTTCCATTCCAGACCCGATGTGTGCTCATCTTGGAATTTGTATATTCTGCCCATGTTTGCATAAGTTTCCTTCTAGTGATCCGCAGTCCGAAGACATACTGGTAAATGAAACAGTTTCCCAGAAGCTTGGCCCCTAGGTGCGAGTGTGTGCATGTCTGTGTCTGTGCGTCTGCCCGGCAATGGAGTGGCATCCTGTCCAGGGGTTACCCCACCTTCTGCACGTGCCCTTAGCCTGCTGGGATAGGCGCTAGCTCCTCCGTAACCGGGAACAGGCTGAGGCAGTTGGGGAATGGATGGGTGGGTGGATGTACTGTATGCAAAGTCTGTTAGACTTGAATTCAAAGGCTAACACAGGTGAATTCTTCTAAAAGAGGGTGGTACATTAAGAATGGAAAAAAGTGTTAGCTGAAGTCTAATCTGAGAAAACAGGCTTTGTCAATTTAACATTGACTTATTATTGCTTCTTTGAGTTGTTTTGCTTTTTTACTGATGAAAAGGATTGTTTCCTGATTGTATGTTTTTTCAAGACACTGAAACTGGTACTGAATGTTGTTTTTTTTAAAGATAGTGATAATTTATAGTATCTTACATAATGTCTGCTTCCTACAGAAATGGGTGAAAAGTTCAGACATGTTGCAATTGTGCCTGATACAAACAATAGTTTGCACTATTAAATACTAATTAAGTACTTGTTATTAAATATAGTGTGACAAAATACTTTTTTAGGTGTTATAATATACTCTTCCTGTTTTTTTTTTCCAGAGTCATGGAAATGCCTTATGCTTTCCAGTGCTGTGCCTTTGTGTCCTGCGAAAATCACAATAAGCCTACTAACCTCTGGGACAAGGAGGAGAACAGCAGCAGAGATGAGTTAGGCAAGAAAGAGACAAGCATTATGGGCCACCAAGGTCTGACATTACAAACTCCTTGTCAAACATGTTGTGGTACAAAGTGTCTTGTAGTATGAAACTACCGATTCGTATAATAGTCTTTGTGTGCAACAAAAAGCCAAGATGTCAAGATGCATTCTAAGATAGTGGGGCAGCCACATGAGCAAAACATACAGACTGCTTACACTGAAAGGATGCTGAGACTAGCTGCCAGTGTCTCCTCAGATCCTTCACACATTCTGCATGAGGAATATAAACCCATGCTTACAAAAAGACATTTCAGAGAGGCACAAATAACAAAATTAGGAATTTCTTAATCCCACGTATAATCAAACTACTCAATAAATGAGTTCAAAATAAAGGAGTATTGGTTTGTGGCCAAGTGCAATTTGTGGTTGTGTGCTGCACAATTGAAGGGGTTACCGTATGATGTGTCCAAGATCAGAACCTCTAACTCATGGACCAAAGTTGATTAGCCAAGCTACTGTATATCATTCAATTCAGTGTTTAAAGGACAAGATCAATAGTCATGCACAATCCCATTCTAAAATCCCCAAACTGTAATTCTGTAGAAAAAGTCATGCTAAGCATCACCATGGTTATATACACAACACATATAAGGAAAGACAGAAAAGGCATCTATAGACTGAGACAACAGGAAAAATATAGTGAGAGAAATTAAAAATGCCATTGATTCCAATACCTGTTTGTTGTGTTTTAATGCCTTTTATTTTAGACTATAATCAACCTTAATTTAAATCAATAAAACCCTTCCTTTAAGGGGATATTTTATGGACAAATGGTATCCTACCTCTGTGTGCTAATAGACAATTTTTACTGACCTGCTGGCTGTAAGAGTTACTACTGTACGTACTGAGCTGTTGTTGTGGCTGAGTGGTTAAGGTGATGGACTAGAAATCCCCTGGGGTCTCCCCGCGCAGGTTTGAATCCTACTGACTATGGTGTCCTCCTGACGTCGTTGTGTGCTGGCACAAAAGATTTCAGATTTCATTCTCATGTTCTTTTGTAATAATTAAATCCAATTTTTTACTGTGTTGCCTGTACATTTCGATTATTTTAATGGGGTATGTGTTAGCATGAGTGTCTTTTTGGAACAGATTTTAGCACTGCCTCATTGAAAATTCAGTTAATGCAGTGAAAAACCATGTTCAGCACAGATATTCTCTCTGCTTGTGGAAATGCCCCCAGACAGTGAAAGCACTACTAATTTACATGTTCTATTTCCAGAGGACCAAGACCTGGAGGACTTTCTGCTTGACCTTGAGGAGGACCCAAAAGCTCAACATTCAGTCCAGTGTTCTCCAGCCCCAGGTGAGTGGATCTCTCTATATATAGACAACAGGAGAGAACAGGGGACAAACAAATTTGAATGTTCTTTATTACCATGTGTCCAGAGAATCGCAAAAGCACAAACAGAAGTTAAAGTACTTTTGTTTAATTGCATAACATGGTCCCTCCTTGCTTGCTGAGATTTAAAGACATCTGTGTATCGCCATGTTTAGTGGATGGTCCTCATCTTGTTCAGTAAAACAATCAAGCAGGCATTCAATGTTCCTCCTCACAAATTATTTTACATTCCACTTTAATTTGGAACATGTTTCAATTTTTTTATTACAACGTGAATTTATATTTTTCTAAAACAAGGAGGAAAGAACTAGCAGATGGAAAGGAGGAAAACTACAGCAAAACTTGACATTTTGTTTGCTTTATAAGATTGGAAAATGTCTGCCTTCAAAAGAGGTTCTGAGAACAAACATGGTAAAAGATTTTATTGTTTTGTTCTAGGACCTTTTCGGCCTTGTGATCATCTGTTCGGGAGCTGGCTCATTCGTAGTGGCGTTTGGATTATAGTGGTGTTGTCTCTTGTCTGTAATGGACTGGTAGCAGTCATTATATTCTTCTCACCGACCTATGTGTCACCAGCCAAGCATCTGATAGGACTCCTGGCTGTGGTCAATAGCCTAATGGGACTTTCCAGTGGCATCCTTGCAGTGGTTGATGCCTTGACATTTGGCAGATTCGCCAAATACGGGGCATGGTGGGAGAGTGGCATAGGCTGCAAGATTACAGGTTTCATGTCAGTCTTTGCCTCCGAGACATGTATCTTCCTGCTGACCACTGCCGCCCTGGAGCGGGGCGTGTCCATCAAGTGTTCCAAAAGAGTAGAGATAAAGTCCTCCACCAATAACGTCAGGATTGTGTCTGCCTTCTGCTTTGTCCTGGCACTGGCCATTACTGTCCTGCCTCTCCTGCACGTGGGTGAGTATGGCATCTCCTCTCTGTGTCTTCCCCTGCCCTTTGGAGAACCGTCCAGCCTAGGGTTCATGGTGGCCTTAGTGCTGCTGAACTCCCTGTGCTTTTTCGTAATGACCGTCACCTACACTAGACTGTACTGCAACCTGGAGAAGGGAGAACTGGACAACTTCTGGGACTGCTCCATGATTAAACATGTTGCCTGGCTTCTTTTTACCAACTGCATACTCTATTTCCCCGTGGCCTTCCTCTCCTTCTCCTCCTTGCTCAACCTGTCCTTCATCAGCCCTGAAGTGATCAAGTCCATTCTCCTGGTCATCGTCCCACTGCCCGCTTGCCTGAATCCCCTCCTCTACATGCTCTTTAACCCGCATTTTAAAGAAGATCTCAGCTTCCTTCTGAAGAAGACACGATTGTTAAAGAGGTCCAAGCAGGCCAGCTTGGTTTCCCTGAACTCTGAGGATGCTGAGAAACAATCATGTGACTCTACTCAAGCTCTGGTCACCTTCATTAGCTCTGAGAAGCCGGGCAACATATCGGAGAGCAAGTCAATTTCGCCTTCTCACCAGAAAGTTGAAGGTTACCACTCACAGTCTGTGACATTCGTTCCATGCCATTAGGAACAAACAGGAAATGGACTGCATTCTTGGATCATAGACTCCTTGTAGAACCATACAAGACTAAAAGCAGTCTTTATGTACAGTTAGCACACAATGTCACTAGATTAAAAACAGATACTTTTTCTTTATTTGCAGCTGCTCAAGGAAAGTGACACATTTTCTCGGCACATACATCAGCATTAATTAGGCCATTGCTTGTTCAGTCACAGTATGACAAGTACAAAAGGTTGGGACCAGAGTTATATTTCCTGATATAAATATGCAGTGCATTCCAGAGCACTGGCATTTTTCTGTTTTTTTGACAGATGTCCAGTGCACCTAATGTATCATTATGCCATGTTGTATGATTTATAGCTGAAATTATAATATGATCATATGAGTTCAGAATGAATTAAAAATGTATGTAACTCTCTGGGATGCTAATATACTGCAAAGCTTTGTTATGTCTAGACCTCAAATATTGTGGAATAGAGTCTTATGTCTAAAGTAGTTTTTCTTGATCGATGCAAAAGTGAAAACAACCCTCCTGAATGGCATGTTTAAATTTAAACTCACAATGAAAACAGTGTTTTGATATTCATGAAAAGTTAATCTAGTCATTACAATAAATCACGAATATCATATACATTTATTTATTATTGGCTTCTTCAAGCATTTCATGATTTGAAAAAAACTTTTTGCATGGAACCTGATTTATTTATAAGGTGACTCCAGAATTCAGGGTATTTCAGTGAGATAACTACAGTGTATATTACTTCTGTATGCCATTATGATGGTTAGGAAGGACAGGACCGCTTTACATCCTATTATTTAATAATGGTAAATATATATCAGTATTACAGTACTGTTTAATGTCTTGAAACACCATATACAGAGAGGCTGAGTGAGATGAAAATATCTTACTTCACTTCAGTCCTTAGATTCACTTATATCTTTGCATCCTGACCAACTAGATCCACTTTAGAATTTACAGACCAATTTGCAATCCCTTCATAAGGAAAGATTCTGGCTATCTTTGAAGAAGTGTTTGTTGCCTCATATATCAGCATATTAAGACAAGTTAAATATGGTGGGGTTTTTTTAACGTGCCTTAGTTTTTGTAGTTATTTTCCTATTTGCTTGACCCTTTAAAAAAAACGTCTAACAAAGGCTTTTTTAAGAGCTAAAATAAAAATCTGGAAGAACAAATAGATTCCCCAGAACAGATTCACATATTTGGGAGTAACTACTATATTTTTCAGACTGTCTGAAAGATGGGATCCTATTCAGCTGCTGGGAATAGCACAGGCAGTGTGCAGGAACTAAAGCTCATCAGCCATCATATCAAATAATCTTTTTAAAAGCCATTTGGCTTTGTGTAACTAATTCTCATCCAGTCATTTTTTGAAAGAACAGAGGGTATTGTCTTCAACAGCATGGCTGAGTAGCTTGTTTCATAATGTATGTTAATCCTTTATCATTATTGGTAGATTTCGAAATCACTTTGTGACAAACAGAGCGGTCTCCTTTTCATTGGCTACTGTTGAGAGAGAGCAACAAAGAGTGGCCACCCCATGATGTCACATCTTGGTGGAGGATGTAGGTACTACCTTTGTGATGTCACATGTGATGTCACATCTTGGTGGAGGATGTAGGCACTACCTTCGTGACATGTGATGTCACATCTTGGTGGAGGATGTAGGCACTACCCCCGTGATGTCATATGTGATGTCACATATTGGTGGAGGATGTGGACACAATAAACAACCCTGGTCTCTCACTACAATAGACTGCCACCACTTTAAATATTTTGGCTCATCTGACTACTGCACACAGATAGGCTCCAATTGCTCACAGACACAGTCCCCTCTGGGACTGTCATTCTTCCCGGTCCCTTTTAATGCTCCCAGTTCCTTCTGGGAGTGTTGCTCACTCTCTGCCCCTTATCGGGATTTATCTGCCAAAACTAGTGTGCCTTCCTCTCATGCACTTGTAAGGCAAACACAGGGCCTCACACCCCTGCTGTCCTGCTTCAGCCCTGCTCTCTTATAGCCCGAGCCTCTGCTTACGGGAGACCCGTCCTCTCTTTTGTCTGCAGCTAGCACAAGACTAAAGGTCTTGTCAGCGTTCCCACAACTGAGACTCATTAGTTCTTAAACTCTGCTCAGTTGTGTTTACCAACGCAACACATTGCTCTCTGTTGAGAGCTACACCTCCCCATTGAACACAGCCCGTATCTCCACACTGCCGATCACTGAACCAACCTTACTAATATTTCGTCTCATTCCTCTACTGATGGCATCACTGCTATTCACTGCCACAGACATGCACACAAGACACTTGGCGAAATTTGAACCAATAATACTGACAACTATTTACAAGTCCTTTTGAAAGCTTCGGGGATTCATAACCATTACAAAATTCTGTAGTGGTCTATACTCAGGCAACATTTAAACCTTCCATAATTTATCCAGCTTTCCTAGAATAGGGAGGGTAAATCTGGGTGTCATTACACTGCCAGCCAACAGTATAGTATAAAGAGACACTTTATCAATTCAGCGATGCAAACATATTAGTTTGCAAACATACATGTAATAAACAATTACAAATTTATAATTGCAATAAAGAAAAGTAAATAATATGGTTCCCCTGTACTTTACAAACATTGTGTTTCCAAACGTTTGACTGGTAGTGTGTATATATGGATATATACAGTATATGTACTGTGACAATCTCATTTTCCTACAGTATATAGGCTATGCCAGTAATCTATGGAATTGTTTTCTTTCTCTCTGTAGATTGTATATTGTCAGTTGATGTGTTTTGTATATGCTTGTTGTGAAGTACCCAATCTTCATTGACCTCCATATTGTTTTCTTATTGTCAAGTCCTGAATACTGTGGTTTCAAATGCTTACGCCAATGTTGATAGTACAACACTTTAATCTCTTAAATTGCTGGAATTCAGTTTTGTTTCTGTTTCTCTATTGCTGAATGTGATTGTGTACTTGTGAAAATGCTTTGTTTTTGGTGTGTATTTTCTTGAATATCAAAATTTGAAATTAGTAGAAACATGAAACTTAAATGATCAGTCTACCAAATGTTTATTTAAGGAACTAAATTTTTGAGAATCATAATTTGATAGGAATTATTCTGGACTTTGATGAAATATCTCTGAGCTGCAAAGAACTTAAAGAACTTCACGCTGTTTTTCTTTTATTAATGACAGCACATCTCTTCTCCACTTGAGATTTAATTAATTTGAGTTGTTAAAAGTCTAACATCAATCACAATGGAATAGGCTTATTTTCCTTAATTCTCTTTGGCTTTTAATTCTTCTATTCACTTGTGAGGGCACATGGTAGCAGCCAAGGGAAGTTCTTAAATGTGAAATAATTTTCTTAAGTGACATGTCCAACAAAGTTAAAAAACAGTTACAAAATAAAATTCACCCTTAAGTTGTATGTATTTTTCCAGAATGCAGACAAAGACAAAAAGATAAAGGTTATGTTCTGCTTATGTGTGATCATTTAACAGTAAATATATCCAAACTTTTCATTTGAAAAAAGTACAACTGACTTCAAATGTAGAACACACAATAACATTTAAAAATTTAGATGTTTCATTTACCCAGATATGCAAAATATTAATATAAAACACAACATACCTTTCAGTTACTTGATAACACAGATTTCTAGGGACAAAATTGACTGGATATCTTGATCTAAATTAGAATGACAATTCGAGGATAGGTATATCAAATTTTATGAGCTACCCCTGCCTTCGCAACTGTTTGTCACAAAATATTTTACAGAACTGTAACACAGTTGACAACTTTGTACAGCAATCATTGACCACGTAGGCACACAGAGGAAAACTGACCCCTCCAGTGGGAGAAATAAATACAGTAACTGGGGGTCTCGGGCTCAATGGTTGATCCTCCTCCAGTTAATGTGTTTGTGGTACATTATTTTTGACAGAATATAGACAATCTCTGCAATGTCAAGGTTTGGTATCTGGATGTAATCAGATTAAGGAATCTTGATAGTGGTCTCAATGTTAAACAGTCACTCTTCTTTGTACTTTGTCTGCAGCCAAGAAGATAATATTGTTGTTTTTGTTCAAAAGCCAGTTCATAAACATTAATTCATTTTAATAACTAGTGTAGACATCATGTAAGAGTGGGCATTACACAAAAAACTGTTTTTTAGCAATTGTCAAAATATATTTTAAAACATTGCTGTTTCCCAAGATTTGAGTTTCATGGTTCTAACCTAATGGGGCATTTTTTTTTTCAGATGAATTAAAATTAGTGGGGTATATGACTTCACAGCTGGGACATTCCAAATAGAGAAAAAAATCATTGTTTTTTTAATATTTGCTGTAACACATCTAAGCAATACCTTTTTATACATTTTAACAGTGGTTACTTAGACGTTTATGTTTCCAAGATTCAGGATTTTCCATTCAAAGGAGACCCACAGGATGAAACTGTATACAATGCTGGAGTTATACTGCCTTTAGGAATTCCACATTTTTAAATGCAGATGACATCCAAAATAGACTTCCTATGTTATGTTATGTTCCTAAGCCGAGGTGTGTCTAATTATTAAAACCAGAGATAAATATTCTGTCTCAAACAGCTTTGCAAAGAACTTCATATTCCACCCTGCTGACCTTGTAAACATTCATATTAATTTCACTGCCTTGCAGAAACAGACTTTCCCTTTTTTGATTCATTAAATGTAGCAACCAGGCTGTAAATCAGTGTGTCAACAGTTCGAAACACTGAATAACAGTATCTGTTACAGAACACACAAACTTTTGCTATGGCTAGGTATAGCCTGTAAATGTAAGGTGTTTATTTTTAATTGCTCATTAGCAAACGTTATTACCTTCATAGGTCAACCAGTTTCACACACACAAAAAAGCTGTCTCTGTTTGATACATGTGGTTTGACTTCATTTTAATTGTTAAGCAGTTTCTCAGTTTGGATGAAGAGCTATTTTTGTATGATCTAGAGTTCTTTAAGAAAATAAGGTGTATAAATATAGAGTTGTATTTATGACTAAAAAATTATATGTAAAGAAGGTGACTGGAGTGGAATTTTAGCCTTGGGTGTTCTAAGGATGGTGGGATTTCCCTCACTAGTCTCTCCAATATAAGCACCAGCGTTGTTTGTAAATACTATGTATAAATTCTTAGTAGATGTAAATAGAATGCATATTGGCTTTTTTATTGGAGTGTTAAATATATGTAATTTGTAATAAACAGTTTACCAAAAGGATTAAATCATTTGCTTTCTTCTTTTTTAGTGGTGTATATATGAAATATTTTATTACAGAAAACAGCAGGTCTACATGCAGAACATTTGTGTAGAAAACAGGGACTATTTTTTTCTTCAAAACAAAAGACATTTTAGAATCATAGAGCCACATGGGATGGTGATATGGGCGGCTGCCTCACAGCTTTTGAGTACACGGTTTTCAAACTGGGGCATCTTTGGTCAAAGTTCGCATGTTCTTCCTGCATCTCTATGGGTTTTTTCCCAGGTGCTCTGGTTTGCTCTTACCTCCCAGTCACATGCTAACTAGATTAATCAGCCATTCTGACGTGCCTAATGGTGCGTCAAGCTATAAAAATAAAGTCAGAGCTGAATAAGGAAATATCAGGCCCACCTTGACAACAGTCAAAGAGGAGATGCTCAGGTATTTGGAAAAAGAGAGCTTAGCCATCCCTTTAATGTTCTTAGAAGAAGCAGCTATTCCAATGGTTCACTGTACAGTTCAAGACATGGTGCATCTACATTTCCAGAAAAGCATGTCAGAACTTCACATCATGTGTAACCCAGATTAGAAGGAATCGATTGCAGCAGTTGCAAGTCATGAAAAGGAGCTATGGCATCAAGCCAAATAATTATGTGCAGTATGTTACAAACCTAACTTACTTACTGACTTAGGTGGAAATTAAACAAGTACAAGTTTCAAGACAAAATACAGGAGGCAAACAGAAAGAACTGTAAATCAATACTGGAGATGATATGAACCCTTTTCAAACAGTGTTATCATGTTCTTTGATTTCCACATTGCCAGTAACTCATAATGTATAGATTTAAATATAGCATACTGTATCTTAAATATCCTCTTGTCATACATCACAATGTGGCTCTGTTCTGAGATTTATTTATTTTTAAAGACATGTTTCACAAAGGTCAAGACATAGATATCCATTTTAATTTGATCATCCTTCATTAAATGTTAAGCAGCTGTAAAATATCAACAGGGTGTGGGACCTCTGGTTATGTACTTCAATTCTTTACAGCTTTCTCTTTCTTAGAAGACTAAATGAACAAATTAATTGATGTTAGAACACAGAAATCCCCGAGGGAAATATTAAAGGGAATGATGACAAAAGGAAATCACTGACGTATTTTTTAGGTCAACTCCAGCTTAGCATTTATACTATTTTTCATATTATAATAAATATATTTCTTAGTCAATGAATGAGTCATATGTTAATCATATGTGACTCCACTTAGCTTTGAACATGTTGATGTTATTTGAAATATGAACTTAGATTAAATATTGCTCTATTAGCCTGTTAAAGGCTGCCTATTCTAAACTCCCCCATAGGAAGATTCACCAATCAACACCCAAATCTAAGTTCAACTCCAGCTGGAGACTAGAAAAGAATTATTTTCAAAGTCAGCAGATGTCATCAGAATCCTTTTCCATTTAGAAATATAGATTTAAGTTAGAAGAACTACTGTATATTGTATATAATAATCAATATGCTAACAAAATCTATACTTTGTACTACTTTTTATTTCCTATAACAACCATGTAGCTCAGGGAATAAGGAAAAAATACATCACTTTTACCCCAGTGAATGACATTCAAGGTACTTTTTGGAATGGTCTATAACAAAATATTAAAGATTTTGTAAGGTTATGGAAATTATTAAAACTAGATTAGATGGCAAAATGGTTTTGGATAGTCATCACTACAAAAAGGTCTAAGAAAAGATGATGTGGTATATTATTGAATTTCTAAAGTCTGCTGAATAAAGGGTCAGATTTTTACTAAAACTTAGTTTAACCAGTGAACATCTTCTGAATCAACAGTGAACCAGAGAACAAGAAGAGAAAACTATAAGGAAGAGAAAACGTTTGTTATGTAAAACTTGCATAGAGGGTTGCTGGGAAGATGTACTGTAACAAGCTACCCAGTCATGTTTTGGAATTTAATACCCTGGCTGCATGAGATCATTGGATTAATTAGCTACAAGAAAGAGTGGTCAAATAGCCTCCTCCCATTTGTAAACTTTTATGTTCTTATTATCCACTAATTAACTTAAACCTAATATTACACCCTACCAGTTCTTTAACAATTGACTGTCTTTCCACCATACCCATAGATAAGTGTGTCAGCAGCCCCTGTTTAAAACATGAAAAGCCTGTCTACACATGCTGCACAAAGCCAGGCTAGAAGAAGAGACTGTTATTGCATTTCCCTATCTATTATAATTCAATTCAACTTTGTCATTAAACTTACACAGGTGCATAGTATAATGAAAAGTGTTTCTCATTAGTCACTCAGGTGCAGTATATAAATAGGACAGAAGATAAGACAATAGACAGTTACACAATAGCAATAACAGTAACATGTAATAACATAACATAAATAACATGTAATGAGTAAATAACATGACAAAAAACGTAAGAATAACGAACAAAAAATAGACAACTATTAGGAAAAATAATTGAATTTAAAAAACCTACAACACCCTGGTTGCACAAGATGTTTTGTCAGCTCCTTGCAGACCACGTCTATCCTAGTAGGATGGAACCACAAAAGTTTCAAGGAAATCCTACAGGAACAGCTGATTTTTATTGGGGGTTAATCAGAATCACTTACATTGGTGGCAGGGGTATGCTACTTACCTTTGGACATGATTTTGAATGTGATTGGTTAACTCTAAATACAGCTACAGCCCCCATTATAAAAGGTGTGCACACTTATGCAACGAGGGTGTTGTAGGTTGTCTGACACGATTTATCTTGATTTCTGGCTTTACATCACAAAAACCTGCAATTTCAACCATTTTTATAGCCACTAAATGAAGTACAGCTTTCTTGAAATGTTTCTGTTGTTTTTTTGCGATGTTGCATATGCCACAATCACACTGCCAGTTGGGTGTTGTCATCTCTAGAAAGACTTTGATCTCAGAGGCACCAAGGAGGCACAAATCGGATCGAACAAGATCCAGACTATATGGACAAGCGTGTGTTCAGTTTATTAACACAGTTGTTCAACCAAACCAAGAAATATTAGAATCTCTCTTTATGCAGCCAGTATAATAGCCCTTTATTGTAAGACCCCAAAGCCATCATCAATGGCCCACGTGAAACAGCCCCACACATTATTCTGAAAAACTTACGATGTATTTTACAGGGTGCCACAACAGACCCTGTGATGGCATCAACATGCAGTACTTAGGCTGCTACTCACTACTGCCATCCCTTTGCTGAATATAATTCCAAAACATGTCTAATGCATTTACAATTGTTTTGGTATTTAAATTGACAAGCCCTGAGTTATAAATAAACTTGGGAATAAAGCCCAAGTCCAGTTAAGTCCTGCTTAACAAGTATGAGGAATATGTCATGCATTTGGAATGTGTATCATAAAACATCATCTTAATATTTTACAAAACTGTAATACAGCATTGACGTAACATGGACTATAATTTGGGGAATACAAAAAAAAAAACGTAGTGTTGTTGTATTAAAGGCATTATATAGTATATGTTAAGTATTCTTTAAAAATATGGCTTGAGTTTTGTGTGTTGGCTAATGAGCAACAGGGGAAATTGTGTCTGGTTTGATGTTGGCTTGGTTTCTCAGGTGATTCATGACCTTGGGTATGCAGATTTAATTAAAACAATCATAATTATGTTGGAAATTATATTTTGGAGCACATACCACACAGAGGACAGTAAGCAATGTTAAGCATTGTTTCTGGGGTAAAAAAAAACATTTGGTGTTTTGCTTGAAGGCTGCAAGACATTTCTAATACTGGAATGAATTTCTGAAATAAAGGATTTTGAGATGAAAGCAGGATAAAACTACCAAGCGCAGCAGAGAGGATGTGAATAAAACACACTGCATCCTGCATACGTTTCCATAAAGTGTGTGTTCAGTATGAAATGACTTGAATTACAGAACGTCATGGAAATACAGTATGTACAACTTATTATATTTAAACAAGTTCAATAGCCAACATAAAACTGACAGAAATATTTGTCACGTAATTTCTAAAATCTCCCACATCTGTTTTAATCAGTTAATTCGGAAGATTCACGAAGGCGTGTTTATTCAAGGTACTGTAAATTGTATAATTGGTATATTTTCTCAGCTAATTTCAATGTAAACATGTAGAAAACAAAATAATTGTTTCAGTCTGCTGTAAGAAAATGATAAGCATATTGCTTTAGCTTATCATTGGCAAAAAGAAGAAAAAAACAAGAGGAGGTGATCCCGGCTGACATAGCTGACAACGGGAAGATAACAATTAAAGTGTGCACACCTCTTAACCAACAAGCCAAAACAAGCCTTTTAAATTGTACCAGCTGTTCTTGTAAGAACATTCATGCAAATTAACCAGCAAAGTAAATATACTGGCTTCATTTACCAAGTATCCGTCATTAGTCATCTCAGTTCTTCTGGGGCTATAGTTATTAATAGTTGGCTTTATAATATACAATTCATCTGGGTTCAGGCCAGTACCGCAGGAAACCAGAACAAAAGGATGATTCTCTGGAATGTCCAGAAAACCCCCCACAGAGTAAAAATGGAGACCAACTCAATAACTGTGGTTTAAAATTATATCTCTTACATTAATCAACAGCACACATGCTCAATAGCTTGCAATTAGTCTATTGCTGAAGCACGAAATAAACAGAGATCTATCAGGAACTATATGAGTGATGTGTTTAGTAAACAGGGCTTTTTTTCCACAGTGGATGGGAATGCATGTGTTTAACTGGGAGTTCAGGTTCAGATAAACGTTGTGGTTCAATTGAAGCTAAAACAGCAATGAAACAAAACAAATCAATTGCAATTTTCCATTTGATTGTGGGGGGAGGGGTGGAAAAGTGTGCTGGATTTTATGTTTTTTTTATTTTTGTTCTTTTGGATTAAGTAGCATTACAATAAGTAACTCACCTCTTTCTCGTATTATGCTCTGAAACTAAAGGCCTGAAATGACATAATCGTCTTTGTATTCTTCCTTGACATTTTGACGTACTATTACCTATACCTTCCAGAACTATTGTGCAATAATTACTTCCTGTCATTGTGAATGCAATGTCTCAAGTTACTTCTAAGTAGGAAGTATATAATTACTGGTTGGGGAAAGTAGAACAATGATTGGGTTCAGGGCATTTTCCCTTTGTGTGGTCGTATGAAGCCCTAAATGCATAAACATGTCAAATATTCTTTGTTTTTGTTGTTATTCTTTGTATTGATTGGAAGAAAGCACACACAGTTTTTCAGATGTGGGTGAGAATACAAAGTCTGTTTTAGCGGCTCAAATTTCCAGGCTTCCAGGAAAGTTTTTGGAAGAAATATTAGTATATTTTGAAAAGAGCAATCAATGATTAGCACGAAAAATCAAATCAAAGACATGCTTCAGAAAAGCGATGATGTGCTTTAGGCAGTATTACATTTATTGTATGTAAAGAGTCCTGTGATCAATATGAACTTTCTAAGAGCAGCGTTAGTGCCACGGCCTGCTCCAATATTTATTCAGATAAAAGTTTGTCTCTCAGCCCATTCCCACATCGACAAGCAATAAATCTCCATTACAACTATTGGTAGTTTAATATGGAGAATGTAATGAATGTCAGAGTTGTGTGGGCAGCTTTAATTCACCACAGCTCTGCTCTGCTACAGCCCCTGTGATTCTGTGGTTTTGCCCTCTCTGTGAAGTGTGGTAATTTGACTTTTTTTGAAAAACCAAAAGTGGTCAGATCAACAGCTCAGATTTACAGCCAAAATGTCAGACTGGTATGTGACAGATAGAAGACCAGCAGCTCTAAGGTAGAAGTGTCATGTATACTGTAGCACACCGCTAGCACAGGCACGGAAACAGCACAACACAGTGGTATTTGTGTTTTCAAATTGTAATAAAAGACATGTTAACAGAAAAATAAAAATTGCAGAAAAAGCCTGATAACTCACATGGTTTATGGTTTTATAACATGTAGAGACAGCTTCTGTGGCAGTAGTTGTCAGATGCCCAGTTTGTGAGTACTAATTCCAATCTCCGCCTGGCATTCAATTTCATTGATAACATAAATATGATATATAAAACCAGAAAACAAGACGTTGCGCATTGTACATTTAAATCCTACATGATATACCTTAATTTCACAATCCTGAGGCAACAGCTAGTGTCCAAGTGTTTTGGAATCCAAGTTACATACAGTGGATTTTGCATGAAGTGTGCTAAAGACTTTTATTGTATCTCCAGGAACTCTACATAGATTCCTCATTTGATGTAATAAAACAGCCGTCTGGATTCAGTTATTCTCTACATTCCTCTTTCTGATTGTTTTCCTGTCCTTTTTATCCTCCTATTGTAGTTTGCCCACTGAGCCAGCTTTGGCATGAACAAAAAAATGTGATTATTAGGAAAATGCAATTTCCAGACTACAGTACAGTAACATATTACTGGGGATAAATTTGGCTCTAGAACAGCTGTAGACAAGACAAAAGAAAGGAGTCCCCCCCTTCCACTCCACACTGATTTAAACACAGTATCGTTGGCTGTAACATTTTGAACTTCAATCTGAGAAGTAAAATCAGAATTACTCCTTTTAAACCACAACCCAGACATCTCTAGTTTCAGTCTGGGTCATGTCACTGGTCTGCTGTGCAGCTGTGATCATGATTGACCAAAGTTTGCCCATTGTGTAGCTGCCAGCAGGAAAGTAATTTCTTGACTTTCAGTGAGAAGACAGCTCTACATATTGACTTATAGTGCCAATTGGTTTCCAATTGGCACTATCTCTACCGTAAGGCACTGTAGAGTACTTAGAGAGAGTGTCAAAAGATGAATGGCAATGACAGGTGGGTATGTCAAACAATAGGTGACTCCTAATGGGGAGGTAATATAGGTAGGTAGGTTGCATTAGAGTCGTAAAGGCTCATCTGGCCAGATCTTATCCTGGATTCCATGGTATTCAGTAAACAGAGACCAGAACATTCCCCCTCTGGAAGCCAGTCCATCGCAGGACCTATTCCTAGCAACACTGGTTCTCATTTATCCAGCTGGGTGAACTGGATAAGGTACCACCTTGAGGTAGTGCACAACAGTACCTACAGCAGGGACTCGAACCAAATGCCCATTAATAATATGTCCAGAGACTTATCAACCAAACTACACTGCCCCCAGGAGGGTACAAATTAAAAAATATTAAGCAATTCCAAATATTACGACACTAAATTTGCATCAGTTTCAATCGCTGACTTATAAATGGGATTACTTATTTATGAATAGATTATAGTTACCATCTGACTACTTAGTGTGTAAGTAACCACGCAACCAGAGGATAATCCATAATAGGTGTCATTCCTTTTGTTTTGGTATTATTTCAAAGCAAAAAAAAAAACTCCTCTTTCAAGCCTATCAGGGAGGTGCCAGAGCTCTTATATTTAAGGTGCATTATCTGCCATCGCTTCAGCCCCAGGGGCCATTAACTGGCTGGGTAACTGTGTATTACACCTTCTCACCTGCATGTCTTTCTCAGTTGCATCCTGACACAAAACATTCAGTTCACATTTCAGAGGAAAATCTCTCATAGAGAGGAAACCCCTGAGGTCATGAAAACAAAGCAATTTTTCACTATCACACTGCAATGGAGCTAAAATGTCTTTTGACATCATTGCAAACAGGGCATGTGAGGCCAGGTGACTCAGTGCTTGAATGCTCATTGTTATCAAAGGAAAACAAAAGAGAAAACTCAAAAGAAAAACATACTTGAAACTGCTGGGAGCAGAGGGAAAGCTTTGTATGGGGTACATTTTGCAGGGTAGTAGATCATACAGTTTCCTATACCTAAGAAAAAGCTTGTTTCGAAGCTTCATCCTGAACACCAGACTACATATATGAGGGCTCTGAAGATTTTGGCAATATGCTCCTCTTACAGCAAAATGTATATTTCTCAGCCTTTTCCATTCTACAGCAGACTTAATGTTCATAAATATTGTTATGGTTATTGGAAGTGGCTATTGAAGTGTCTTCAGAATCTAGAAACAATGGCCTAGTGTTGCCTAGTTTCAACATTCAAAGTTCTTGGGAGCTTCAGGGAGCAAGAAAAGAACTAAGATGTTTACTACGCTGTGCTGGGTGTGAGACAGATTAAAGGATCTGTCTGGTTTACCATGGTTAATTACATTCTGAATGGTTAAGAGTCATCTATAGCTGGGAAACAGAAGATAAACACAGACAGGTAGGCAGTCAGAAGGACATGAGAGAGAAGGAGCAGCGAGAGACAGGAGCACAAGAGAACAGAAGTGACAGTGAAGCTGGGAGATCCTTGTTCCAGTCAGCCTTCAAGACCAAATTCGAGTACCTAGACTTTGTTAAGAGAGCTTGCCATTCTGTTGTTTTCCCAGTCTGGTCCCGTGTGTATAAACATTGGTTACACCACAAAACTAATATATTGTAACGAATATGCCAGAGACCCAAGTTCACACCCATGCAGTGGAGAGACTAAATGGGGCGGGGAGCAGCGAGGGCACAAGCCCTAGAACCTGAATGTGTTACAATATAAACAATATATGATTTATTCTTTATTGTTCTACAATATTACATTAGTTAATATATGAAAGCACATCGGGTGGGAAAAGCTGGTCACATGAAATGGTTCATTAAGCAGTGGCATAAGGATTGGAGAACATCAAGAGCAAACATACTGATCATTAAAACAAACCACTTAAAACTGCAATTCACAAATTACTAATGAAAAATGAAATCTTTGCTGAGTCTGGTACTCTAACGCTGTATTGAACAATCATGGCACACTGTAGGTAAACTCACTGATTTCGTTTATTAACATTGGTCATCAACACAATTAGTGTTCGATACAGGCTGGTAGCATGTGCGCCCACTGTGGGAAGAAATACAAGCTGCACATCTGCAATGCCTGCTTTGCATCAGTGTGTGGATGCTGTTTTGTGGAATTGTGAGCCTGGATAGGCATGTGCCTGCTCACGGGTCTCTGATCCCTTGATGTCATATATCCTGCCTAGTTCACCGCACAGATGTTCACAGGAACACAAGTATAAGGATTAAGGCATCCATCCATTGACCTGACCATCGATATTATTAATTGCTCAATAAATTGCATCATAAGGACGCGTGTTTTCCTGCTGGAATGTTGTGAGTTCAGGAAGACTACAGGTACAGCAGAGAGTGAGCACGCAGAACTTGACTAATCTAGTATCAGGCAGTTTGATTAATCGCGACAAGTGGAGTTCTGTAGCAAATGTATTCCCCCACCCAGACCGTCACACTTGGCACTCCTCATCGATCTTGGCAACTTGCTAAGACACATGTTCTCCCGTGTCATGTCAGGCTAGTGATTTCTGGCAGTGGACACCCCAGACAACAAGCGGCAGTGCACTGGCTTATCCCAGGCTCCAACATGCCAGTGGCAAAAAGGCACTCTTTTCTTGATAATCGAAGAATACTGGTTCTTAGTTCCTTTGTGTTTTTCTTTCTTGATTTTCAGCAGGCCTGGCTTTTAAATTATTAAATCACCCCATCAACTATGCCAAATCAGCTCTCCCTAATGAGTTAACTTAGGGCTTTGTGCAATAGTCAAATATAATTAAGTGCTCACAGTCATTAATGAGTAATCATTACAATGAAGCCAAAAACATTAAACCAATATCCAAAATCCATGATGTCTCCTAAAAACATACATGCATCAACAGTGATATGTTTGTTTTTATGTTGAGCATGCTTATGGCCGATAAGCACGGAAAAGAAAAGAAAACAGAATTTTCTGCAATATTGCTTTTCATCACGTCCCATATTTTGTGTTGTTTAAATTGTGCCAATAGCAACCTTGGTGCAGTGTAATTCAACCCCGCTAACAATGAAGAACAGTAACATAAGATTGAAAATGACAAAAAAGTCACACATCTGTGAAATTAAGTAAATAAGCCTGCAGCAAAATAGAACAGAATCACATGAGTCATAAACATTTTCTAGAGATGAAAATGATCATTCACAGAGAGGTGCTTGTGAATCAGACCAATTAGTGATTCCACAGAGTGATAAAGGGATTACTATGCAATGAGTAGGGCTGCTTTAGTATGCTTAGTCAAACAATAGCTTCAAGTAATAGTAAACAAAAGAGAAGGAGTCTCCATTCCTGGTCCAAGAGTTATAGCATCTTTATTGGACAATTATGTGAATTATTAATCAAGATCTGTAATCCGATCAATAAAGGAGAATGTGACATTTTCTTACCGATATATGGATAACAAGAAGAACCCAGTTTGAAGGCTCCCTAAAACTGGAATTGGAGCCTCCCATTCTGGTTGTTGGGCTCTGTAGTCCGTAGGTTTTCAGTGCGTTTTTGCAGAAAGCTAATATAGTCAATTAAAGTGTAACTGGACCACTTTACTCTGCTCCACAGATTAAGATGTTAATGATAGGAGAACCTGATTGTGGGGCCCAGTTATCGTTGCTGGGAATCTACACTCAAGGGAAATAACCCAAACAGAATTCTTATTCTTTTGAACACGTTGAGATCTGCAAAAGTTAATGACAATGGACTATTTCACTTTTTTAGAGGGAAATTCTCCATTTGAAATGAAAAAGCAAAAAAACAAAATTCAAATAATAGATTTAAATAATATATATATATTAGTTATATATCATTTTATCCATAACGTATGTTTACTTTATGCTCTGTATCTTTACTGTAGCAGAATATGCCTGACATACTGATTCTACTTTTTTTTGTCCCTGAGAACATTCCATCCCTAACAAGCCTGTGCCTCAAGCTAGAGACATACTGTATACAGTAAAGTCCACACAAAAGTTTAACATTATGAATATGCAGATCATAATCTTATAAAGAGCAGACTCGGAGGTACTATTTAGGACTATTCTGGAAAACAGTGGTTTTTGAGAAACCGTAATGACACCAGAATGTTCTTCTGATGTTTTGAGTTCATTTTGCATGTGATTGTTTTATGAAGATGCAATTTTAATTTCATTTAAATTCCATCTGCAGCCTCAAGTTTTTTTTTTATTGAAATTCATTAAACAAGTCAGAATGTTCTTTGTAAAACAAAAAAAAATAAAACAATTTCTTCATTTCTGAGTTTAGTTTTATAATCTAAAATAAATTACCTTTTGATTGTTTTGTTGTGCTAACGGAAACATGGCACACATAAAGAAATGATTAAATGATATTAAGCTGTTTTATTTAATAAGTTCTTTGTCTGGAAAAAATGGTTCCACAATAAAATTAGCAGGGCATTAATATCATACCAGTCCTGGTCCAGCAGCACTCAAACAGCTCCCACATCCATCCAGCTCTGGACTTGTTCATATAAGGTTTTTCCTTTGCTAACACCTGTTACATGTTTTGCTACATGTCTTATTTTTCCGTAGTATGAGATGTATACAACTTGAATATAAAAAGTTTATTAGAAAATGCGGAGAGCTTGTAAAGTAGATCAGTTCTGATGTGTTTTTGAAATTAGAATGACACTTTTGGTCTTAATTAGGAATGCTCTTTTCAAGGTTTCTAGTGAGGCACTGCTGAAACTTGTTTTACCAACCCTAAAAGCAGCAATTGGCAAAGCTTTACACCACTGACCACATGAACATTCAACATTACCTTAATCAACACACTGATCCCTTATTTACACACTGTTCAGTCCTGATAAATGACTTTGGTGCTCAAGGGGTTGGTTCATGGACCTTTGGTTTTTGAAGAATGTTTTCCCTGTCTCAGAGGAGTTCATTTCTGGAAACCGATGGGTCTTGCGACAATTTTTAACAACTCTTACCAGGCCTGTATATGTTTAACAGGTATCAATGATTAAATCTCTTGCATCTTTTAAAACAGCAGTCTCTAAATCTGGTGCTAGAACTTCAGTGCAGTATAGGGTACCCTGAGCCTCTTGCTCAAGATTTAGGACACCTAGAATTTATTGATCAAGTAAACATACTTTGTTGAGTTATGGGAACTCTGGTCCCGAAGGATATCGTGATTAGTAAATGACCTTCAAATATTTTAGATTAAACACCTAACATCTGGTGCGAAGAAAAGCTACAAGACAAAAGAACCCTTGAAGGCCTTTCCTAAACAATCAGATGTTACAGAATACCATTCTGTTCTCAGGCCCCAGTAGAAATCTGTTCATGCTTCCTAAGTGTTTCTGGAAGTCCATTTGTTGCTCCTTCAGTCTCCTCATGCCGACAAGATGTTTTAACATATTTCTTTAGCTAAGTGCAGGTGATTAAAAGTTCTCACTGGTAGGTTCCAAAACATCTTCACCCCTACATGTCCAAAAACCCATCAACTACAGTGATCCCTTCTTGGAAAAGCAATTTCATCTCCTTGCTCTTACCTTCAACAAACATTTCATTACATATTCCAGACAAAGCCCGTTCCATATTTGGATAAGAATACTACAATTGTCCCCTGGATGCTAGAATTCAACACTGGTAAGAAAAGAACAGCGAAACAGCTAAAATTAAAAGATATTTCACATAACTCCAGTGACTAAGAGGGATTGTACATAAAAAATGTTGCAGCTGAATATGGGACTTTCATTTATTCACATTTAAAGGTCTGGTAGAATCATGAGGACTAAAGCTTGATACTGCCAACTTAAGAAATGTTTGCATTTATTATTAAGCTATTCCTGCCCAATGTTACACTCTTATACTGTACATTCACTCTTTCAACTCAGAAGTATTGTATGATAAAGGAGGCTTTTTTTGTACAACAGCGCTCACATTAATAGTTTGCATTATTTTCATGGAAACATCAATATGATTTTTGCCGTTTCTCTGCCGCTACCTTTAGTAGCAACTGAATAGCATTTTAACAATGTGAAGAGCAAGCCATAACTAGAAATTAGGATATGGAACCTCCATGTAATATTTTTGCAAAGCTCTTTGCTTGAATTACAATTTTACTGAGGTATTGTATAGCATATTTAGTGAGTTCTGTATTACAGTATGACTCTGAACTGGATGAATCAGTCAGAAAATGGATGTTGGAAGTACAGTACCATAATACCTTGTAAGTGCAAACACACTGTATGGAGAGTTTCCAAACTTGTGCAAAGTTCGGTGTACATAAGGTTATGTTGGGCAGTGCTTGTGCGTGTCCAATAAATATTTTATACAAAAGTCTACCATCATTAGATTGAGAGATACTGGAGAGCTATACATTTTAGATTATATATGTAACTACATAATAAACTTTAAACCTTAACTGGATGTTAGAGAGGACTGAAGTTAAAAATGGACAAAACACTTTTCATCCCTAATTGAACAATTTGAAACAAGATTCCCTGTAAAGCAGGTCAGAAAAGGTGTCCATAATAAAAAGGACTGTTTATAAAATGACTTCAGAAAATCAATACTGTTCACTGTGCAAAAGATTCAATCTTTCACCCTGGTGTTTTGACTACTGGATGTTTTCTTTGCATTTTATAGTAGATGTGGAATGTGTGGGAAATGCACATTGAACATTATTTCAAAGAACAGAATGAACAGAACTTTAATATGATTCCATTCTACATAAACACATTGCCTTGTGGTGAATAAAGTAAACAAGTATTGCATACACTTAATGAAAAATAATAGCAAATCTGGAACTGTTTTTTTATTCATCAAATCACTGCTAAGTAAATTGATTTCCTGTTAATTTTTAAAGGAATTTTTCAAACATTTAACTGTGAAAAACAATTAGATGGTTTACAGACCAGAGATGTTTTTAAATTAACTATGCTGGTCTTTGCCCTGTATGGCACATCTAGTTGTTGTAAAATTAAATTGATTAAATGTCTTCTTAACATATCCCATACTGCAATTCAACAGTTCCAATGAATTCATTCCCTAGTAATAAGGGAGGGAAAAATAAAAGGCTCAGTTTTGTTTGGCATTTTCTCCTTAATTTCCACAGTTCTTGACATTATTAGTCCAAAGCTTACTAAGCTTTCTTTATGAGGGAACTTAAAATCACTCTGGGCTTTGGTAACAAGTTATAAATAATCACAACCCTGTATGAACCCTTGAAAATTTAGTTCAGTGAAAAGGGCAAAGCAAAGAGGGGAAAAAAAGCCAAGACAAATGTTTTCATAATCATATACTGAAAATAGTTTAATATAAACACATTCAAATAGAAATACTACAAAGTAGTATTTTATACAAAACAGTTTAGAGATAATGTTCTTAGACTCCTTAATTATAATTCACAAAACAAAATTGCACATAAAACTTATTAAAGTCATCCTTGAGTACTGATGCTTTTGAGTGCACGGAATCAAGGTTTCACCGAGCATCTCATAGTGGACTCTTACATTTTCACCAGTCAGCAGTCTGTAGCAGAGTCTCACAAGTGGAAAGGCCACTGTGGGGCCATTAAAATGCCACCCTGGCAGCTACTTCATATGCCAGTCCATTTACCTGCAGATTACGTTGTAAAATAAAACCTGAAATAACCTTTCAAGATTTTCTGAAGAATCGAGACAAAACATCATCAGGAGACATTCTGCCTTCCTAAAAAACATGTAAACATTAACACCACAGAAAGATGTCACAGGCATTAACTTGATCCTCAAGTAAAAAAAAAAACAACTAAAAAAATGACAGTACGAAAAAAAAAGTAGGAACAAATAAGTTAAAAGAAAAAAAAACATCTGTCATTTTATAGAACCATACTTACGTACATGATGCAAGGAGAGTCTTAAAAGAGGCCCAGAATTTGGACATTCAGGAGTCCATATATCTTCAATGATCGGAATCTGATTTGCAAATGTTCCCTGGTATCAGGAAAGAATACTGTATTGGAGAGAACTGACAACTTGCAAAGTCTGCCTCTCGCAAACTTTTTTTTTATTTCTTGGAGAATTATCTCATTTGGCCATTAGGTTTTGGGGATGGAAGACTAACTGTACCAGTTGTTCAGTGATCCTTTCCCTCTGTTCTGTTTGAGCCTAAATTTAAGGGCTCGTCTAGACTCACTCCCATCTCTTGGCACTTGTCAACAAGCTTTCTCAGCTTATCAGTTTTACCTCCTTCTGCAGCTTCGTAAAGGAGCCGCTGCAAAGAGAAAACAAAGAAAAGCACCTTGTCAGTAATACAATCCAGCATGAAAACCATTTAGAGAATAGTTCGTAAAAAGAGCAATAAACATGAAGTGAAAAAAAATTACATCTTTCCATAGCGTGGCACAGAGAGGCAGCTTTAGAAGAGCTTGGCGATAAAGGTGGCAAACCTAGAAAACAAAGATGGCAACTTGTTGGTGGCATAAGAAAAAATAATAATAAAGGCATTTGCTGGGACTATACATTGACATGCCAGTGCAATGCTGGGATAACTGAACTCCTTTATAACATGGCTGAAGCAACGCCCCAACACCAACATAAGCAAGCATTTCATTGTTGATATTACATTTGTATTAATAGCATCTGCACCAAAAACTATATTAGGCTATACAATGCATGTGAAAGTCAAAAGATTTGTTTCATTTGATCATCAACAATTGGAACAACACAAAAGGAGGGGTAAAAAGGATCATCGCATTGATTATACATGATCTAGATTAATGACAATATTTATTGATATTATTGAGACGGGCAAGTAATCCCCCACTATTGAACACTAGAGTATTTGAAGATTTAGATTCTAAACATCCAAATAGTCAATTTCAAGAAGGACCATATTTTTAAATGAAAACCGATAACTCTCACGACAACGGTAATAGGCAGGAGAGTGGATCCATTTCATTTCTGAGGATTATGTAACAGAGTTAAGGTGAAAGACACTAGTCCTCTTAGAAACTGAGCTGGAAACCCCTTGTATGTATGCTTTCACTGTCACCGTATAAACATTACAAGAAAATTTAACAAACGCACAAAAAACTCTGGAAATCTCAATAAAGAGAACACATGCAAGATGAGGCTAAAATGGTCTATGAATACTTGTCATAAAAAAGGATACTATAGGTAATTTGAACTCTATCATTTGTCTCTGCCCACTTTCATAAACCTACCTCTGCACGCCCCTTTAGCTCATTCTCAACAGCAATGGCTCTAAGGATACATAAAGGCAAAACAGGATGTCAGCATAAATCAAGCAAGGAGGATATTAGGAAGTTCAGAACAAAAACATCCTTTGTTGAGAAAGATTCTACCGTATCATTACAGTCACATTATACCTTGAGGGAAAAGTTTTCACTATAAAGAGACTTACATTTTCCAGTTTGCAAGACAATTTGGAATGCTAGTGGTCAACATTCTGGCCTGCAGTTTTAGATGCTGAATATTGCCATCACGCCATTCCTGTCGCAGCAACCTAGACAATAACAAAGAGACTAATATTCCAGCCATTACAAAATGATCCTGAAAAACAAGTTATTTCTTTGAAATTTTTCATTCACATTTGTCTGACAGTCAGGGGAAGAGGCCAATTTACAAAAAAACAAAGCACCGAACAAAGCGCTCGAAAACACAGCTGAAAAAGGACAATAAGCAGATATAACCAAAAAGCCGAAATGAGATTCAATGATCTGAGACTGGAGAGCCTTCAATTCTCACCACGACACAATGCTTATGTTTTCTGTAGAACATCAAATACCCATATGTGAATTAAAACCATTTCAGATCACATTCAGCATGGAAAACTGGGATTACTGGTTCAGCTAATCTTGTATGTTTTTGGTACCTTAGTGCCAGCTCAGTATTTGTTGGCATGATGTATCTGAGTCTTTCCAAGGCAGAGGACTGCTGAGACTGAGGAAGGCAGTCCAGATAGAAGGATATAACCTGTGGAATACATGGCAAATCTTTCAGAGGACAAACTGGGCACTTCAAACAAATATATCTAGAACAAAATAGGATTATTTCTTATTTATAACTTCAACTCTGACAAGCAACTGACATGACAACTGGACCTAACTCAGCAGGACACAGTTAGCTTTTGCTTTCTGAAGATCATAAAGGGAGATATTTAATCTAAGGAGATTACAGTCTATCTGGCAGGATCACCGGCACATGGGACTCCTTAAAACACAGTTTCCTGTAACGCGAGGAAATGGGCCACAAAGGCTATTCTTCCTTTAATCGAAGGCCAACGCATAGCTGTTTGCACCCAGCCAATAGATTGGCTACTTTTGTATACTTTTCCCCCCTACTGGTAATCTCAGAGCCCAGAGCAGACAGGTTTGTTTTATACATTGGAGGAGCTATATAGAACTATACTTCATTTTCGGCCACGTAAATCTGAGGTAAAGTTGGAAATATTACATGGGAAATGCCAAAAAGAGACAAGATTTCATTTTATGCAATACTGTTGGAATGAAAGCTGACATAGGACTAAAACCCTACATCAGACATTTTCATTTACATGCTTTGACAGAGCTTGATTTTGACTGATTTACATTCCCCTGAGAAACCTCAGTATTATGTCTGAATTTCTCCAGTCTATTACTGAGAAATGTTTAAACACATAGCAGATTTCAATAGGTAAAGTACCAAAAAAGATACTGCTTTTTACAAAAGCAACCTTTTTAATCCAAAGCTGACTAATGTGATCAAAGACAAACTGTCCATTGACAATTTGAAATACTTGACATCTTGTTTACCTTAATACCAAGTGCCACACACAAAGTATTAGGAATTGTTACGTTGTGACCTGAACAACAAATGTGATCATGTGCAGTGATATATTAAAATATTAGGAACTAATTCTGGATGTCCCACTGGGTGGGGAAACTTGTGATACAGTTGTGCAGCTTTTACCGACAGCCCATCCAATCTACAAACTTGTCGGTTTTGAACAATGTGGGTTTCCACAACGACCAGAGGCATTCAGTAGAACACAGACGATTTTACAAGAAAACATCTCTTCAGTCTTTCGCAACACAAAGGGTTTGTAAATTGGAATACTAGCACTTTCCAACTACTGTACTTTTATTTTCTAGAACATAGAGTATTACACATTTAGGAAAGTAAGTAGTTCTGACCGGCACTCGTTTAAAACGTCAAAATGTCCCAACTACCAAACTGCTAAAGGCAACCATGGAAAAGCCACTGAATATTAAAAACGTACATGCTGAACATGTCAATTCAAAGAGCTATTTATTTTCCAACAGGACTTGTGCTGGAAGGTCCAATGTTTGTTCACTGGCATATTTGAGGTGGCTCAAATATGGCAGTCAATGGGAATAGCAATGCATAAAGGTAGCCTAGGGCCAGTTATATGTATGCGTTCATATATATATATACACACATACATTAAGCCAGCCTTTTTATTCTGAAACTGTTCACACTTGGGAAAAGGTGGCTTTGCAATGGCCCAGGGCCATCCTAAACATAAGTATGAAAGGGGTCTCAATCATACCCAACCCCAGCAAAGCACAGTCAACTGCAAGCCGCTACTTGGGGAATCTTGGTTGCAGCCAGATAATGACATACTTGAAGCCCACATCTGAAACCAACAACATCTGGAACATAGGGCTCAGAATGCACTCCGAATGAGCGCCTTCACTGGTTGAGCCACTCTGGAGCCTTCCAGTAGTTGCTGGTTTTGCTTGACTTGCTTTGGTAAAATATTACAATCTGTCGTTTCCACAATAAGAGGCACACATTTTCACAATACACAAGTGCTGTGCATCAGAAGACTGTTTTGATCGAGAGAAACACTGACAAGATGTTTTCCTTCAAGTCATTAAGAGAATACATTGTAGGACACAAAGCTAAAGTATTCTACTACCGGAGAATAATTTAAACACAGGACTTCCCACTTGTAATGCAACGGCTTATCTTCTGTTCGCCATCTGGTCGGCAGATGATGGAAAAGATGCTCTCTGAAGCACAACGAGTTTCTTTACCTTATTGTGGAACTGGAAGTTGGTCCAGTAATCTGCACTGCTGAAAGGAACAGTAAATCTCGTGGGAACCGTCACCAGGCACCGGTGCACGAGATCTGTAAACATTTTGAAGTCTCGGTTCTTAAATTTGGATCCAATGAGTCTACTACTAGTAAAAAGGAGATAACTGGAAAGAGAACAACACTGTTAGATTTGAATCAGATAAACCACAAATACAGCTTCTGTAAGACTGGAAAGATGCCGTTTCTTTTTAGGCTCAAATAAAGATGTGCAAAACAAAAGAGTTTGACTAATAAGTGAACAGAGAAGGATAATAAGTCATAGCGCATGCTTAAGTGCTTCATTGTTAGCAATGTTCCAGACCCAAGCACAGAGATTCCCTAGTGCTTCCAAATGCCATTCTAAAAGGGTTTAAGGGAGAGCAAGGCAAAATGGGGACAAGTCAGTTAATCCCTGAGTACAAGAAAACCTACTATTAACTACTGAGTGGAACATATGCTAAGGATGATTCAGCAGACTAAATATTAATGAAAGGATTATTTACTTACTCCAGCCACAGTCTTTGCACTACATCATGTTGCATTACAGTGCCCAGGGCCCTCTCAAAGGCGTCTACTGCTTCCCCTACATTGGCATGAACAGACTGCCACAAGCTGTTTAAAGAAACATATTTAAAGTTAACCAATGAAAGCATAGGGAAAGCGTGCCAAAAAAAAAAAGGTTTGTATGAATTTTTCCAGAGTATGCAGGTGCTAATTAACAACAATGATAGAAGATTCAAATAATTTGCCAATACATATAATTGCAAGACTGCAAAGAGCAATGTTATTTGGTAAGAGATTATTTTACTTACCAATAGATAAGCCACATGAAGGGTATCTGCTTATTGAGCGAATTGCCAACTTCTTGTTTGATACAAGGTGCCCTGAAATTATTCTGCACTGGGATATTGAGGAGATGGCTAAAAAGAAAAAAAAAAGTTAAGGCAGTGTGTAATTCTGTCCATTTTTAGATTGATTTTCTAAAAATATTCCTAAAAATACAACTAATGGACTAACAAATTAGGATGGCTTTTAAAGTTATATGATTCTCATTTCTAAATTAAAAGTGCATTTTAGCTAATCCTCAAAATGGAAAAAAAACATGATCTTTTCCACACCTATGCAATCTCTTTCTACATTTGGGCCAGTGGTTTGACTATATCTACTCTTGACAAGTGAAACCAACCTGTATAAATCTTTAAATTTCTTTAAAATATGGACAAATATAAATAATAAATGGGTAACCCACCCCTACAAGGTAGAAGAAGCAAATTAGCAAAGGTACCTGTACAGGTATTCTGCCATGCAAGACAGGTTCAAACTAGGAACCAAACGTTGTCACAATTTTTCCAAAGCCCTGACGTATGTCCAAAGTTATCTTAAAAGTCAGTCTTATCACTTACTGCCTGCAAGAAGAATCCATAAAACAGCCCACTACCATGTCATGACCAGCTGGTTATTTTTTGGTGGCAGAGCCACACACAGGCACTTATTTAACTTATTTTACAATAATATAAAACAATATAATTTTACTGAGACAAACCAAAAGACCATAAACAGCACTGACATTCCAAAAGTTAGGAATTTTGCATTAGCCAGCACAGGTAATAACCATCACTGCAAACTCCAGCTCTGAGAATCACAACAATGAGTGTGCATAACTGATTTTCGCATAACATACTAAAGTCTAAAGATGCACATAATTCCAGAAACATGTGTAACTAATTGTAAAAATTGGCCTAAATGCAGAATAATGGCTTATAAAAAGGCGAATCTTAAGAAATTGAAAGAGACTGAAAGTGATCTAGACCCCTGCTAAATAAATTTATCGTATAATGTGTACCTCGTCATCGTTTTAAATACACATTATGCATTTAAAAAAATACTTTAAGCTGAGGATTCTATAAAAAAACTAGCAAAGCAATAATTATTCCATATACAGCGCACCAATGTTTGGTCATTTGTGTGTAAACAGTAACGGCATCTCAAAACTGTTCGTTTTAGCATGCGAGAAAGCATCCTGTTAGGTTTAACCAAAAGTGACATTAAAATGACTAATACCGTTTGCTTAATTATCACCTAACAAGTTAGGAACTATCGCTAAAAGACCATCACAGAGCGGAAAAATCAATTTTGAAGTTCCTGAAGCATAGAGCAACCCTTTACTGACAATATACTTCATTGTTTTACCTTTTTTCCCCACCCCCTGAGAAACCTACCGCAAAACATTTACAGGATGCTGTTCACTTGCTGCAGTTTCACAGAAAGACATAACAAATTCCTGAAACAGAGGGGCTATGGTATGCGATTTTTCCTGTGTAGAAACAGATAAGATTATGTTGGTTAGAGTATATATGTCAGTGTTAGAAACTTACAGTGTTTTCTTGTCATTAAAAAACTGTTGTATGTGAACCTTTTAATCAGTGTTACTGTTGCACCTGTCAATATAACAGCAGATACCTACACCTACATGTCAGGATCCCACAAAGATTTCAAATGATTCAGTTGTTTTCGAACATTTGCAATCTATAAAACAATTTTAATCAATTTGTAAACTAAGATACTTGGCACATCGGAGACAAAATGCACTTCATTGCCCTCAAAAGAACCAAATGTAAAACTTAGCATGATGCTTAAAGTTTTTCAATGAACTTTTTACAAAGAGAACTTCAAGAACAACTAGTTCTCCAATCGTGGGACAGGGCAGAGATGTTCTTGTTAGCCTGATTTTCAAAATTCACTGCCAACCGATACTAACTCATCCTGAACTAGCATAAACGGCAATGTATTACCCAGAATCTGATCATACCCTATCAAACACCCACAACGTAGACATCCTGGAGTACCAACAAAAATCTAGCCTACGTAAGGTCATACATTGTTTCTGCAGTTAGAAAATTTACAAATTAAAAATATTAACTTAATCCAACATTAAACCTACTATTTTCAAGGCAGTTACCATTTTAAAACATTTAATTACTGGGATGAATGTTGTGACAATTGTGCTTAAAATGTTTAAACAATTAACTGAAAACTCTGCCTCTTGTCAAATTACTATGTAGAAAGCTTATGATGTTTCTCCTTCTTGCTTTCAGCTGGCTACTTTTTTCTTACAAAACAAATCCTACCATGAAATAATTCTTTGCTCACGACTGGTTTTGAGACCAGATCATCCAAAACAAACCTCCATAGCGACAGTATGACAACTGCCTTTATGTTCTCCCATTCGTTTCATGAACTGTTCCATTCAGTTGCACATAGCACTCTTTCCTTTAGCACCCACTTATCCTCAAAGTAATGTGTCGTTAAACAAATGTAACCGATTTTGTAGTATTTTTACATCCACATATCTAACGTCAATGTTCCATGACCAGTTTTGAGACGTATTCTCCATGTTCAGGCATAACGCTATGCAGAATTTCTTTAGCGTACTTTGTATTTAGGGAAACAGCAGTTGTGTCAGGTGTAAAAGCATTAACACATCCCAATGCAGCACTGATGTCAATGCAGGCCTTGTGCTAATTCACACAAAAACAGTCTTCAGTACCCGATTCAAAAGATTTTTCCAAATCACAGTCTTTGCTACCAGTTTTAGCATTGATTCCCTATGGACTTTGCTGGGAGTCTTTAATTACATTAGGGAGGAAAACTGTAGGCAATTCCTCCCAACCAGGAAGGAAACGGCACTTTAGTTTCAGGTGTGATCAAGCTCCAGGGCTACAACTGTCATCTGAAAATATGTTTTTGCACATTTTACAGTTCACTAATTCTAATTCTTTACTGTTTTCTTTCAAGATTAAAAGATTTCCAAGCATCTGGTTATCTTATTGAACCATTATCACTGTGTCACTCTCACCTTAGAACAGACTATTCTATTTATCTTGGTAAATGCCAGTTTAATTACCTACTGCACAATTAACTTTTCCATGTTAGTTATGTCTTAATGTAGCTGAACCAGAAGAGCACCAAATAAAACAAAATCAACTCCTCACAGTGACATGCCAGAAAGGTCATCAGTTTTGTACTTGGAACAAGTTTTTTGTTGATCAAAAATTCTGATCTGCACCATTACCAAAAATAAAAACCCATAGTTGACCTGCATGTTTTGACCCTAACCTGACTGGCCTTGAGTGTCACCTTGAGAGTTACTGCAGGTGCCTATAATAAAATTGAGGAAATTAGTTAATTTAGGGCAGTCCTGTATGTGCTGAAATGATTCTGTAAAAAATACGGCTCAGCAAAATGAAAGGAGCTTGTGAGATCAAAACTAGCAAGACACTTACAGACTCATTTTAGGGTTCAAAATATGATTTTTGAAACTCACCTGTAACACAAGTAATCTGCAAGCATTATAGAAGATCTTCCCATTATGAGGACTGTTTCTCAGAGCACCAAGCCAAACTTCAAAGGCTTTTTCAGTCTCTTCTTTCTGTATGTACAGCTCAGCCAGAGATTCTAGCAATTCACAGCAAGAAGCACAAGACTCCAAAAGTGTCTCGCAAAGCCTGACAGCTGCCTCCCATCTAACATAGAAGAAAAACATTAGTGTCTAGTTAAATGCCATCAAAGCCAGGAAAGATGTGCCCTGAATGAACATATTACCTCCCCAAAAGCTGATTCAGCAGAATCATGTTTCTATACAAAGGCAAGCAATCTGTAATCCTCTCTTCAAGAGAAGAGCTCTCATCAGTACATTGGCACACAGCATCTGTAAAGAATAAACCACGTTATGTGAGTTCTAACCAATTCTAAAAACTGATATCAGTGAATTTGACTTTTTAAACATAACACTTTCTTATACAGTCTATACAGATGCATCCTTAACATCCATTACAGTCTGGGAAAAGCACCTTGAAAGGTCCATTTACATATACAGGTCTGTTAAGACAGAAAATATTAGACGGATCATAATGATAGATTAAAGGGGCATTTTTGTAACACTTAAAATACGATTTGTATTATTTCAATAGAAGAAAAAACATCAGAAAAATACAACCTATCTTCAAGGACACAAATAAGTAAAAATTACAATGCCAGTTTCAAGTGAATGCTCTTCCTTTGTAAGATTTTACAATTCCAAAGTCTGCTGTCAAGGACAGGTCAGAGTTGGGAACTGAAGCAAGCCATTCATACAGTTACGCAATATTTATGTTTAGTATTTCAGCTCAGACAGTAAAAAGTTCAACATCAAAGAATCTTGGTGTATCAAGAAAAAGGCAGAATCATAAATGGAATTCAGATTGGCAAAGACCCCATTGTAAATTGAAGATTTTTTTCGTGCTTTCTCAGTTTTTACTCAATGCAACCTTATCGATCTCTGCTCAAGTACAATGGCTTCCGAGACAGCTATAAAGCGATTAAGCCATGCTGCACTTTGATAATAAAGAATCCGGTGTCCTGAGTCTGGTATCAGGTAGCAAAAGTCCACTGATAAGACCTCAAAAACACTTAAATGAGATTCCCAGTAATGACTTTATGCAACAGAAACCACCAAATGCCTGTGATGTGCCCTGTCTACACAACTCACTCATCTTTAACGAATTCACATTTAGTAGGCAGAGATGAACATCCAGGATTGTGTATTTTGGCAAATTTGTCTATCTATAGTCAGAAGAAGCTGTAAATTTACTAGTTGCTGGTATGGTCCAATTTTTGAATCATAGTGCTGTTTCTGAAATTATGAATAATAGCTTTAGGAGGACAATCTCAGTAATTATTCCACACACTGCTATCCATAAATTGCTGCTTAAAAGAATGCACTTGGCAGCACCAGTTTTGAGAAATTATTTTGCAAAACCCCGTAATTCAAAACGGTTATTAATGTGAAAGAATCAGAATGCAAGTGTAGCTTCCTTATTTCACTTGCCTTCAAATAGTGCAAGGAGCATGTCAGGGTCAGTCTTCACATCTTTTGGGGACTGCCAAGGAATGAAAAAAAATTCCCTAGAAACAATTCTGGACAGGTTTGAGTTTGCTGGATCATACAAGCTGCTGGGAAGGCTGTTAAATTCGGCGAGATGAATGTAAGCCAACCAGGCCAGGCACCGATCGCTTCTAGTGAGGTGCTCGGCAATGCTTTTTTCATCGCTTGTCGATTTCAAAGCATTCTGAAAAGAAAGGAAAAATTCCCACATTAAGATCAGAAAGCACAAAGGTCGGGATATTACATAAAGTACTTTAAAAGTTGATGTTCTGTACTACTTCCAAATCAAATTATTATTCCCAAGAACGTCTGAAATCACTGCACATCAGCAACGGAATCTACTCTTGTATTATAGTTTTATGTCACATAAAAGGATTGATTATTAGGCTAGTCACACCACATGACTAACAGGTAAAGGAAACTATTCTGGCTTAATTCCCAAAATGTTTTATAACAGACTTGAGTAGCCTGTCAGACATATGGTATAACACTATGTGTTAGACAGAGCAAAAACTACACAATTATGACTTGAGGTAATTGCAAAAAAAGATGCAAAACTCTATTCAATCTGAGATGGAACACCTCACATTCTTAACTGATTACACACATTACAGACTGAACCCAATGTATTCTTATTTCATTCTGTGGTGGTACTGAATGCTTTTGTCTGCATTAGACTGTTAGCAAGCTCCATCTTGAAACTGTCCAGAACAGCTTAGTTAAGGATTTAAATACAACAATGAAGCATGTCACCCTGCTTTCAGACTCTCTGTGTTGACTTGAGTTCAAGTGCATTATGATTCTTCTTTCAACTAACAACTTTGGTTTACCATGCTTTAGCTGTGCCATATTTTACTCTCAGTCTATTAGAGTGCACCCTGTGTTAGAGAGCAATGTTTGCTCTAGAGTCACAGAATTCAGTTCTAGGTGAAGGCTCAGTCTCTCCCATGAAAGGAGTTCAAATCAGTTTGTTGATTCAGAGTTGTAAGGTTTAGGTCTTGCGACGTGGAAATAACAAAAAGCAAGATATATGCATTATACACAAGCCTAAGCCTACAGAGGATAGATCAGTAATCAAAAGAATATGCCCAAAAGCAAAGAGGAAAAAAGTGTAAAGCCATTTTGTCAAACACAAGACAAATTAAGCGATAAAAGCCATAGACCTCCATCTCAGTAATGTATTTAATAAGGTTAATTACAAATGATAACAAGGTGAAAAACCACCATTATCTTATAGACAGACCTGTAGGAGAGCAAGGGCATTCTGATGCCTGCCTGTGAACAGGCTGAGCTGGACTCGATACAGCAGCGACTCCAGTAACTGGAAGGACACCAGTTCTGATTTGTCTCCCCCTGCTGTGCCCAGTAGGTATTGCATGATGCGACCACAAACATAGTCCTTCCCGTCAAAGGAGCTCTCAAGGTTCAGGAACTGAAACAAAAGGAAGACTTTTTTTTTTAGACTTCCTGGCAACTCGCAAATAAATTAGCTGCAAAATACAACTTCACAAAATTACATCTCAAGACACAACATGGTTTTAGAGTGAACTCCAGTTCAGGAGTTGCTCCAGAGGTCAGCAGCACCACTGCAGCTTGTCTCCATTTCTATTTCCCCACTTATCTACCCCCTGATCTAACAGTAGGTAACGTACACCAGTGGCACTGGCAAGTCAGGAAGCCATATTGCAATAAACTCTTTAGCCAACACGCCATGCGTCTTCATCCTCATGCGAGTCTCAAGACAAATAGACTCGATGCAATTGTAACCAACTGCACATGTGAGCGCTAGTGAAGCCAGAAGCAAAAACAAAAATTGTCATTCAGTGAAAAGACTGCTTATCGTATAGATAGAAGTGCCATATAGGGCACATTTAATGGGTCTTCTGTCAAAATAACATTTCAAGAATCCAGAAAGCAAGCCATTCATCTCAGAATGATTGGCTTAGAGGCTTTAATGGACTAGAACTCATTAAAACATAAAATATCAAATAACTGCTCATGATCACTGCAAGCTGCTGAGCTGGTCTTTGCAGAATTTTTTTCCCCTCATTCAAAAATGTGGCAGAGTAGACTCGTTCTACTTCATTATCTGCAGGTTACTGTCATGTCTTTCTAGCTAATCTACCATAAAAGGCATTTCTTACCAAGAAGAAGCCTTGCATATACGACAGTTAAAATTCTTTGCATCTTTGATTTCGGAAAGCAGCTTGAAGAGATTTAAGAACAGCAATTCATTACCTAGCTTGGATTTAATCCAGAAATTGCAACAAAGGAACGCATTTTTCTTAAATTGCCACACAGTGGCATAACACCATATTTATTTAGTGTCTTGGGAACTTAGTAACTTGATTTGAAATAAAATTTGGCGTATTAGAAAGCTGTTGCCACAGAGTGGAAATAGAACACTAGTGTTATGCGCCATGTTTGGAACTTTTACTGCAGATTTCGGTGGAAAGCTCCTCACCTTCCACCACACTTGGTAGTCAGGAGCATACTCCACAGCGGTCTCGCACATTTCTTGCACTTCCTCCTTTGTTCCTCGTTTGGAGAAAAGACTGAGGTAGTGACACCAAACTTCCGGATTCTCGCGGTTGTGTTCTAGAGCTCGGGCCAACGTGTTTAAGGCGGAATCCAAACATTCTGATGATGAACTAGACAGAAGAAGAAGTCCTTTAGTTCTGTGAAAGGGGGGTTCAATGCGTTTCCCCACTGGGTACTAAAACTAGGAAAGTTCAATCTCTAATTCATTTTCAGTGTTATGAGATTCCAACGTTACAAAGCAAAATGATATTTAGTCAAGCCTCAACTCCTCACAGTATTACATAACCATTTTGCAACTATTTTTATGAATGCTACAATACTAAAGTTCTGCTTAACTCATAGTTTTGAATCACATTCATTGTGTTCAGAACAAAACTGAATTCTGATGTTTTAAGATTTTTATCAATTCTAAATATTAAGGTTAAGAATAAATTTCACTTCACTTTGTAGTACAAAGTAACTTCTTGCAAAACTGGCGTACCGTTAAAAAATAATTAAAGGTCCACCTACCTATCTTTCTGGCTGAGGTACTTGTAGGCTAACTTTATCCACAATTGTACATCTCTGGAGCTTTCTAATACACTTGCTTCCAAGTTAGATATGTCATCGGTTTCGCTGGTAAAATACCGGACGTCATCTGGAGTCACACACGCATCAAGAGCAGAACTGTTTCCCCAGGAAGACTCTGAACGATGTTCTGCAACATCAACATTTCATTTTCATTCAAACACTTTAGATGATACGCACAAAAAAAAAAATGTGGTGACATTGGGCTCCCTGAGTTGCTTCAACAGTAAAATCATACACCCCCAGTACAGGTTGGGCTTGCTGATCACAGGTTCAAGCCTTGGTTACCATCCACCTGACCAGGGATTCTCCTAGTGGCAGCACCAAACCAATTGTGCCATGTGCACAAAGGTGGAATTAGTTGGTACAATCCCAGGCCCTCTAGAAAACGACTGTGCTGCCTAAGAGGTCTTTAAAAGACAAGTGGCTTTTAGCAGACTGACTACATTTCCCCATTCTGCCCTGACTGCAGTTGTGGGGCTCACATCCGATAGCCAATATGCGAAAATCACACTATTCCACATTGAGTCAACATAAAACTAATGTCGATTTTTTTTTTAAACAAATATGGCAATACATCAAAGTATTGATTTGTGCACCTCTTTAGTCAGTCTACAAGAACAATTCAATACAGATATCAGCTTTTTAAGCTTCACTCTTATTGTTCCTTGGCTGATGTCTTTTCCGGGTTCTACAGAGTTTTAATCCTGTTGAGAAACAGGATATTTCTCACCATACTTGACAGATCCTGCATTTTCCTCATCTTCATCACTGCTATTGCTGCCGGTCTCGGGCTCTGCTTTTGTCAGCTGCTGGGGCCTCCATTTCCTAATGTCCTTACAGGTCGTGTAAGGGGGAACTGTAATAAAATGCACAAAAGTTATAAAAATGAAGACATTAGAAATGCCTGCAAATTATGCACAGAGGTTGTTTGCCTTCATGCAAAACGACAATCCACCTACTTGCATCTGAGGTGGACACAAACAAGTAAAAAGAAAACATTTCTCATGTATGTCTCATGACTTCATACAGTACTTCATTTTAAACGGGTATAATCTGAATACTGCTCCTGAGCTTTCCAAAATTATCCGCACTAATGAAACCAGAGTACATTCACCATGTACACAACGCAAGAGAAATGCCATTCAAGAAAATGCCACCAAAGCTTAAAACACTACAATTCAATGCCTTCAAATGCATAAATATGTACATTATTAAGACAAATGCCTCGAGAGAAAGAAACAGGTGGACACAAGCAATTACTGTTACACTCAATTCTAATGAAGTAATACAGGTCTTTCTTCATGGGTCGCAGGTTGCAAATACTCACTGTGGCCTTTGCTTTCGTTAACTTTGCTCACAAGGAGAACTGCCATCTGGTCTGTTCCCATTCGATCCTTGTTCATTCCGAACAGCTTGTTGATGTACTTCTCTGAAGAGACAATAAGTAGTTCAGTTGGATTCTAGCAATTCAGTTAAGAATATGAAACCAGCTAGATGGTTTACAAACGAGAGGAGGCCATCTGACCTTTCTCTCCGTACGTACGAAAACAATCACCCCCTGCATTCCACTCTGATTGCAGTCATCTTAATCCCCCTCACCCCCTTCTCCCCATCATTACCCTTAATCTACACAAGCGCTGTGAACCATCACCATCACAGCTGCTAAACAAAGCAAGTGCACAATCCTGGGATATGTGTATGTACCTATACATTTCCATTTCTCACTACTTTCAAACAGCTACTAGCATTGCAGCCTTTTCTTCGTTCAAGAACGATAAGCATCAAAATTGTATTCTTTACATGACGGAACAGAAAAAAATACACAAGGATAACAGAATTGCTCAAAATCATCCCTGTATCCATAAGATCATAATGTTTATCTGGATTCTTCAACCTTTCTGAAAATATAATCTTTGAGGATACTATTACATGTGAATGCTTGGTCTACTTTTCCCTCATCCCACACTTTAAGCACATTTTGGAATGTCAACACCCAACTGCAGCGCAAGAGAGTTGCTGGTTTGGGGCCTGGGAGCAAGAGAGGAAAGGGGGGGAATTAGTGTGCTGACAACTGGTGAGTTGTACAATACCGCTATTACTCAGACATGAGCAATATTTGTGCAGGATCATACCCTGTTGCATAAAACAAATCTGTGGGAGAACCCTGGAATACAATCCTTGCCAAAATTCAAACTCTACACTGGCCAGACTGGAGGAATCCAATAAAAACATGTTGCTCAAGGATGCAGTTCTGTGAGGGCTTGAACCGTTCACTCATTCTGGTCATGCGTTCAGAAGCCTGAGAGCAAGTCCATGTTACAATTGAAAAGGTAAGTGCTAATATTACAACGGACAACCACAAAGAGCAGTTCCCCAATTTCTGCATCTAAACACAAACTAATAATACAAGAAATTTCATCACTATTTCAATACCAGAAGGTACTAATGATGACAACCAACTGTTACCAGGAACAGCTGCAGGGATGAACTAAGTCGATCATAAACACCAAGAAAAGACTTTACCGGTTGCAATACTGATTTCCTCTTTTGTGCTGGTTTCTGAACATCCAATTAGTGTTAAATTGTAAGATACGATGTCCTGAAACAACTGTTTTCCAGTTAAAGTGCAATTTCTCATGTGTTGCCTGAAATACAAATGAAATTATTATCTTTCTAAAACACACAGCAACTTAAGTCAAATTTTCCTAAAAAAATAAAGCCTCAGTTGTGCCAAAATGAGACACTGCAACATTGTCTACAGTATAATTACATAGCTTTTAAACAATGCACTGGTCAAAAAAAGATATGTAACAATAAACACTTTCCAAAATGAGTGAATAATTACAACTCGGCCCATATTCTTTCCCTATCCTCACTTCTTACTAATATTTAGAAACAACCAATTAAAACAACTATATTTCCATAAGTATGCTTATTACGTGATTTTCTGAAAGCTACTTAATTTTTGTAATGCTGCTTACCACTGACATTCATCATCATTACACGTGCCAGTTAAATCAAACCGGCAGAAAAACTTCTTCGGCTCAATGATATTGCTGTAGGTAATGGAACTAAGGGATAACTTTTCCTTGGTCCGAAAATACGGACTGAACCTATAAAATAAAAAAACAACGTTAGAATCAAATTAAATATCACAATACTAATTAACCAAGAAACCAGAGATACCCACTGACAGAACTGCAGGTATTGTTTCACTCTACTCACAAGAGCTAGAAGACTGGAAGCAAAAACGATTTCTAAAAATAACTGACACTACAGAGAGGTTTATCCAGACATTTCTTTGCTGCGTGACCAAGAAATGAGGACTTCTCAAGGAGATATTGGAGAGATAATGAAAAGCCTAGATATATAGTTCTAGGAATATAAATAGCACTTGGCAAATAGCAAAGTATCTATTTGTTGGCATGCAACATTGTAAACCTTCAGTCCTGAGATTGCTGGTTCCAGTCTAGGCCACGTCACACAGTAACCATACAGTATGCATAATACACAGAAAATGGAAAACTACCATACCTGTAAGACTTAAAAACTAGAAGAGGGCTGTGATAGGGTCCGAAAGGGCATGGTGTCAGCTCCACACGACTTGTTTGTGAAGTCACGTCCAAGTCTAGTGTGAACTTCTTTAACACAATAGAGAAAAAAGCACTCTTAGATGGAAAAGAAAATAAATCATCAAAACTGGATATTGCACTCTCAAAAGGTTAACGTGGCTCCTCAATCCTACTTCATTACCTTGCTGCACAAAGGTTTCCCTGTTGATGCCAGCATCTGGGAAGTGCTTCCCTCAATCAGCTCCGTCAAGCTTTCCGATTCCTTGTAATGTTTCTGCAGATCCTCTATCTTCAGGCCACAAAAGAGCTCTGGCTCGTCCACGGTCTTTTTGGAAGGCTTGCTCAGGCTCTCTTTGCTGGGAGCTGCCTCCGTATGCTTAAGATTGGGTTTGGTGAAGGCACCCGACTCCCTGAAGGAGCGCCTGCGCTCCCGGATGGAGGGAGACAGCTCCTCGTCTTCTGCCTCGTTCTCCTCGCTGTCCAGAGTCAGCTTGTCCTGGGTGAGGTCGTGCAGCGACGGCTGAGGCAGGGTGAACGAGGGGGGTCCCTCTTCAACGGAGGCCGCAACCTCCTGCAATTCCCTGTTGCGCAGGGCCTGCGCTTCCTTTAGTTTCTGGATCTTGAGGGCGTACTCGGACTCGAGCTGCTGCAGGCGCTTCTTCTCCCGCGCGATCATCTCGGCGAACTGCTTCCCTGGGCTCCTGGAGGGGGAGCTGTCTAGACGGAGCATCTTGCTTGGCTGCACAACCCACAATCAGAATTAAGAAACGTAAGCTGGCGATGCACACGTCTGAACACGCAACTAGCTCTTCAGAAAACATTCATGCTAATCACAGTAACTCGTTAATAACACAAACTCAGAGTGATCACAGGGCGAGTCAACATTTTTTCAGTACATCCGATAAAAAAAAGTGTGGTTGGATCTCTCACCGAAAGGTAAGTCGTCTCGTTTTTGCGTTTCATTCCACCATGACTGGCAAACACCTTGGCCTGAGCCAGATCTTTTTCAAGCTTTACAGCCTGATGTTTCTTTAGAGATACACGATGCTGCACCCTGTGGATCTGGGGGGAAATGTTAAAATGAGGTCAAGACAATCCCTATAAAAGATCTTTAAAAGCCTGACCGCAAAAGATTAGTGGCCCAAATGTAGTATGGGTTGGATTTATCGTCAACAATATTTTATCCTCCAGTTTCTTATATTGCTTTTTCCACTGCTAGGTTTATAAACGACTAGACAAGTCTGACACCCATGAAATTTCAATCTCCCTTTTGCTGTTTAAAAATGGTTATTTCATGCTTTGTTTCACACTAACCTGCTCTTGCAGCTTCTTTAAAAGAGTTTTGTTGGCATGAACAATCTTCTCAGTTGCCAGCAGCTGTTCTTTGAGTTTGACCATCTTGGTTTCAGACGCTCTGAGCGATTCCTTTTTCTTTAGCTCTTGCTGAAGAAGGTGCTTCAAGAGCAATTCATCCTTTAAAAGTAGGTTTCTAGGTTGTAAAAAAAAGGACTTATTATTAACATGAAGTTATTTACAATCACCACACCTTCCTGAATTGTAAAAAATGGTTTGAGTGGAACTATGAGATAGGCGACCACTGGACACTGTAAGGCTGGCATTTCTGGAAGACAGAAATAGTCTTTGCATTTATGTTTAAATATATATTTTTTCCAAAATAAGTCCTACTTCCTAAGTTGACAATCATGGTAAAGTAATTTTTTCATGCTGTGACTTAGGGTATAAATGCTGATAAAAATGCCCTGTTTTGGGAACTGTTGAATGAGAGAACATGGCTTCTCTGTTCTCTCTACAGAAGGCCTTCTTAAATAATAGACTTATTAAAAACTGCACTGTACTATACTCCCTGTATAACTTTAAACGTAAGTCCTCTTGTGTCCATGTTACTCTTGTTTTAGTAAAACAAGTATGGTAAAATCACAAAATTCAGTGTAACAGGGCTTAAAGTCAGTGTCCATTTATTCTCCAGTTTCCCTTAAAATGTTTTCTTAATCTGCTTGTTACTGTACTGTTTCCGTAAAAAATGTTTGAAAACATAACCTGAAACATTTTTAAGGTTAATCACAAAACAGACAAAAACCTTTTTAAATGTGTTAGCCACCTGATAAGACTGAATAATTTTTCAATTAAAAATATATTCAATCCAATATATTTCAAACCACTGTATCAACAAAACAATTACTGTGAAGTAAAATAATCCTTAACTTCTCATTAACCCTAGCACTCGTCAAATTGGATAAAGACCAATGAGGTTTTTTTCATCACTTGGAAAACAAATTACTGGAAACTGTCCAAATTGAAAGTGGATGAAAAACTGTGCATCTGATCTTACAACCAACTTACTTTAAAACTGTTTTAAGTTATATCTATATGAGTCTAGCGTCTGAAAAAACAGCTTCCATTACATTAGAGAGACTATATTAAAGGGAAAAGGCAGCGATTACTCACCAATTTGCAAACCCTGGTATAATGCTTAAAAAACAGTAAACAGTTTCACGTTGAATCACTTATATTATAATGCCCTAAGGCCACAGATACCAAAAAAAGTCTTAGAATAGTATAAACTGTTGCCATTATAACTATTTTTGAAGGCTGATCAATTTTAGTTTTGTTCAACACCTCAGAAGAACAATAAATGAGCAGTCAAAACAATGGTGTGACTTTATACTTTTCGCAAAACCTCTAAGGCAGTGGAACATACTTGTGTTTTTTAAGCTTATTTTCAGCCTCCAAGATCTGTAGATCAGCCTCTGTGCCTCTTCCTACAATATCCAACTCCACATCGCAGTTAGCTGGAGAAGGGATGCCCCTGGATCGATCAAAAGACAATAGCTTCTGCTTCTCTCGACTACACAAAACAGAACAATAAAACAAAACAGAGCTTAGAACAATGACATTTCAAAGAACAAAAGTTAAAAGTCAAACTTGAAAACCTGTGTGGAGATAGGTTACATATTCAGTATTAAGAGCACTTAGCTGAAATGGAAAAATCAGTCTGACTCTGTGGGTTTAAAAGCGTAATTTTATGCAATACCTGGCAATTTCTTCTTTCAGCAGTCTATATTCAAACTTTTTAACATCTGGTAGGGTCTCAGGGGTTTTAAGTGGATTGTTTTCCTTCTCAGGTCCTGAAGGAGCTTTTGGTTTTGATGCCTGTAAGTGATAGAGATAAACAACTAAAACATTTCTGATATCCCTGAATTAGAAAAAGTTTCACAGAGCTCTAAACTGCAGATGCTTAATATGTTTATGAATAAAACAATTGATTCATTAAACTGCTTAATATCACTACTCTTGGCTAATTTAAAACATTCAGATAACGTACAAATTATAGATGGACTGTACTTTAAATAGGAATTGGACAATTAAACAGTCCAAATACACATGGGATCCCAGATCAGTAGCCTGACAGTTGAATCTTTGGTTGTTACTGGTCATGATGATGAGCTATTTTAAGCTTTGAGGACCAAGAAATGCCTGGAATATCAGATACTAAACAGATGGTGAAACTACACTGTTTACAAACAAAAATCAGGTTTACCTTCCAAATATTTTGTATAACAAGTTATATTTCCTTGTTTAAAAAAGTGTACATTACGTTCAATTTAATGTCAGTGTATCTAACAGGTGAACCTTTGAAAATTAAATACAGGCAGAATTGCCTTTAGGCTAGTAAATCTAGAGTTTGACTTTAATTTGTACATATTTACTATTTCATCATCTTGGTAAAACTACACCAGATGTACTCAATATAAACCACTCATTTGAATGCATTTAAGAAGCAATATTACAAGTCTCCAATAGCAACCAACCCAAAAAAATTATGGAAAATCTGGATTACTATATGGATAAATTTGAGCCAGAGAGGATGGAAGAAAACCAGCTACAAGGCTGTTTTCACTGTCACATAAACCACCTACTGAGCAGGGGATTTGTGGTGAATGAAAAAATAGACTGAACCGATTCCCAGGTTCTTTGGTTCAGCATCATACTGACAAATGCTCCAAATTATTCGAAAGCTGCAAACATTATTAAAACTATTTTCAATTTAATCCTCATATCCCAAGCACTATAATTCCGAGCTTTTTCCTACTTGATATGACTTTAACTTAATGCTTTTAGGAATAATCTGAGAACGATTTAAACAGTATGTCTTTCGGTTCACCAATATTCTAGAAAGAATGTTGTCAAATTAAGCAGCAGAACCACTTTTCATTTTACTACTGAAAGCTTGCTCAGGTGAAAACTATTTCGATGGCAAGGAGATGGGATGCAGACTGGACTTTCTTGATAACGTGCAGCTCCAGTGGCCACGTCAATTGCATGAAACAAAGGAAAAATAAGGAACAAAACATCTACGCACGGCCTGTTGTGTTCTTTAGAAAAAAGATTCCTGGGCAACTGTATACGTTATTTTATGTGTTCAGCTGACATTATCAGAACGGATCACATACCTCCACTGTCCTCCTTGCTTCCTTGATCATGGACTCTAGTCCTCCAAAGACCAACGATTCAGCAGCCAGAGCTTCACCCTCCGACTCGCTGTCGTCAGAATCATTCAGCTGAACAACTACTGCTTTGTGCCTGGGGAGCTGCAAAACAAGAGGAGCAATTGTGAAGCTGTCACAAAAGCCCGAAGAAAACCGCCATGACATCAGCAGAGGAAAAACCCCGAAACACTGGTGGAGGTCTGGGTTTTAGATTTGATCTATTTCCCACATTGTACATCTCCTTCAGAGAGCTGCAGGTTGTCAAAACTCCTAACCACCATCAGCTACAGTCAAGTAACAGAGAGCTCTAAAAAAAGATATAACCCAAGGCATTACAGACCTTATTATTGGACCTCTTATTCTTAATAATTTCTCTTTTTTCTAATAATTTGTTTCTAAATTGCACATCAAACCACTGGCTTCAAAACCATTACCAATAATTATTGAACTCTTCCACAGGGTAAGCTTGTCCCATAGTAACCTGAACACAACAAAATAGTTTCATTGTTCAACTTTCATTAAAAAAAGCTTTTTTCCCCCAAACTGACGAGACAACAGAATTATTCAACAGAAAGAGTATAGAACAAATTTGTTTAGAGAAGACGACCCATTAAAAAAAAACAGAAATGTTACAAGAGCATCTAGCTTTCCCAACAAGTCAAGAGATTAAGCTCTTTAAAACAGAAATGATACATATGAAAGGTTTTGAGGAAGATAATTTGATTAAGTCATCTTGGAAATAACATAAAACAAGTTTTTTAACGTAAGGTGGCTTCCTTTCTATTAAGAAACTAATTTAACCAATTCAAAGTGAACTACAGATTCAAGATAAACTAGTGAATCAAGGTTTGTTTAGGCATCATCTTCAGAGAAAGTACTATGGTTTTACAATACAGTAAATATTTTAAGAAGAATTATGCTAAAAATATTGGTAAACATGTGTTCCTCATTACCCCATTTCAGGGCAATTAAACTCTGCTAAATACAGTTCAGATTAAATTACAGAACTACTAACTTGAACAATAGGATTTATAAGTGAAAAAAGTTTTTGTTTTTGTTTTATCTATTAGCCTTTTATGAGTATTTGTGTCAAGACCAATAAAATATATTTATAAACCAAAAACCACACTGCTTTCACCTCCAACATTAAATGGACTCTTCGCAATGTATGCACATGCAACACTACAGAACATGACAGCTAAAATATAAAAAATGCCTGAACAAACAATGGTTTGCTTCTCTCATAAAGGACTTGCTTGATCCAGCTAAACAGACGACTTGGTCAACAGCATGATGTGCATCAGGGCTTGTTAGAATGTCGAAATTGACTGATGCTCAATTATTTTAGAAAGGGATGGCTTCACGAGTTATGAAACTAGGATTTCTAAAATTTCCAGCAACTCTAGTCACAATGATCTGGTGTATTACTTAGAGAAAAGATCCAAAGTGAGCAGTGTAGGAGTGTAAGCGTTTTGCAACAGCAAAGAAGAAAGAAGACAAGCCATCAAGTTACAGTCTACAACCCATCTTCTCTTCTGGACTCTGTCTTAAACTGAAACCCATCAAGTAACAGGCACAGAAGAGACATACTAAATATAGGGAAAGGAGCTGTATTTTCAGATTTACAGACCTTAAGGAAAATTGAATAATCTGCCAGAGATTGTCGCTCTGGTTTTGTGGCTTGCATTTTTTTTTTGTTAGGACCCAAAGATGGTTTCTGTAGAATCAATTTAGAGGACAGGCTCAGTTTTAGAATGTTATTTTTAGAAAGTCTTACATGTCCTTACAAAGCGTTTTGCCCAAACATTTGCAAGTTTCCAATTTTCTCTACCTTGAACTGTTCATGTTAAAAACCATGTGACTGCACCGTGCATCATCTCTGAAAACCGAAATTCAACAGGCTGTTATGGTGAATTTATGCTTTAAAAACATCTTTAAATAAACATGCACACAAAGCAAACACAAAGGTTTTTCTCCTCCAACTTTGTACCTTAAGAAAAGAGCAAGAAAACTGCCATGTTCTAATAAAACCTGAGAAAAGTTACCACTTTTTCCGAATCACAAGCTATTTCTCCTCGCGCTCTCAGACTCACCACTAACAAGGGCCGTGGGGCAGGAGGTCCTCGGACAAACTTGGTGCTAAGCTGGCGCGGCTGACAACCCATATTCATACTGACGGTGGATAAATTATTCCTTGGCATGACCTGGACAGTAATATTCATCGGAGGAGAAGGAGGGCCACTATTGCTTGACGTTTCCTAGAAAAGTGACAAGTAGAAACAAGAATTAAGATCTACTGTACTCTCAAATCACCCACCTGAAAATCTGAAGTTTACACATTAAATTAATTCCACACCCTTTCCCTTTATCACGTTTCCTTGCCAAACAACCAGATTAGTCTAAATTGATCTAAGCTACAGAATAATACTTGCTAGAAGGCATTGGATGAAAGTCAGGACTGACTGTCGCAATTTCTTTCTCCATTTTACCTAGGGATAGGGTAGGGATTCAAACTTGTCTGTAAGAAAGTTTACCGCTTTCCCAGGAAAAATATATAAACCTCGCCGAATATCTTTCTTATGCCTGCCTCTTAACTGCATTAAAGTTTATTTTCAGAACACCTACTACAACAGGCCAGATTATTAATACATCTAAACTGGATAACCAAGTCCTAAATGTGCACAGATCTCTTTGCTCAGATGGATTAAAAACGGTGTGAAGACGCCATCTGCTGGTCACAGTCCATATGACTCAGGTCCGGGTGTGTACCTCTGATTTGACCGCCCGCTTGCTGGCTAGCGACTTCAGCAGTTCTTCCCGGAGCAGCATCTCTTCTTCCTCCTCTTCATCGGCGAACGGGGGTTTGGGCGGCTGCTCCGGCTCATCCGGCGGCAGTGGGGGGAGCGGGGGCTCGGGGTCTGAAGGACTGAGCGCAGGGGGGTCCAGGTAACGCTGATTCAAGGTATGGAACAGCTGCAGGGGGAAAGAGTTTCACAGTTTAAGCCGATCTTATTTCAACATAAAGGAAGGTGCTCAAACTGCCTCCTTGTAAAAGGAACCTATAAGCCACCAGTTCATCACAGGGCACGCAAAAACTCACACCTATGGCCGATTTTCCCCAATTAAGCCACCAGTATGTCTTTGGATTGTGGGGGGAAATGGGATCACCTGGAGGAAAACCTCATGAACACAAGGAGACCATACAAACCCCACACAGAGAGCACTAGGAATTGAATACAGGGGCCCGGCACGACAAGGTAGCAATGTTAACTACTATACCACCGTACCACCCCTAGACCCTGTAATCATCTAACAAAATTCTCATTAGTGTGATCATTTAATATAACCGGCACACAGTAACATCAATACATACCATGGTATGAGGAGGCACATCCACCGGAAACTGTGGCACTTGAAGGAAACATGAAGGCTCTTCAGCTAGAAATGGATTGTGTGCTGGGGACGATGCTACAAAATATTGAAAAGGCAAGAAACAGATAAACTAGCCGCTTCTTTTCAAAGAAATACGGACATTTAAATTGAAGATATATTTCACTGTATAATAATAACATGCATTTGACAAAGAAAAACAGGTAAAGGGTGGAGCTCGCCCCCAATGAATATGGAAATACTAGCTTACCTGGTGAATTTGTTTCACTGTCCGTGTCCATTGCAACCTCGTCGTAATTGTCATACTGGTAGAGGTTCCCAGAAGTATCGGTGCCTTGTTTGTTCAGAGACTTTCTGTGTTCTGTGTCCAATGACTGAGGAGAAATTAAAGAGCATGCTATGAAAACTGCAATGTCCATTACAATTATTCAGTGAAAAATCGGCTAAGGCATGAAATACAAAAGGGTTCTGCCAATTAATGAAACATTACTACTATTGCCAAGGAGACAAAAGAACAGACTGTTTACCACAGCCAGGCAGCTCTGGGACTCCCAAAGTGCAGCAATTGGCTTAAAACACACAGGGAGGTAAAGGAACGATTCCCCACTGTACTAAAAATACCCAGAGCCATATTCACATTACTCATATATGGTATAAGCCCTTAGAGATTAAAAGGAATAAACCCTGGTAAATACAGACCTAATTAGCATCTTGTATTTCTCAATTTGTCATGGACGCCCACAAAAGATTTACACAAAAGTCAAGTTCAACTGTCCAAAAAGCACAAACTGGATGTGTAGACATGCTTTACATTAATCATGGAATACAGTTTATTCTAAAAAAAATAACAGAAAGGTTCCTGAATTTTTTTTTTTTATACACGTCAAGGTCTACGTAGATTAGTGCATAATCGATATATTTTACAAACACGTTCAAAAATGTTATCTTTATATACAGCACATTAAAAACTGGGGGAGGGTTCATGGCAGGTGACTGGTTTGCTACAGCAAGCCTGAGACTTGGATATCTTCTAGCTTGAAACATCCTGACTACACAGAACAAATGCCAATGCAAAATCAACACAACACACTATCCATATTCACATTATGAACTCCTTCATTTCTGAATTTTGTCTGAAAAAAAAAACATCTCTGCTGGTGCACAATGTCATGATGTTAAACTAGGAAGCAGTACTACCACCTCACAGCCTGCTCTTGTCATGTCTCCCATACTAAGAAAAGCTGGGCCTGGTCAGTACTGGTATGCGAGATCTCTGAGGAAAGCCAGATTGTTACAATAAGTGGCATTTATAGACCAGTAGGTGGCACTCTTCCATCTAGGGCAGAATCTCCCAATCATCCATCACTCTAGCATGGTGACTGAGCACACTGTCCTCTGTAACCATGATCATGATTACTTGCTCAGTTAAGATCCTATGGACATTTTGCAAAAACAGGGGTATGACATAGATGTCCTACCTTAATTCCACTCTGGCCTTGCACAATCTTGCCTACTTAAAGGTCCCCCTTAATCCAATTTGGGAATTTCAGTATATGACCTACTGTGTGGTGAGACAACGCATAACTGCGCTCACGCCTCCCAGATGAGTTTTGCTCTATAACCAAGGATGAAATGGGTGCCTAGACATAAATCACTGTGCAAATGGAATTGGCCCAGATTAAGAAAGACTACAGGAATAAGATTATAGTACACCAAAGATCTTTTGGCGTATGTCAAGAATTCTTCCTCTTGCTTCCTTTAAAACGATAAGGCGAAGACGAGATCCCTTCAGTCTCAGAGGATCTGACTGCAGTTCTCAGGCCTTGTAAGTGTGCCACTTGAGGGCTTAAACAGGACAGGCAGAGCAGTGAGGTCTGCAGTGAAGCTCAGCCACCAGCAAACTCACAATCATTTCCCTAGCACGGCCGTCTTACCTTGCTTCTCGACCGCCTTTTCCCGCCCACCAGCTTCATGAAGCGGTTGTACTGCTCGTCCTGGTTGGACAGGTCCCGGATCTTTCGGATCTCGTCCTCGCGCTTCCTGCGCTCCTCTTCCTCCGCGTGCCTCTGCTCCTCGCCCTCCTCGTGCAGCGGCTTCTCCTGCTCTTTCTGCTGCTGGAGCTTCCACGTCCGCACCTGCTGTTTCCGCCAGGCCTGCTTCGCGGCCGAGCCTGCGGACGACAAAGTTTCACCGCGTTCGTGAGACTGCAGGACTGCCCACAAGACAGGCAGAAGGACAACTACAAGTCGGAGAATTACACCCGTGTTAAAGGAAGCACCACCCACAGGCAACGCCTTCCATTAAAAGATTAACGTTTTTTCTCGAGAAACGGATTCATCTGCATCTCCAGCACCAGCTTGATCTTTAGTTTCCGAGGCTCCTAAAACAAATCACAGCTTTTCTTTTCAGCATAGCAATAAATAATCCATACAGGTACTTTCTAACACCACAAAAAAGAAAACGTTTAGAAAGTATTAGTTATGAACTTGCAAAACAGAACAACAAATTATTGCCTGCACCCACATTTCTTTGCATAAAGCACCGATCTCCGGCTCTCAGTCTCGAGAACTCTGGCACAACAGGGCTTATGGATAACCATTAATTCATTCATATCTTAAGACTACAGTTTCATTGTGATTGTTATTTTTAAATTCTCAGTTTCGAGGGATCTCTTAATTAAATAACCGAGAACTTTCTGATATTTAGGAGTAGAAGATTTTGGTTTATTTTTACCCTTAAGACAAACTGAGTTGGGGGCAACTCCAGATCCACAACTAGAGACCTGCCTATTTTTTTACTGACATTAAGGATAAGAAGAGCTATAGTTATGAAACACACACTACCTGTTTAGTGACTTAAACAAATATGACTGAAACCTTTGTACGCCAGGGTGGCTTTGGCCTACACTGAGCATCACCTTAGCGCAAAATCAATTATATCATTAAGATGGTCAGCCCAGTACAGCTATAGCAAAGGAAAAAGTAATAGGTTTATCCCATGCTGAAAAAAAGAAGAAAGAAAACACGTTTCGGACGTGGAGCCTTCTTCAGAATAGGTGTAGAGAGGTGTGAAATAAAACTTTTGAAGAAAAGTAGTCTGTCGTTAAGAGAAGGGGGAAGGTGTGATCCTAGCCCCAGGATAATTTTGGTTTCTGTAGTCTTTCTGATGTATGAGTTCGGAAAACCATCTTTGAGAACACAGACGAGAGATTAGCGTGGTCATGGCCGTTAGAGGTGAAATGAGAAACATTGGCCTCTCTTTCTGTCCCCTGCTCCCGCCTCTCACTCCTCCTCTCTCCCAGCCTTTGTTCTCCCGCTACATTACCTTTGCCTACTGCCTTGTGTTTCTCACACCTGAAGAAGGCTCCACGGCCGAAACGTTGCGTTTTCTTTCTTCTGTTTTTCAGCATGGAATAAACCTACTTAAACTCGTTCCTTTGCAGCCTACGCATGCTGACGCAGCTACCCACCTGAACTACTACAGCTATAGCAAAACAAAGCGAGACATGAACACCATGTATTTTTGGCAATTCCTAAGAACTGTGATAAAATCAAACTGTGTGATTACAAATGACCCAATGAAATCCATGAAACACAGGAAAGGCCAGCTCTGGGAAAAAAACATTCATCATGGTGCGGGTGACATTTAACAAGCTGCTCACCGGGAATGATGTTTTTCTTCACGGGATGGGTTTTGGCAGCAGCTTTTCCCTTCTCTTGTGTCTGTTTAGCTTTGGTCAGTTTCTCTTTACTTTCTTTCAACACCTGCTGCTCTTTCTGCTGCCACTTCTTGCTGGCCGACTGCAGGGCCAGCAGGCGCAGCTGCAGCTCGGAGAGCTCGTCATCGTCGTCCTTAGACTCCTGGAAGACATCGACGGACACGAGCGCCATCACAAAACTTGCGCCCAGGATTTTACAGAGGCGTCACATCCTCGCAACAGGATTGGCATCGCTGCTCCTCTCACTCTTCACAGAGAAATTCACTGTCTGCTGCATCTTTAGAGTTGCTTGGTTTAGCCCACTGTCACAGAAATTTCACAGTCAACATGGCAGACTCTAATAGTTAGAGGCATTGGATGACAGAGTGCTGAATGAAAATGCTTTGCCTGTGCTGGCAAAACCATTCAAATGAACTAGAGAGGCATCCATATCTGGATTGAGTAACATGCCTGGTGTATAGCATCACCTACACTACACTGCAATACTGATATGAAGAAAAACTGAGAGCGCCTACTGGCACTGGTAATTTGTCCTTGGCTTTCATAGCTTTGCCATACGTTTTTCTATGTTCTGTGTACATTTTAATAACCTAATTTAGACATATGAGATGCAGAATATCAACTGAAGGTTTTTCATACAATTATTTCTCATATGCATTTACTGCATTTTTATCTTACATGAATGCGCACAGATGGCATTGCATAGGTGATTACTTGACAATGTGGTATTATTCAACAGACCTTAATGCTGTTACAGAAGCTTACAGGTACCTGATTCATAAGAGTTAGGACCTTTTAACAGACTAGCGTTCATAATTTGTTCAAAAGCAGTTTGACAACCACAACTAGTGTTCGCCTAAGTAAAAAAAATCCAAATTCAATTTTTACAATCCAGGATTACCCGGGACAACCGAGATGTGAGCCAGCAGTACTAACAGCCACACTGCCATTTACTACATAATGCGAGTAAATCTTAGAACGTTTCTCCACTGGTGCAGTAATTAATTCAGTCATTTACTGAGTCCTATTGGAAATGTTTTTGAATTAATTAATACAAGGTGTAATCTGAAAAAACCTGTCTTCAAATCAATCTTGGCGATGATTTCATCACATCATGAAGAACAATGCAGGAAAATCTTGTCCAAGACACTCAAATGCTGTATGATTAATACAGCTTTGTGGTGTACGCAAAACATCTGTGGGAGAAATGCCTGCTAAGACTAAACCGAGTCGGACATCGTTGTGAATGTCATTCTGTGTTACTTACAGTATAAGGCAGGTCATCTGATTCTTTGCTGCTTTGATAAGAATTGTTTAAATCCAATTCCTCCTCATCTTCCTTATCTTTAAGAAAGAGAAACAAGCTTAACACTTCTCCCATTGGACTTGGTCAAAGTAAAAACAAATGACTAATCCGCACACTTTCAAGGCAGACATTACAAGTTCAAGACAGAGGCAATCCACAAATTAAACGGAATTGTAGCAAAAGACTGACTTATTAGGGTAATTATTAACATCTGTAAGGATGAAAAGGCATTACAAAGAGAACCATTAGAGTAATGTAGTAGAAATAAAAAAGGAAATGAGAAAAGTGGCATATCACACACACATCTCTAGTAAGTGGGAAAAGCCCTATGGTGTTTATATTTTAGCGAGGTCAAATAAAATGGTGAATGTGATGTACAATTATGTTAAGGTGGAATTTTCTTTACCTTTTATTGTGTCACTGGGCTCAAGGGGGCTTATTTCAGCGTTCTCTGACTTTTCTGCTTCCTTCGTGTTTTTCTTGTTCATCTCATCTCTTTCCATAGGGGTCAGAAGCTTCTGCCTTAAAGGTTTCAGGTTAAAAGCCTGAAAAACTTTGATTTCGGGCTTCTCCGGAGGTGGAGACTCTTTTATAGCAGCTTCCTTCTGAATACTGACCGTGCCTGAAACAGCCTGATCAACACTGGGGGCTCCTTCTACCTCTTTCTGAGGCGAAGGATCTTTGGAGCTCAGCGCCATCCTCTCCTCCTTCCTAATACATTCCAGCTCATGTTGAATTTGCTTATATTTCAAAAGCAAATCCTCAAAGCTTTCTTCAATACCATTTTCGGTTTTGGCAGTGTTATGAATGGGTTTCCTCACCTGAGGTCTCCCAAACAATTTTGCTGAGTAAAGAAGTGAAGGAAGATAAATATCTGTAAAACCGAATCAAAAACATGCTAGGTTTGCATTATATAACAGTTTTACATAGCAAATGTATTACTAACTAACCATTTGTATTATTTAAAATTGAGTGAGCACAAGTGGAAACAACATGCATTTAAAACTTGTTTTACAGTTATGGGAACATGGAACAAGCTACCCTGGCATGTTATTGAAGCCGATAACCTTGGTTTAGAGAAAACAATGGGATGAAATTAATCAATTAATAACTACCAGCTTGATGGGCCAAATGACATCTTTGTTCTTATAAGTGGACAGTTAATCCACAAGAAGAAAAGGTGTTCACAAATAATAGTCTTTGCTTAAAGGTGTCAACTGTTAGTGTTTTGATTATGAACCATTCATCTGTGATTGCTTTACTTTTCTTTACAGAAAGATGAAAGAACGTCTGTTGAACACATGAGCAGTGAGGAATTGGACCAATTTGCTCCAGGAAAATGCCCAGCTACGTGCATGGGTACAAACGTAATGTGCTTTTCAAAAAAACCTCAACCAAATATTCTTCCTCGCACTAGTTTGGGTTTGTGTGTCCGCTATCCTATACCGTACAACTCAAGGGGGTTGCGTTATTCCTGAAGTCGTCTGACTGTGCCAACAGCGGAAGTCAACTGTACAAACGAAAGAGGATTCTGCGCCTGTTAGGTGCTGACGTCGACCTCCGGTCTCGACGATTGTTCTTGAGCTGTCTGTTTAAAGCCTTGTAGCAGAGCTAACATATACCGTATGTATAATAAGAACAAAAGATACATTTTTGCAAATGTGGTCGGGGTAACGCCTAGAAACACGACCGGGACACAGCTCTTATTCGTCTTAGGAAAAGGAATATTTATAGCCACAGTTACCCAAAATGGTCACATTAACATTTCGAGTGTGGGCAGCGAATCTACAGAAGCCGGTCATCGCTTCAACATGTGCGATACGAATTGTAACACGCTGTACGATTCACTGTCCAGGAAAGTATAAAAATCAACGGGTTTTGAAGTCGGACTCGTACAGTGGCAACGAAGGACGGGCAAGGATACGCTTTCTTGGAGGGGACTCCTTCCTGATAGGTGCCCCGGCGAATCCAAGTCGACATGGGGGCGGCCTTCCAGTCCCTCTGCCCCCAACCCCCTCACCCCAACCCCCTCTGCCCCAGTCTCCGCGGCCATCGTTTGGCCTCCGGTACCTCAGCCTGCCCAGCGCGGTGTGGCTGCGCTCCCAGAAAGACGATCTGGGACCCGAGTCGCAATGCTGGGCTGACAGCGATCGGTCGGGGACGCCTGCTCCACTTTGCTGCCTGTGGCCAGTTAAGTTGGGGGGATGAGGATGGGGTCCCCGGTTGAACGGCATTTTCATTCGGAAGTCGAGGCCGGGTCCCCCCATGGGAGGCGGCGGTAATGTCCGCGGTCCGGGTTTGGGCTTCCGAGCGAAACGCCCTGCGCTGCTGTTACAGCTGCTGCTAGGCCTCTTGTCACGGCGCACGAATTGCCTTTCATCGGTGTCATCGTCGCTGATCTCCCCGTCCTCCAGCTCGCCTTCTTCCCTCGGAGACCGAACGCTCGAGCTCAGTTCCATCGCTATTCCCTACTGATGTAACTGCTCTGGAAGGCAGGAATGCTCCTGGGCCAGGTTGTGAAATCAGCAATTACAGACGTGCAATTCCCCAGCAGTCCCTATCTTCTTTCCTGGTCCGAGATCCGGCCTCACGTCGCTCTCTTCTATCGCGAGACTCGCAAGGAAAACCGAGTGTGCGCAAATGTCGTAGGAGAAGCTGCGTCTGCCAGCGTGTTAGACGTTTGCATGTTGATAGGCTGTGTGTTTCCAGCATGCAATGACAGACGCAGAAAGTTGCGATTTACTTGTGGCATGTAACCTTACTTTGGTATTTTTGGTTTTTCGTGTTCCTCAATAAAAGTGCTGAACTGATGCCTTAAATTCGTTCGTGTACACGAAGCAATTGTAAATTCCCGAACGTCATGTGTAGCATTGATGCAATGTTAACTGTTTTCCGTGATTACATTTTAACCTTATGGATTCTTGTTTCCATAAATCTTGCATGTTAAATTTTCCCGGGTATAGGAGAAGCTGCTCATTTAACCACATGAAGTAAAATATTTGAGCATTCCTAAATAACCTGAAAGACCTGACTTGAATGAGTTGAGAGCTCATTTACTGTCCCAAAAATTTACCCTGAAGAATATAACGGGACACTGCGAAAGTCGACATTTTTAGTAAAATATACAGTGCAAATCCGCGCAGCGACGTTTGACCGTATTGTTCAAAGTTATTTACACTTAATGAATCTTAGAGGTGTAGATGCTTTTATTTTTCCAATTATTTACTTCTTTGCGTGTCGTTTACTAACGATGAAATTAGTAAACATGTAATTATTTAAATCATTTAGAGATTTCCAAGAATTTTAAAAAAGAATTACATTATAACACAAAATACTATGGCAGAAAAATAATATTAGAATGGAAATGTTATATATTTAATTCAGTTCCATTCCAGTGTGGGTGGTTGCTATAGTTTCATAGTTCTTAGGTCCTTGGTTCAATTCTGGATGGGGTGAATTCTGCGTGGAATGTGCATTTTATCTTTGGGTCAGCATGGATTTACTTTAGGTGCTCTGTAACTATCACATGAATTGCCCCCTTTGTGGGGCATAATACAAAAGTATTAAGAAAAATATCCTCCAGATCTTTAGATAAATTCACACTAAAAACAGTTTATGAGACAGGTATTTTGAAAATTATTAACATGAAGCATGTTCTTTAAAAACGCCATCATAGATGGGCTTGGGGGAAATGTATCATGTTCCTGAACATTATACGTTACAGTACCTTCCGAATGTATTCAGACCCATCCTATGGTGTCCTTTTTCTAAAATCGCAAAACAATACACATTTTTTTTAAACCTAATATGTCATTTAAGACCTGAAGCCTCAGACTGAATATCTCTAAGGGTAGGATACAACACAATAAATGTCAGCAAACACTAAAGAGAAAAGAAAACTGAAATATGTTGACTGCATAAGTATTCGGACCTGTGAACTCAGTATCTGTTGGAAGCACCGTTGGCAACAAATACAGTTTCATGTTTAATCAGTTTGATCTGTGGCTAAGGATCTGCGCCTGTGGCTGGAAGGTTGCTGGTTCAAATCCCACAGCTGGTGGGGAAATCCTACTCCATTGGGCCCCTGAGCAAGGCCCTTAACCCCAACTGCTCCAGGGTTGCTGTACAATGGCTGACCCTGTGCTCTGAGCCCAAACTTCTCTCTTCCTGTCTGCCTCTCATGGAAAGCAAGCTGGGGTATGTGAAAAGATGAATTCCTAATGCAAGAAATTGTATAGGGCTAATAACGTGATGTTGTTGTTATAGATAGATAGATAATACTTTATTAATCCCGTAGGGAAATTGATGTGTTACAGCAGTCCAGCCCAAGACAAGCAAAACAGACATCAGAATAGTTATAAAACAAAAGACAAACAAGATAAATAAAAATAAATAAATACATAGGTGTGTGCAAAATGTGCTGATCATAGTCATTGTAAAAACAATAAAATATGTGCAAAATGTGCATAGGTTTATACAGACTGATTGTCCAAAAAGTACAATGGAGTAAACATGCTGTCCATAGAGGAGCAAATGAAGGGCTAACAGTCCTAGCCTAGGGCAGCGTTATACACCCTGACAGCCGCCAGGAGGAAAGACCTGCGGAAATGTTCCCTTGAACACCGTAGCTGGAGCAGTCTATTGCTAAATGTACTCCCCTGCCCAGTAACAGTCCTATGAAGCGGATGAGAGGTGTTCATGATGGCTATGAGCTTGGTCAGCATTCTCCTCTCAGCCACCACCTCCATGTTATGTTATGTCACCTCATGTTATGTTATGTCATTTTGAGTAAGTCTGTGTACAGTACCTTTGTGTACCTTTGTACACCAGCTTCATGGAATTTATGCCCACTCTTCTTGGCAGATTTGCTAAAGGTCTCTCAGCTTTCTTGGGTATTGCTTCTGTACAGACGTTTTCAAGTCTTTCCAAAGATTCTAAATAATTCTAAACCACTAAATGTTGCCTGCACATTGCCTTTCTATGTTCCCAATACTCTTGTCAAGCTTACTAGTCCCAGTTTATGAGAAGCAGTCACCATTACTTTCACTGGTAATAATGCTTTGAAAGCCTTGAGCAAGGCTGCTTGTTGTCAAAACTGTTATCTTGCTTCTGCTTTTTTCAAGAAATGGATATATGAGATTCTCCAACAATGTATTTGGTAGAATAAAAAATATACTGTAAATAGGCTGTCTGTCCTCTTATTTTTCAATCTTTTTTATGTTCTGTGAAACCCAGCAAGAGCAATATAGGGAATTTAATGATGATGGATTTGAAAGAATGAATTTGAATTTACAGTGCCATGCAAGAGTATTCAGACACTTGCATAGTTTTGACATTTTGCTGCTTTGTGGCTTACAGTCATTTGTTATATATACCTCTACACATCAGTCACAAAAAGAAAGAAGTCAATAATTAATATGAAAGACAAATGGAAAAGTTGTGACTGCATAACTATTCAAAACCATTGTTTGTACATTGTTTGTCATTTGTACATTGTTCGGTGCAAATGAATACCTTAATGTTCCAGCTAGGTGACTTAGAAGTGTCTCTTAGATTTTAGATAACGTTTGTGACACTGAGAAGAGAAAATACTTCTAATTATAAAGCAAAGAGGATGTTTGCTGATGTCTGGGGGAGGTCCCTTGGGCAGAAACAATGGTAAAGTTTACCTTAGTATACCTAGGGAAGTTATAAGAATAATAAACTTTATTTTATATAGCACCTTTAAAGGTGGCTTCTCAAAGCACTTTACAGAATGTCAACAACAATAAATGAAAAAAATACAATAAAGAAAACAATTACAATATACAGAAGAGACTGAGGATGGTAGTACTAAGAAAAGCAGAAGAATGGAACAGTTAAGTAAAGGCTTTTCTAAAGAAGAAGGTTTTAAGTCTGGATTATAATGAGTTTAGAGAAGGTGACTCTCGGATATCCTTAGGCAGAGAGTTCCAGAGCTTGGGCCCTGTCACCCATACAATGTAGACGGGCTTGGGGGACAGAAAGGAGACCAGAATTTGAAGAGCGAAAGTTGCGAGGTGGGGAGTAGGGCGATAATAGTTCAGACAATTATTGAGGTGCCAAGCCATGCAGAGCCTTATAAGTGAGCATGAGGATTTTAAAGTCAACACAGAATTTGACCGGAAGCCAGTGCAAGGACTCCCAGGACAGGAGTAATGTGAACACTTGCACTAGACCTGGTCAGGATTCTGGCTGCTGAATTTTGGACATACTGCAGTTTGTTCAAAGTAGATTTAGATACCCCAGTGAGTAGAGCATTACAGCAGAGAGAACACAAATGTGTTGATCAGCTTTTCAGCCACAATTAGTGACAGCATAGGGCCTAGTTGAGTGATATTTCTGAGGTGAAAAAAAGATGTTTTGACAATATGCCACAGATGTGGGTCGAATGTTAATCCAGATTAGAATATCACTCCAAGGTTTTTCAATTTAGACTAAGTATTTGAACCTTATTAGAGTGTGCTATTCTGTGTTTTTAGGGAACTTGAGTTTCCTGGGTAAAAGATACCTCAGTTAAAAACGTCTTTCCTGATTAGTGTGCATTTTATGGATAGGGATAAAGGCTCCCATTTATTTTGTGGCATGCAGGGTGCAAAGAGAGAGATGTAACTGCAGGTTACTTTGTATTTAGTTAGAAGGCAGCTCATTTCTTGTGTGGCGTCTGTAGGCATATTAAGAGTTAAGTGCTTAGTAGCAGTCTGGGGTTTTCTGGGTGACCAGAATGTTAGCCCTCTGAAACGCCTTGTCTGTAAATACTGTACATAATGTAACTTTGTGTGTTGTATGTTTTGTGCTGTGTAGTTTATGTGTTTTGTCATTGTAATAAATATTTGTTTATGTCAAAAATGTCAAAACTATGCAAGTGTCTGAATACTCTTGCATGGCACTGTAAATTCAAATTCATTCTTTCAAATCCATCATCATTAAATTCCCTATATTGCTCTTGCTGGGTTTCACAGAACATAAAAAAGATTGAAAAATAAGAGGACAGACAGCCTATTTACAGTATATTTTTTATTCTACCAAATACATTGTTGGAGAATCTCATATATCCATTTCTTGAAAAAAGCAGAAGCAAGTGTGTCTGGATTGTTGCTCCTCTCAACAAAGCTGCACCGGCGAACAAGGAATTCACATGTCTCTGGTTATACAACCCGCTTGGGTGTATGATAAGAAATCACTTACAAGTTGGGGTTTATGAATAATTATTTTACTGATTGACTAAATCGCTTGGTCAAATACCGATTTTCACCAGTTTCGTAACCCCTCATTTGTAACATTTACAATCCACACAACTTGTTGAAAAACCTCAGTCAGTGTGCAATAATAGTGGTTGGCATGACTTCAGAATACACACACCTATATCTCTGCAAGGTTCCTCAGTCAGGTAGTACATTTAAAGACATAATCAACCATGAAGAGCCTTCAAAACAACTTGGGGATAAATATATACCGAAGTGCAGTATAAAGGCATAGATCAGGAAGAGGTTATAAAACCACCTCAAAGCATTGTGAAGCCAATCATTAAGAAGTGGAAGACATTTCCTAGATTAGGCTGCTCTTCCAGGCTGAACAGCCAACCAAGACTGGAACAAAAGAGGGCTAGGGATCCCACTGTGAGGTAGGCTAATGGAGAATTTGAAAGGGCCACAGATGATGGAGTCTGCTAGCAGAAACAGTATGTTACTCTGTACCATTATAGTGGTAGGAGCGGAGAACTCCTGCTGAATTCACATGCTAAACTCTAGCCTTCACGCTTGCTTTAGCACAGATGCTTCTCCCTCCCTGTACTGAACTCCCATCTTCTGTACTTAACTCCTGATGGGGACAGGGAATGTTTATACTAAACTCCCTGATAAGAAAGGAATGTTTTATGTGCTTTCTGAGACCTGGAGTTTCTTGAGAAAGCTACCTCAAAGACAGGAGGGGGAGGGTGCAGAGAAAGGTATATATAAGCTGTGTGGAGCCATGTCCCCTTTGAGCTACTTTAAATACTATAACTACTATGGCCCTTATTCTAGTTCCTTGTATGCATACAATAAAGCTTGGCTTGACAAACGGACACTTCAGGCTCAAATCTCTTGGTTTCTACACAAGAGTTAATTCGCTGACATACATTGGAGGAGAAAATGTCCATGGGTCAACAATATCCCATAAAATTAATTTCTATGAAAGTGAAAAAAAAACATCACAAATCCCCCTTGCTGCTTGCAACCAAGAACCTAAGCGAATCTGCAGGCATGTGGAAAATGTTTTAGAGATCAGACAAGACAAAATTGAAACTTTCTGATCTAAATGCAAAGCGTTACATCTGACGCAAACGGGGGAAGCTGCATCATTTAGTCAACATTCCTATTGTGAAGCAAGGTGGGAGCATTGTGTTAGATTTATCTCTTAAAAATATTACAAAAAATGTATTTGAAACATTTAGCCATTTTACAAAATGTGATACTATAGAAGCAGTCTGAATACTTTAAAAAGTATTGTATCTTAAAGCATTTTTGTTTCAAATGGGAAACCCTGAATTCATCGGTGAAGAGACAGGAGCTGTCAATATGTTTTGGATCCATGAAAGCACTGTTTCTTCATATTGTATTATTTGGCCCACTACTGTATCTCCTTTCCACTAATGAGTTTAGGGATTTAGGAATTTTAGTTATTTTTTGTGAGCACGTTACAGTCATATCTGTAGTGATGTACATTAATAGTGAAAACTGATTATTCATTATCATTGCCATGCTTTGAAGCAAAAAATTCCAGTGTTGTGAGATTTCTTTCATTTGTGTGATCTTTATTTTGAAAGTATGTCACTTTTACAGAAAAAAATGTCAGTGTGACCAACTGTCTTGGTTTATACAAAAACACCATATTGCAGTACTTACATTGTACATTCACAAGAAATGATACTTATCAGATATTAGAAATAATTTGCCCAATTTTGGCTGCAGGAGCAGTTTACAGTTCAGGTCACATATCCACAAGAGAACACAATTGTGATCAGAAGGTCATCCTGGAGTACACAGGAAATATATTCTGTCATATTTTTACTGCAATGATTTCTACAGAATCTGGCCAAATAACTTTCTATTAGATCTTTATTATGTACTGACCTGTTGTGTGTTTCATATGTCTCAGCTACAAACCCCGCAATCACACAAGGGATAGCCATCTCTTGCCACCATTCATTTACCACCAGCACTAAAAGCATCCTGTGCAGATAATCCCAATCCTGTACTCGGTAGTGTTTATCTAGTTGTCTGTTGTCACTCAGGGAATCCTGGTCTCAGTCTGTCTGTGGAATGATCCAGACCCACATTGCCCTCAGGTTTACCAGTTGAAACACCTAGGAGTCCATCTTTTTGTTAGTTATTATAAATATTTTCATGGTTTTTCAAAACAAATACAAAGTTATAAAACAACCATTTCACAGCCAATACAAAACACCCTCACCCATGCTTTGTTTTTTAGGCTGTTGTTTGGGTTACTGAGAACCAAAAAGAAATTGAACCTGAATTACAGTATGTACTCTGAATGTCTTGAGCCTGTCTGTGGCTAAATGTATACAGTAGTTCCCGGGAATACAAAGAACCTAATGCAGAGAGAAGGGTCCTAAAACTAGCGAAGATGGCTAAATCCCTGCATATTTGGGTCACTATGTGAGTTTTACAACTGTATGGTCACAGCTAGATGATACTGTACTTACAAAGTTTGTAAGTTGGAATTCATTGTTTAAGAAAGACCTCTTTGACAGATGGGGTATATTTCTCCACAGTGTCTTTGACTCATTGTGGGTGCAAAAACTGTTTCAACTTTCCACGTGCAAATTTGACAAATCTTTAGTTGTAGATGAAATCTGCCAAGGTCCTGCTCTGCTGATGCATTGGTTCATAAGATAAGAGGATTTAGACAGGGTTTTGGAATACACAGGCCAGGTCAACATCTTGCTCAAAGCAGGACAACAATTATGGCACATTTAATGGGTTATTTATCTAAGTATAACTAGGGACGTGCTAGGCACCCCTCGATGTGTAAGCAGTTTTAAAAGCTGAGGATCATTTTTATTATCTGTATAGTCTTCCTCTACTTGGAACCATTAGTATTCCTTGCACTCACAATGGGCTTTCCTTCTTTAATTCCTGAATTTGGAGAAGCAAGATGGGTGAGGTCATTTGAAGACAGATACTTGTGAAATAGCCTTGGAAGCCTTCATCTAGCAGCTTCTTCAATCCAGCAGATGATCATGTATTTTCCAAGATGCACAGTTCATGTGTGATAGATATAACCACACATCTAAGTACTTTATCTTTCCAGTACCTAAATGTATTAAAATTGAAGCTAGAATAGTAGAATAAACTGTATCATAAAAGTAATCAGTTTACAGTCAGATAATTCCACACAACACAGATGAAAATATGTTAAATACCATGTAAAATTATTTTACTGAAAATTAACATGGTTTTTAGTTTCAGGCTGCCAGATGTCACGTTATTAAAACCAAACTTACAGGACTTGACATCTCACAGTACCAGCTTGCTAAGAGTTGGAAGAATTCGTAAAATTTGATTTTCTTGTGTTTGGGTAAGTACACCATTATTTTTTCATCTTTGCGTGATCTAGGAAAGGCTTTCCCTAGTTGTTAAATATCATATAATTCAATATAAAATTAGCAATATAAAAATGCTAAAAATCTTCAGAACAAACGGTGAAATACTAACCACAGGGCACAAGCGTAAATTACAGGGAAGAGAACAGTAAAAACACAGAACATGAGGCACGTTTTAATAAAAAGGTGTTGTGGAAATCTAAAAAGAAATTCAGCTGACGACAATCGGCTTGTTGAAGCCAATACCCTGGCTAAGCGCAAGAAGCCACTGGATGAGATCTTTGTATCACCAGTACAAGCAACCAAACGGGCCAGACTAACTGTATAATCTTGAAAACTAATATGAAAACTTTCTTGCATTTTATAATACTGATAAAATCTTGTACTTAGTACTTTATATCTTGACAGTAATTCTAGGCTTTAACCTTTCATTTAAAAAAAAACACTGTTAATTTTACACAAAATGATTTAATATATTTACATTTCGTTTAATTTATCGTATTCTCAACGAAATCACTGAGAATCACTTTAAGGTCTCGAACATCACAATCTCGAGACAGTTAATATATAATAAACAACTTGAAGGGAAAACTGTCAGCAAGGGTTGATTAATAACGTAATCCACCTACATTAAAAACGTATTTTTAATAATAAAACAAGTTATACATTGTTGCTAAAACACTTTATAATTTAAGTTATAAATTCAGTAGCTTCGAAAACCTGATATTATTTTAAGTAGATTAGCTTTAATATAATTAAAAGGAAAATGTGTCTATTTCAATATCAGCGTCATATTTTTCATGCTTTTAACCGCATTTCGCTTTCTCGTTTCTCCAGTTGAATTTATTGCATTTTACTAAATGATATAACGTAAGAAATAAGACTAATCTTACAACCCAGTCTCTGACGTTTCTATTGATGTGAGGTTGTTTTTGATTGGCATTGAAGAAAATGAACAACAAAAAAGACAAATCAATGCAGACAGGGAATACAGTCTGAGCGATAGATTTCTTTAGACGACAGGATTGTTAAAGACCGTACTTTCCCTGCCGCAATCACCGCAATCACAAGTGCATTGTAGCTTTAAGAAACATCTTGACAAGAGCGAACCACTGGGCATCCACAGGAAGTGTAGATATCGTATTTCCGTGCGTCAAGTGTAGTTCATTTCTTTATCAACTTTGGTTCCACAAATAAACTGGGAGTGAAAATATATCCAACACGTATTCGAAGTCCAGCGTTTATCAGGCCAAGGCTGAATTTATTCGCAATGAAGATCGCGAGAAAAAGAAAGCGCTATGGCCGTGGCCAGTCCAGGTATATTTCTGTTTTACTTGACATACAGGCCTCGGTATTAATATTACTATTATGGTGACAGTCGCAGCTCTTCTGTGGATGAGCGGTGTTTTTATAACTTAGGTAATTAATGCAAAACGTGAAAGAAGACGGACAATAAACATGCATAGGCGGATTTCTAAGGACCTGACTCTTAAAGCGGCCGAATGAATGGGTGTGCCTGCTCCAAAATGCTTGTCGGAGCATGACTATGGATGGCATTAATCTTAATGTAGAAATGCAGATAAAGTGTGTTTGTTATCTCATGTAGTGCTGTATGCCTCATGCTTGAGCAAACACTACCCATTTTCCCTTTAATAAGTGTTGCAGATAAAGCACTAGACAAAACAGTTTGCAATACTCCAGTTCAAGGCGCCATTTAGGTGGTAATTTGTTCTTTCTTAGTCTGAGACCGATGTGGAGGCCGCTTTGGACCAGGTGCTCTTCACCCTTATGGGGGTGTGGCGGTATATGTGTCTGCCCCCCACGCTCCCTCAACACCCTTCTTTGCTTTTTGTTCAGTAATGGGTTGCATTTCTGTCGCATTTCAAAATGAAACATTTTAAGAAAGTGTAAACACAATAATTAATTGGTTGTTTCGGACTTACTTTTCTTCTGCTTAGTTAATCGATTTTAATAGACACTCGGGGCTCAAATTCCCTCCCTGAAGTTCACTTGTCGCTGCTGCAGTACATGATGTGTTTGACCGCAATAAAAAACGCATCGCTCGTAGCCAAATAGCTTTAATTGTCCAAAAAAGTATAGACTGTTTTGTTTACACTGTAAGTTGAGTTTAAGAAGCTACGTGTCTTTTGTAAGATACTGTATTTGTCACGTGTAAATTGTATAGTTTGTCTGATAGCGAATTACATGTGTTAAATATGTCAGTGTAAGACTGACAATGGTATCATTGTACCAACGGTATTAAAGCTACAACAGACTCACAGTACTCTTTCACACGAAATTATTAATGCGGAGAAAGTAATTACTTGATTTGGGGAGTCATGCGATGACGTTGTCCGTGGCAAAGAAATGGAATTGTTACAAAAATGATAAAGAAAGGTTTCTTTGTGTAAACTGGGTGAGGAATACGGGGTTGACATCTCAAGAGCGCACAACATCAAGAAACAGAATAAATTCAATAAACATGGAAACTGATGATGTGCAATATGAATTTATGATTGTTACTTCTTATTCAGTCAGTTTCTTTATGTATATGTAGGAAAATTGTTTTATTATTGACTGCATTTTGGAAGAATATTAAAGTCTGACTTGCCTTCGATCACAGGGAATCTGTGTTTGAGAACTTGGGAGGTGTACCATTTACAGTAGATGAACAGAAGTTAGGCAGTATTACCCAGACATTGCCAGTTTGAGCTCAGTCACGTCACTAGGTGACTGAGGCCAGGGCTCGCCAAGAGGTGGCGCCCAACTGGCTCAGTGCCGACAAGGGTAGTGTAGGGATGCAAGGAGTCACAGCACAGCCATTTGTAAAACAATGCTGAAGGAGACACAAAGTGTATTTCTCAAAGTGCCCTTAGAGGGTTGTATAGTCCAGTCATGGTCACCTTATGTTATTACCATGAATGGGGGGTTTGTGAGTGAATGTTCCACTTATGGCCCAATGGCTGTTCCTGATGATGCTATTCCTGAGGTGTCACGAACAACAGCAACTGTCTGTTTTAAATTCTCCTCAGGCCAGAGTCAGAAGTAATGACCCCAGGCCAGAGTCAGATTTCTACAGTAGGATGGGATTAGGTAGTCGGGACTCTCTTAGGTGTTGGCGACAGTTTCCGTTTTTTAAAAAGAGTTTACTTACCATAGATAATTATAAAGATTATTTTAACTGGTAATAAATCTAATGTGTAAAGTGTTGAACAAACCTGGTTAGAATCTGATGTACTCTAATGTTTTTGTGTGTGAAATGTAGTTGCCCATCCCATGTAGAGTAAATAATAGTAGAATGAAAGACAATTCTGATTGATTTATTATTATTGTTGTTTTAATTAAGTCTTATCTATAACAAATGCATTGTGAGCAAGAAGTAACTCACTTTACCAAGAAACCTCCAGCTGTTACTAATTGGATCTAACAGAATTTGATGCTGTACCAATACCATTTCTCCTTAATATGTGCCTAGTTGAAAGTTATATGCCATAAAGTTTATTGTAACTGAATGTCTTTTTTGGAAGTGAGTGTTTTTTATGTTCACAGGGGTTTTTTATAGACGGATGATGACTTCATGCAATATAATATTTAAATGGTTCCCTGCGGGCTGTGTGAAAACAAGGCAGGCCTGTCAAGTCTGAGGGCACTCATTTCAATGAGATGGATCCAAAGCCCATTATTGATTGTGTGTCTCCAAAAAAACCCTCAATGTTATTTGAAATTGTTCTTGAATCAATGGGTCCAATTAGAGATAGAATACCTGACCCAGATTGTACTAACCCCAGGGTATTTATCTTTTTCAGGTGCTCTTTACAATAATTGCTATGCCCCAGTTTGAAGATGACATCTTGATGAAAGAATATTTCAAAATGATGACTGATATGATAGTTTTGTGTATGACCCTGGCAATCTCTTTGTCATTCTGGATTATTTCCATGACTGCAAGTACATACTACGGTGAGTTTTATTTGTTGAAATACTGACTTGGTGGTGAGTTTCATATGAAGCAAGATACATTTTTAATACATTAAGTTCTGTGCGACCAGGTGACGTTGATAAGCTTTTGTATTTAATATATATTTCTTTATTCTGATATACAGCACTATCCAAGAGTACTGAGGCTGTGAAGTGGGATATTTACTGTGAAATCTATTCTAATAGTAATTTTTCAGAAACAAAAGACTGATAAGTGCACCTCCTATGTATTTTGGTGAACTCAGTTCAATTGTACCGTTCAGTCAATTAAACGATGCAGTTGAATGTCAATGCATGTTGGCAATTGACTGACAGGTGTCCCCTGTCAGTCAGGTTCATGTTGTTGAGTACTTAGGCTCATAAAAGAGGCAAGCACATGCTGCCACTCTGTTTTGCTTTGACTTCAGCGTTTGGTGTTAAAAGTCAAAATTAAAAAATGTTAGTTGGTTGGTAAAGATAAAGGGGCAAATTTTATTTTATTTAATATATTAATTTTATATATTTATTTAATATATTATGTATTTTATGTCCAAAATTGAGCAGCCAGAATCCTGACCAGGTCTAGTGCAAGTGTTCACATTACTCCTATCCTGGAGTCCTTGCACTGGCTTCCGGTCAAATTCCGTGTAGATTTTAAAATCCTCATGCTCACCTATAAGGCTCTTCATGGCTTGGCACCTCAGTACCTGTCTGAACTATTATCGCCCTACTCCCCACCTCGCAACCTTCGCTCTTCTAATTCTGCTCTCCTTACTGTCCCCCAAGCCCATCTACAATGTATGGGTGACAGGGCCTTCTTCTGGTATGCCCCCAAGGTCAGGAACTCTCTGCCAAAGGATATCAGAGAGTCACCTTCTCTAAACTCTTTCAAATCCAGACTCCAAACCCTCTTCTTCAGAAAAGCCTTTACTTAACTGGTTCCATTCTTCACCCCTCTGCTTTTCTTAGTACCACCATCCACAGTCTTCTCTATATATTGTAATAGTGTTTTATCTTGTGTATTCTTCTTATTTATCATTGTATTCTCTTATATGTTTCTGGCTTAACATTCGACCCACATGTACAGCATACTGTCAAAACATCTTTTTTTCACCTTAGAAATATCGCAAGACTACGCCCTATGCTATCATTATCTGTGGCTGAAAAGCTGATCAACATATTTGTATTCTCTCGAATTGACTACTGCAATGCTCTGCTCCCTGGGGTATCTAAATCTACTCTGAACAAGCTGCAGTATGTCCAAAATTCAGCAGCCAGAATCCTGACCAGATCTAGTGCAAGTGTTCACATTACTCCTATCCTGGAGTCCTTGCACTGGCTTCCGGTCAAATTCCGCGTAGACTTTAAAATCCTCATGCTCACCTACAAGGCTTTACATGGCTTGGCACCTCAATACCTGTCTGAACTTTTATCGCCCTACTCCCCACCTCGCAACCTCCGCTCTTCAAATTCTGCCCTCCTTACTGTCCCCCAAGCCCGTCTACATTGTATGGGCGACAGGGCCTTCTCCTGCTATGCCCCCAAGCTCTGGAACTCCTTGCCCAAGGATATTAGAGAGTCACCTTCTCTAAACTCCTTCAAATCCAGACTCAAAACCCTCCTTTTCAGAAAAGCCTTTACTTAACTGCTTCCATTCTTCACCCCTCTGCTCTTCTTAATACCATCTTCCACGGTCTCCTCTATTGTTATTGTTGTATTGTTGTAATTATAATTGTGTCCTGTCTTGTGAAATTTTCTTATTTATTGTTGTAGTCTTCTTATTTATTGTTATTGTCATCCTGTAAAGCGCTTTGAGAAGCCACCTTTAAAGGCGCTATATAAAATAAAGTTTATTATTATTATTATTATTATTTATTGTTATTGTCATCCTGTAAAGCGCTTCGAGAAGCCACCTTTAAAGGCACTATATAAAATAAAGTTTATTATTATTATTATTATAGATTTTATATTTATTTCATTAAAAAAAATCTCAGTCAGAGCCATTGCACAATAGTTAGACTTAACAGAATCAACAATTGGGAATATACTGACAAAGAAATAAACCAATGGTATAATTAACAGTCAGACACGACTGTGTTGGCCAAGATAAACATCTGCAGGTGGTTACAGAGAAATGATCAAAGCTGTCAAGGAAAACTTTAAAACGGTCAGTGGTGAAATCATAACAAAATCCAGACAACAGGAGAGATGCAATTAAAATTCACAGTTCGCAGAAGACTAAGACAACAGAAATGTGAAGCTACACTGCATGATGTAAACCTCTCATCAGCACCAAGAAAAGATAAGACAGATGGGGGGAATGCTTGAAGTACAGAGTTTATCCAAGTAACAGTTTTATGTTTTAAGTTTTATGGGCAGATGAAACAAAATTACAGTCAATGGAAAGGTTAAAGTGTGGAAAGGAAAGGACCTGAGGATGCTGCCTGAATCCTGGTGGAGGAAATGTCATGGCCCTAGTGGTGGCAGCAACAGAATGACTTCTGAAGTTTACAGAAACACTGTCTGCTAATGTCTACTGCCTCAATAGAAAATCATAGACTGGACAAGTCACTCTCCTCATTTATTATTATTATTATTATTATTATTATTATTATTATTATTATTATTATTATTATTATTATTATTATTATATATCCAGCTGAGTGTGCAAATTATGTGCTTAAGAAAAAAAATAGAACACTCCCAAGATTAGGGCAAGAACTCTGCGTTTCTATATTTAAATTTAACTAGGCATACTAATATTCTGATCACTAATAAGGCTGTAAAGCACAAATAACTGCGTTTGCTGTTTTGGCATATGTATATGGGATGCAAGTATTGAAAATATTTCTGGACCATATTGACCAAATAATTTGGCTGATGTTTCTATGTAATATACACTGTGCCATGTAGACAGTATAGATTATATTATGATGGAGTGGATAGTGTATATCTTAAACTATTGCGAACTACCAATAAAATGGATGTGAGATGGGAATCAGCCAGTTCAGTTGGTCAGCTGTTTTACAATGTGGATGGTTAATGGCATTTTTCTTGTTCAAACTCTATGCAAAAAACAGAATTTGTTTTGCACCTGATAACATAAAGACATACTATGCATAAGACAGTACAACAGCATTTGTTAATTAATTTTAAACTAAAAAAATAAGTTCACTTCAGCTGAGATTGCATATCAATCAGATTTTGTGTAAAAATGATTCATTCTTATGGATTCCTTAAATGTGATACATCATGCAATACCTCAGAATCTTGACAAAACACTATATTTTTACATTTTCCAGGTACATTGCAGCCTGTCTCTCCATGGCGCTGGCTGTTTTCAATTTTGGTCCCTTTGTGTCTTACCTCACGTGCTCTGAAAAGGAAAAGTCTTGACCATAGTGGAGCTCTGGGAGGTAGAGTATGCTTTTTATTTGGCTGTAGGTTGAAAAGGTGTTTTAAAAGCATCTTTGTTTAAGAGTATAAGGTTACCACAGTTAACGTACAAAACTGTAGTACTTTGCACTTCGTTGTTCATAGAATTTCAGGAGCTGAGACTTAGTTACTTAATGCCACATATAAGAAACCTGTCTGTAGAACGCCCTCTCTAAACATACATTTTTACTGATGAACCGTATGGTGCTGTCATTCACCACAATATTTTGCATAACTTTTAGTATAACATAAGTATTGTATGTCTTAGGGTTACAAAACTTGTCTTCATGCTCAGGCTTTTCTCTGAAGAAGAAAATACCATGCAGTGCATTGTTGCAAAACACAATGCATTGGATTCCTAGCACAATTTTTTTGTGTAAATACACCTTTTGATTCCAGGATTTAAAAAAAAAAAGACGGCAGTAGATTCTCTTGTGTGCATAAGATCCAGACCTCATTTTAAACTTTTTTATCAGTTGTTAATTCACGTATCAGAGGTTAGGATTTCGCTATCTTGGAATTGGAAAATGTAAATCATTCTGTCTCAATATAATAAAGTACATGAAGAATGAAACTAGTCACCCTTTAATTTAATTTAATTTTTCTGTCTTACTGCAGAAATAATTTGTTCACCCTTCATATTTTTTTCTATAAATTAATATCATATGAGTAAAAAAGGGCACAAATACTTTATTTGGTTTTGATCCATTTTAGATTTTAAGGTCTGATCCATAGTGCAACACTTAAGTCTTTGTTTCTATTTGATTCCTGAAAATCATGGGATTCCAAAGCATATTATGGAACTTTTCCACAAGTGAAACATTATTTGAAGTATTGGTTTTGGAAAGGCTGCACTAAAAAAAATGCTGTAACTTGTTATTCTTTTGTTTTTGTTTTGTCAGCAATGGTAGTTGGATTCATTCTTACCATGGCCAACATGAGCTTCTTCTCTTCTCTGTTGGCATTTTTTGTCACTTCATCCAGACTGACCAAGTGGAAGGGAGAAGTTAAGAAACGTATAGATCCAGAATATAAAGAAGGTAAAAATGATTTCATTTATACAAAAATTAACTTATGGGTGGGGATTGACAGATCTGTTTTATTTTGGTGTTAACTGGCTCAACGTGGAGTATAGCTGAATTATGTCCCTTGTACTGGTGTCCTGGTTATGTTTAGGGTTTATGGGACCCAGAACCCCCATAACAAAGACAGTTATGATTGTTTTTCAGGTGGCCAGAGGAACTGGGTGCAGGTTTTCTGCAATGGAGGAGTGCCTACAGAGCTGGCCCTGCTGTACATGATTGAGACAGGCCCAGGGGAGATTCCAGTGGACTTTGGGAAGCAGTACAGTGCAACCTGGATGTGTTTAGCTCTCCTGGGGGCCTTGGCATGCAGTGCTGGGGACACCTGGGCATCTGAAGTAGGAACTGTTCTCGGCTCAAGATCACCGAGATTAATCACAACGTGGAAAGAGGTCCCTGTGGGTAGGTATCATCTTTTAATGTTTCTTTTATCCGTGGTCATTGACAAGGATCTTCTGTAAAACAGTATGTACAGTATGCCACACCTGAATCCTATTATTATGTATCGATGAACATAGGACACATGTATTTATAAAATGGTGCAATCATACATAAGTGTCATGTCATTTGCCAAACCGCTTTATACCATACGGTGTCGCGGGAAGCCGGAGCCTACCTGGCAACGAGCGCAAGGCAGGGTTCATCCTGGAAAGGGCGCCAGTCCATCGCAGGGCAAGTGCAAGCCAGTCATACATGGGGACAATTTGGAGGACACAGTAAAGGCCGAGGGAGGAAATTTGGCCCAGACATTGAGATTTAATGACCACTGAGAGTCATCTGAAAGATGGCGCCCACTACAGTAGAGTGTCCCCGCCACTATACTGGGGCATTAGGACCCACACAGACCGCAGTGTGTGTGCCCCCTGCTTTTCCCACTAACACCACTTCCAGCAGCAACCATAGCTTCCCAGAAGGTCTCCTATTCAGGTACTGACCAGGCCCAAACCGGCTTAGCTTCAGTGGGTAGCCAGTTGAGAGCTGCAGGGTGATATGGCTGCTGGCTCATCATACATAACTGTTTAAATAATAACAGTATGGTGGCTCTTTGCATCCAGTGCTTTACGTGTACTAATAGATTCACTTTATCTCCCACTGAAGTAGTTGTACTCTGCACAGCAGGCCAGATGGAAAGGTGTAATAGCTTCACATGTTAAATTAAGAGAAAAATGTAGGTGTGCTAGATGGAGCAAGCCTGAAGTGGCATTCAGCCATGGGCACCATAACTAGGATTCATAACGGAACCATATTAAAGATAGGTGAACAAGACACTTCCATTTAGAAAATGCTGCATTCCTGCAATCATGCAAAGATTTTTAAATAATAAGAGTATGGTTGTAGTCCACCACTGTGGTGCAGTGGTTTACATTGCCGCCCCACAGCGCTGGAGCTCCGGGTTCAATTCCAGACCTGGGTTGCCTTTGAAGGCCTTCATCTACTGTAGCACAGCACCATGATGTCCTGTGTGTCTATACTGCTGCAGGGATTTGGAGTGTTTGCACCAAAGGAAAGAGGGGCTCTTACTTGTTCCCAAACCACTGCCTGGATTGACACTTTCTGACTCGGTGTCATTGTTCTAAATCTGGATTCATTATTGTGTTAGTAAAATGTCTACACGCCTTAGATTCCAAACCAGCTGTTACCTTGTGGTTGACTCAGTAATGGCTGTTTTACACATAAATGGGTATAATTGGTCACTTTTGTGAAACTGTGTCACATCTTTTATTTCACACAGAAAACTTAAAGGACTCCATAGAAGACCTCAAATGATTAAGCAGTGCTGACGCAATCTTCTTGCTTTTCTAAAAAGCATATCCAATTTTCAGGACTTTTTGTCCTATCTAGTGTGCAAGAGAAATTTTCTTAGCACAGTGCAAGCATTCAAAGAAAAAAACTGAGGTCAAATATCTAGGAAGAAAGAGTGTTTTTTAAGTCCTGCAATTTTGTTAAAGCAGGGTTTGGTCACCAAACTGTCTACTCCAAATGTGTGAAACATTGAACCTTTAATGCTGTCATTATGGGGTCATTAAATGGTGAAAATAATAAAACTGCATGCTTATTCTGATTTGTAAGCATTCTAGTGCTTTTAGTCTTTAAAGGCATTAAATCATTTTGAGTCTGCATGTCTTGGTGAGTGTCACGGCCCTTTAAAGAGATTGATACATGAAATGTGGGGATGTTAACAGTGAAACCCATGACTGTCTGCTGGTTAGTGTTTTGCGTCTTTTGGCTCAAAGCAGACAGTGAAGTATTTTAATCTTGAAGCAGTGATCTCTGTGTCTTAGAATTTAAAAAGTAACCAAAAATTCTCATTTAATTTTCTGAATGAGTGACATCTGCCATTTTTTTTTAACTGAGCACATACATTTCTTTTGGTTTATGATTCTTTGCGTTCAGTAGTAAACTGCTGCTCTCTGCAAAATCTTTTTTCGTGATCATACAGAAAAGGAAATGGAGCCTCAAGAGATGATATCACTGCACATAAAAATCAGTGACCAGGCTTCTTGGATTCACCTAGGTGTCCAGAAGAGAGCGGATACAAAAAGTTATTCTCCTCATAAAATGCAAACAAGATAAAATGTTGATCGTTAGATGGCAATCTCCGTAATAGATACAAAGGGGAGAGGGGATGGTTAAGTCTTCTGATTTCTGATATTTCACTTTTTGTATAATTTACAAAGGGGCTAAGAGAACTGTGTGTTTACTGTTTGCTGTCTTCAGGTACAAATGGAGGAGTGTCCCCCATGGGGCTGGTGGCCAGTTTGCTTGGAGGAATGGTGGTGGGCCTGGCATACTTCACCACACAGCTCCTTTTCGTGAAGGATCTGCATCTGGCAGCTCCGCAGTGGCCAATTATAGCGTACGGAGGTGCAGCTGGATTCCTGGGGTCACTGCTGGATTCTTACTTAGGAGCCACGATGCAGTATTCAGGTGAGTCATGGACAACGTCTTGCGAGACGATCTTCCAGCGCCAAGGTCTCTGCAGTGTGTTTCTTTTAATAACCAACCTCTTTCTATTATGAGATGTACCTTTTTGTCTCAAAATATGACATGGAAAAGAAGCGGTTACTTTGAAAAGATAACTGATAAAAACAATGCAGGTTTTTTCTAACGTTTTAGTGAGCAAAGGAATGTTGCTTCTCTAAATATACATGCCACGTCAGGGTTTTTCGCTTGTCAAGCTAATGATCTAGTCATTGTTGTCTTGCAAACTTGAGCAGGAGAAATGGATCCTGATACAGATACCTCCATCATATACCTAAAAGTTGTGAATAAAATATATATATATTTGCTGTGACTGATCCCCTTTGATGGCAGCCAAGGGTAGGGGAGCCTTCACACACTAACCCTCTTGTTAATGGTGACAAGCACCAATGCTGTTATTTTTAACCTGTTAACCTGGGTTTTGTCATTTGTGCACCTTCAGCTCCTTTTGCTGCACCTTACTAATGAAGTGAAAAGAAACCTCAACTTGATCGGGTCCTAATTTGGCTGCTCCACTCCTGTCTTCCTTTGTACCAGCAGGCTTATACAGCAACCACCGAGGCTGCTCTTGTAAGAGTTTTCCCTGCTCTCAGTAACCAGAAAGGTCTAGGAGTTCCCCACTCCCAGACGACGTGCTCCTAAACTTAAAGATTTTAACCTTCCACTACGAATTTAATGCCTCGCCATGAGATGAGTTTTCCCTGAAGGTCAAACATGAGCAGGCATTTTGCTCAAAACATCCCTGATCTCTCTTCCTCAGAACAGACTGTCTGTAACATTTCTCAGTCCCCTATGGGATTGCTGCTGAAACTGGCCACCTTCCAGGGTGTCAGACAGGAGACGCCAATCCCCTGATATCCCTGTGCGAAATGTCTGGAGTGTCTCAACACTGCCCTCTAGTGTTGTAGCACCTTACCTGGGACTCCAGATTGAGCTGCCTTGGTGTAGTGCATTCGCATGTTTCTCCTTTGCAATATTAGACTGAGAATCCCAAACTGGGCTTATAGAGGCTTTTCAAGACTTAAAAACACTTTCTTGGCATTCAGATTGGACCTGATGGCCACATTTTCACAGGTTGACGATGACTGGGATGCCCCAAGAGGCAGTGTACAAATGTTAGAACCGTAGGATGGACATTTGTCTGCCAGAGTCTTCTCAGCTCTCGGTAAAACATTGGCTCCTGTGCCTTGTTGAGCAACCACGGACTTGCATATCCATCTGTGAGCGACTCTTCTCTTCCTCCAGTTGGCACATCCTCTCCTGCAAGGTGCTGTGGAGTTTGCAGTGTCTCAATAAATGAATGGTTCTGTGAGGGGTTCTACTCGGATACTCCTTCTCTGGGTGCATTATAGCAGTCGTAGCTTGATAACTGATACTTACAGAATAAAGATTTTCCAAAAGAACAGCAAGCAATAGGCAATTTTGGCTATTTATATTATGAAGGTTCTTTATGAATTATTTTGTCCTCAGTTTTCAGGACTCACAGTGAAACAACAGGTTATTTTCAGTCTTTTCTACTCTGTGTTCTTCTCTAACAATACTTCAACACTTTCAGTTTCCTACATATTACATGCAGTACTGTACTGTCCACTCCCAGCAGGAGCACATTCTTTGTAAGGAAACTGTGGAACTGTGTGTCAATGTGATTTGTCTATGTACTAATAAATACACTTGTCTTGCAGGTTATGATGAAAGCATTGGAAAGGTTGTGAACTACGAAACAAATTATACGAAGCGGATAAGCGGAAAGCCTATTCTGGACAACAATGCTGTGAACCTCTTTTCTTCTATCATCATTGCCCTGATGCTGCCTGGCATTGCATGGGGATTCTGGCCAAGGCCATAAAATTAAAGCAGTCTCCTAAAATCAGCTAGAAATGAATGGATGTGTCTCCAGTCCTCCACTGGACAGTGTCATGATTGTTGCAAAGTAATGGTGTGGCATTAATTTTAAGTTTTGAAACATGAAAAATCTAAGTCACTGCTACCAATGTGGAAAAACTATAAAGCACTGGAATATTTTACTACAGAAGGTTGTTTAGAGAGAATTCTGTGAAAGGTTGGATTCTGGACTGAAATATCCAAGACAAAGTACTACAATCTTCATCTACCCTAGGAAGTCCACTTTAGGAAAGAGAAATTGTATTTTATACTTTTCAGTAGACCATTATAATATATCTGTGTATAGCTGAATCTCTTAAATTGGTAAGGCCTTAATAATTTTATTATAACACTAAGATAAAAAGTGACTAGTGCTTTTGGCTCAGGTATTTGCAGATCAGTCCTTCTATATAAATATAAAAGTGCATCTCTAAACGATTTAGTGCGAGCTACTGAACTAATTTCTTTAATTTACCTTTCTTGTTTTCATTGTGTTACTGCACAATATGTAATTTAATCATACTAGGATTGTTATAACTAACACTTGGATTACATAAATCCAAAAATGATAAACTTCCTCCCTTTAGCACTGTGTGTTGGTCAAGATGACGTTTTCTAGGAAGAATTAACTAACCAGTAATAAATATCCATGCAAGTTCCTGAATCACAGCAGAAACTGCTGTTATTACTGTGTTGCTTCTGACAGTGCTTAATGAAGTGTTTAGTTTAGACCTTAAAGTTTAATTTAAACATTGTCCTGAACCTCAGTGGTAGGACAAACAAATAATTTCAAGGTAGCGCAGCCATATTCACTTAAAACTATGGAACAGAGTGATTTTTTTTTTTTGGAAAAAATGACTAAACACAAACATTGCTTGTTTTCACTGTTCTTAAATGCTAGAGAAAAATCTCTTGAAGTTATTATATGCAGTATAAGGACGTTCACTTGCCGAATACTGAAGGCTAACTGAAATGTTTACATGTTATGGGCACCAACCAGCTTGTTCTCCTTTTTGTGAAATAGTTACCTTATTATCCATTTATTCTGACAGTTGTTATAAAGCAGTTATGCTATATTTCAGTTAAATGCATAAAAAGGCCATTTCAGTGACAAAACATTCTGCTGGATTAAATCTACTCACGACTGATAGAGTTTTAAAAGCTTCTTTGTTGCTAACTGTGCTGTTCGTTTTCATATCTAATAGTAAAATCTGTAAATACAGTATGTCATTTACCCCTGCTTTACTGTATGTGCTAATGTAACATGCATAAAGCTGAACAAAACATTTGTGAGTATTTTAGCTACTGTATAAACTATTTACATGGTAAAATATCCTGATTTGTGCAACCTTAAGTTGAATTAGATAAATATTTTGATATAAAGTACTTTCAGAATACATTTTTACGTTGTGTTTTGCAGAATTAATTTTAATGTGGGTTCTACTTTAATGGCAAGTTATAACAAAACATGACGAGTTAATGTGTGACGGTTCTGCTTTAAGGTAGAGAGTTTGCAGGCTTTTATTTACAAGCCCACAGTCTTAGAAGCTGTTCATTTTAGAAATGCATGTATATACATGCAATCTAATAAGTATAAACCCATCCGTGCATAGTTTTAAGGATTCTTTATCTTCTATTCTGATTTAAACACAAAAGAAAACAGGTGATATTATCTTTAATGCAGTTAAATAGAAGTCTTAATGATGAGAATGTTGTTCTTTGTCGTGCATTTCCATTTCAGAAAGTACATGGTATTTTAGTTTAAAATGTTTTCAACAAAGTCAAAATAAATTAAATGATGGCACAGTTCTGTTCCAATTTTTTCTTTTCACAGCCAAAGAGGAAGTTCTGTTTTACTTTCTGTACTCAAAGGAAGTTTTGAAGAAAGTAAAAACTTTAATATAACATTTATAAAGCTTTAATATAAAATTCTTTAAGGTGCTAAACCTGGGTTTCATTGTCCTGTTCTGTTGAATCCAGTGCCTGTTGGTTTTCATTCTAGCTGGACTCTTGCTTGCTTAACTGAACTTAGCCTGGGAACATAAGAAAGTTGAATAAGAACATAGTCCATTTGGCCCATCTAGCCTGTTTGGAATTTAGTCCATTTTTAAATTATTTTCTACATCTAAAGCCTTCATTTGGAGTGCATCTATACTAGTACAGTACAATGAGATAGATTGATGGTAGTTTGGAAGTTAGCACGTCTGGGATGCCTTCTGTGTGCAGTGTGTATGTTCTCTCCATGTCCATTGGGGTTTTCTCTGACTGCTCTAGTTTCCTCTTACAATCCAGCAACATGCTGTCTATCTAATGTGGAGTTGCTAAATTGCTCCCAACGTGTGTGTGTATCCCCTTTGATGGACTGTTGTGTCATGGTATGATTTTGACCTCCAGTCAATAACCACCAGCACAGGCTGGGTAAACTGCATTATTGTTTTTATTCCTGTACCACAAAGAGTTATCGTTGTCCACTCAATGGAACAAAACCCAAGGAAAAATGTATCAAGGGAAACACACCACAAAAGCAAACGACACAGTTCCCAGTAACAAAAACAAAGTCTCCCCAAAATATATAACGGCTTCATTCTCATGTCAGGAATCACGGCGCACTAACCTTCACCGTGTGACTGAAATACAAGTTGACATGTTTATATTGAATAAATAATCAACTACGTTACGATATAGTACAAATATATATCGGACATTAACCTCACATCGCTCTTCTTAAACCAACATACTAAATTCGAGTGAATTCAATTTGAATAAAGTTACCTGTCAGCAGTCGTTATTTTTTAAATCAGCAAACCAAAAACTTTTATTCACTAGGCGTCAAGCCCGAAGCGATAGACGCTTTTTATCCGTTAATGGAAAAACGGGTTTTTCCCCACCCTTAGGAATCTCAGAAATTCACTGCACTGACATTTCCAGATCTCCAGGGCAGCAGCGCCAATCAAGAAGTTGCATATTCGAAATACGTAACTGAGCGCCGCCTAAAGAAAACATTGAACTGGCAAAAGCAGCTGAGCAGCCCTGCAGAGTGATCAGCGATGAAAGGTTTAGGAGCGGTATAAGAAGTAAAGGTGTGTATTTACTCTCTTAAAATTGCTGTTGAATTTCTTAGAGACATTCTCAAGTTGCGATGTTCCGCTAGTGATCTTCCAATTCTATGTTTATAGAACTGATGTTAATCAGAAACAAACTCAGGTTTGGAATTAAAATGTTATTTTAATCTCATTAGCTATGTGAAGCTACCGACATCTGTTGACGTGCGTCAGAAACCAGAGAATGGATAATGTGAACATCGTGGTGCTTTATAACCTTTAATATAGCTATATCTAATAACTAAAATCTTTTTAAATTCATTTGAAAGTATTGTTTACTTTAATATTTGTACAGTATTTCCTAATCCAAAACAATTTTAAATAGTCGATATTTGTATGTTTCTGATTCCGTAGACATGTTTTTCTTAGGCATAAAATTTAAACAATTCGCAAGCAGACTGGGTAAACACCTGGCCGTGACGTTAAGCTTAGATAAATGCAGTGTTACATGTACAGCAGTTAGAAAGAATAGAGAAGGTACTGTAAAGGTTTATTCCGTGCTGAAAAGCAAGAAAAGAGGCAGAAAGTTTCTGAAACGTTCTTTGCCTTTCACGATGGGATACATTTTTACCTGTTCCTTGGCAGGCAACGCATGCTAACGCAGTTACCTACTCGAACTTGTTAGAAGGAATAATAACGTGAGATGGGAAACGCTGAGCCAGCAGAATGGAGTTTATGATTAAGTCTCATTTAGAATAGTGTGTACATTTATGGTCAACATGTTGCAACAATGACTATTTGGAACCAGAGAAGACCAGGTACATTCTGGAACTTAAATGTCCTACACTAGCATGCTGAAAGAGCCGAAATGTTGTGAACAGAGAATATTATGCGGGCATTGGATTCAGCTATTCAAATTTTCCAAAGGCATTGACAAAGTCAACACAATGTACTTCTACAGAATCCACCACCCAGAGGTCAGAAACCATAGGAAAGTACATTTAAAGTTTGGAACAATTTAAAAAGTGGCACTTTTTACACAAATAGTTGCAGGGGTCTTGAACAAACTAACCTGCCATATTGTTTAAGATGATATTTTGGATTCTTAAAAAAACAGCAGGATAAGATCCTCAGATAAATAAGCTGCTAGCAACTTAAGTTAGGCCCAAGTTAGTTGGGCTTAATGACCTCATCTCGTTTCTAATTTTTATTCTGTGTATAGCATTAATAAATTTAATCTGCCACTAAATATTCACATTATCCCATCACCTTCATGTGAAAATGACTGTGTTTTTTAAAACCTGAGGGTGTTGTTTTAGGTCTAATTATCACTGTATTACCTCATAAATCAGATGAAATTTAAAGTTGTGATTTTTTGTGCACTTTCTTAAACTTATGAGTAGACCAGCAAAATTTTTGTTAATTGCTACAGTAGCAAAACAAGGAATAAATTCACAAGGTCATCTTCAAAGTGAAAGGGACAGAAAAATATGACAGCTAATAACGTCGACGTTTCTTAATGATCTATGTTTATCATCAGCACATTTCTCAGCGAGATTTCTTATCTTTACATTACAGCTATTCATTTAGTATTGAATTACCAGGCACTGTATTCAACAGCACAACTGTTGAAAAATTACTCTTTAGAACTGAAGTACTTTGGATTATGTCCACTAGGTGGCACACTGGGCATGGTAACTTCTAATGATAGGTGGTCTTTTAGAACAACTTTCTTGTAAAAAGCTGCACATGATAAAAAAAAATGAAATTTAACACACATACAAATGGGACCGCAGGGAACTTGTTTTTGTAGACGACAGCAGTAATCACCAGACTGTGTCAGCGCCACAGGCATTCCCTTGGTTTAATACCCAAGGAGCACATTGTGCAGCTTCTAGTAGGCTCAGGAGAGGTCATATCCTCTGGCTTGTACTGCAGTTGTCCATGCTAATGTGTCCCCTGTGGTCCCATTTGATAGTTGTGGAGTTTCAGCCAAGGGTGCGGGCAGTCTGCCTGAGTCCAAAGAAAATTACTGAGAGATTTGTGGAGCCTTTGTAGAGAGGATGCAGAAGAATTCTCCCTAGAGGAGTTAGGGTTCGAGCTTTGTTACAGTATATTCATAATTGGGAACATGTAAAAAGAGGGTTGTTCTTGACAAATACACTAAGAAAATATGTTGAGAACACATTTTACTGATCAAAATCAAATGTATTTTCTACTTTTTAATGCGTGTATGCTGTTTGAGGTGTATGGGGTTGTGAAGTTTGGTTGTCTTCTGAATTCTTTTGTGACGAGTCAATAACATTATTTAAAACTGAAATTGTGGAACTTTGGAAACTGAACGCATGCTCTATTTCATTGCTAGGCTGTGTACACTTTCCCAGATGCAGTTGTTTGAAGCTTTAATTTCATACCACAAGTTCATACCTTCAAAGTTCAAGTTAAAAATCACAAGGCTGTTTAGAATGATTAGAAGATAACAAAGGTAAAAACTGTATAATGGTATAAGCATTCTGTATAATTTCAGTCATAGACATGAAGCCAAGGAAATCATTCTGAATTTCTGTTTTTCTTCTTTAAGTTTCAGATTGGACATGGGTTCAAAAAAAGCATTGCAGGACACTGCCTATCTAAACGAACCTCCAACACCAAGCTTAATCAAACGAAAGAAGATTCAGGAAAAGTATGTTTACATTTTTGTATGCATATTGCAGTGAATCTAACCCTTCATCCATTTTCTAACCACTTTATCTGATACAAGATTGCGGAGGGACCCGGAGCCCATCCCAGCAAGAAACAGGCACAAGGCAGGATACACCCTGGATGGGACACTAATCCATCACAGGGCACACACAGACACACACACTCACACCAGGGCCATTTTCGGAGAAGCTAGTTAGCCTACCAGTTTGGACTATGGGAGGAAACCAGAGCACCTGGAGGACACCCACACAAACCTGGGGAGAACATGCAAACTCTGCACAGAACTGAACCCAGGCAGCAGCGCTAACCACCTGTGCCACGCTGCCCTTAACTGAACATATCTGACTCAATGCTATAAAATTGAACAACCTTTGTAATGAACTGGGTGAGGTTTTCCAGTGATAAGCACCTCTTCCAGAAAAATATTTGAATGTGAATGAATAGATCGATTGCTTAAAATTATGAAACTCTGTATTATTTTTTTCACCTGTACCTTATGGAATATTTGGGCAACTGTTTTTATTTTGGAAAAAAGTAAAGGTTAATTCTGCTCTGAACAACATAAATATTTTTCAGCCTGAAATTAATCTGGTTTCTTTGCAGCCAAACCACACTGATGCAGCTCTCCACTTGAAAGTGTTTTTATTTAGGCTTTTTTACTCTTTGATATGGGTTCTTGCTGTAGTCCGACATTAATTTATTGACTCACATTTGTGACTAGAATCCAATACAGTGTGTGCTCTACAGATTTGTTTGGTCTTTGCCCACACTTGATAGCATTTTCATTTCGTTCAGATGTGACATTAAAAGTCCAACAGATGATATGGTGTCTCCTTGCACACGCAAGCTCCTGAAGAAACCCATCAAAGCTGGGTAAGTGATTGGTATATTGAGTATTTAAATCACAATTAGCAAGAACTTAATTTTTTTCATGCCAAAGAAGTTCCAGTGAAGACCTCCTACATTGTATGTATAAAGTATAATAGCATAACTTAATTAATCTGCTTTATACTGCACTTTGTTTGTGGTCTCTGTTAAGATATCACAGACCTACTGTACCTTCATATACTGTAGCACCCAAGTCATCGTGGCATCACAGATGATGGTAGAAGGAGACATTATAAAGGAAGTGGTTTAAAGAGGGACAGTTATATTCATTTTTTTATCTCAGAACAAAGACAGGCAGAAATGCATTTGACAAGAATTGTTAGTTTAGGTTACATTTGTCAAAATGAAATTCTGTCTGGAAATCATGCTAAATAAATGAGACTTCGGAACATGATGGAACATGATGGATTTATTTTGTCCAACACATAGCAAGCAGATCAGCTCTTGATGTTATATTCTGACGTGTAAGAATCCTTTGACTATAACCCACTTCAGGGTAATATTATATTGAATGAAGTGTCTAATTATTTCTGCTTTCGTATCCGTTGCAGCAAGCTAGCCGTGCCCAAGTTTACTCAGGAGGATGAAGAGAATGCTCCACCGCAGATAAACAAGGCCTGCCCTGAAAGATGAAGGAAGAGATACCTTCATTTCCTTGTCAAACAGTGTTCAGACTCTGTTTTCTAACATCATGTCAATGATGTTCTTGGCTTGTGAATCATGACTACTACTGTATTTTTTAACATTTTTAAAGTTTGAAATATGTCACTTAAAAGCAAGTAACATTTATTATGAACTGGGTGACTTTTTCTACATATACTACAAGCACTGTTTCTGTAATAACTTACTAGAATCTTCCAGTAGATTTTTTCATATGTATTTTTTAAATACATGATGGATGGGCAAATCTATAAGAGTCTGTTATTTGAGTTATCCCACATTCCTATATTCACTTGACTTTTACATTTAATAAACAATGATATGCTGTAGACACAGACTAATTAGATAACTAACTTAGTTATCCAATCCTCACTGTGTTGCCTTCTTTCAAATGTAAATATTTTTGTCAGCAATTTTTATTTTCCTCCAAATTTGTTGATCCTGTAATTGTCATCCCAACGATTGTCATCCCAATGATCAGGATTTGTGTTTTCATTTATTGTCAGGTAGGCCTAATTATGTACAAGTAGGTAGTTGGTCAGTGTGCGTAGGCTGCAAAGGAACAGGTAAAGGTTTATTCCATGCTAAACAGTAAAGAAAAGAAACAACGTTTCGGCTGTGGAGACTTCTTCAGTTGTCACTCCTGAAGAAGGCTCCACAGCCAAAACGTTGTGGACCCACTGTAATTATGTAGACCAAGGGTGTTATAGGGTAGTTACATGCAGTCTCATTAGGGGCAGTTTCTAGAAGCACTTCCTTAGCTTTGTATTCAGAAGACAGGCTTTCATAATAAGAATAGAAAAGCTTGGCTTTCGTCCAATAGCACATAGGTTTGAGACCATAACAACAAAAAAGTGCTGATCCCAAAAAGAGTTACAAAGTCAGTTCTTTTCTCAGATATTTAAATTGTCTTTCCTTGTTCTATCCACATCTTCTTTTTTTACGCCCCTTGCTATCACAGATAGACTGGGATATCATAACAGTCCCTTCTATGGGTCAGTGAAACTGCAGACTGTTTAAATGACTGTAGCTGCTCCTCTGTATTGTCTGGTTTTTATTGCACTTGGAATTTTATGCATTTTAGCATCAACTTGTTCGCTTGTTGCACCGAACAGCTGAATCCCACCCAGGGTGCATCCTGACTTGCACTCCTTGCTTGCCAAGACAGGCCCTGGCTCCCCCGTGAGACTGTACTGGATAAAGTGGTTACAAAATGGATAGATGGAGGTTGGAGATGTACTTAAACACAGTACTTAAAAGACAACCTCCTACTTGTTTAGGAACTGAAAAACAAAATCAAATTAAAGCTATTGTTGGGTCTCTTAAGGCTTCAATTTTTTTAACTGAGTGCAAGAAAATAAAGAGAAAGAAAAACGAGCGGGCGTGTGGGCCTCAAAGTCCAGGATTGTGAACCCCTGCCTTTAGTGGTTGCACACTGGTGTGCACAGGAGTATTCCTTTTACTCCACTGGCTGTTAAAATCAGTCAATTCAAACAATCGATTAAAACTATTGCAGAGTGTTACTGTGCTCACAAATCTACACTGTCTCGTTGCAGCTCCCACCTGTTTTAGAATTTGTACCTCCCACTAGCCTGCTGGCAGCCATTGTGTTATTCTGAAGTGTCTTGGGAATGCTGCCAGGCTTTGATTAGTACTGTCACGAGGTGATGCTAAAATCCTTGTTTATGGTCCATCCATCATGTCAAGAGTGATTTATAGTAAATTTCTATATTCTGGCCTTAATTCCTTAAAAAGTAAACTGTTAAAAAATACTGCTTCTAGGATTATAGGCTGGACAACCTGAGCATGCCTGACCTGTGCTGAAATCTCTACACTGACTCCTTGTTAAATTTGTAACAAATCAGTTAGCTGATGTATAAATCATTACAGGGTGGCTCAGTTGTTAGCATTGTTGCAAAGTGATGGGGCCCTAGGTTCAATTCTAGACCTGAGGTCTAGAGTGGAGTTTGGATCTTCTCCCCATGTTCATGTTGATTTCTTCTGGGTGCTCTGGTTTCCTTTAACAGCCCAAAGACATACTGGTAAGATAATTGGCTCCTGGGAAACTGCCCCTTCCTTGAGTGTGCGCTTGTGTCTGTGTGCCCAGTGATGGACTGGCATCCTGTCCAGGATATTATCTTGCCTTGTGCCCATGGCTTGCCAGGATAGGCTCCAGCTCCGCTGCAACCCTGTATTGGATAATGTGGTTAGAAAATGGATGGGTGGATAAATTATTACATCAACTGGCTCCAATCTGTCTGTCCTACTGCCTCTTTAAGGACTGGAATGCCCTCCCAGATAAAATCCAAATCCAAGATAAATGCTGACTCAATAGAAGTATTGCTAGTATTAAAGTCCTATTTGTTTTGAGTGAGAAAAGAAAATCTTGGCATGATAGTGTGTTTACATGTGAGGCACTTTGTGAGGTCTGAATAGCACACGAAGGGTGCTGTTCAAGTATAATATTGAGTGAATTTCAAGCTCTTAAGCAGATGATTTTTAAAAAGGCATACTGTTACACGTGACTTCTGACCTCTTGCCAAAACGAAAACACATAGAAGCAAACATTCTGTCCAATTCTTCATTGTTAGGTCCGAAATGAGACAGAAGGCAACCTCTCAAGATTTAATTTTAAACAGATTGGTTGGATAGATTGTTACAGTGTAATTGTAGCATGATTGGCTAAAACGAAAGTATTACAACTTGACCTCAATAAGCCTATTTTGTGTTAAAATTATCACAGAATTCCCCCCTTTTTTCAAATTTATAGTCTGATCCTTAAGATGCTTTGTGTGAGGAGATTCACAGAAATCTTAGAATTGACTACCTCTCCCCAGACTTAGAATGTAAAGCTTTGACTGAGATTAAATCAATATTACTCATTAGGAGATTCCAATCATTTCACTTAATGAGGGTTTTGTATGTGTCAGGGGCCTCTTGTGTTTTTGTCAATAGAAGCTCTTCATCTGCTGCTTGTCTTGTAACTTGCATTTTGTCAATCAGCCAAAGTTTAGACTGAAGGTTTGACTATGAATAAGGTATATGAAGCACAGCTCCACCAAGGCCCCCTCTACCAGAACAACACTAGCAGGATAGCTCCATCAGGTTATAAACTGCAAACTGAGTTCTAACCACTATAAACTGAATTCTAACAAAAAAGTGTCGGAGTACAAAGAGAAGGACCTTAAGATTTAATAATCAAGTAGTAATGAGCAATTATAATTTTCTGAACAATTTCAGTTAGCATATTGCTGTGCAAAGATATTGTAGATGAATCTATGGAGGTAAATTGCTGGAAAACTAGACTGCAGCAATTTGGAAAAGCCATATTTTGAAATTAGCCAAAGTACTGTTGTTCAGTTCCAGATTTCTTCTCCAAAATGTACAACCCAAAGGTAGATTTTGTTACTTTTATAGATTAATTATAAATAATAATTAAATATTCCCCTCTCAGGAAAGCAACAGGACAGATTAAAATGGGTTCAGTTATTTCCAATGCTCGTACAGCACAGCCTACTCTAAATAATCTAAATAACGTTTAGGTAGACGCACAGTAAGAGATGTCCACTTGCTGTTCTTGTACCACAGAGAGCCCCTTAGAAGTAAATTTGTGATTCATCTTGATCTTTGAATGCTTTCAGTCCTTCACATTCAAAACTGGGAAGGACAACTCTTGGACAGAGAGGATTTTGGGAGAACATGAAGACCACGCAGACTGTGTTTGATGTTCTACATTGTCTTATTGTACTGCAGTGAGATGCCACAGAGATATTTTGTTTTTTTAACTTTTACCACCACATGTGAAACAGATTTTAGAAAGTATTCACCCCTCTTGGATTTTTCACAATTTGTTAAGTTGCAAACTCAAATAGAAGCATGCTTATACTTAATTTATTGCTACTGATATGCTGTACACATATTTCTCTATAATGTTAAAGTAGAACAAAGGTTCTGGAAAGTTTTTACATGTAATTAAAAAGAAAACACTGAAATTTCTATATGTCATAAGTAATCACCCCCTTTACTATGACATTCGAAATTGAGCCCATGTGCATCAGATTCTCTTGTAAGATCACTCTAAAACTAAACTGAGGTCCATCTGTAGTAAGTTAAAATGGTTAACTGGGCTTCAGGAGAAGCAAATCTGTCTACAGTATATACAGTACTGTCTCTCAGTTGACAGTACATGAAGACCAAGAAGCTGTCTGTACAACTCGGTAATAAAATTGTGAGGATACATATATCTGGGGAGGGCTTTTTAAACTTCCCAGGATGTTGAAACCATATCTAGGGTGTTGAACGTTTGCAGGAGCACATTCAGGTCCATCATTTGGGAATGGAAATGAGAAAATACAGAACCACTCGGACTCATCATTGAGGAGCCCATCTGCCCAAACTGAGCAACCGGGTAAGAAGAACCTTGGTCACAGAAGAGACCGAGAACCCAATGACCACACTGACAGAACTACAAATTGCCATGGCTGAGATGAGAACTGTCCAGAGGACAACAATCTCTGCAGCATTACACTGATTTAGCCTCTGGGAGAGTGGCTAGATGAAAGTTAATAGCATGTCTGGAGTCTGCAAGAAGATAGGAGGACACTCAGAAACCTGGTGGCAAAAGATTCTCTGATCTGATGAGATAACATTTGAACTTTGTGTCAGCTGCAATCTGAACACGGCTCATTACCTGTGTAACATCATCCCTACCATGAAGCATGGTGGAGGCAGCATCATCTTAAGAAGATGCTTTCCAGTGGCATGGACTGGGGCACTTGTCAGGATCGAGTAAGCAATGAATGAAGCCAAATACAGGCAAATTCTCTGCAAAATGCCTTAGACTGGGGTCAAGATTCACATTCAAACAGGATTACAACCCCAGGCATACAGTTAAACCTACACTGGAGTGGCTTCAAAACAAGAAGATAAATGTCCTTGAGTGTCCCATAGCCTAGGCTTGTATCCCACTGAGTATCTGTAGAAGACTGCAGTTCACCGACATCCCCAACCAACTGGACAGAGCTAGACCTTGAGCAAATCTGCAAGGACAAATGAGTGAAATTCTCCAAATCAAGTGCAAAGCTAATAGAGACAAACAGTACCCAAGAAGATCAAAGCTGTAATTGCTGCAAAGAGTGTTTCTACAAAGTAGTGGGGGTGGGTTGAATACTTAAGTAAACAAGATATGTCAGTTTGTTTCATTTTTTTAGAAAGCTTTGGTGCCCAATAATTAAAAAAAAACATTTCCCATTTAAATTGTTGTGTATGTTCTGTAACTCGAGTAGAAAAAGCATTTCAATGACTCAATTCCATCCATCTTTTTTTTTCTAACCACTTTATCCAAAACAATACAGAGTTACAGGGGAGCCAGAGCCTATTAGGACATGGAACAGGCCCAAAGGGCCTAACACAGAATTAACACAATATTTAATGTAAAACAAAACAATGTGACATTAATACACCCCGGATGGGATGACAGTTCATTGCAGGGCACCCATAGACACAAACACACACCCTCACGCCAGGGCAAATTTATCCAGAATCCAGTTAGCGTCCCGGTATGTCTTTGGATTGTGGGAGGAAAATGGATCACCTGGAAGAAACCCATATGAACACTGGGAGAACCTCTTGCCCAGTCAGTTAATTTAAGGTCAGATGTGGAACGGAAATTGGCTTTTCGTGATGCTCTGTGATGAAAGCTGAATGCTTGTAAAGTAAAGTTTACTTGTGAAGTAAATTAATCAATTTTTGTGGACTATCTAACAAGGTAAAACACTGTACAACTGCAATGTAATTTAATATAGGTAATACTGTATATAGTTAATGAAGCACTTACTTTAGTAATGTAACCATAAATGTAACTAGTGGGGTGTTTTCAGGTGGGTAATTTATCAGCAGGCCTTAGAAAGTTAGAAATACAATACATTTTTAGGTTAACACTAACACTAACACCGATTTAACACAATATTTAGTGTCCACAGAACAACGTGACGTTAATGTTGACCATTCACACAATTTTTGTTTAAAAATCCGGTTTAACTTCTTTTGTTTTAATGTTCTTGGAACAAACATAAAAACTCACCTGCACGGGAACTGTCTGAATTTAATGAGTAGTTGCCCATTAGAAACTGGTGAATTTCTTAAAACCCCTTGACTGCAGTGAAAAGAAGTCTTAACGTGTTTCTAGAACTATGGATTTCTTAAAATCCCACACACCCTCTAAGAGGAAATGATGGAAATTAGAAGTTTTTGTTTTCCTTCACTGACCGTAACTGCTTGTGACATATACGCTGTTTCATTCATTATGAATACTGTTGGAACATATGTCTAATGTTCCCTGTGGGAGCTTCGCTTAACTAATTAATTTTAGGAGTAGGGAATTTGCCCACAGGAAGAAAATAAGGACAATTGAGTCTGTATACAATCCTCTCCACAACACAAACATTTCCGAGCTCACATTACGAACATGCCCTTTTTGAAAATGCTCTGCTTTTGTTTCATATTCTCTGTAATATCTGAACGTACAATAACATTAGAACGGCTTTGATTGTTTTACTGGCAATAAGGTCGCATACCTTTACCATAATGACATTATCGGTGTCCACCAGACGATGTCCAGAGACGTCCACAAAGACGTGTGGTGCCTTTCTTGGTCGCTAATAAAAGCGTCTGAACAGTGGCTGTTAGTGTCGTTAATTTCCTTCAAAAGGCATATCCTTATCCTCACAATCGCATGTGTACTAAATGTTATTGGTCCACGGTGCACTTTTTGCAATACAGTTGTTTGAGTAGGCCAAGTAACAACGTAAGAAGCCTCTAAACAAAAATGGCAAAATTTATATTTTCGTGCCCTGAAAAACGAATAGCTGACTGTATACCATTTTACGCATTTCATTGAAAAAAAAGTATACTGGAATGTTTAGAAAATTGTAATATGGTACTCTCAAACAGTTATTTATTATTTATTTAAGTACCCTAAAAACACAACCTTTGAGAAACAAAAATAGCGAATGTGTTTGGGTTTTAGTAATTACACTGCAAAGTTCGAAAATAATCACATCTAATATAAAAAATGTTTTTCAATTCAAGAGTTTGAAATATTACAATGTTAATAGATTAAATGCAAATAAATTATTATTATTAAAATAATAAATTATCAAGATTTATATTTATTATCGACTACAAACATTTTAAATTGGAAAACAAACTCAAAATTAATGAATAAAACATAGCTACCATATGGCTGGAGTGTGTACTTGAATTAATGATTTTTCGGACTTATAAGTTTCATTGAAATGCCTGTCTAGATTTTTTTGATTTAACTCTGCTTTTCTGAAAAAAAAAACAACTTCAAAAACAGATCTTATGAAATACAAAATGACAGTTCTACAGCTTGGAATGCACAAATTCATTCATACTGTATGAAAAACTACTTGCTATATTTTGCGATATAAATGGATACATTTTAGCTGTTTTTGCTAGGGATTAATAGGTCAAAGTCTTTATTCTTCACTGTGTTGTGTTAAGGCCCAGAGGGTGTGGACTTTTTATGCTTTGAAATGTTAACTTCCGAGTCTGGAAATGTAAAATAAAAGAAGCAATCTCGCGGTTAAAACCAGTGAGCGTTACAGCAATTACGATTTCGACCACAGGCACCATCTTCCTGAATGTAATGCCCTCTTGAATCAAGCAAAGGTTTCCTGCTCAAAATCCATATAACAGTTATGAACTTTTATCATGCGCTATTAATTATTGAATTGAAATAAACTTTGGTTCTTGCATCAGACACAGTTCGATTTTTCATTTACTTAATTGTTGTTGACAAATTAATCTACGGACGGATAAGTTTATATGTTGGTTATTGTTCGGGTAGTTTTGTGCTAATAATCACAGTTTCTTTCAGGTCTGGATCTGTCCCGGTTCAAACCGTTGACTATTTAATAATTATTTTTCTCTGTGCATGTGTCTCAATTTATTTTTTGCCACTGTTGTAAAAATTCAGTCTCCTCGCTAAAATGTTTTACTGTTACTGAATTTTGGAGTTTGGTAACAGAATTTCTTTGTGAAAGTAGCTGTCTTTCTGTTCAAAGGATCCTCATGGAACGATCCTCGATGTTGCTTTGTAATTGCTGTCTCTAAAAGAATAGTAACTACCTAAATACAATTTGTGAGTACTGCTAACTATAGTTGTTTCATATTAGTTATATGCAGTGTATTTTATTACTTATAGTATATTATAGATTTGTTGCAATATTTACGGGCTTTAAACGTATAAACCGTGATTCATATCAAAGTAACACAGCAGACTCGTTATTTTGCATTATTTATGCAAAAGGACGAACATCTAGGACTCCTTTTCCTCTTTAGATGCTTCATTCTTACTCATTATATCGGCGTCCTGTAGATATTGCAAATCTTGCACCGTTCAACTACGTGATTCAAAGCACCGTCAGCTCCTGTTTTAACTAGCACTTTCGACAGCCTCTGCCCAGTTCATCATATGATCCCCGGAGCATGACGTAGAGGAAGGAGACGCCATTAGACAGGGTGAAAGAGAGAGAGCGAGCGCCTGATTGTCAGATACTGAGGCGCTGTTATTGACATAAGCCCCCTTGTTATTCACCGGGATTTCATCCCCCGTGGGTTTCTGTCCGCAGCTGTTCTTTTTGCCACTTAAATGTCTGATGTGACGCGCAGGCTGGGGTTGTGCTGAGTTACTTTTATTCCTGATTAAGGAAGAATTTCACGATGGCGGCTGGTGGAGCTGGAGTCGGTAATAAAACCTACTCTTTCAAGGTGGTCTTGCTGGGAGAAGGCTGTGTGGGGAAGACGTCGTTAGTTCTGCGGTACTGCGAGAACAAATTCAACGACAAACACATTACGACGCTGCAGGTTCGTAAATGGCTTTTTATTCACTACTGGGCAAGGAGGGGTTAAGTGTGTTGTTTATTTAAATTAAAACCCCCCTAGAAGCCCTAGGCAAGCTGGCCTAATGACACCTGGGGTCGGCGGACATCGCCTCAGACGGAGGTGAAGTGCACAGTTACAGAGATACGTCGCTAATGGGTGTGTGTAGGTGTCTGCGTTAAATAGGTGGGTGTATGTATTTTATACGTACGTACAAAACTGAATAGTAAGTGTTAGTATCGTAGTCACGTGTATTTTGTATAGAAATAGGTGTTGGCATTTTAAGAACGCCTAGAGTTGTGCTTTAGGCAAGAAGTGTTTAAGGCCCAACTGCTTAACCCTACTACTTACACCATAACTTGTGCTTTGGTAGCAACACTAAACGCTATAAACAAGGCCTGGGACGAACTGTAGGAAGGTGAACGAATGGTTACATCGCCGATCACCCAATTAAATCGGAAGATCCAGTTAAAATCAGATAGTACAGGATATAGGCCAAGTATTACCCATTATGCAGTTCAGATTCGCCCTAACGACATCATTACGAGTTAATTGGCTGGTGTACAAGTGTTCCTAATTTAAATATTTTTTTTCGATTATTCTTGCCTTCTATTGATATTGGCACTCCTTCTTTTCAGAAAAATGAACTTGTTTTGATTTCCTGCCTCTAATACATCTGCCTATTGAGAACTAATTCTGGTAAAGCTACACTAGTTTTCCTTGGGAGTCTGAAGCTTGAGCAAAACTACGCCTGTTAATCTGAGTGTTGGTGAATTAGTGAGGGAGCACATCTCTTCCTGTAGGCCATGATGCATCCACCCTGTGCTCTCTACAGATCTCTTGCCAGATGTAAAGCACTATGGACTCTGTACAGATTTAGGAAGAAACAGTACTGTAGACAATAAGAACACTAATCTAGGATATTACATTATTGGCACATTCACTAAAGATGGGGGTATTTTTGTGTATATTCTGAGAGTGTTTTTTATTTAAAGAAGTGAGTAAGTCAGCTGTTCTGTATTTTACTCTTTATTGAAATTGAAGTTATTTCAACAGGAGTTTTAAAGATCTTCCTGAATTTTATACATTTAACTTCCTGTGAGCAGAATCTTCAGTATAGAAAACGTCATGATCGACATTCTCTTCTGTCCGTCAACGGTTATCGATGGAGACCTGCTTTTACCACTACTAGGTCAACTGCAGGTCCGTTTTCATGAATCTCCTGTGTGGAACGTTTGGATAGAAGTGCCGACCACCCTAGAGAGCCTCCTCTTATTTGTACCTGGGCCTTCTGTTAAATAAAGAGGGACTTGGATAGTTAAGAAGGGACATCAGTTTTAGCCAAGCAGCTCCAGCAGTTCATCTACTGTGCACGTTGTTGTGCGGGGGGGGAAACATGTCCTCCGATGGGAAGAGTGGAGCATGTCGCAGATTAGTCCCGGGAGCTGCTACAATTTGGCAGGCTGAGGGTACCCTGAAGCCAGGCGTTAATCAGGCCCCCTGCTCTTGTATGCTGTGTGAAGTAACAGCATTGAGTGAAGGGCCGACAGCTGATATCGACAGTGCCGTGATGTGGCGTAAGAACTACGGAAGATGGCGATCTCTGGCGCCTGAGCGTTCCTTTCCCAGCTTGTCCTCGCACAAGTGCATGGCTGTGATTGAGAAGGAGTGGCCGGCTCGGGGGAGCTGAGCCGTGACACAGTGACGCTTTCTGAATTCAGACCAGTAACTCCAGCTTGTCGGGCACTTCCTCGACCCCAAGTGGAATCTTTTTCCAGATGAACTGCTTAAGGGCCAACTGTTTTTTTTTAATTGTAAGGAAGCACATGAGTGTGATAAGTTGGAGCCCTGGATTGTTCTATTGGTAATTTCTAGATGGGACGTACAAAGGGAAGCAGAGCAGAGCACTTTGCCAGTGCGCCTTTTCTTTTGGTGAACCCCTCTCGCAGCTAAAGAATCGGCTTGGTAGCCTTTTGCAACTGAGTCTCCTTCTTGTGAGTGATTTCACTGCCGCTCCCCTACTGTGGCTCACTGCCCTCTTTCACTGTTCAGTCAGCCTTACAGCCTTAGTGGGGCCAGCAGGGGGCGCTCACCCTACAGTCCATGTTGGTCCTAATGCCCCAGTATAGTGACGGGGACACTATACTGTAAACAGGTGCCGTCCTTCGGATGAGACGTAAAACCGAGGTCCTGACTCTCTGTGGTCATTAAAAAATCCCAGGGTGATGCTCGAAAACAGTAGGGGTGTGACCCCGGCGTCCTGGCCAAAGTTCCCATTGACCCTTACCAATCATGGCCTCCTAATAATCCCCATCTATGAATTGGCTACATTACTCTGCTCTCCTCCCCACTGATAGCTGATGTGTGGTGAGCGTTCTGGCGCACTATGCCTGCTGTCACATCATCCAGGTGGGGCTGCACAGTGGTGGTGTTATTATGATTATTATCATTATTATTACAGCCTCCTTGTTTTACCTTGTGGTGACAGGTTTCAGGTGCCCTGTTGCCCTTTTGGAATGCAAACACAATCTGCTTGTTGTTGTTTTGTCATCTAAAATGCACCTTAATGTTAAGCCTCTTCATCAGGGTTTTCGTTTACTAAAAATGAAAGTTTTTTTTCCCTCCCCATCATTCCTTAGCATATATATAACATATAGTGTTGTGATGTATAACATATAGTGTTATACATCAGAAAGACCACCGAAACTAAAATTATTCTGCAGCTAGGATCACACATTCTCCCTTCCCTTAACGACAGACTACTGTTCTTTTAAATTTTCTCCATTCATTGGAAGTTTCATTTCACACCTCTTTGCACCCATTCTGACTTCGCACCTCTTGATTGGCCTCTCTTTCTGTCCCCTGCTCCCGCCTCTCACTCCTCCTCCCTCCCAACCTTTGTTCTCCTGCTACTTTACCTTTGCCTACTGCCCTGTCTCTCTCACACCTGAAGAAGGCTCCACGGCCGAAACGTTTTGTTCTTTCTTCTTTTTTTTCAGCATGGAATAAACCTATTACTTGTTCCTTATATAGCATATAGACAACAACAGTTGTGTAAAGTGGATATGGAGCAGAACTTAATGGGGAAGCCTCTTTTTCTTTGAGTGAGGTTTACTAGAATAAGAACTTCACATTCATGCTTGCTAGTTCTAAAGCTAGTTTTAGTATTCAGAAATATTGAATGAGTTTATGGAAAGCTCTGCGTGAACCTTTGTGTTTCTGGTTGGATCTGGAATAAGTAGTATTGTAAGATCCTTTTTTACTTGTAGAAACCATGGTTCTGTCTTTTGGAATAAGTGCACTGACAGTCTCCTCTTCCTGCATGTAGGTGTTCACATTTCCTGAGTGATTGCCTTGGTTTGTCATTTGGCCTTGTCGGTAGACATAAGTATGTTGTAGCTTACTCTGTTTCAGACTCATTGGAATTACTTTTAATTTCCATGATGGGTAGACTTTTTTAGTTTTTAATTTAATAATGTCATTTTTTGCGGTCTGTTTACTGGTCTCTAGAGTTGATTTCTAGGATGTAAAATATTTAATTGTGTGTTATGGAAACAAAAATGGTTTCATGCAGTATGACCGAAGAAACTTTAATTATTTTAACTAACATAATTCAGTTGAGTTGGGTGGGAGGCTTCTCAGCGTGGGCAGCATCTAAATTAGTAGTATTGTAAGTTAGTAGTATTATGTAAAATCTGTAAATATGTCATTTTGACAATGGCCATTGATACATTTGTTGATAAACTGTTTGAGTGGAGAATTTCCTGTTGTAAATCTTCTGATTGTGGATACTTTATTGACCCAATATCTGTGCATGTGCATAACAATGTTAATTTTGTTAAAAATGAAGAATACTTTTAATAGTCTTCTTTAAAATGGTCTTACCTACAGTAGCATAAAGACAGTGTAGACCTGCATGAAGTACTATGTAAATTTAGTAATAGGCCTGACAACATAACTTTTAATAGAGGAAGTGGCGAAAGGCTCCTTCTCTAGGTTTCAGACTTTGTGGCTGGTTATTTCATCAGTTCTGTGAATGTGGCACAGTGCTACACATCACATCAGTGCTACATTAGAATTTGGGAACTTGAGTTTTTTGTCAATCGGACTAGGCGTTGCCAGTGATGCATTTCAGTCCAGTTGACAGTTATTACTTCAGTATGATTGCATCACCAACCACCTGCTTTGGAATCAACTGCCAGAATGAAAGGATTTGTTTCAGTGTGGTGCATGAAGTCTTTGTGTAGGGCCTTTAGCGTCTTCTACAGAGGGCCTACAGACCCACTCCTGAATAATGCAGCTGGGATCCTCTATGGTTGCTGCTGTGGGCCCAGACTATGAAAGGAGAAAGGAAAGCTGGGGCTGTTCCAGAATTCTCAGACTTACATAGTCAACAGAATTTGATATCGATTTTCTTATAAGAGTACCTTTTTGTATAGACAGTTTTTAATGGCTTGAATGTTTGCGTGCGGAGATATATAGCGTATATTTGCATTGAACATGAGCTTTTTTAATAAAAATTGGAGAATGATACATGAACTCGCTGTATTTAGAATTGCTCCCTCACAGCTCTGGAGCCCTGGGCTCAATTTGGTATCTGGGTTGCTATCTGTGGAGTTTTTATGCTCTCCGCATGTTCACGTGGGTTTCCTCTGAATGCTGTGGTTTCATCCCACAGTCCAAAAATGAACTTTTTAAACATCATTAGCCTCTGAGAAAATCGGGCCTGGCGTGAGATGGACTGGCGTTCCATCTAGGGTGTACCCTGCATTGTGTACAAACAAGGTTGCTGGCTGGAATAGGCTCCAGCTTCCCCACTAACCTGAATTGGATGAAGCAGTTGGAAAATGGATGGATATTTGAACTCTATTTATGAGCAATATGCTAAGCTTCTGTTTTATCACAGTGTTCCTGTTTCATTCATTGCTTTAGGGGAATTCTGAGTAAGTTCAAACTGGGATGTGTTTTGAGAATTTAAATGAATGATTCCTTGTTAAGTATAATTCTTTTGTGAGACTGTGACTGTGAACTAAAATCTGTACCAAAAAAAAAAGTTACATCAGTGAATTTTTTGAACCCCTACAACTCCTGGCTGAAAGTGACAAATTTTGACTTCTTTATCACTTGTTAAAATTCGGATTCCACCAGAACAAATATTTCAGGGTGTCCGATACCATTGAACAAGTCTCCCTAAGCAGAAACTTTAAGAACAACATATGTTTTTGCCGTCTGTGTAATAAGTCAGCGTTGAAAATCTGGTCAGTTACCAGTACCTCTCATTTACTTTTTACTAAATCAGCACGATTTTCACCTCTAGCCTTCTTTAAGCATGGTGATAAAATCAAGATTCAGTTTTGCTTGGGAGAGATCTGGAAAAAAGTTGTGCAAACTAACTGAATTTGGTCGGCCTTCCTACCATTTGAGGGCTCTTTGTTGTATGTACATTGTATGTTGCAATGCATGGTCCATCAGGAAAAACCAGTATAAAAGTAGGGCAAGGCTGCAAACTCCTCACTGACAGCATGGCTAGCCATCTCCTGACCACTAGCTTTTTTCAGGATGGTGACCGGCGAAGAGGGGAAGTGGTGTATGCTCATACAAGTAAAGCTGAAAGAAGCCACTCTAATAAAAAAGGATTTGTTTCATGTTTAAATGTTTACTAAAGATGCTTACAAAAGCATTCTTCTAATAAGCATAGATGATTGGTTATATTCTGGCCAACGTAGCTTTTGGCGTGTTTGTCGCAGTTTTTCGAAATAGCTGTGTGCATCTTTGCAGTAACCCAAGATTGTAAGGAAACATAGCTGCACTTTTTTAGAAGCCATAGAAAAACTCTGTACAACGCAATATACTGATGGGGGTGGGGGGGAAAGAAATGCAATGGAATGAGCATACTATAGTTATAGCTTATGTACTTTCACAAATAGTAGTCAGTTTGTTTTAAGCCCCCTGACCAGCAATACAGCTTGTGCAGTGAGGCATTGCAACTTGCCAATCACATAAAAGCTAGTTCACTTTTGCCCAATGAGGTCCAGGTGCAAAAATGCCTGATCAAATCACCTTTAAAAAGGCCTTAATTCAAAGCTTAGGTCATTGCAAGAAAAAGGCCACACTTAGTCAGTTTCTGTGCATTCCATAATGCCTCGAATGTCACCAGAAGCAAGAGAGAGGGACACTGGCATGCTGCAGGCAGGCATGTCATGTGCCAACGTTGCCAGACACTATGGAGTAAGCCGCTCCACTGTGTCCTGACAGCAGAGAAGGTTTCATCAGACTGGCAGGACAGATGACCGTCCAAGATCCGGTCGCCCTCAAGTGACCACAGCAGAGCAGGACCGACACATCAGACTGGTCAGATCTGCCACCCGCACTGCTGCTGAAACTGCCGGCAGACCCAAAGCCCGCATCAGTGACAGGACAGTGAGGCTCCATGCTGCTGGCCTTAGAGCAAGGTGACCTGTCAGAGGCCCTCTGCTCACACCTCCTAGACGTCATACCTGACTGGCTTGGGCCAGACAGAGGCTGTGATGGATTCATCAGCAGTGGCATCAGGGTCCTCTTCACAGATGAGTCACTCTTCAGCCTGTTCCACGCAGAGTGTGGAGGAGGAGGTGGTGATGCGTTTCTTTTTTCCATCAGCATATATAATAAAGAAATGTGTTTTATTTAAAATAGGTAAACCAATAACAGAGTTAGGCTACAACTGGGTCAGTTGCCTTTATATGGATTATGACACATTGACTGCATCATACATTTTTCTGAAAACATACAAAGCACTCTATTCCAAGAATACCTAAAAATATAACAGGAATCCTATTGTTTAGATCAGGAAGTGCACATTGCTTCAACTTAATTCTTCAACCCACATGAAATTTTGACAAGCATAATAATGCATTAAAAGTGAATGCACTAAAGATATAGATCATCTTAATATGTTTTGTGTTACACAAGTTATCTAGTTGGTCTTGAAAGCTTTTTTACTGTTCTACACATGATACCTGAGTCTGTACACGGAGCAGTGGCTTAATTGTACACTGATGTTTTGCAGTTGCTTTCCATGGAGAAAGACATAGTTAAGAAAGTGGTTGTGCGAGCTGCAAATGCGTTGAATAATCACACCAACAGAGAAATGAAACAAGATGGGCTGCATGGTCTTCTCTCATCTGCAGCCTTTCTTGTGTTTTTATCTAATGTTCCTCTCTAAGCTGTCCCATGGTGCGTCAGTCAGTCAGTCTGCTGGCTGCACACCTCGTAAACAGAAGAAATTAATTCAAAGGAAGAAATTTAAGTGACTCGTTGTGGATGATCATTTGATTTAACCGCTTTCCCTTTATCTCAATATAGTTCTTTCACATGTTCATTCTATTATTGTGTTTGATGCTAAATGTATTGAAATTAAACACAGTTTGATAGTAGGATGGCCTTATCTTGATTTTAAAGTGATTTTCTTTTCTACATCAAAAGGCCGTACTTGCCCTGCAGTGGACTAGGGAGTACAAGGCAAGGCCATTTGACTCATCTAGTCACATGTTGTTGATTTGTTTTTTTATAGCTAATTGATTTGAGGATCTTTTCCATCTTAAAAATAGATTTGATCCTCAGATCAGTTACCGATTATAAACCTTGAATGAAGTCCTTGATTTGTTCAAGACTCTCTCAACCATTTGTGTAAAGCACCTCCTGTTCTCTTCTATATAGAGCTAAGAGAGAGATGCAAGATTCCGCCCCCACCTAATGCATTCAGTGCATTATATGCCCTTATTCTTACTTTCCTTCTGCATCCTCTGGATCGTAGTGTCAAATTCTCTAGGCCATTTTCTTCTTGACACCCTGCTCTTTCAGGATGAGCTCCAGGGTGCAGTGTTCCTCACCAGCATAAGTGACGTCCTAATGATTTAAAGAATTCTACTCTTATGAATTTTTTTAGCGTCCCTCAACAATGTTAAGGGAAATATAGTATGATTGATTGGTTTTACTTCCACTTCCAATAAGTTGCGTCCAAAGCATTTTTCTTGCTTTTGGATTTTAGCTTGGCAAGCCTTTCAGAATGATCACCTCTCCCTTCCTCACCATGAGTGAGGTCTTGAAAGCACACTGAAAGGAAGGCCAAGATTCATTGCTTTGTCTGTCAAAATATAAAACTTTCACAGTAGTGACATAGAAATGCACGAATGTGATGATTGGGTGTGATATAAGCAAGGCATTACTGTATAGGTTTTATTGGTTGTCACTGAATTCCCGAGTTTAGCTGCTGCTATAGCCCCAAACTGATTTTGTTCTCGGATAGCAGAAGAGCAGTGACTTTGCTTGGGGTGTTGCCTAGTTATGTAAACTAGCTCACATGATAATGGCGTATTGGTATGGGGATATAAACAGTCTGCAGTACTTTGTGTTTTTTTATTGTGTTGCGAAAAGTCATGGGAATGCAAAATTATTTTTAAGAAATTTATCTTGTTTTACATCATAACAGTTTCCAGATCTGTTACAGCAAGGTTTTATTTAGTATGTTTTCTTTGTAAATCTAGGATTACTGCAGATTATCTTCTGAAGAAATGGCAAATAACTTTAAAGTTATCCAATAAAAGTGCTCCTACTACATAGTTTTTACCTTCTACATTACTGCAGTCTGTAATTAGACTCAATTGCTGAGAAATAACTGTTTATGCTCTAGCTTTTCAGAATCCCAGTTTGTGAGAGTCCAGTTCATTTACAGATACATGTTCTTGGCTAAATGGAACCAGTGGTGATAGATGAGAGGGTTCAGTCAGAGTGTCAGTGAGTGAAGCTGTTGGAGTGGGAGATCCAGACTGCCTCTGGCTATCGGTATCAGTGGGGTGTAAGAGAAGAAAGCTTTGTGTTTGGTTTTCCTAGAGCCTTCCTTCATGTGGTCAGGAAGGACTAGCAGCCCATGAGAGCATCAGCCGAGTTTCTGAAGCAGCATGAGAGAGACCAAGGCCGGGTGGCAAGAAGCATTGCTTTTGTTCGGTTAGATCGGAGCTCTGTGGAGAGACTGGTACGGCTTTCCACACTATGACAGAGAAAACCAAGAGAGACGGCAATATTCTGAATATAGGAACCCCAAAGTGAAAAGTGGAATTCTTCCCCGAAGACACTCCGCCCTCTTAAAAAGTGATAGAGAGATCTTCTATGTCATCCTGGAGTGTGTTAGGACAGGCTTTCCAAAGAGTGAGAGCTGAGATCGTGAGACGCAGGTAGTGGCAGATGAATTACCTCGTGAGAAAACGGACTGTCGCATAGGGAAACGTTAGTCCTGTGAGAGAAGAAGAGCTGGGCAGCAGAATAGCCTGAATATGCGATGTCTCGCACAGAGTGAGAGTGATTCACAACTGGGCACCATTCAGAAGAGCTCTTCCCATGGAGGAGTAGACAAGGACTGGGATCAAAGTGATTCTTGACTTGAGTAGGTCTGCTGTTAGACTGTGAAGAGGTTAAATTGGAATAACTGTGAAAGAAGAAAAACTGAAAAGGAAGCCAGAAGTCAGGACTGACACACGAGTTTGGGTAAGCAGGTTGCGCTACTCATCTCACAGGTGCCGAGTACAAGCCTGTCCCTGTAGTTTGTCATCAGAGTAACACTGACCTTCCTACAACAATAGAGAAATATTATTCCAGTTTCACTTATGTAATGTCATTGGAGTACTGCATTCAGTTTCAGAAAAGTTTTGCAAACAAAAACCTCACTCCACAGTCCTACATTCAAACATTGCACTCTTGAGCGTTCACGTCCACTGGTTTTGATGTTTTGATATGCAAGTGTCGTCATATATATTAAGGCAGCCTGATGGATCTGTTAAATCAATGATCTGTTTAAATACCGGGGCAGAAGCTGCGAGTGCAGTGAAGCAACATGGTAAGATTCCCAGAAAAAGAAAATGAAGATTGTTTTTCATACAGATTTCACTAAAAGCTAGTGGAAAAATAAGCAGGGAAAAACATGTACTGAAATACTTAGATTGCTAAATTCTAGTTTAATTCATCACAGCTTTTAGTTGTCTTCTGATTCTTGTTTGATGCAGTACAGTTGTGCTAAAAACAAAGAACAGCTCATTTGATAAGAATTTCTTGTTTTAGCTCATTTAGTTTCTTTAATACTCGCCAGCTTCAGAGTATACAAGCCTAATGTTTCTGTCTGTGTGAACGTCTGGCTTAGAAAACATTTCAGGAGAAAAGTGGTAATTTAAACAAATTGGTGGGTAATGTTATGTAATGGAGTTTGCCTATGTGGTAGGACAGTATATTTAGGGCAACCTGTGTTTTTATACTACAACTCCAGTTTCCTCATCCAGGCCACGCACAATCCCTGCGGCTTTCTTTCCTGGCCTTGTTACTGTTGTGTGATCGACTCAGGTTTAATTTCCAGTCTATAGGTACATTTCAGAACCGGAGTAAAAACCTTTACCCACGCATCCCTGATGTTCTAAAAATAATGCAGATCTAAGTTCAAAATTAGGTGTGGAGATATTTTTTTTTGTGATTAGTTTTAAATTCTACAGCAATACTTAAGTAATCTAATGCTAAAATGTTTGATTCTTAATTCAAAGGAAAAAATGACAGTGGTAAAAGTCCTCTGAGTTTTGTGGAAACTGGGTTTACAGTTCGTGATTCATGAAGAGTGAGATAAGTCCAAGCTCCTGAATACCCATCATCTCTCCTTGTAGTTTTGCATCGGTCATGGGTTTTGTTGTCCAGAGTTTGGGGCCACTGCAGTATGTATCCTCCACCTTCCTCTGTGGTGTTTAAATGTGTTGCAGTATGAGTCAAGTGCCGATAGAAGCTGCAGTAAAATGTTCAAAGTGGTAATGGAGCGCCATTGACCTCCTTGTTTCCCCATGATGATTTATTGTGTTTGCTAAGCACTTCTTTATTGATTTGTACAGAAATATCTCCAGCAGGTGGGCAAGCCATTAGTGCAGCAGGTATCTGTCCAAGACTGCTTGCTTTCTGCTATTCTTAGGTTCCATTAAGATAGACTTAGATCTCGGCGCTGTCACGGAGGCGCCATATTCTGCTGTGTGAATTTCTCTGGACAGCAGGTACCCAGCAGAGAGGATTTAACTGCCCTGCCCTGCTGAAGAGGTGTTCTGTTGGGGTGTGAAGAGTCTAGGCGCTGCGGTAGTGGGTGGATCCATCATTGCATGATCACGGCCCGAGCATCCTTGATCATTATCACGACTTCCGACAACTGCATACTGCTTGAACTTCTCTTCAGTACTTATGTATTTTTTTTAAAAAACTTGGAAGGCGTGGAGCTGCGGATGTGCACCTGGAGGAAATGTGAACCTTTATGATTTACTCCACTTGCAGTGCATGAGGTGGGAGTCTGAAGCCATGAAGTTTTCATTCGAACCTCTGATTAGAGAAATGACCCCAAACAACGTACCTAATAATCTTAAAAAGGTCTGTTGTTCTTTTCTGGGTGTGCTTCTTTTAACCATTAGAGCTTTGATATGATTTATTAGTGTAAGCTAATAAGCATTTTGCTGTTTTTCCTATTTAGAGGTCAGTAAGCAATCGGACGTCGCCGTTCTTTGTCAGAGCAAGGTCGGTGTGAACGTGTCCTTGTAGAAATGGAAGACTCCACCATCGGTTTCTTGTTCCAGCAGTATTATGCGGACAACCTTACACTTTACTGTCTGAGAGAGTGTGTTATGCGAATGTGGGAAAAAAAAGAAGGCTTATTAATTTCCCACTGCTGGGAAAGAGGTGTGTCTGTTGGTGTTTTCTTCCCAGACTACACTAATAATGAGATGGGTGAAAAAGAAATGTCCCGTTTCTTTGGAATTGCAAGGTAATGTATTAGATGAGAAATCCTATCTTAACATGAAAGAGGGTGCAGGCTGTTCTGTGTTTTATAGATATACTTTAAAAAAATGATATATTTGGTTCAAGGTGCCTAGCAGCAGTGGTAGTTACTGGAAGTTTCTGGGGTTACAAACACAGGAGATACTTTGAGGATGAATTGTTTTGCATACTTTTATCATTACAGTGCAATAGGAACTCAAAGCATCTTTACTGACTGAATCCTTGTGTGAGTTGCAATCCTATGTTGTTTTGGGAGGTTTCTCATAAGAGTATAGTGGCAATTTACTCACCTTCTCCTGCAAATCAAACTTGTACCCACAAGTACTTGCAAGCGTAACATTTCAAAAGTGTCAACACTGGGTTAACCACTTTCTTGGAATGTAGATTTGGCCCTTTAGTCCAAATGTCCTTGGTCCTTTGTCACAGCAGCAACCTCTGGGACTTGTGTGCTTGTGAGATAGCAGCGACATTGAGAAACGCCGTTCTGAGGTGCTTATGTTCTTGTCAGATGAAGAATGCTCCTAGCAAATGAGCTTGTCACAGGAAGGAATATACATGTTCCCTGTAGGATCGCATTAAATAGTAACACAATTGGTAATTCCAAATTTATTAAAACTTTAACCTCTGTTAAGAAACTCAAGGAGTAGTTGACTTCATCATTAAGGGAGTGCATTGTTAGTGGTATAACATTATTCTGCATGTGCACTGATCGCCACCTGAGCCAGATGTTTTTGTCTGCTGTACATATCTGCCTGTCTTTGTTTGGACCCTTGGTTATGCTCTTCTAAGTTATTGCTTTTCACATCCCAGTGTTTTCATGTTTTCCAAGTATTGGATTTCAGATGGCTTAATTTGTTGATGATAATCTCCGAACTTTGACCCCCTAGATTCTGGTTGCAATTACAGCCAGCGTGGTCAGACTGTAATTCTAGAATCTTTCCATGCACATGTGATTAAGCATGTGCTAGTCTCATGATAGGATATGCTTTTAGCAATTAAATGGATCCAGTTGGTAATGCAAGTAGCATATGCTGTAGATATCTTAATATCTACTTTATACCATTTTTGTGGGTTTTTCTTTGTCTCGCATTTTTTTGTGTAACTTTGAAACAAGACTTGAATTAAGACGCTTAAACTTCCTCTTCATATGGTAACTTTGTGCTATAGAATGTGCAAGAAAGTCTTATAAAAGAGCATTTTAAATCATTTTAAAATACTTACATGCTCTTTTTTGGGGTTACCTGAATGAGCATGTTTTGTATCAGCATGTAAGTTGCTGACTTTGTATGCTGAGGAATGGCTATCTGAGTTTTGAGAGTTCAATCTGTAACTCAATGGAAAAAAAACAACTTTTTTCTGTTTTTGCAATTCTGTGAGAGCAAGAGCATACATTTGTGCCTTTTTCTTCTGTTAATGTCCAGTAGGCTTCAAACCTATCAACACGAAAACCTGCCAAAAAAGACATTTCATAAATAAACTGTTATACCACTTAGGTATGCATAATATGTAAATATAATCAATTAAAAACCCAGCCATTAAAACTGGAGATATCCGAAAAGGATGCAACATTTCACGAAATTGAAATGTTTATAAGAAGGCATCATTTTTTAAGCAAATCATACTGTTTTCTCTATCTGTTCCTTATAATTTGATCTCCATTTCCTTTTCTGAGTTTATTGGTTCAGCTCTTAACAGTGTACATAAATAGGAGTTGCTTACTTGAAAACAACAAAAAAAAGTAGTCTGAAGTAACTGTTGATTAGCTGTTTTAGGCACCATTCATACAGTAGTTCTACTATGCAGTTTCAGTTCTGGTTTTATTCCTTTCTTTACAACTTCAATACCAGTTATCTTCTGTGAGAGAAGACGGTACTTGCCTCTTAACCTAATACTGGCATTCAATCTGTGACTGTTACCCCATTGTGTCTGCTGAAGCATGCCTTCCTTCTATGCGGTAATAAATAGAGGCACCAAAAAGCACTGCATGGGAAAAAAATACATCGATTAAGTTTTATATGAAATTGTTTTTGGTCATAGGTAGCATAATAAGAAAAGAAGTGATGGAAGTGCAGTAGTAGTTAAAACGTGCCTCACATGGAGGACTTCTTGCTCTGACTGTGTTGGAAGGTACTGGAAAGGTGAGCATCACAGCACTGCAGTCCTGGGTTCAGTTTCAGACCTGAGGTGCCATCTGTGTCAGTTTGTATGGACTCCCCCTGTTCGTTTGGGTTTTTAGTTTCCTCTCACAGTCCAAAGACATACCAGTAGGAGAACTGGCTTCTGAAACAGCTCGGCTCAGTGTGTGTGTGTTTGCGTCTGTGTCTCCCCTGGCGTCCCATCCAGGGGGTATCCCACCCTGTGCCAATTGCTTGCCAAGATAGACCCCGTTTCCCCCCTGGTTTCAAAATGGATGGATGGCATTATTCTTTCTCATTTGAGTTGGTTTTGGCATGTGTATTTAAAAAAATAAGAGTGTGTTTTGAATACCGATAACATTTTCTTCACCTTTTGATTATTTTTTGGCAACCTGCAACTTGCTTCTTAAATTTTGCACAGAAGTTACATTTAGAAAGTCTGGCCATATTGTACGCAATCTAAAATAGAAACAACAGACCAAGAAAGAGACACATTAGCATAACCAGGGATCATAGTATTTTATGCTTTCTGAGGGAGCGGTGAGCTTACTCTTTTTGAACAAAATGACACTATTTTTATCCATCTTGGGGAAGCCGGAGCCTGTCCTGGTAAGCAATGCATTGAGGTATTTAAAATATAAGGGTTTCCTTGGTTAAGCAGAAGTTTCAGACTTTCTTTTTCCAGCACTTAAAATTCACATTGCAGAACTATGTTTTCTCCCTGTACAATGTAGCTATTATAAATTAAGTTACATGTTGTAATAGTGCCTTTAAAATGTTCTTAGTATGCAGTGCGTTGTCTGAAGTATTATTTCCTCTTTTAGGCATCCTTCTTAACAAAGAAATTAAACATTGGAGGGAAAAGAGTTAACCTTGCAATATGGGTAAGTTTTTTTTTTTACACAGTCTTTTTTTTAACCTCTGAATTTTTCCTGAAAATGTCACTACCTAGCAAAATAAGACAAGCCTGCCATCTTGAGAATTTTCAGCTCTGGTCCTCCTAAACAGCACTTGACAACTGTTTTCTATCTTGCAAACCTTTCTGCTCCTGAAATAAAATATTGAGCAGGTTATACATGAAGCCTTTGCTGTGTTTGGTTGCCAAATACTGTATTGTGCTTTTATTTTTATTTAAAGATCAGGTTAGGCCTCCTGAGTCACAGTTTACATACAGATAGCATTTCTATTCAGCAAAGAGCCAAGTAAATGTCACTAAACATTTTAGTAATGGATAATATAGAGCATCCAAGTCTTTTCAGAAAATAGGCACTCCTTGTTTTTCAGTACAGTAGAACCTTTTTTGTCTGTTCAGAATATAGAATTTGTCGTAGGGTATCACTTTTTATATTTAGCTGTGGCTGTTTACTGATGTGATGTGCTCACTCAGACCTTTTTTTACTGTGGGATTTAATGGGGTGACTCTAGGTGTTGGAGTTATCATCTTTCTTTCTTTCTTGAATACAGGACACTGCAGGCCAAGAAAGGTTCCATGCCTTGGGTCCAATTTATTACAGAGACTCCAATGGAGCTATTTTAGTGTATGATATCACAGATGAGGATTCTTTTCAAAAGGTAGGTATGACCATTTTTTTGTTTCTATATTGATAGTTCAATTTTTGTAGGGAAAAAGTGAATGCAATAAAAATAAGGGCTGGAGTGGAAATATTTGAAAGGTAGCCGAATGGGGAAAAATGTGGCGCTACAAAACTTTTTTTTTGTCTTTTAGGTGAAGAACTGGGTAAAGGAATTAAGAAAAATGTTGGGGAATGAAATCTGTTTATGTATAGTAGGTAAGTTTACACAGTAAGAGTCTTTTTTAATCAGGCTGTAATGTTAATTAAAGAGCATATTGTACATTCCATCACAAAATGCACTGCAGCCTGCTTTGTTCTGGACCCTGTAGTGGTAATACGTCTTCAGAGTCTTCAAAGTACCTGCCCATGTGGCTATTGTCCCAGGCATGACGAGAAGGGTACATTGTGTGGTATCACAATACATACCAGAGTTACAAAAGTATCGCTGCATGACCTGTCTATGAGAAATGTTGATATAATAAACAATGACATGTTGATTCAACATCCCAAAATAACTGCTCCAGTGGTAAGGTGAAGGTTTCTGTTCATGAGTTTTTTTTAAAAAGACTTCATACATTATAGCTTCAAGAGGGATTTTACTTTTGTGAAAGTACTGTGCAGTTTCTTTTTTATGCCTTAATGTGTCGGACAGTGAATGTGTCCGATTTGGCTGAATACATTTTTTTTTTAGTTTGAATCTTGGGCTTGGAATTTTTTTGAACTTATTGAATGCGTGAAGTAGATGAATTATTTTTTATGGGGTTGATGTTACCTTATTGTGCTGTTTTTGACTTATTGCTGTGCTTTTAAACCTTGGAATAGGAGGTGATTCTTCACACAAAGGGTTCAGGGAGCCATGTTTAAGAAATTTTGGAATTCCTCAAGAACGAGTTGGATGAGTTCCTCAGATATTTCGTTTTTGATTGGAAACCAAACGAGTTAGGCCTAATGGCCTCTTTTCACATGCAACCATGAACCTCAAAGAAGCATGTTCAAAGTTCTGAGAGTCATCCTTGGCGCTGTTGTGTGTTCCAAGTATTCATAATTTGTGTTAAGGTGTGCCCATTATTTTCAGATTCTGAATACTGTTAGGCTTTTTTGAGGTACAGTATGTGTGAAATGCCAGGCAGTTTGTTTTAAGAAGGATCCATATGTGGTTCAAACAAGCACTTTCTGCGAATATGTATAGGTGACCTCAGGCCAAAGGTGATGTTTATTGGAACCTCAAATGTTAATGGTTGTGTGACAGCTGTGTATGGTTTAAGTTCAGTTTTAAGATCAGTATGATATTGTAATAAGACCTCTTTTGCACTGTTAGCAGAACTCATTTAAGTAATTTTGGCTTGCTTTTGTCTTTATTTCAATAATGTACGCAAGACATTTGTCACCGATGTACATGGTGGAAACTTCTCTACAATACTGTTAAAATAGTCTTTGAAGTGAATGTCATTCAGTGGTTTTCCCTTGAGCCTTGATTATACTGCTATGGCAGCGGTCAAAAGCAATGCATTTCCTGTATTAAATCCTTCTCTCTTGTCAACCTTTTCATTCAAAATGGATAGGAAAGGCTAGAAAATGGTTCTGCTGCTAAAAATTTTGTATGCCTTGTGGGCTGAGATGGTCAGTGCAAATTCGGTTTGTGCCCCTTGCTGACACTGGCTGTGAATTCCTATCGATCTTGCTGGTGCTATAGTTGTGCTGGGTAAAGTGCGATGTTGGATTCTTAATTGTTTTGATCTCTGTTCCTTGTCACTCACCTGAGGGAGAGCTGTTGCTACTGGCAGTGTCTTCATCCTCAAATAGGAAATAGATCCTCTAATACTCGTATGACAGATTAACAGTCTGGAAACTGTGGCCAAGGTTATTGTGCTTATTCAACAGTGTTTTGTGTTCAAGTAGAGTCAGCACTGCCTGGTTTGTAGAGTGGTTACAGTGGTGCTTCTAACTGAGAAATAGTTGCTAGTTCAGACGTTTGGTTCTCACAATTGGAATGTGAGAATTTCACATTCATGCATTTCACATTGCATTGGAATGCAATTTCTAAATCTGAATGTTTAAAAAAACAGCAATAATTCAAGGTTTAATTGGGAAACTGCAATCCATTTACACTCATCTACAAAATTTGTGATACATTGCTTTTTGCTTGTTTGATTATAGGTAACAAAATAGACCTTGAAAAAGAAAGACATGTATCGGTTCAAGACGCAGAAGGGTAAGTTTGAATTTAATTGTGGATTGTGCAGTTTAATCGAAGCAGTTATAAAGACACAACATTTCATTTTTAAAGGAATAGTACATTTTTTACATGTTGCAAATGTAAAAAAATATATTTTGTTTTGGATCTTCAGTTTCTTTCTGCTCTTGCTGATTTTCTAATTTTTCTTTTTGTTTTCTGTCTTGTAAAAAGTGGTCGGTCATGCTGCTCTCAGGATAAATTCAAAACATTAATTTTAAAAAAATAGAAATAATGAAAATGTATGGTTTCATAGAAATGCACATTCTTCACCCTTGTAACATTACACTGGATGTGAAAATTGTGTAAGCATTTGAGATTGTTTACTTTATAACAGATGGTCACTTTGTGGAAACGATCAACTAATTCTTGGCACTTTTCAGTTCAACACAGTGTTCCAGGACATTTCAAAACTATATCCTTTTTTAACTATCTGGCCATGCGGCATCAAAATATAATAGCTAGATAGCGTATAACTGAACTATAATCTCACTGTAAGTGGTCTGGCCCTACAGTGCATGAGATCAGCAAAGTGCCAATCCTTACATTTTCCATACTGCTGTAGGTTGAATTTCACTGCTCACAGAGTACAATATTATGAATACAGTATTTTATAATAATGTGGTTTCTTATTCAAATGTGTGAGTTGCTGAACTTTTCTCTTTTACTTGCAGGTATGCGGAGTCAGTTGGGGCAAAACACTATCATACGTCAGCGAAACTAAACAAAGGAATTGAAGAATTATTTCTTGACCTTTGTAAAAGTAAGCAAATACCTGTTTCTGACTTGTTTTTGTATTTGAAAGGACCATCTAAAATTTCTTACACATATGTAAATACTAATTAGACCAATGACTTTCAATCTAAATGTACTAAAAGTACTAAAATGTACTACAGCCTGCTTTGTTCTGAACTCTTTAATAATATAATGGGGCAGAAGACTTTGATACCTGTGGCTATACCAGGCATGATGAGAAGGGTGCATTGTATCGTATCGTAATACATACCAGTTACAAAAGTATTAAATAACCCGTCTATGACTGTATAATATCTGTCTAAACATGCCCGTCTAATATTTATATAATAAACATAAAGCTAAAAATAATGTGTAATAATAGCTGGAACGGTTGTAAAGTTAAGACTTTCAGCTAGTAACTTTTTGCCAATATCATTTTGATTGCCTTTTCCATCTGGATGTACTAGGTAGGAGGTCAAAATCCAATGAACATAACACTGCATCTAAGTCTCCATCTTAGAAAATTGTTGATTCAGTTTGTACAACATGAATTGTATTGAATATCTGTAAAGTCCCACCTTTTATAAAGCTTAAAGAATGTAACCCATTTTTAAACCCAAGGTTTTGACATTGCATACAGATTAGCAAGAACATGTTGAGACCGGCTTTGATGACACACCACCTTAAGTGTTTTCTTGAACTGCTGTTTCAAAATAAAATAAAAAATCCATTATGCAGTGATATTATCAGCATGTTGAAGATTATAAATATTGGATACAGATCTGTAACCTTACAGACAAGTGTGCCTGCGGAATATGCTAATGTCTATATGCTATGAATAACATTTGAGCATATGTGCTTGATGTATGCTTGTAAGGGTGCAAACTACTTAGGCAATGTAGTTGTTTCATTCTGGTGTTTGTGATTCAGAAAGGAATGGCATGATGACAAGATTGAGAACAGTTTGGGCTTGTCAGCAAGTAAGGTGTGATCCTACCAAAACGTTTGCAGCATGTGTGATTGTTTCATTCTTATTTCTAGTGTGTGCCAGTTACTGGCCTACCGCACTGGCAGGTATCCCAATTTTCAATGGATTGATTGGCGTCGAAGAGTGATTTATTTTAAACTGTCTTGTTGGTGCTTCTTTTAGCACCTGTCTTTGCAGGGAGATAGTGTGCTTAACGCACTCACAATAACATAACACCTCACAAAGTGTGTGAGCAGTGCTAATCTAACACCCTTGCGGTGAACATGGATGATGATGGCAGCTTTATTCACTGATTTAGAAGTTTGTCTTGTCCAGGACTGGAACAGAGTACCCAAAGCACAGTAGAATACTTTATGTGCTGCTTCAATCCATGTGCTGAAGGGTGTTCTTCCACTGTTAATTACTGGCGGACACCGTTATAATTTCTGGAGAAAAAAAATTCCTGAAAATTTAAAGACGGACATCAGGAAAAAAAGAAAATAATGTCTACATTTAATGCTCCGTTTATTTTATAAAGGGTGGATAAGTAAATGACAAGCAGCATAAAGTTATGAATGACACATCCGTACAGCTGCATGCATTTCCAGCTTGGTATTGCTGTGATTGCTTGGATTAAGTGTGACGTGAAGGAAAAAGTTTTTATTTTTCTCTGTATCTTTCCGTCAACAGGAATGATTGAAACTGCGCAGGCAGATGAGCGGGCGAAGGGGAATGGCTCCAGCCAGTCAGGAACGGGGCGGCGGGGGGTACAGATTGTGGACGATGAACCCCCAAACGCAGCTGCAGCTGGGGGGGGGTGCTGCTCTTCTGGCTGATTTTCGGGACTGTGGCCCTTTCTACCACCTCATTTACCTGAAGACTGCCATATTCCTAGTCGCACGTTCATTCGCCCCCCTGGAGTAATACAATTAACAGTATTTTCACGTAATCACATTTATAACACTGAAGAGACTTATAAAAGTAGTGGAATGAACTGACTGGAAATTGGCATTTTACTCTGCTTCAGTTGATTAACGAGCAATTACCAGTGGCCTCCCCCTATTGCCCCAGACCCCCCTCACCTTCATCATTTTTATTCTTGACATGGATAATGGCGCATGTAGAATTAAATTCTGTAAAAGCTGAATTTGTTTTACTTTTAAATCAGATCTTTATTATTTAATAACTTATGTGTTCTTTGGAGATCTATACCCGTTCCAGCCCTTTGTGTTCTTGTGGTAAATTGTGGCAGTTCTAAAGTATCAGCTTTTTTCATTTACATTTATCAGATAATCCACATACTATTTTTGCAGGTTTTTGCACTGGCCCATCACTATCAATGCTTTGTTATACTGTATTTCACCTTGTTTGCTGAGTTGGTATATATAAAAAAAAATACATTGTACAATACTTATTAAATATTTTATCTGCTTTTACAAGCTTTGGGAAGAATACGCAGGTGTAGAAAAGTGTACATTAGTCATGTTAATGATTGTAAAATGAAAATAACAATTGTCGGTGAAAGCACACTTTTTTTGAATTGTAATTTTTTTAACTGCTAGTACCATACATGTTTTGTAATGGAACAATTATAATAATTTACAATGCATAGGTGTGAAAAGCATTTTCATTATTTTTTCAGTATTTCTATATTGGCGTACTTCCATTCAGATTCATACCAGTTGCACATGGAAATTAGTAGTTGTGTCTACTTCTGTGAAGCAGTTTGGTTTACTCATTAATACCATGCGTATGGTTACAAATGAGCGGAGGCCATTTGGCTTACCTAGCTTGCTAGGTTACAGTTACGAGTACTTAGTGATCTAAGGATCTCGTTCAACCACTTTTTGAAAGAAGCCAGGGTATTAGTTTCAGCAACATACCATTGTATACTCCCACAACACTCTGTTCCTAAAAGTGCCAAGTGTCCGTGGTTTTAAATTAGTCTACTTCTACTTTCAGTAGGTGCTACTTCCGTCCTTTGATTCGTGATTCAGTGTTGATTCTGAAGAAGTCCGTCACGTCACGTTGCTTGTCCTGTGTTGCCCTTGAAGAATTTGATTTCTTAAGCCTTTTTGTAAGGTGGTGACAACAAGTGCATGCAAAAATTCTAAATGTGCAACTGTACAATTTTAACATCTCTTGATTTCTGTTTCTGCGCTTTAGCTATAGGTCTACATTTGTTGCTTTTTTTATTGCTTTACCCAAGTCTCTAGAAGATGTAAATGAAGCTTTACAGAGAACACCTACATTTTTATCTTGAGTTGCTTCAAGCTTAGTGTTTTCTATACATTCATAATGTGTACTACATTATGAGTCAACATCTTTTCAATTCAATATTACATTTAGTATGTGTAATACAGCACGTGGTGCATGTTCAAACAGCTGCACTAGATACAGTAGTACTGATATTTAGTATAGGTAAGAAAGAGGACCAGAGGAAACATACTGTATGGATTCTCTATGATGACCGTTTTTATCTGTGATGACCTGGAAGTGTAGACATTTGTAGAATATTTGCATTAAACTGTTAACTTACCCACCCAGAGGCATGTGTTCCCCATGTTCATGTGAACCAGATTTTCCACTTCCACAGTGCACAGTGGAACATTCCAACATTTATTGTTTGAATAAGCCTGATAACTTTATAAACACCTAATGCCTTTACCCCACCAGGTAGTGTATTACTTGTCATGTCCCTTAGGCTTTTTGTTAAAAGCTACCTGGAACTGCGTCAGTGAAGAGCAGCCTGTTCAAAGAATGTTTTTCATGAACGGATAGATTGGAGCTTGAGCACCCATCCGTACAATTTGGAATAGCTTTATCGAATTCAGGATCGTGGGGGAGCCAGAGCCCATCTTGGCAAGCAACAGGAGAACAGCAGCTTGGACCTTGGACAGGATAACAGTCCATCACCAGCCACGCACACTCACACTATGGCCAATAAACATACCAATATGTGTTTTAGACTGCGAGAGGAAAATGGAGCATCTAGAGGAAACTTTCATGCAGATGGGGAAGACATTTAACATCCATGAAAACGGCACCTGGAATTGAACAAAGGGCCCTAATACTGTGAGGCAGCTGCCTGGAGCTTGAAAAGTAAAGTTTGAATAATGCGAACATTAAGAAAAAGGGATCAACTACCCTTTATAAAAAAAAATTGATGTCTTCTGCAATTTTAAAATTTCTTTTAAGGTTAAAGGGTCACTTGTGTGCACACTGAATTATGAATTTTAATATTTACATTTGGAATTGGAAGAAAGGTAGCCTGAAATAAAGGATATAAATTGTCTGCAGAATAATGTTCTGAGGCGTATAATAATATGAGACATTCCGGCTCACTAATGAATTTGGGGGTAACTTTCACATCCTTTATGTAATTATGTATCTTCCTTCTGGTTCACTCCTGGCAACTTAGAGAATGGAGAGATGTGCTCCCAATCAACAACCTTATAAACTCTTACAGTCCTCTTCTAGTTTTTTCACACACTGTCATTCACTTGAGGATTTGTTCTAGAAAGGTTGTTGCCAGGTCTGCAGTGTGCTTTTTGAGGGTACCCCAGATATTTCCAGAGATGTTGAGTTAAGGCAAGATCACAGGCCACTGTGCCCTGCTCATCTTGGGAAATTTTGGGATTTAATTTTCTCAGATTGAGCTATATTGTAATGCATATACCCCTAAGTATGATAAATGAGAGGAATTAAGGACACAATATTCTATCGTTCTACTTTGCCAGCTGTTCTGGACCAAGCTTTTCACTGGCCTTGGATGCTCGTGACAGCATTCAATTCCCTGTGTGTCTTGTGTGTCCCCAGGGAATTGCATTTTTTTTTCCTTATTCTGTTGAGTCAGGTCATGAGTGATGGCAGTGTCAGCTGCTGCTTATGGTTGAATAATAAGGTAATGCTGCCTTAATTGAAAAAATGTTTTTTGGCATGTTAATCCCTGATGTTTCTTCCTGAAACAAGTGTTTCACGAAATTAAAGTTTTGTGTTTTGCGTTTTCTGGTTATCTGTGTCTAGCTTAATTTGGATTATCTTGGCCTAAAAACCTTTAAGTCTTTTCATTTTCCCTGAACTGTCCTAAAGTCTTCAAGCTCCATTTTGACTAATAGGCTCACAAGCCAGAAGGTAATTGGAAATGGGCAGCTTCCCTAGCTGAAATAGCTCCCTGCATCTTGGAACCAGACCATGTTTTCTCTCTTTTGTTTGTAAAATGCTTCTATGTTAGGAATTCAGAAATGTTGTCTGGTAAAGGTCCAAACGTAAGTGGCAGGTGGTTCCAATTTTTACATTTGGTGCCTTACAGATCTGCTTTTTGTTACCTTTCGTCACAGTGATTGGCTCCAGTTCTTGCCATTGCTGATAAGCTCTCATGAGGAATTTGAACTGTTAAAAGGAGCAACAAAAAAACTGCCGGTGAATAAAACAGACGTGCTGTATGAATGACATTTCAACTCTAACTTAGTCATTTCCTTACTAATACCTCATCCAATGATAAGTCTGAAGCTGTTTATAAATAAAAACCTAACGGGTGAGACAACATACTTGTGAACCAATAGGTCACTAGAAATCCTAACTGCTGGACTGGTTAGTTAAGTAGATGCTCGTTCTGGAAACTGGTTGAATTTACAGCCCAGAAATTTACAGTTTCTTACATACATGATCTGCAGGGCCAAGTCCAACAACTTATTCCAATCAATCATTTATGGTGTCTGGGTTATGATGTTTTATACCATGGGCTGCTAATTGAGTATACTTGTTGAGTGTCTTCCCTCATGCCTCTTTCAGGAAAAGTAAGGATGGCCTATATGAGTATGTGCGCAGGAGCACTGTTTCAGATGAAGAGCAGCAACATTCAACACACACAGCTAACGGAGTTCTATGATAAAAGAGAAGCAAAGCTGAGTGACCAGCTGGAGTGTGAGCAGAGGATGAAAGGAGGGTCTTCAGAGGGCTTGGAGATGGGAGGGGGCAGACTGATAAAGAGAGTGTTAGGCAACGATCAGGATCTGAATTAGTGTACAGCATGACAAGAGGCAAAAGAGCCAGCGAATCAATCTATATAATATATAATAAGCGCCAAAAATATGTGATAAAGCAAGTTGCTCTGCTGTTTTATTAGTACAATTTGCTACTAAAAAGTATAAAGTATACATTTTCTCCTATCTCAACCAGATGACACAATTAGTCTCATAGTGGCATTTCAAACCTGTTTCATTCTTGCCCATTTACTCAATTAGGAGGGACAACCTGATCTAGGTAGTGTCTGGGTACCCACTACTTAATGATTGACTTCACCATGCTCAATTAAGGATGAGATGTCTTTATATCTGCAGACCGAACACCTGACCTTGAACTCACAGAAGCTTAGCACAATGTTGGGCATGGCAAAAACAGACTAACGAGGGACACATCTGGGACAGGACAAACAAAGCGAGTGTATTTGGGTGGTAGATGACAGAATGCGTGATGGTTTCCTGAGTTACGATGATAACCAATAATAAGACACATTTGTTAAAATGAATAGCTGTTTGTAAAATAAACAGCTTTGTCACGCAAAAGAGGTGGACATAAGCAGCTGCGTCTGCTTTTGATTTTTGAGAACTGTTTGTGTGCTGGTGGACTCGGTTGCTGTACCATCTCTCTATCTGCAGATCGAAGCTGGCTCTGTTGAAGCCCCTCTCTCAAGTGTTCTGATTCCTGATTTAGAGTCCATCAATATCCTTCTCCTGGTCTGTGCCTTTATACAGTTTTATCCCCGAGTTGTTTTGAAAGCTCCTTGGTCTTCATGGTTGCATCTTTGCTTGAAATGCACTGCCTAATAGATATGCAGAGAGTCACTACCTCCCAGAGACGACTGTAAATCAAGTGAACTGCTGTTATTGCATACAAAGGCCAATCAGCTCATCATTGTAATTTTGTGTATATTATTTTTGGTTTGCCTCGTCAGAGGATTTGGATATTATGTAGTCATGACTTTTCCATTTTTACTTCATTTTACTGTACTTCTGAAGTTGAGTAGATTGTGTATATGACATACGTTTCTGCTTCACAGTGTTATGACTGCAAGTTCTAAAGCAACAAAATGTCAGCATGGAGCAAGAGTATTGATGCTTTTTACAAGGCACTAAGCATAGAGTACAGAAGAAATGTACAGTATGTATACTATTTATAAAACCACTGTTGATAATAGACTGTTACACTTAATTTCTCCTGTACAGTACATATAGCAGAATTATAAGGATTTGAGCTTTTTGTTTTAAAGAGATACAATATATATATTAATTGCACTGAAAATAATGTTTTGAAGGGATCATGTTTTAGGGCCATATGAAGTAAAATACTTTTTAAACAGACAAGGGGCTATTCTGTGTTTGGAAGAAGACTACAAAATTGCTTTAATTGCATGAAGAAAAGACTAATGATAAATGACAAAAGCTCATTTTATACTCTGTTCAGTTAGTTTTGCCCATTTGAGTGTTTAATCAACTTCTCTTTGATACATTTTCGGATTTAGACAGTTTGAAAAAAATTTTAATGTCCATGCAAGTATATGTATTTGTTGACAGGTCATTCAGAAGCAGTGTCTCTTCTACTTTTTTTTCTTTTAAAATGCTGTATACTGCAGATAAGGGGCTTATTCAATGAAGAATGCACTAGCTTCGGCAAGGCGTTTTAATGATCAAAGCATCTTCCCACGTTCCGTGATCACTAGAGTGATGATTCAATTATTGTACCCCTCAGTATGTTTACCTGGTCGTTACAGCACAAAACAAGTAACATACCAGCTGCAAAAAGAAAAGATTTAATTTCTCACATTATGTGAGGTCTCTTCGATCACTGATTTTGGGTAAAGTGGACGTTCTCTGTGAGTTTCCGGATATGTAAGGGAGGAGAAGATGTTCTTTAATACATCAGTCCCATCCAGTTTGCTGCAGTGGTCCTCAGCCCTGGTTCTGTTGGATCCTTGCGTCTGCTGGCTTTATTTCCAACAGTCTCTTAGCCTCCAGTGCTACCCGGTGCCTGTAACTGACCTGTTTACTGGTTTACTTCTTTTTTCTGAACTCAGTCTGTATTAGTATCAAGAATACCTTTTTTAGTGTACATTATTACCAACACTGCTAGCACACAGAACCTTAGGCCGTAACTTTTCAACTTGCCAATTAGAAATTTACTTCCTTGTTTCGGACTGAACAGCTCTCAATTGGTAATCAATTGATGATGAATGGAGAGCAGGCGAGAGTGACACTGTTTCTGATCACTCCCACACTGCTTTCCTTCTTAGGTCCCATTGGTTATATTTCAGCTTGCTCACCTGAGTGAGGGCAGACTGTAATTAGCACAGGGTTCATACCAATTACAAATCCCATTCATCTTTTTGAGAGCTGAATGCGATTTTCTAAAAGTCCTCAACAGAAAATTAAAATGAGTTTCATGATTAAAACCCATTGAAATGAGCCTGTGAAATCTCCCAGGATGAAGATTAAGAACCACAGCCTTAGATAACGGGGGCTTATTACTAATTAAAATAGAAGCATATTCATGAATTTTCAGTTGTCAGTACCGTATTGCAAATTAAGAGAAGGCATTTTTTTTATTAACTCATGGAGACATGTTACACTTTAATAACATAATATATAATAAAAATCCTCCATTTCTGCAAAAAAGGCAGCAGTTTGGTTCTTTCAGCTGTTCTTTTGTCATTTAAGTTTGTGTTCAAGTTGAGGCTTAGTTAGGTTTGATTTCCTGCTATGAAATGTGGAAGACCTGAGTTCACTGTAAACCATTTCAGAAACTGCTATTATCCTGAGCTCTGCTCTGGTGTAATCTCTCACATGTCTGAAACAGTCTTCTGTTGACACCCGTGATTTCTCGTCTCATATTAATCCTGCTGTAGAGAAGTGGTTTACCAAAGACACTACTCTTGCAGCATATTTTGCTATCTATATGACATTTTGTTTCCTGTGCAATTGGTAGAATAACAATAGTCCCTGGTATTGTGCTTATAGTACCCGTGAAACATATGGGTTCTATGCTCATATGGTTTAATATAGAACTTTGTCTTTATTAGAGATACAGTATGTTGATTATGAGATACAGTATGTTGTCTGGATGGATGGATTTTACTTCAAGTAAAAGGACAGGTTGATATGACAATTGCACTGCATGGGATGAATTTTGTGTTAGACTGTCCTAACCAAAGATAATTTTTTCCTGGATGGAAATTTGCCTGATCAAGTGTAAAACATGGCTCTTTGTTGCTGTTGTAGTCGGAAGAGAGTTACTTCTGATTGCCACTTTCTAAATAAAATTTAAAAAAGAAGAAGAAAGAAGAGGAATTTTGGATGGCATAAGCATGCATCCCTTACAATAAATAACAAAAAAACTGAATGTGAGAAAAGGCAAAATTCAGAAATACTCATTGTACTGAACAACGTGGGTTAAAATGAGCTTGCTTTGCTTTTAACATTGTCTCAGATTGCTTGGCAAATTTACCTCAGGCTCTTGTGTTCTTGGCATCTGTTTCTGATATCTCCACTTAATGATCTGGGTCTTTTCAAAATATTGGCATTTTTTCATGTTCACAGTGTTTTTGCTATACTTCATATTGTGGATTACTCTTGAAAATAATATTTTCTTGAAACAATAGGAAGGTTTTATCTCACATTCAAATTGGCATATACGTATAATCATAGTTCAAGTGGGTAGCTATGCCAGCATGCGTAGGCTGCAAAGAAACAAGTAAAGGTTTATTCCATGCCGAAAAGAGAAGAAAGGAAACACAATGTTTCGGCTGTGGACTCTTTGATGACGAAGCAGCTATACCTCTGTACCTGAACATACTGGGAAACACAGTCAGAGCAACATTCAGCCCTGAGGAATCTGTCAGCTGTTTGTCTTTTGGACAACCAATGATAGACTTAATTTGAGCCATAACTGAATTGCCAATAGACCCAGCAACTGACCTTGTAGTGGCATTTAATTTCAACGTGCATTTGCAGTTCACAGCAAGTCATTTAAAGACAGTCTCACAAAAAGATGAGTCTAGGAACAGAATGACAGGATTAGTCTGAGTAAATGTGCCTTATTTAAAAGTCACCTAATGCTACTATAGGAAGATGTCACACTGAATACCAACAAAGCCCTTTCCTATTCACGTGTTCTCTATGTAAACACCATTCAAATAAGAAGTGAACATTGAATTGCCGGTTTAAGAATAATTTGCATAATTTAGGATGAAACAAAAGCTACCCTAGTCAGAAGAAATGACTGAAATGCATTCTACCCGCCAGACAGTATGGGCAGTTGTGTTATCAGCAAATTAAAAAAGAAAATAAATGATGGAGCATTCTTTTAAAAACCTTTTAAATGGGGAACGTCACTTCTTTTCCATTTTAGTTATGCTGTGTCAGGGCTGATAATTTTTTTTGTCTGAGGATATCACAGCATATACACTTTTCCCAGGGGACTGTATTACTGGAAGTAAAAGATAAGCACATTTACCCAAGGTGCAGCAGCATCTTCCTTTCTTTTTTGATGTTGGCTTTGTTCATGCTATAAATGTACTGAAGCGTGTCTGGGGTTTTATTAGGCAAAGAAATAATTTAATCAGTAACCAGAATGAAACTCAAGACAAGCTGCTTTAAGTTCTTTTTATTTACAGAAAACATGTGGCTGATATGGTTTTTTCTTCTCTTAAGACTTAAGGCATTAATACTGCAGTCAATGGGTGTGAAGAGCCAACTGCTACAGTGTGCAGATGTACTGTAGTGTAGTTGGACTCTGCCTCACTCATTTCCAACTTCTGGAACAACAGCCCTACTCTAGCATGAAGTCTCATGAAACCAAACCCTTACACAGCTTTGAAAAGATCATCTGGGAGCCCCAGATCACCCTAAAAGCTCACAAAAGCGAATGCAAATGAAACAACCAGAGAAGTGCTTGCTCAGTCACACTTCATACTGGAATTAACCAATGTTATCCCAGCTAATTAACACCGGTTCACCATGATTACAATCACCGACAAGTCTCTTAACTGATAGGGAATGTCAATTAACTTATTTTTGCAGTATCAATGGCAAATATAGAATACCCACATTTCAAATGCTAGTTTTAATTCACATTGGTTTATTTAACAGTGCTGGGTACAGTTGAGGAGAAAGATTAATTTACAATATTTGTGAAAGTTTAGAAACTGTATCTGAATGAGGAAGGTCAAGCCACACAACAAACACATTCGAATACGATGTCAGATTTCAGAAGCCTACAAAGAAAACAGCATTATATAGCCAGCAATGCACATTCAACTCTAAGGTTAAAATGCATTATATTCTTTAAGATGTTGTATTTGTCACTTCACTATCATTGAGGGTTTCTAAATAATCAAATCAAATACTAAGTTGTTGGGCTGGACTCCCAAAGGGAACAATCTAGTGTTGATTTCAATGATTTGCAAGTCAATATATGAAGTCAATATGGTGGCCTTCACGTTTCCTGTTTTGAGTCCTTTGAAAATATGTTGACATTTTTCACACCTGCTGTATGTATAATGTGTAATAAGATACATTAGGAAGTTATAGATGGGAAACAAATGAAAAAATGCATTGCTCAATGAACCTTAGAGGAGGGTGAATAAGAAACTTTCTTTGGCAGAGTGAAGAATGTGCAATTTAATTAGCTTTATTGGCCTGGTGACTTTGGACTAGAATTACACAACATGAATACGAATGGATTGAACAAGGAGAGCAGCCTTTGTAAGGATTTCAAAGGCATCCTTCAGTTTCAAAGGAACTTTAATCAAAAATATTTATTTAAAAGATCTGTGACTTTAAATATTATTTGCTTGTAATGTAAACATTAATATAAATTATTATTCCATAGATCATTTATTTTTTATTGTTAAAGGAAAACTTTTTAATTTGATTTTAATTTGATCTTAGTTAAAATAAGTTCTTATGAAATAACTGTTTTTAAAAAGTACAGAGAAAGCACAGGCAAAGAAAGCACTCAATTCTGTAGATTCTGTATAAACATGTAATCTTTCATGGCGTTTAATGTTCTGTTAAATTTTTTTTAAACTATTTTTCGCCTTACAAGGTATAGAGTCCTAGAGCCAAGGCAGTGGAACTCATTGGGATTACAATATTAACACGCTATTGTCGTTTTGGTGCCTGTAGTTTTAAAAAGGCTTGTATGTTCATAGCTTTGCTGTATGTGGAAACTGACCTATTATTCCCTGTCATCGGATTTGTGGCGCTTGGATTGCATTAAACTGAGCTATGTATGAGTGAACATATACAGAAATAATGTTTCATATAAAAAAGCAACGAATAAAATATTAACAAAATGATCATCGATATTTTATTTTCCTTTTTAATCGTTAATTTAGTAATTGATTTATATTTGTTTAAATACATTTTCACGTCGCCCCCATGAAAAAATATAATAATGCCAACTGCCCAATAGGTGGAGCTGTTGTATCGACAGAAAGCGCTCAGAGCGGCGATCGTTTTATTCAGTTTCAAAACCTTACAGCTGGAATTCCTATATTCCATCTTGGGGACCAAATAGATTTCCATTCCTTTTTTTCCTTCAGGCTGCACATTACAGCTACAGCCAAACTAACATCATATTGCAAAACAGGTAACAGACATAAAATGTTAGGACAATGTGCTTTTTCAGCTCAGATAACCTGCTTTAACTGCTTTATTGGGCTAAGAGATTTTGTGTTATACAATTTTCTGTAAATGTATGAGAGAGCCAAAACATTAAGTATGAAAATGTGCTGGTCATTTAAAAAGTTCTAAATTAAACATTATTTAGAGGGAATACAGTGCCTTAGACATCCAAAACTGCTCCACAATTAAGGACACATTCTCACAAACCAAAGTTTTTTGTTTGTAGTTCCCTTCAAAGGATGTGTGATAAAAAGGGTTATACAGATCAAATTGGTTTTAACCAATTAATAACTCACATTCTTTTTATGTGGATGTGCTTTATAATTGAAAAAAATAACATGTCGATTAACAGAATGGTCTTTATTCATAAAGAGTGCAGAAGCAAAAGCACATATACAGGATTTTGGATGCTACATTTTAGTGTTCCACTGTTTTTTGTGCATTTTCTACCATGTCACATACTGTACTGTATGTTTCATCTTTGGTTGTCTTTTCCCAGTTAAAAACACCACAAAGCTACTAATTATGAAACCAAGTGAACTGCGTTTCAATTAATGTGTCAGCTGTTGAGTGTTTCAACACAAAACCCCCAGAATCTATACTGTAGGTTAAGAGAACTATAAAGTTTTGGATCCCCAATGATCTCTAAATTACTTCATTGGACAAATCATCCTCGTAATAGATCACAATGACATTGTGATCCAAGTCTTTAGGAATTGCTGATATAACAGTGATCTTTATGTCCTGCTGGTTTGGGTCACTGCAGAACCAGAAGTGGAGCCTCCAGAGACAGTAAACAAAGAGTGTGCTCACTGATGGTTAAAGCAATGTAGACTCAACCGAATAAAAGAAGGAACATTTGCAAAGGACCCATTCCCGTCCATCCTTCAAACTCATTTTAGATTCTTTTTTATTGCTCCTGTTTTGATACTTTGCTATTCCCATGAACAGCTCCAACAAAATGAATCAACAAAAACTCTTCTTAAAAAAAGACATCTCGGAACAGATTGCTGGATCTCAAACCTGATATATTGCAAAGCAAATTAGCGTGACACAGTACTCTCAATGTAGTTGAAGAATGACTGTGCACTGAAACACAGTGAACAATAAAGTAATGAAACACTTGACATTCAGTCCTCAGGAGTATTGTCTGAATTATGTGTTAGAAAGTGGTATTCAATTGGACAAAGCCAAGACAAAATCAATCGGAGCAAATGGCAGAACACACCAAGTTGGTGAAAGTTATGAAATAAATCAGGTTTGGTTTCATCTGCTTCATGAATAATTGGTATAGTTAAATTTATATTTCACAAGAAATAGCACCATCCAAGAATCAGATGCTATGAGAATGTTTCTTGAATATTTAAGCATAGTACATTTTGGCTTAGTCCACTAGGTTAAGGAGTAGCCTCCAGGCCATAGGATGAGGAGACTTGGAACCCCAAAAGAAACAAGTGAACCCCCCAAAGTACAGTATGAAAAACTGCAAGAACACTCGTGTCAGATGTTTTTTTTTATTTATGCTTCTGAAGGCCAATTTATACTTCCTTAAGGGCTACAAAAACCTTAATGAGCTGCTAGGAGAAGGACCAATTCAAAATAAGTTAAATGAAATTGGTCAGTGGATAATCCAGATTTGTGTTACACTTTTGCTGAAGTGAAAAAGTAATCAGTTACTGGACAGGATGAGACTTTTCCTGTTAATGGAGAGGAGCTAGAAACTAGAGAGCATCGCCAGTATTTAAATAGCGTGGGATATGAACTGCAAGGATTAAATACTGATTAGAAAGCTATCTGAGGAAGGAGTTTTGTTTTCAATTTGAGACCCCAAAGAAAGGCAGTGACGACAATAGGGCACAATTCAGAAAGGGAAATGGTGGTCGTGGGAAGGTAGGGGCAGGGCGCCTGACAGACCAGAGCTGAGGAGACCTACAGGAGCAGCCAGGGCCCTGAGGGAGGGACCTGGGGCTGATGATAATAATAATTGCTTACACTTATATAGCGCTTTTCTGGACACTGCACTCAAAGCACTCAAAGCACTTTTGACACCTCCCGTTCCCTCGCTATTTAAACCCTCAGTTCCCACACTTCCTCGCCTAGTATTGGAGTCACTAGCTTGTCAGTTCACTGCTAACTCGGCTTGCTCTCACCGCACTCGTTTCCTGAATAACTCTCCTGGCTTTTGACCATGTTCTTTGACCTTCGGATTCTGCTCTTTTTGTATTGCACTTTTCGGTTTTGTTATCTTACCAAGAAACCAACGCGCCACATAGGGTTCAGCTTGTTTAACTGTGTTCAGCCTTAACAGAAGGAGAAAAAAGTGCAGGAGAAAGATTCAATCAATGAACAGGGGGATGAGGAAAGGAAAGAAGGAGTAGGTACAGCTGAAGCAGCAGGGACTGCAGACAAAGAGCGGGAAAAAAATTCTCCCAATCTTCAGATAAGAACTTCCCTTTTTATAGGCTATTTCAGATAGTCACAGATCATCTAATTTCACAGTGAGTGCTTGGAAGACCTTTCATAAATAAGAGAGCTTTAATTTATTTAGTTTACTTAATTCTTTCTGTGTAAGTATAATAAGTTATATTAGAACAAGTAATAGGTTTATTCCATGCTGAAAAAAAGAAGAAAGAAAACAACGTTTCAGCTGTGGAGCCTTCTTCAGGTGTGAGCTTTAAGCAGTTAAGGTTGACATTGGTCTGGGGGATGTCCAGCTTCCTGGAAACTGGTACAAAACTGAGGCCTTTGCTGAGGAGGGATCGCTCATCTTGTGAAAGGTAAAGGTCAAAAGGTATAGTGACAACAAGGTTAGGATTGGTGAAGGTGTTTGGGGTGTTGATGGTTTTCTTCTGCAGAAGATGACTAAGTTTTTTGTCCTTCTCTGTAGTGAGAAACTGGTAGAGTTTAAAGTTGAGAGATCTTATAAGGTTAGTTATAAAGGAAAGATGATGTGGAGCTGTCTGCCGTAGATATTCCTTAGCTTCTTTGATGTTGTCGGAAAGGATAATCTGTGAGGGAGAAAATGGTAGAAAGCATTAGTTTCCTATAAAATTGTTTTAGAGTGTTACTCTGGGTGGTATCAGAATAAAAAGAAAAGGTATTAAATTTCGTGTGAAATCCTTTAGGGATGATATTATGTCGACGACATCCGTAAAGGAATAGAAGATGGTTAGAAAGCCTGGTCTTGGAACAGATAGCTGTGAAGAGACAGAATGATGGTTTAGTGAGAGAAGCAGGCAAGTGGCCCAGGGAGGAAGAAAAGGTATGACAGAGAGATCTAGAAAAAGATTTGGAGGAAGGCGTAATGGGTCGCAGCAGCTGTAGGCTGTAGTAGTTCAGGTGGGTAGCTGCGTCAGTATGCGTAGGCTGCAAAGGAACAATAGGTTTATTCCATGCTGAAAAAAAGAAAAAAAAAGAAGAAAGAAAAACCCAACATTTCGAGTTTTTGGGAAAAAACGTTGTGTTTTCTTTCTTCTTTTTTTCAGCATGGAATAAGTTATATTATTCTTACACAGTATAAATTAGGCAGTATAAATTAATGAGTTGAGTAAGTGTTCCAAATTACTATTTGAATTATGACTGCAGAATGAGATTTCTAATCTGCACAAAAGTCCACTGAAAAAGGGTGAGCAAAACTCTAGAGTTTGCCAAACACTATTTGTGAGGATGTGTCTTTGTTTGCATGGTGTGCACATTCGTTCATAATAGAATAGTCCATTTTACTTTCAACATACACGTAAAAAAATCATTCAATATGGTTATTTAAATGTAACAAAATTAAATAAAAGTTAAGAATGATGGAACTCCACTTAATGCTGCTTTTGATTTTTGATCATTGAGTCAAATTCATTTCCAACCCCGACAAACACCTCTGATAATCGTTCCACCATGACAGTTCCACATAAAATAGCCAAAGTCAAAATAATTTTCATTCCAACAAACACTGCATGACCATAATCTTTTCATCACGTCAGTCCCACATAAAATAGCAGAAGGGGGTTCCTTAGTTAGGAAGGGTTTCAGGGTTCTGCAGCACTTTACAAAGCAGTGAGATAATCATTTAATTAAGCAATAATTAATTTTCTTCCATTAGTGAATGGGGCAAAGAATATCAACTCAATCTGATATGAAACTAAAGGAAAGACTGCTGTTCTCTGAAAAAGAGGACTGAATCTGCAGTGCAGGAAAAAGCTGTAGGCTAATTTTGTAAAAAAGACAGCCCTCTTAATTCAGTTTTTTTCTTTCAATGGAGCACCAATTCTAAAAACTCCACATATACTTGAATTTGTTTGTGATGTAAAAAGAACTGATGAAATAACTTATTGTGGCATTTGGAAAAAATGTCCTTGGATGCATAGTATCTTAAGATCAGTAAGAAGTTTAGAGCTGGAAAGGTTTATCTATTTACCACAACAATATGGCAGTATTGTGTTATTTCTTTTAGATTGAAATCTCTTATTCATGTTTTAATATAGTGCTGCAAGTCTTGTCAGAGTTAAACTAACCAGTAATCCATACATTTTTAACCACTTGTTTTTTCAAAATACTTTGTTACATCCATACATTTTCTAACTGCTTTATCTAATACAGGGTCATTGGGCTGCTGGAGCCTATCCCAGCAAGCAACGGGTGCAAGGCACAATACACCGTGAATGGGATAGCCTTCCATCGCAGGGCACACAAACACTCACACCCTCACACCACAGCCAATTGTCCCAGAAGCAACATTGGAGTGTTTGAGGAAACCAAAGCACCCAGGAAAACCAGAGAGTACATACAGACTTCAAACAGTCTGTGGTAAGTCCATTCTTCTGCTTAATGTGCCTTATTTCAGGAAACAATAATTTCACAACTTAGGTTTGCTGATATGAAAGGTTTGTATTTTATCTGAGATAGATAAACCAGACAAATAAAGACCAATTGTTTTTCATCTTGTGAGCTCCACTGGTTCACAGTCACAGTTACAAGACAACATTTTTACATTGGCAGACTTAGCCAACCCACCCAACTTTGAGCAGTTCTTCTTTTTGAGAAGTCCAAGGTTACACAGCCCTATACAGGAGGTTTAGCAACAGATGGAGGAGTGCACAAGCCAGCAAACTATGGATTCACTGTGTCACTATGAGCCCTCGTTTTATAATCCTAACCTAACCAATGAGCACTGCCGCTTGGGACACAGTTAGCTAGGGAAATGGCGTAGACTCCTTCCCACAATGCCGCAGCTCCACCTACACTCTGGCAAATGCCTTTAGTGGCTGTGCCCTTCAGGAGTAGAGTAAAACCTATACCTCTATAAGGTTGTTCTGTTTATTTTAAAAACCATCAATGATGTGAAAACTCACTTATTTCTGGTTAGATTCATGGTACCTGGATCCAACCTCTGAAGCATGTGGCACAAGGTTCGACTATTCTCTGGATGGGATGGTAGTCTATCTCATGGTACACACACAAATGATCAATTCAGAGTTTTTAATAATCTAGATACAATGGGTAACACCTGGCTAATGTCAACATTTCCATTTCAGGAGGAGCTTCAAAGCAAGGAGATTTTTGCTGAGATGTAGTGGTGTGAGATTCAGTGATCAAAGCAATTGTAAGGCTTACCTTGGTTTATGTTAGATAATTAAGTTCTTTGTAAATCATTAAGACTGTCATCAACAGTCTAGGAACACAGCATAAAACAGGTAACTTTAAAAGAGCTCCAGAGACAGACCAGGATTACACTCAATGGGACAAACACCCCACAGAAACTCTGCACATGGAGATCTGTAGAAACATCCTCCATGTGCAGAGAAAAACACCTAACAACGGGTGCAGGGCCGAATTAGGCCAGTACCCACTATTGATAAACATACAGAAAATAATATTAAAGTATTGGCTACACCTAAAAAACAGCGAACAAAATTCTTACCACCACAAAGCCCTGCTGAGCCAAGAGCTGAGCCCAAAACAGAGCCCCCTGAGCCAGCTGGTCCTGAGGCTCACTGACCTGAGCCACACCGACACTAACCAGCATCAGGACAGCACTGCTAGAGCACCATAACTCAGACTCAACCACATCACAGCACAAATGAAACAGCAATATCTCACACACGGACACACACACACACAAACACACAAACACAACATAAACTGGAGTGCTACAGAACCCTAAACAGATAATACACACTAGCCGAATATTTGACCAAGATAAGAAACAACAAACAGAAACAGATCCTGACAAGTACAGGCTCAGTGACCACAGCCTGGCCATAGAAACTGGGCGACACAGGCAGACCTGGCTGCCCAGAGAGGACAGTCTGTGCTCCCACTGCCAGCGGGGAGAAATAGAGTCAGAGGTGCACTTCCTACTGCACTGTGACAGATACTCTGGGATTAGAGAAACATTCTTCCCTAAACTCAGAAATCTAGTCCCAGAGTTCCCACATCTGCCAGAATCACAACGGGTCCCAATCCTACTGGGAGAGGGAGGAGGGAACTCAGTTGAACTGGCAGCCCAGTATGTGATCTCTTGTCACAGCCTGAGGAACAGTGAGTCTGTCTCCCAATAATGCTCCTTATGTCTACAGTATATGCCAATATTTTATAATATGTCATTGTTGTAAATGTCTGTAATATGTCTGTAGATTTTATATTAATGTTATTTTTTGTTTTGTGCCATGTGAATTTCATTATTTTATTTGCTTTGGCAACACTGAATGTACCCATCGGTGATGCTAATAAATTGAATTGAATTGACAGGAGGACACAAGAGAAGAATATAGAAGGGGAGAGCTCCTTGTCCAGATCACCCATAAAGACTAGATTTGAGCTACTGTAAGTATTTGAACCTTGTTAAGAGAGCTTGCCATTCTGTTGTTTTTAGAAAACTTTGATTCCCTTTATAGAGAATCTCTAGGTTAAAAAGGCCTCTCTCTGGTTATTGGGTGCATTTTTAAAATAGTGAGATAGGTTTCCATTCATTTTGTAGCATCTGGGTAACACAGAGAGAGATTTACAGTAAGTGTAGGTGTTATTCTGTATAATTTAGAAGGCAGCTTTATCATAATTTGGCCTTTGTACTGTAGGCATTGTGTCAGAGTCATTGAAAAGTGGTAGCTGTCTGGGTTTTTTCTGGTTGGTCAGGACATAGACAAGTGTAACTCGCATGTTGTATGTTTAAGTTGCACATGGTGTAGTGTGTGTATCGTTATTAATAAATATTTGTTTAACCAAGTGTGCTTGACTTACTTTTTTCACCTGAGCTGTGCCAGAGAACAAAGAACTCAAGTGCCTCTAATTATACCCTCCACTCTGGTATATTCTTGGCAAAATCTTACAAGTTGGGGGGGTTATGATTTTTTTTTCAATTAATGATTAACCTGCTACGTCTATTGCTGATATTCACTAGTTTTTATTTTTCCTGATTTGTAACAGCATGTATTTGTAACTTTTCAAATACACATTGTTTTCTTTTAACATTATGCTTTGCCCTCCAGATTTATGTGTACCCCTGACGAACCAGAAACAAAAAAATGTATTGCAGAATAAGTTAAGGATTTGATAATGAGTCTCACATAAAATAATTAAGAATGACTTATTGTAATCACATTAGCATTGAATAGAAAAGGTCCCAGTTGTCATGAATAATTAATTGTGTTCCAGCAGACACGACGGTCTTTATTTAAGTAAAACTAATCAAAAACAAAAGTATAATAGGCATGCAATGGTAGCCTCTGGAACTACGATACACAGAGGTCTCCAAAGTTTTCCTCCTGCCCCTGGTGTAATATAAAGTAGTGCTCCATGGAAAACATTCAGTAGCAGTCTGCATCATCATGGTGAAGGTCAGAGAGCTCTTTGAAGACTGCAGGCAAATGATATCTGACCACACAACAGGCTGAGGGATGGCTGTAAAAGAACCCACAAACAGTTCAATTTCCCACTTTCAGACGTCGTGTCCATTATTAAGAAATATAGGACACAAGTGTATCTTGCCATCATAGATTGTTAAACAAGAGATTTAGGAGAAAACTATAAATCCAAAGATAACACTGGGAGATCTCTAATACACACTGGCATCTCCAGGATACTACTCTTTGAATGACCTAGATATAGTTAGAATATCCTGATATCGTTAGTAAACTAGCTATGCTTCCAGATGATGCCAAGATAAGGGAATTAGCAAGTACTGTGGAAATGCCAAAGAAAATTCAATAAGAGTTGATTTCAGGATTGGGCGAGTATCTTTCAGATGATGTTTAAATGAATCAATTATGGAGCAGCACATGCAGGAACAAACTAAAGACACAAGATGGAAACACTAATTTAAACGCACTTTAAAAAGCTGCTTGCACAAAAGATTAAGGCTTCTAGGGTTAGCACATCATTTATATCTTCTAGACAACGTGTAGATGCAATATAAAAAGACTAACAAAATGTCCGGATATACAGTAATTAATAGTGCAGAACTGAAACAAAAGGATGTTATGAACAGTACACTAATGCGACCTTATCTAGAACACAGTGTTACCACATTAAAAATGCTCTGGAATCAGTAAAAAAAAAAAATGACCAGATACAGTTCCAAGCTCTAACAGGCTAAAAGAACAAAATCGATTGAGTCTTTAACACAGAAAACAACAAGGGTAACTGATTCAAGTATGCAAAATCCTTAAAGACATTATCAACTCAGTGAACTTTTTCAGAATAAGGAGTGAAACCCCAACCAGGGGTCTCTAAGGGTATCTACTGGTAAGCACTTTTGAACCAGGAAAAGGAGATACATTTTTTGAAAAGAGAAATTGTAGGGGTATGTAACAAGCTAATAAGCCATGTTGTTCAAGCTGATACCCCTGACTTCTTTTAAGAAATGACTGGAAGAAAGTCTTTATTTATCAGCAACCAAATGTGTAGAGATTAACTAAATGATCCCCTCTCGTTTGTAACCTTTCTCTTATTCTTATGTTTTAATATAACAGTACAAAGAACATCTGTAATGCTGATGAATCAACATTACTTTTTAGCATTGAGAATAACTTAATTAAATGGCTTGATTTTGTCAAATATAATTCAGTTCATTTTATTTTTACACTATGACATACATGCAAAACCTAATGCGAAAGTATGTGCGTGGACCTAAAATAAAAAGCTTTCTTGTTGGTGTAGCTAGTGTCCATCGAATTTCAATCTGCAACAGGTGGCCGTCTAATTATAATTGCTTACACTTATGTAGCGCTTTTCTGGACACTCCACTCAAAGCGCTTCACAGGTAATGGGGACTCCCGCTCCACCACCACCGATGTGCAGCATCCACCTGGATGATGCAACGGCAGCCATAGTGCACCAGAACACTCACCACACACCAGCTATCAGTGGGGAGGAGAGCAGAGTAATGTAGGCAATTCATAGATGGGGATCATTAGGAGGCCATGATTGGTAAGGGCCAATGAGAAATTTGACCAGGACACCAGGGTTACACCCATACTCTTTTTGAGAAATGCCCTGGGATTTTTAATGACCACAGAGAGTCAGGACCTCAGTTTTACGTCTCAGCCAAAGGACAGCGCCTGTTTACAGTATAGTGTCCCCGTCACTATACTGGGGCATTAGGGCCCACATGGACTACAGGGTGAGCGCCCCCTGCTGGCCCCACTAACACCTCTTGCAGTAGCAACCTTAGATTTTCCCAGGAGGTTTCCCATCCAGGTACTGACCAGGCTCACACCTGCTTTGCTTCAGTGGGTTGCCAGTTGTGAGCTGCAGAGTGATGTGGCTGCTAGCTAAATTAAAGACTAATAAAACAAAAGGAACTCCAAATGCAGTCTGGCTAATTTGCATTCTGTGATCTTTATTTTTCAGCCAGCCATTCGTTAAGGAATTCACATTTTTTTATCAGTAGGGTGAGCCGCACAAAGGAAGAGGCTTTGCTGATTCTGAGGTATTTCATTGAGCTTCATGGCTACATGACATTAAATATAGAATGAGATTCCAGGTGATATTGATTGATCTTGCTTTGGTTCTGTGCATATGTGAGTACCACACAGTCTAGCAGCCAGGGAGGTAAGAGATAAGTGAATGTAAGATCCCTGTAAGAGAGTCCAATAAAGAAGTAATAGTGTAACCAATTGTTAACTGAGAAAATCCATAGATGTTCCTTCAGAGTCATTCTGTCTGAGTTTCATGCTAACCACATTGGTCGAAATATACTGTATAATTATTGTCTCAGTTTAGGAAAATAAAATGGCTTGTTTTTTCCAAAGAATATCTTTATACTCTGAACAATTTGTAAATATAAAGTTATGTAAATTAGACATACCTATGTAATATATTCCAAGATTTTGTTTATTGCATTTTAGTTTACTGTATATTTAGAGACCTTCAATGCCATCTCATAATAATAGAGACCCCATATCCTGTAATTTTAATATTTAGTCCTGCATAGGGAAATGAGTAAAGGACATTATCCTGTCTCTGTGAGTACCTCAAGATCTGTACTTAAACCATAATACAGCTGGTAAAACCTTAACCGCCTGCCATCTGTAATTAACATGTTCCTGCCCACCCACTGATACAAACAGCCCTAAGTAACAGACTGGCAAAGCTTAGGTATCATCCATCCATATTCCTTATAATACCACCCCTAATGCAGCTCTCACCAAGTGATGTTTTTAGTTGCTGACTATATTTTATGCACAGTCCCTTAGTACTGTATTTGAGATTACAAAAGCATCGTTGGTTTAAGGATGTGGTTATAGTAGTGTGTGTATTTAGTGGATTTAGAAAAAACATGACAATTAAACAACTGACAAAGCAAGTTGTACCCTTTGCCAGCCTCAAGACTATTAAAATATAATTATCAACTGATTAACTCAAGAAAAAGAGAGAGAGAGATACAGTCCTCTCATACAAAAACACCTTTTCTAACACCTTTTTTTTCATCTTAGGTCTGTTTTTTAATCTATTCAGACTCCTCAATATATGATCCTTTTTTAATCACAGCTGCACATAGTCTGGGAAGCCTGTCACACAATTTCAATGGCATCTTTTAATTCAGTCTTAACCATTCCACACTCATCCTGCTGATCATCTCTCAGAGGTAATGATGCTCAAAATATAACTCTAGGCAGGTGCATCTAGATTTAAATAAATCTTTTAAAACAGCACTTCAAAATGCACCCTAAATCTTAAGAATATCTCCTAAGTGGAGTTTTAGAACTAAGAAAATATTTGAAAATGTCTTTTATATTGCTGACTGGACTTACCGTTCAGACATATTGCATTTGCCTTAAGGCAAATGCAGTACGTCTCAATGCAGTATGTCTTAGGTATGGTGCAACGGACTGATTCCAATGTATCCTTTAATCTTTTGAAATCAGGACTTTACCAAATGTAAAATATTGACTGGGAAGCTTCAGTGTTATAGTATAGTGCAGTGAACTTCATCCGGGGTGGTCAAGAAGGCACAAACACCTACCATTAAGGCTGGAATGAGAAAGTTCTGAATGTTGTTTTTAGAAAGATGTTTGCCTATAACCTGTGCCATGCGCTTCATTCGAGTATACAGAATTATTTAATAAAAAATATTTCCACAAAGTTTATAATATCTGTATTTTTTTACCAGGAGACAACCAGATGTGACCAGGCCTGTTGTGGTTCGTTTGCTAAGCAGGATCATTAGTATCTTCTAAGTAGGACATGATAAAGGATAGATGTAATAATATGACAAAAAATAAAAACCTAAAAGGCAAAGATTGTTAATTACAATGTTTTTTTCAGTCTGCTGCCAAGGAAAATAGGAATTACTTTCTTTCTACCTACTCATTAACATCTGGTTACATAAAACACTAGACGGTCCCTTCTCTCCTAAGATTTTAAAAATTTACTGGTGGTTCATTTCACCAGAGCACAATGATGATATCCTTTCATAGGATTTCATTAAACATCATTAGCTTTTGTACAGAACTTCAGATAGCCTGGGGGGACTGGGAGAGAAAAAGTATATTTTTAGTTCCACGTTGAAGAAACAGCTTGTTGTTAGAGATGAACAACCTTTTCCATGAGCTAATCTTCCTGAAATAAAAGTGGGAAAAATTGTTTTCTTTTCAATATCTATTTAAATTATCTTTACAGTTATGGTACAATGTGCTTGTTTAAGGAAGTGAAGGATCTGCTGACTAATTCTAGCCTCATATGATATTTATGTGTGTGACTGAGACAAAATGTCTTAGAATCAAAACTTTCCAATCTCTGATGTGTTTAAAAATAAATTATGTTCCAGGGAGAATTTTACTTAAAGAACATTTGCAAATGAGAGAAGGCCTAGTTGTTACATGAATCTAAATGATCAACTAGACATTTCTTAAAAGGCCCCAGAGTTTGGGTCTTAATCACATGGCAGGGAGACTTGTTCCAGATACCTATAAAACAATTTGTATAAAGAAGTGTTTCCTGTTGTCTGACCTAAATGGATTTCCTTTTAGTTTCCAATTGACATGCCATATCCCAAAAGTGACCCCTGAGACATGTCTGGTGCAAAGTTTGCAATGACAACTAGTAAAAGCCACAATGTATGGGATGCGCCATACTAAGGGACATACTGTAGATGTTAAGATAAATGGCTCTGACAGGCAGGTGTGTTGGAAGAGTGTGTCTACAGCCCCTCATTCATTCCATGTCTTATAGATGAATCCCAGATTCTGTATTAGATTGGTTATTCCAATTTAAAAAACAGGCTGGACATAGTAACAAGCTCTAGTTCCTAAAACATCTGCCAATTCCCCATTTAAACATGCGAAGGGCATTTCTAAAACATTTAAACACAAACTAAACATTAAAATGCTCTACTTTGTTTTACACTGTGAGAATAGATAACATATCTGACTTCAATATCTTCTAATGTCATTCAATAACTTAAAAAGTGGTATTATACTAGTACACTGGTGAGGTAAAGCTACCTTTTTTCTTCAGGAATATATGGAACAAATTATAGCATTATCAATCAATCAAGCCCACTTTTAAAAAAGGTGCTTTACAAAAGATGTAATGGCTAACATGTGCATCACAGAAAACAAAGATGGCAAATAACATCAAATGTGAGGAACCTTTGTGGTCTGAACCATTCGTTCCTTACAGATTTTTATCATCCTTTATGGGAAGAGCATCCTTTTCAATCTGAAGATACTGGAATTGAGTCCCATGGAAAAAAAAGGGCATTTCCCAGCAAAACACCGCTTAGAGCCAGACATCACAATCATAGACTGAAAATGGAGCAATTTCAACTCTTAATCCCCTTAATGTGTGTCTTTGTGTATGCGTGAAAGAGCGTGAATTATTTATTCACAAAAAAAACCCCAAGATCCTGGTGCCTCTGAGAAAAGAAAATGGGCTTCAGTCCCTCCTCTGAGATGGTAAATAATGAAATTTAAATTAGATGCTTCATCTGTTTACACCCCCGGGAGAGAGAGAAAGCAGATCTTTAATGTGTTTGTCTGTCGGCAGGCATATCTGTCTACCATCTAAGATATTGAAATGACAGTTATATTCTACATGAAATGTTTTTTTTTTAATTAATGTGTTAAATAGCCTGCTTGCTGCACAGTGCCATTATGGTACACACATTACTTCATTATCCTGCTAGCACTACTTAACAGTGACTGCCAGGGCAAGGGCCAATTCTATGAAAGCCATAAACATGCTTTAATGGTATTTAGTGAGCAAGAAATGACCTATATCCAGGCAGCAATGTTTGAATTATTTTCACATTAGTTCTCACTAGTGTAACCTTCTGAAAACCATTTTACTTCCCCTCAGAAAAATAGAATGTGCCCTTACATTTGTGCAGTCCTTTATCTGGGCTAGTAAAAGTTTACTATGCTTAGAACGAATTCACTGAGGCACAGTATACTGTGCGATATCATCTTGTAAATCTATATTTTTCCTGAAAATATGATCTGTGTCTTTTTGGTGAGATTTAGTTTGTTAGGCTATATTCCGTTCATTTTTGTTTTTTGATTGTAATCTGTTTATTAAACCAAAGCAGCTACCTGGACTAATTCAATGCTTCTTCTACAAAGAAACGCTGTCCTGGTGTATAGTAAATACAAATTATCCTGTTATTGCCCTAGGCAACATACATAGAACTCAGTGCTTCATGTTAAACTGAGCAAGCAGTCTTTATCAATGTATAGCATGTGACTTCAATAAACCTCTGTCTCCAGTGGCCCAGATTGAGATCCATCTTAGTTCGCAATTAATTCCATGTTGTCAGTTTAGCTCTTCCTGGATATCATTCAACACTATAAAATCCCCATGCTAGGTGGCGTCTGAATTTCTTGTGTAGGCTTATTCAAATGAGAGGCCAAGGATTGATGGGCGCTGAAATTGAATCAGATCAGGACGATCACTTTGTGAAGATAAAATGTTGGTAAATCTGTGAAAATCACATTGGAGCTTTTCTATTGTCTAACAATTCTGTTGAAGGTTGGGAACTAATATATATCCAGCACGACACAAATCACAAACAATAAATGCCAAATATACCAAATGGTTAAATGTAGTTGAGAGGACTCCATAAGTAAGCAGATCACATTTCATGATCATGGCTTAGTCAAAGAATTTAGTGTACCCTTTGTGTGTCTATTTTTCTTACTAGCCTTGCTATATTACATTTAAGAGAGATATGATAAGTTAATAAAAGACTCCAACAGATCATCTTATATACCATAAACAACATATTACAGGATTCAGAAAAAGAAGATTTAGAAAAACAATGATGTTGAATCACCTATTAAATTCTATCTGGAATATCCAACTGTGTATTTTTCACATCTCCACTTCCAGCTACAATACAGAAGAAAGTCCCACCTGCTGTACCTTTCAGACACTCATCCTTTAACACCTTACAGGCATCACAGTCCTGTACTGGAGGTTCACTGTTACAGTAATTAGGAGAGGTGTTTCCACTACTGATAGCACAACATGCCTACAAGAGCCTGGGAGGCTGCAGTGGTCACTGTGTCAATAAGAGTGTCCTGACTGACTGATCCCACCCTGTCCTCGGTGGTACTCATCCATTTGTGTGCCATTGCCTTAGGATTGCTGGTCACAGTTGGCTAGTGACATGACCCAGGCTTGAAACCTTGATCATACAGCTGAATCAGTGCTTGGCTGAGCACTTTTACCAGCTGAGTTACCACTCAGGAGGCCACAGACAGAAAAGTGTACCTACACGTGTTGATCTAGATTAAGTCAGCATGCTGTTCCTGAAATGTTTCAGATTTTAGCCTTTTTTAAGGTGCAGCTGTGGAACGTTTTAGTAAATCTTTTGATCCGACATCGTTTTTGGCATTAAAATCAGAGCAAAGAGACAATGACCTAAAATGAAACGTCAAAGCTGCCCCTACGTCAAAGCTGCCCCTATCAGATTAACAGCTGGAGACTTTTTTCTTTATTTTTTTCTAGGCATTCTAAGAATGAATAATAAAAATGTAAGATGTTCTGTATTTTGGGAGCCACAGACCTCTCACTCAAAAAATTCAATCTATCCAAATACAGATTCCAACAGTAGTTCAGTATTCAATAAAAATGCTATGAAGTAATTCCTCCTACAGCAATACCATTAAAAACTCAGAGCTATTCTTGAATAATGCCTCATATGAAACTGCATATCAGTGTGAATTAGTAATGCCCTGGATTCATCAGGATCCAATATTCTCATTTTGCCTTTTCTATCAATTTTATTACTAATAAAATAGATCATTATTCTAGATTTACAGACATAGTGCACTCTGCAATTAAATAATAATTTTGCTGCTGCAGAGGATTTGTGATGATTAAGGTAAGTAGAATGTTCCAATTTGGCCTTCAGTATGTCAATTCCAAGTGATTGTAGCCATAGCTTTTATGCTTGTATAGTTCATCATATTTACATCAGAACTTGAGCCCACATCTACAAAGATCTACAGTGTTCTGTAAAAGTGGACGATCTGATCAGTCAAACCAAGCCTTTTGTGACATTGACCTGCAGATTTCTAGGATGATCACAAACCTTTGTTATTTGACGTCCATATCCCTGTTTCGTCAGAGAGATGTCAATGCACAATTTGTTTTAGACAATTGAAACAAATGTGGTACTGTTTTTAACTGGTTCTGCTCTTATCTGTCTGACAGGCAGAACCATTCTGATTTCTCTACTGCTGTACTTAGTTCTCACCCTTTACAAGATTAGTCATCTTCAACAGCTAACCTAGCCAGTAATTTAAACACTGTATTGACTAGTACTAGTACTAGCAGTTTCCTTCAAACATTCCTTTCCATGGTATACACCTGAACCACTAACTGGTCAGCGTCTGAAGTGCTTCAGTAAGAAAAACAGCCTTTTGGTTCACACGTAAGCACTTAGGCTTATAATGAACACCTGCAAGTCTACGGTACTGCCAGATCCTCCTATATTCAGGATACAGTGAGCTCTGGACTAGGGAATCATGAAGTGCTCTTCTCTGTTATTAACAAGCTCATTATGCCCCCTGACAAATATGCTCTTTCTTCCACCCCTGTCTTATGTTTTTGCAATTCTTTCAATCCAAGATTGATGCTATAAATTGTATAAATCAATTATATACATTTATTCAAATAAATTATATAAAATTATATAAATAAATCAAGCCTTAATCTTGTTCCTGATTCAGATATTTGAGAACTATCCATTGACATTTTCTCTGTACCAGATTTCTCTGAGTTAAGCCTAGTTAATTCAGATCAATTTACACAAACTGCTAACAGCTGCAAGAAAACCTCTTGTTGCCTAGATCCCATCCCTACCTCTTTACTGGAAGCTTGCCTGTCAGACGCCTGCCTGTTAGTTGTCAACATCATCAGCAGTTCCCTTTTGATGGGTGTGGTCCCCTCTGCTTCAAACACTGCAACAATCGCAAAAGTCCAAAACTCTGCAGCTAGTGTAACAGTTCTTGGGGTTTTTGCGCTCTTGCCACTCCTGCCCTGCCCGTTCATGCCTCACTGCCTGGGCACGAACCCGGGTCTCCAGCGTCATGCAACAGGGAACTTGCCAGCTGAGCTAAATAAGAACTCCCCCAGCCCAGGTGGCTGAGATCCCTGTTATACTCAGGGGTGTATTTGTTACGCTAGACTTCTGACTCACGCGTTAGTAACATGTGACTCGTCTCTTCATTGGTTGCCCGTAAAATGACATATTCAATATAAGATCTTGTGATTGACTTTCAAGACTCTAAACCCTCATACATCTCTGAACTCCTCCATGTTTACACTCCTTCCCCTGGGCTCTATCCAGTTTAGTTCCCAGGACTAAATCTCAGGCTTTTGGTGACTGTGCCTTTTCTGTTTTGGCTCTATTATTATGGACAGCCCTTCCCCTGACTGTTCAAGAGTGAAATTCTTTGATGATCTTTTTACCAGGCCTAATCGCCCTATATAACACCTTGAATTTAGTTTTGTCACTTTGTACATCACCCAGTTTGGAAGGGTGATTTATGAATAAAAGTTATTATAAGAATTATAAAGGGTATATATGTTTGCCTTAAAATTACTTCCAATACTTTTTGAGTTGTACTATAAATATAAGAAGTGGTTGGACGTGCCTGTCGATTGTTACTGAGGCTAGCCTTAATGCTAACATGACCAGGCTCAAATTTCTGCTACTTTCAAATTAGTATATTAATTGTAAACGAGATGTATAAAAAACAAATCTCGACATGCCTATTTGTACGCTTTTGAAAATCTGATATGCACAGACACTGCCACCGCCAACCCAGATGTCATTCATCAGTATAGTAACGACAGCAAGTCTAACTGACAAGGAGAGAGAAGTAAAATGTGAGGACTGCTTCCGCCCTCTCTCTCCCCTTCCTCTTTCCAGCTGGCAGGTCTGCGCAGGCGCTCTACGGTCCACGCGGAAGATGATTTGTCTCTGTGGTTGTGGAGCCCTGAAAAACACGTGAGCGGTGCTACGTCATCGTAAACATCAGCGAGCAACATGGCGGCTCCGGCAGCGGGCAAGGTACAGAAAGAAAAGTACACGAAGAGATAATTTCTTACAAAATGCGCGTATTTTGAGGCCAGTGAAACAGGAGTTTTCTTCCTCGTGGACTGCATTTTACAACAGTGCGGACCTTTTAGAGCAAATAGCTTTGTGTTGTATAGTTATCCTGATGGAAGCAGAAAGAGGTGTATTGCTTTGCAATTTGGGTCCTGTGAATGCAAAAGCTTTATGATTTTTCCCTCTTGAATGCCACGAAAGCAAGTAGATGTACGACATAATACCTAGCCACCTATCTGGTTAATTGAATGTCGTATTTTAGTTACGGGCACAAAGCTTTGGGGTTACACTTTTGTAAGCATAGCTAATGCCCGAAACTGGTGTGAGAAAAAAAGAACATGTAATGTATGCTCATGTTTTTTAATTTATTACGAAAGCAAGTATATACCAACTGCACCTCTGTCGAAAACAGAAACTCACATTAGAGTTATGATTGTATTTGTTTTGCACTAATGCTGTTGGCATTTAGTAGAAAATAGAAACAAGAAAAAATAACCCGCTTATTTATGGTATGTGGAAAACGACTTCCTAAATTCCTGTTTTATACAGAATAAAAAAAATCGAAAAGCTGCATGGAATTAAGTCGGTACCCAGCATATTTACAGCAGCCATGGGGAGATAAACGGCCTGCAACTCGCTATCTAACACAACAACACGCCAGTATAAGTTAAATTAACTACTCTGAAGTGCTGAATGTCTGTTTAATCTACTCTGCTAAGTTGTCAGCCAGATGTTTGTTGTTTGCATTGCATTACAATTGCAATGGATGTAGCAAAGCCTTTATTCTGTTTTCCATTAGTCAATTTTCTTGATGTTTACAAGAAATATTGCCATATATTAACAGTGGCATGCAATATACACTTGACACCCCTTACTTGAAGAACAGGAAGTGTTGTCTGTGTTGTTGTTTTTTTGGATAACTAATCAGCAATAATAGAGTAAAACATCAAGTCAAAACAGATTCTCCTCTAAAATGTCAGCTAAAACACAATGTTTTGGAGACACCGATATCTGTATTTCTCGCACAACACATGAACCCTATCTTCATGCTTTAAACACTAAAGCATAGTGGCGTCATAAAGCTGAAGAATACACCAACAAGCATCATTATGTATTGAGAGTTTGCACAAAAATTTCAGAGAAAGAATGTGGCATTTCCCTTTTATGGAAAAGCAGATGTAACAGTTCTACCAAAAAGTTATTGGCCTAAAGGGGGTTTCGAATTGTTGTGAATTCCCCTGAGTATTCTGTTGCCATTTTCCTGTTCACTGCGATACATGCAAAATAAAGTTGGAGTCATCATGGCTATGTGTGTATAATTCGTATAATCACTTACATGATGTGATTTGCAGGAAACATGCATCATGCAGGAGTGCTGCTGCATCAGCTCCTGGAAGCTGGGTTTGATTCTGGATTGGAGTATCTGCAATGTGGTGTTTTCATGTTCAACATGTATTTGTATGGGTTTTATCCAAGTGTTCCATATTGCTTCAAATTACTGAAGGCATTTTAGGTTAATTGGGGTCTTTAAAGTGTACTTTCTGCTTGTCTGTGCCCTAGAACAGGCTGGCTTCCCTTTCTGATTGCTGTCTTGCCTTGTGCTGTGTACCTCCATCAAAGGCTCAGTGATGCCACTGCTGACGTTGCCAATAGTGGTTAGAAACATGGTTTCTTATGTGTTTCTCATTCCTTTCTTGCAGGTTCTATATGAACAGGAAGGGATTTTTATCCACTCTGATTCAGAAAGAAATGAAGACCAAGATTCCCTGATTTCAGGATTTCTTCGAGTAACCGAAAAGGTAGATTAAGACGCATAAGTAAAAAGAGCTGAGTACAGAAACTAAAAGCTTCTCGGATATAGTTCTTTGTAAATTATAATGTTTTCTATTTCACATAATGTTTTTTTGTGAAGACATCATATTTAGAAATGATAGTTCAGTTTACAGTCTGTATACCCTGACATCCAAATCTTAAATTATTTTATAGATTAAATTTGAATTTAACAGGTTCTAAACAATCTTCATTACGTGAAAACCTTCCCATTAATTGAAATTTCATGAGCACAATGGAATTCCAGCCATTGCATGTTTTGAACTCTTAACATGATTGTCGTTTTATATTATAATTTGTGCATATGCAGTTTGCTTTATCTATTTTATTTAAAGCTTTAAATAAAAGTAGGTTATTTGGGAAGGGCTTTTCCGGTTTTAAGGTTTTGTGTTACATTGGTGGTAAAAGGAAACATTCAGAAATCACCAGCATAACTCAGACTTATTTTAAAAGTGTGGCATCTGAATAATTCTCTAGTAACCAATGTTTGAGACAAAAACGTAAATGAACAGATTATACCCATATGAGAAATAAGGCCATTAATAGTGAACAACATTTCCAGAGTAAGAAGAATGGAATTTGTTTCTGTTCCTTGGAAAAACTTTATTTATAGTGTAAATGAGAGCAGAACTGTATACTTTAAATCTCTTTCACTGTTTTATTCTGTTGTTAAGATTCTAACATTAATCATGAATAATGTATATACTATAATGTATATTATCATATGCCTTTCATCACCATTTTGCCAAGAATACACCCAAACAGTTGGAATAGTGAGAATCACTATACCACATATCGCACAGCTTTGGTGAAAATAATTTAGATACATTTGGTTTGCACAAATGTATTGATATTTATTAATAATGACAGTAACAACACATAACATACTGATGGAAAAAAGAAATGCAACACCTCCACCACACTCTGGTCCTCCCATCTGTGTGGAACAGGCTGAAGAGTGACTCATCCGTGAAGAGGACCTGATGCCACTGCTGACGAGTCCATTGCAGCCTCTGTCTGGCCCAAGCCAGTCGGGTGTGATGTCTAGGAGGTGTAAGCAGAGGGCCTCTGACAGGTCGCCTTGCTCTAAGGCCAGCAGCATGGAGCCTCACTTTCCTGTCACTGATGCGGGCATTGTGTCTGCCAGCAGTTTCAGCAGCAGTATGGGTGGCAGATCTGAAACGATCTCTCAGATGGACCAGTCTGATGTGTCGGTCCTGCTCTGGTGTGGTCACTTGAGGGCGACCGGATCTTGGACGTTCATCTGTCCTGCCAGTCTCCTGAAACCTGCTCTGCAGTCAGGACGCAGTGGAGCAACTTACTCCATAGTGTCTGGCAACGCTGGCACATGACATGCCTGCCTGCAGCATGCCAATTGCCCTCTCCCTTGCTTCTGGTGACATTTGAGGCATTATGGAATACACAGAAAACTGACTAAGTGTGGCCTTTTTCTTGCAGTGACGTAAGTTTTGAATTAAGGCCTTTTTAAAGGTGACCTGATCAGGCAGTGTTCCACCTGGACCTCGTTGGGTAAAAGCAAACCTAACAAGCTTTCGTGTGATTGGTCAGTTGCAATGCCTCACTGCACGAACATTTTGTGAAAGTACATAAGCTATAAGTATAGTATTCTCATTCCAGAAAATGATGCATTTCTTTTTCCATCAATATATATAAAACATACAAGTTACACTAAGTACAAACTTTCATATAAGGTATCCCAGAGGCCTTACATCCAAAACACTCAGAAAAGCCTCAGACTGCTTCCAAGTATTGGACTCTTAAAGAAGAAATAACCTTCTTCTAAACCAAACAGAATGTGACATGCGGTTATATTTCTCTCCCTGCAAACTTGAATGCCCTAAAATGATTGGGAACCTATCTCCCTATTCTAAAAATGCACTCTAACCAGGAGAGGAAATCGGAGTTCCCTGAAAAACAGAGGATAGCAAGCTGTTTTGACAAGGTTCAAATATATAGCTCCAATCTGGTATTTCTGGGTGATCTGGATCAAGGAGCTTTTGTCTTTGTCTTTCTCTTCCTCTACCCCTTCTCTTTTTTCCTTTCTGTCTGCCTGTTTTATGCCTGGTTTTTGGAATTTTGATTGATAAATATTTACCTAGAAGGTAAATCAAGCTAAACTTTATGATTGCTTTGATCACTCAGTCTGTGACCCTACATCTCAGCAAACATCTCCTTGCTTTGAAGCTGAAAAGTTGACACTAGCCAGTTGTTCCTCCTAGTATCTAGATTCACTTATTCATAACTATTTTTTTCCTTTTCCCCCTAGGAGGGTGAATTAATTGTAGAATACAAGCCAATGGAAGATGCTGTTGATCCATCAAATATTCTTTGTGCTGGAAAGGTAAAGCTGATTTATGCTTGCATTGATCATTCTTTCAAAGAACAGAGCAGGTGTTCTTACTGTCAGTTGCACAGAATTAAATCATTTGAGAATACTGTATGTCTTAGTGTGAAAATGTATACAATATGCACATCACCTAGCATTCCAAGTTGTCTAACTCTTAACAATGATTCATTGTGCTTTAATTTTTTACCTACATTATGTGGAACTTTTTAATCTTAGTGTATATTGTTTCATTTCATAAGATCCTAATTACATAAAAATGATTTTCTGAGAATTGAAGTAAATATCCATCATATACTTTTAAGCTCACAACAAAGTTTTATACATATAAAGTACATGTACCAAAGCAAGAACTGTTGTAAATAGTAAATTCATTGTGACTTAGTTACACCAAAAGAAATTCATAGTAGAAAAAAACTAGATCTTCAGTCTTGTATAGCAGAGTATATCAAATTGGAATGTATTTTGTATTTAATAAATCAGAGACTGTTGAAAGTATACATAATGAGAGTTGAAAAGTATTCTTGAAATTAGTTACTAAGAGTACATGAAATAAGTGATCTCCACTGTTTCAAAAGAAACGTGTTAAGAAAGGTAAAGATATCATACCTTTAAACTCTATTGCTTGTATTAAAGCTGTTTTCAAACATTTGGTATGTGCTTAAGCAAATTCTGTTGCATTTATGCGGATCATGACTGATCCTTATATTCATTGATTTAAATTGCACTATAGCACTCTGTATATAAAGTGTACTAAAATAAAAGTCCAACATACATGTAAAATTTAAATTTGGTGTACATAGAATGTTTGCTTTTATATTTTATAACTCTCAAATGTAAAAATGTGAATATATGGTTTTCCCTTTAAACAATTTTGATCCTTGTTTTAATATTTTATTAGTTTCATTTTCTGAACTCGAGTCTTTTCTTGTTTGATAAGAAATGTAGTATTACTCAATTTCTTATTTGTACTGTGATGCCAGTGGGAGTTCAGTCATCATAGGGGACTTTAGTAGTTGGGTCTTGAGATAAAAGACCCCCAAGAGCACTGTAATAATTAATGGTGCTTTTAAGCATGCAATTAAACAAGAAAAGAGCAAGCAGAAGTAAGCAAGCAAATAAAAGCCTAGCTTGTTGATGGAGGTCTACCTCACTTTGTCTTCTAAATAAATATCAGGGGTAGTTATTCTTTCCCCCCCAATGTGCAAAAAGAAAACATCTTGCCTTATTGTTACGAAAAAAGAAAAAAAGATCTTTACTGTAATCTGACTTTAGTTCTCATCAGGTTTCCTTTTATTTCCTTCAGTGCCTGTCTTCCTTTGTTCGTTCTTTTCCACTTCTATTTTCTCTGTGCTCTTTTCCACCTGTCTTGGTTTTGTTTTCTTGGTCTTCTTTTTCTTTTCACTCTGTCCTTTAAGGTTAGTGTTCAGTTTCTTTCATTACTATTCTATTATTATTATTCTCTCCCTACAGCTACACAGACAACCAATGTGCAATTGGCATAACCTTTTTATGCCTTTTTTTATTGTGGGTGACTCAGCAGCTCTTTTCAGTTCATAAACTTGCAGTAATAATTTCTTTCATGAGCAAGTTGAAACAAAATAAGTTTTTACTCACAAACAGGCGGAGTGTTGGTTCAGGCTTTTATTTCAGCACATAGCATATTCTTTCATCTGCTCTTGTTCATTAGGTCTGCTGTTGATTTATACTGTCTGGAACAAGACACACATCTGCCTAGTTCCAGACAAGACATCATGCTGCCATCTTACATCTTGCTTTCTATCCACGGGTGTCTTGGTACAGTCTCAAAAACGTAACATCCTTCTGCTGTCACACACCTAGGGGCATCACAGTACATACTGCAGATATCTTGTATGGATAGTATCATTTCAAAGCATATCAAAAATAATTTCACCTTTTGATTTTATTTTGTAGGATTCGAGTTCAGTAGTAGAGTGGACACAATGTCCAAAAGAAAGAATGCAGAAAAATGTGGAAAATCAACTAAGCTACGAAGCTGAGTGGGATATGGTCAACACTATTTCCTTTAAAAAGAAGCCATACACTAATGGAGAAGGTATGGAACCTGCCTCAGGATTTGCTGGTCTTGCAAAATAATTGCTTACGCAAACATTATCACTGCACACTGTATATATGAAAAATACCTAAAAGAACATGCCGTATTATTTCACTGAAATCATAAATAAATTCTTAAAATCTAAAAAAATGAGATTGGGAATAGCAGGAGGTCTGAAAATTAAGAAAGTAATCAAGTTCACCCAAATGTTTTAAAACATTGCCTATGTCATAGTATTTTATCAGAATGCAATGCAAGGTGGCGTTTTTCTTATTAATAACAGTGAAAAATAACAATAAGAAAATGTACTTTTTATAGAACATCTATGGAACCTAAGCTATCATAATGATTTTCCGTTGTACTTTGAATGTACTTTTGTATGTTTGCTCTCCATTTAAAAGAATAAAATTTGCTTTTGAGTTAGTCTGCTTTACAAAAAAAAAAGTCTTGAATGCAATCATCAGAGCTGAAACATATAAACAATGGCCACATGTGCAGTTTAGTTTTTGTGTGCTATATTATTTTGTCCTTTAAATTTGTATGGTATATCCTGTTATGACATTAAATTGGTAATTTCCAAATTGAGTACATTGTATCATGAACAAAAGATTTTACACTTATTTCTTCAAAGGTGAATGCTTTAATTCATGGTGTTATTACCACCCACTTGGTAATTACAGTGTATTGCTGTTTATTATGTTTATTACTGATTGTTTATTATGTATATGTAAATTACACCTGTAGTTTTCCATTGCATTAAGAATTATTAGATATTTTAAATTTAGGAAACTGAAAACCAGTAGTATGTTTAAAAATGATGACAGTTATTTTATACTGTTTACACATTTTGCCTTGGATTTTAAAATGTTTATACAGCAAGAGCAAAACAATACAGTTAAAGCAAATAATATTTATATAATAACACAGATATTTGCAGTTCTAATCTTGCAATAATGTTAATATAAATTATAGACATTTGTGTTGAAATTAAAACAAAAGTGTAATGAACAGAAAAGTATTTAACATTATAAACATTGCACTGGATTTCTTTTATACTGCTAATCCTAAATTAAGAAGCTCTTCAGTTTTTATATGCTAATACCTCTTTTAATCTTTAACTGTGAATCTAAACTTTTTATGATGTTACACACTTTAGGATATTACAGAGACGTATCACTGAAGTTGAAAAGACTAATTGCCTCAATTCTTTTATTGTAAAATATTCTTCCCAATCAGTCTGAAGCGGGTTATGTATATTAATCATTGCTTCCATGGTGCCAGTCGATTTCAAAGTATTAAATGTCAAGCCAGGGGAAGTAAGGGAACTTAGCATTTTATCTTTACATTGAAAATGACATTTAATAGTGCAGTTTTGTCACATTTTGTTAGGAGAATCCTTGTAAAGCCTGCATGCCCATAAACCCATTTGAATTTCTATATGTTAATAGTCTGAAGTTATAAATATGTTGTCTAGATTCATCAAGTGCTGTATCAGTCTTAGATTTTTCAAGGGTGTTTTCTTTTCAAACTTCCATTTCTCTTTTATATAATAAATTGTAGACTATTAAAATAGTTTAAAATAAGACAATTATGCTATTAGAGTAATTTATCTTGTAACATACAGATGCAGCCATTCAAAGTGCGCGGTACAGACATGTACCGGAGGTTATTGGCTACGGCGTCGCGCATTGTGACGCACGATGACGCGCGGTACCGCGGAAAGATTTACAGTAAACGTCTTTACTGTGCCCGTTGTAGTATTGAATATTTATATGGAATTTTACCACTGAAGGGAAATCTTAGTAGCTGAGCATAAAAAGAATAGGAGCATACTGTAATGCGTGTGAAGGCCATAAACGATATTAATTTTGGAACATAAACATACAGTATATGGCTGGTCTTGGTACTTTAAAGAATAAATACACACTAGTATTCCATTTCTCCCTAAACATTTTAAGCATCAAAGTCTTTAACTAACGAGATACCGGAGTCAACAAGCATACTTTTAGAATTTGATTAAAAGGGAATATAATATGGAATCCCCCATCTAAAGAAATTAATAACGATATAATTATATTCATGTACCGGAACACAAGAATAGTACACGCTGTACATTGTGAAATAAAAAACATTATTTTACGTATCACCTTTATGTGATATCACCTTAAGGACAGCACATACAAGGGTTAATTGCAAAATGGACCGCGCAAAGAAATTTAAAATAGTCTTCTTTAGGTGTGAGGGCAGGAGTGGATCGCAGAAGGCATAATCGGCAAATTAGGAATACAAAGAACAGGACAGGCGAGACGTTTATCCAGAGAGCGAGTGATCAGAAAAAGGAACAGCTGTTACGCCCAGGTTTTAGCTCTCTCTCTGCTGAATGAATAAAAGCATTTTATTAAAAATGCGTTTGCGTTTGTCTGGGTATTAACTTTGTAATCTGTGGTTCACATCTACTGTATTGTTTTGAGATGCCACTTTTAAAGGTGGTATGTAAAATAAAGTTTTTTATTATTGTTATAGAGAAACATGATCAGATTTTCCCTGGTTCAGAAAAAAAGACGATTCAAATCTGTTATCTTTCCACTTGTATGTCATCAGAAAATACAAGAAGTTTCTGCTTTGTGTAAGGATGGTATCAAAAAGTAATCTAAGTGGTGAGAAAGCTGTGCTCCTCAAAGCGCTTTACAGGATAAAAACAATAACAGCAATAGTGGCTGGGCAAACGATTTTTTTATAGAAATACAAAATGAGATATAATGATGGGTTCCGGCTAAGACATTAACGAGTACAACCCCCCTCTCTGCGGGAGTGCTGGCTGTGACGAATTAAACTGGTTTCACAGGTATTTTCAAAGTAGAAGGGGGTGAGATTTCCAGCTTAATTGTCGTGTTAAATAATTTTTTTAAATTAAAATTCATTCTATACAGCAATCGCATATTTGGGTACTGTTTCATAAAACTTTCATGCTTAAAATGTTAAGGGAGAAATGGAAGACTGGTGTGTATGTTTTCTTTAAAGTACCGAGACCAGCCATATACTGTATGTTTAAGTTCCAAAATTAATATCGTTTATGGCCTTCACACGCGTTACAGTATGCTCCTATTCTTTTTATGCTCAGGTACTAAGATTTCCCTTCAGTTGTAAAATTCCATATAAATATTCAATACTTAAACGGGCACAGTTAAGACATTAAATATACATATACATACTGTATACAGTACAGTTTGCATGCGGTAATATGTTTATGTTCCTAAATCAATCTCTTTTATGAGCATGTGAAAGGCATGGTGAATCGATTCTCAAAAATTACTGTACTTTGCATGATTGGAAACAAATGTGTGATTGCGAAATGCTCTATAAAAATTTACTCTATTACAAATTTACAATTTGTTGATAATAGAAATGTTAGGTTCTCTAAAGCTTTGTGGTAGTTGACCCACCCAGGCAGCAAAAGATCAGGTGCACTGGTAAGATGCAACACCGAAGATATGATTAAAAACCTTTTAAATCTGAAGGGATCCCCCCCCCCACACACACACACAATAGAAGCAGGAAGCAGAAGCAGGACCGTTGTCAGAAGGGAAGAAGGTGACTATTCATTGTTATCAAAAATGACTTAGATTCGATCATATTGTGATATTATGAAATATAAAAGTCAATTGATTGTCCATAATATTGCTATTCTATTTTTTCGAAGAAATGTTTGTTAAAAGAAAAGTCACAGCGCCAGCTGGATTTGAACACACAACCCCTGAGTTGGTAATCAGGCACGTAGACCAGTGGGCTACAAGGGAAGTCGCATGAAGAGATAGGCGAAACAGCCCTACACAGCCCTGTCGCAGTACACGGATATAATCATTTCGTTATTAATTTCTTTAGATACGCGATTCCATATTATATTAGCAGAAAAGCTTAAAACTACCACTTTTTCACACGCTATTTCACATGTTAGTTAAATACTTCAATGCTTAAAATGTTTAGGGAGAAATGGAATACCAGTGTGTATTTTTTCTTTAAAGTACCGATTCCTGGAATCTGACTGGCTGACACCTCTCTGAAGTGGTTCCATAATATCTGGTATACGGAAAAGAAAGCGTTGATAAAAAAAAAGCCTGGATTCTCATGTATCTGATACAAGTATCTTTTAATACAGTCTTTGCTGTGCTCTTGAGGATCCTTGTGATATTTTGAGCTCTAGTTGAATGATAAGTGTCGCATTTTAAATCATTTTCGTAGTTAGAAATTATGAAACGCCCTGTTAAAAGCAAGGGAGTTTTTATGTCCGTTGAAGTAAAAGAAAATGCCTGACAAAGTATGGCTTGGACAGATTCCAAGTGCTTGTGCAAATGTGCTAAAGAAATGATACTTTGAGTATACAGCTTGTCCAAAGTCATTAATTATTAATACTATTAGTAATATCTTCGGTAAAGGCTTTGATGCATAAATATTTCTGATAAAGGTAGGTTGTGTACGTTTGTCCAACTGAGCAATCTTGCTTTCATAAAATATACCAACATTTTAATGACTGATGATTAACATGCTGTAATACACAGTTTAAATTTAAAAGCTCAAATGCTGTACATGAGAGGTTAAGCTTTATTTGCTCCTCCTGGTGGTTTTACAAGGTGACGCCGGATACTTTCCGGCATGATGTCAAATGACGCGATTAACCCCGTGATACTGTGTGATACCGCGACACGCCCACCGGGGTATACCGCGAAATACCCCACCCATTTTGAATGGCTGCATCTGTATTCATAATTCATCATGTTTTGTGCAAAGCTTCATCGATAAAGGGGCAAGGTTTATGTGTAGAGATGTCATCTTAACATACACAAATATTGATGGTTGCTGTTTTTGTTAGGATGCCTGAATACTGCCGATGTATGTTTTAGTTTATTTTTGTAAATAAGAGCAAACTCCTCACACCGGGGACACCGATTACCAGCTATCCAATAATGGATTTTGTTTTTCAGGTGTTTTAAGCCATGTGCACGAAAGAAACAAGTGGGCCTTTTTCTTTAATGTTGGTGACCTAAAAACAATCAAAATCAAGAAAGAGGGCTGGCCATATCTAGTATTTTGCCTTAAAGATGAGACATCCTTACCTGCTCTTCATTTCCATCAAGGAGGCAGTGAATTGTTTTTGGATTGCCTTAAGAAACATGTGCTGCTAGACGAGTAAGTACAAAATGGAAAGATTTCATGTCTTTTGCTGCTATTCTGGTGAAAGTGCTTTTAATTAATTATAACTAAGTCGCAAAATTGATGCTGGGCTCTTTACATTATTAAAGTCTTAATTGAGCTAAAACGCCACTTGAGTTTTTGAAACTCATTTTTATGCTCAAAAGATACATTTTTAGTAACTGAAAATAGCGTTAAAATGACTACTTTTATCAGGATTGACTAGGACTTCAGGTTTCTGTTCAAAAAGCAGCAGGAGTGTGAACCATGCTCAGTCTTGGTAACCTAATTTCTGTTCAGTCTGCATTTGCATCTTCATACCCAAATACCTGAGATTTCCTCAGCTTTGGTATGTAGCTGTCCTACTGCAGTGAAGGCTGAGAGGCCTTGAGTCCACCAGGGAGTCATTAAGTGCTGCATCACCCTTCCTTGTTTGCACTGTGGCACTTGTAGCATGTAGCAATGGCAGATGGTTTGACAGGACATGCTTTGGAGGAAAGCTTGTATAGTCCTCATCCACAAAGGCGGTAGTAGAACAGAGTATGCACTGCATTATTTGCACGGTACAAAGTATTCAATAGTGTATTTAAAACATTACAAAAGGAGATATTGGGAAATGTAAGTAAGTTGCTTCAGCATGCAAGTAGGGCTGGGCGATATGGCCAAAAACATTATCACGATAAAACTTTTCATATCAGTCGATATCGATAATTATCACGATAAATGTCAAATCATTATTTCTTTCAAGTTTAAAGGCAGATTTTTTCTCCTGAGTGAAAGTTGAAGAAATCAGACAGTTAATTGGTAAATTAAACAGCTCTTTATTTTAAGAACACAACAAACACTTGCCAAACAGCAGAAACATTAAACAAATCTGAGGTAGAGAGTTTTCAAGTCTTTTTTATGTCAAGATATGCATGAGTAAAATTTACAAAATAAATATCTTAATAGAAAAATTAAATACTGCAGTGTGATAAAACACACATAGAAGATGGCTCAGACAGACTGCAATGTTTAAAGTGCTCTGTTTTATGTCTGAAAAAGCCAAAATATTATTATAATACCGAAGTTGAATTACCTTTTCTGTCGACGATGTCATGGTCCTTCGAGCTGGTCATTGGCAGCACTGCATTTGCTTCAGTGTCGCTCATTTCTCCACTCTATAGTCCTGTCAGCCAGCACCACTGTGTGGGTAAACAACACCACGTTAGCTGCCTGGTCTGCAAAGCATAAACATATATATTGAATATTTATCAAACTTTTGTTAAAAATATATAGCGGAAAATTATATTGCGTTAATTATCGTTATCGAATTATCGCCCAGCACTACATGCAAGCTATAAATGAACAAGTAGGGCTCGTGCTTTAGCTGTGGACACTTCAAAACCATGAAACAAACAGCCTTTTTATTTTGTAATGTTCACTATGTATTTTATATTCAATGGGATATTCCTTAGCTTTTAGGTGGTAATAAAGTCTTGTACTAAGGTATTAGTGAATGATAAGGAAGTAATCACCATCTAATTTGTACTGATGTATACATTTATAAAATAGGGTGTTAAACACCGTTAATGACCTGCCATATATTCATAAGAAGGCCTCTTATTTTCAGTATTGGTTTCCCAGCTGCCTACTCTTTTAAATATTAGTAGTGACTCAGTCTTTCATAGATCTTAATTTTAGGAGAGATATTTATTGCGCTTTGATATTAAGATGTTTTTATTATTAACTAAGATTTTAAATGATGTACATGTACTACATATCCATTCTGCTGCCATGAACATTTGTTGGGACTTTCCATTTCACTGTTGGCGAAAGTAAGCATACAGCCATAAACAATCCTGGATCACTGGGATCAGTGGTCAGCATCAGCTCTTATCTGTACTTCAGGGATTGATTAGGCAAAGCACTTGGTGACCTGTTGTACATCTCGATTACATTCTGCATTCCATTCTATTAAAATATGAAAGTCTTGTTCTTAAATCATTGAGTACAAGCCTAAGCTTCCAAGCTATAGTTTGCATTATGAGTTGCAGATCCACGACTTCAAGTTCCAGGTCTAGGTCCAAGAAAATCTCAGTTTCAAATTAAAACACTTATCCACCTTGCAAGAATACAGAATACACTAAGAAATGAAGGACTGCAGAAAAAAACTAATTCCGAGTTTTAAAGCTGTAGTAGATTACCTAGATTAAGGATGTTGAATATCTGAATCAGATTATTTTACAATCTTCTCTGTTAAATACTTAAAAGGTTAATTTTACCCTTTGTGGGTTAGATATTCTCCTGATCGTACTAGTATATTGTGCAAGTGTAATTTATATATTCTTTGCTTTGAATTATATACCCCAACATTATTCAATATGCCCGTTTTTTGTTTTCCAAATGATTTCTCCAAAAACACCCTTTTTGTCTCTTAAGTAACCTCTTCAAGGTCTGTGTTCCTCATTTTTTATATATGTAGTTTGTTTTTACTACCTGTGTCAACACCCTACAATTGTCACATTACATGCTTTCTGCCAAATGTTTGCTCAGTCCCTTTTTATTTGATTTGAGACTAAATGCACATGGTTTTGACAAACGCTTTAACACTTAAAAAAAAACAAACTGCACAGCTAATGCATTGCACAAAGGATTAATTTACCTCTCACTTGCAACACAGTGTTTGCTGCTGTTCAGGATTGCCAAAGATATCCTGGTTGACTTGAAACCCACACAGCCCCATCGATCTTCAGCCAAATGTGCATCCTCCAAAATCATTGAATGACGTAGCATAGGATTTTTTATGCTTGGTAGCTAACAAGTGAATAGGACAGATAAGGCTTTTACTGGCATGCTTTTAAAAAATTGAATACTGTGTGACAAGTAAGACAATTCCAGGACTGTTTGTTTCTGAAAGAACACTGTAATTTGAAGAGCTCAAGCTGAAATCCTTTATTAATACTCTTCTTATGAAAAATGCTTTTGGCTGAGGGATGGTGTTAACTAACTGTAACAGTAATTTGGTGGTTTCCTTTCCGCGGTGAATAGATCTTAGTTCCAGAACTTAAGTAGCAAAATATAAACATCAGTTCCAGGGCAAATATATGTGTACTGAAGTGCATTATTGTAGAAAAAAAAACTGGTTCAATCTGAAGTGTAATTTTGCCCATTAATAAAACTGCTGGACTTGATTACTAATCGAAAATGTGACTTGAAACCTGTGCGTACTGTTTTAGATAGTCATTTCTGATATTTTATGAAATGAGAAAGGTTCTTCTCCAGGGAATAGTGAATCAGTTCATGCTGTTTTCTTTTGCAACATGGTGAAATGTTTACCATTCATTTTGTTTTGTAAATGTAAAAGTATCTGGCAAATAAAATGGCTATAAATGGCTGTAAGCAAAAGGAAAACATGGCATTTCCCTATCCATAAGCGAAGTAGGATAAAACTGACTCGTTTAAAACCTTTCTTCAGTTCATTTTTTTAAAATGCCATTAGTGCCCATCAGGATGATTTAGCCTTGTCCATAAAAAAGGATGTCTTAAAGGTTGTGAGTGTGAAGTGTGATAATGTCTCAGATTTGTTAGCAGAAGACGATTTTTTAATTTGAAAGTGCACGGCTGTAGATAAAAAAGTGGCTTCTTGATTTCGTAGTTCAAACATACAGATTAAAATGGTTATTGACCATAAAAGGTAATTTATACAGTCAGCGTTTTCAAGGTATGCTCGTGATTGATTTATGATTTTATTGGTCATTGAAGGATTTAACTCAATCTCTAAGGCTACTTGCAGGTTCCTGAAAATGGTAGTTGAAAGACAAAATGTTGTTTATCTTAATTTAGGTACTTGATACACATCTGATTTAACTTTCATGAGGCAATGATGCTTTTCTGAGGCTGAAAATGCAGTCCCTCCCTAATCCTGCAGAGTATCTCAGAGCTTTGAAGGCTTGTTTTGCACCATTTTATAATGTCATTAAGTGGGTAAAGAACATACCGACTCTGAAGTTTGTGGTATAGCAATTTAAACATTTTGTAGTTTTGAAACTCGCTGTTAACTAATGTTGATAATGTTTCAGATTCTTTACATTTGTTTTTCAAATTATTTAATGTATATGTTGGTGTCTGATAATAGTAATAATAATAATAGCTTACATTTAAATAGCGCTTTTCAAAGCGCTTTACAGGCAATGGGGACCCCTCCACCACCATCCACCTGGATGATGCGCCAGAACGCTCACCACACATTAGCGATCAGTGGGGAGGAGAGCAGAGTAATTAAGCCAATTTGTACAGGGGGATTGTTAGGAGGCCATGAGTGATAAAGGCCGATGGGAAATTTGGCCAGGACGCCGGGTACACCCCGTCACTACACTGGGGCATTAGGACCCACATGTGCCACAGGGTTAGCGCTGACGCCTCTTCCAGCAGCAACCTTAGTTTTTCCCAGGAGCTCTCCCATCCAGGTACTGACCAGGCTCACACCTGCTTAGCTTCAGTGGGTTGCCAGTTGTGAGTTGCAGGGTGATATGGCTGCTGGTAGTATCTGAGTAGACAAGGAATAACTATACAGATGAATACAAATGCTGTGAGCAGTCAGATTTAGGATTTTTTAAATAGATTATTTTCTTGTTTCTGTAATTTATTGAATTTAATTTATATTAAAAATTAATTTAGTTTAAAAAAATATGCAGAAACCTACATGTTTTTTGTTTAAATTCCTTGCTTCTAGTATGACCTAGGATCCTTGCACTTATATACCTTGGTATTAGATAAATTGTAGAATCAGCCCAAACAATAGCAAATATATTTTTGGAAGTTCAATGGTATGTCCAAGTTTGACAGTCTAAAATTAATTAATTAATGAATCAAATAAATTAAGTATTCACAATCCTCAAAGGCATTGACAAAATTAACTTCACAGACGTACTTTGAAAATGGAAAACAGTGTCGTACTTTTTTTGCAAAGGTCTGTGGAAGTCTGGAAAAATTTACCAGACAAGATGGAACCTGATTTCAAGAAAAAGCTTGACAAAATCCTTGAATGAATTAGTTACTAGAAAATTAACAAGCTAGTAAGGCCTAATGTCCTCCAAACATCTGTCCAATTGCGTTTAGTAAAGGTTTAGGACCTCTCACATCAGGCCAGTCTTCTGGAATTCATTGCTGTAACCTGTGTGTGAAAATGCTGTAGGTTCTGATGGGGAAGTGTTTGTTTGAATTCATTGTCATGCTGGTGGGTGGGAGGGAGGGGACACTGGATGTGGTGAATGTTTTATTGTTCCGGTGTGAGGTCTTTCTGGGTATCTCTTTTTTAAAAAGGGGATTGGAACATAAGAAAGGTTACAAAAAACAGATAGACCTCCTATCCTATGTGTGTCGTTCGTGCTTAATTCATCCACAGATCTTGTCCAGTCTTATATGTAATGTATATATTCAGTAACATGACTGTGTAGCTTCTATTATACTCGCAAAACTCTTTGGGTACAGAAGTATCTCCTGTTCTCAGCTTTAAATGCACTTCCAACTAGTTCCCTTTTGTGTCCTCTGCTTCATGTTGACTCTGAAGAGTTCTGCTAGGTTGACTGTCAGTGTTTTGAGAATTTTGAATACTTGTGTTTAGTCCCCTTGTGCTCTTTTCTGTTCTGAAAGACTAAAAAGGTTCTCAACCTCTCAGTGTAGGACATTCCTTTAAGTCCTAGAATGCAACTGGTTGCTCTTCTCTGGACATATTCCAGTGCAGCAATGTGTTTTTTGTAACATGGTAACCAAAATTCTACACAATGGTTAGTATGAGGCCTAAGTAGTGCATTATGCAATTGTAACGTGACATCCTTTGATTTGAATTCTCTTTAATAATAAAAGAGCCCTTTTATTAGTTTTTGTTACGCTTTTATGGATTCCCCATATTATTTGCAAGATGTAAGTGATGTCAACATAAAAGGTTAGTCTTTTTCATAACTGACCTTGGGGCTGTTTCATGAAACAGGTTTAACTTATTCAGGATTTTCCAAATTAGTCTGAGTGAATTAACCTGATAACTTTTTTTCAGGATTTCTCTGGTTTCACAAAAGCAAACTCAGATTTAAAGTTATCTGGTTAAAGCAATTCATGCTTAAACAGTCTGACTAACTGCTCCGCACTGTAGTAGGCAAAAAGGGTCAAACATAAAATCCTTCATCCATGTAAACAAAACCATGCAAAAACGTGCTTCTCATTCCTTGAATTACAGCTCTTTATAGAGAACTATGAGGATAAAATCTGTAGGAATGGTGAGGAGCTATACTGTAGCCACGCATGGCAGAGAATTGCTGATAAATAGATTGTAGAAGTTAATTATGAAATGCAGTTAAATATCTCAGGGTAATGCAAAACTATAAAAAACTTGCACGAGGATGCATGTATTGGCATTACTTAATTTATATCATTGTTGTGAAGTTGTACCATATTTTTTTATGCAGCAGTAATGTATGCATTTATAGTCGCTGGATCACAATGGGAGGATCTGGTAGCAGGTCAAGCCAAAGTGCAGGAGTATCATCCACAGTGGTACTGTACAGTACAGTGTAGTTCAGTCCTCTGAATTAAAATGTTCCCTAATTTTATCCAACAAGAATAAGCCTGAGCAGAGTAAGACTGGACGAGGAATCATCATTACCAGCAACACAATAAAGAATGTATTCCTTTAGTGGGATATTCTCTTTTTTCCACAATATTTTTATGGTGTTAATCAAGTTGTTTAGGTAAGGTTTCCCCCCAAGTTGCAGAAAGTCAGAAAGGGGAACTGCAGCACTATTTTTGTGTTTTGGGCTTAGAAAGTCTCAGCATTGATGAGTGCAGTTCAAAACCCCATAGAAGTCAAATGTACACAGTAACTTGAAAAGCCTCCAATTTACATGACAAAATAGATGAAATTACCAGTGTCTTCAGAATGAGGCAACAAAACTTCCGGTGACGCAAATGGGCCCTGTTACATTGTAAAGAAGAAGGCTTGTGAATACAACTCTTCTTATCCGATTGAAATATTAATATATATATAATATATTGAATATCTCGATTTCGAAGCTGTTTTGGTGACAATACTACTTGTTAACTTTGCATGCAGATCATGTTGGATCGTACATCACATTACATTGATCATTACAGTGACTAGTGAACAGGAAGGGCCACTTCACATCGCAATTCGTGCAAACTTTCACTCTCACCTGGGGCGAGACCAGGAGTTTCCAACATGACGACTTGTAAACTCCACAAGGTAGACAAAATTGACAAATTTCAAATTAAGCACACAATTTTGTATACTGTCAATGAATTTGTTTTGTTACCGAGATTTAATAACTGGTCTGAGAAACTGGAGCTGCAGTTCCCCTTTAAGCCGAGTAATTTTTGTAGGTCACATTAGGTAAAAGAAATTAGAAAAAACATGTATCCTAAAAAATTGTAACTATATCACTAGAATAATGTTCAGTACTGATGTCTCACTCAGCTCTGCCACCATGTTGATCCAGATGAATGGAAGAAAGGTCATCACAGGGTACAGGTGGAGGGGAGGATCTCTATCCTTCTTAAGGGTTGCATGTTATGCAGCATGTGTGACATGACAATGATGCCACGTCCTGTCCGGGGGTACATTCCTAACATGGCTCTCGACAATCTTAACAACTTTCGCCCCATCTCCAACTTACCCTTTCTCTCTAAAATTCTAGAACGTGCTGTCACACTTCAGTTACATAACCACCTCATGACAAACAACCTTTTCGAACCCCTCCAATCTGGCTTCCGTCAACTTCACAGCACAGAAACCGCCCTAGTCAAAGTCACCAACGATCTCCTAATAGCTTCTGATTCTGGTTCTCTTTCCATACTCATCCTTCTTGATCTCAGTGCTGCCTTTGACACTGTTGACCATAACATCTTGCTTTCTCGTCTTGAGACTGTGTTTGGAGTCTCTTGACACTGCCCTCAAATGGTTTAAGTCTTACCTCACTGATCGCTGTCACTTTGTCTCTCTCAATGGGTACAGGTCTGAAATTGGTCTTGTCAAGTCTGGTGTCCCTCAGGGCTCAATACTGGGCCCCTTGCTCTTCAGCATTTACATGTTCCCACTTGGTCAGCTTTTAAGATCACATGGCCTCAGCTTTCATTTTTACGCTGACGATACTGAAATATACATCCATACCAAACCCGACACTGATGTGGCTGTCTCTATTCTATCTAATTGCATCTCTGACATAAAAATTTGGATGACTCAAAACTTCCTTCATCTTAACTGTGACAAGACTGAAGTCATGCTTATTGGTACCCCCCATCAACTTCGTAAAGCCAGTCCTGTAACCCTGTCTGTAGATGGCTCTGTACTTGAGCTCCAATCAAAATTGAAAAACCTTGGGGTTATATTCGATTCTGGCTTAACATTCGACCCACATGTACAGCATACTGTCAAAACATCTTTTTTTCACCTTAGAAATATCGCAAGACTACGCCCTATGCTATCATTAACTGTGGCTGAAAAGCTGATCAACATATTTGTATTCTCTTGAATTGACTACTGCAATGCTCTGCTCCCTGGGGTATCTAAATCTACTCTGAACAAGCTGCAGTATGTCCAAAATTCAGCAGCCAGAATCCTGACCAGGTCTAGTACAAGTGTTCACATTACTCCTATCCTGGAGTCCTTGCACTGGCTTCCGGTCAAATTCCGCGTAGACTTTAAAATCCTCATGCTCACCTACAAGGCTTTACATGGCTTGGCACCTCAATACCTGTCTGAACTTTTATCGCCCTACTTCCCACCTCGCAACCTCCGCTCTTCAAATTCTGCCCTCCTTACTGTCCCCCAAGCCCGTCTACATTGTATGGGCGACAGGGCCTTCTCCTGCTATGCCCCCAAGCTCTGGAACTCCTTGCCCAAGGATATTAGAGAGTCACCTTCTCTAAACTCCTTCAAATCCAGACTCAAAACCCTCCTTTTCAGAAAAGCCTTTACTTAACTGGTTCCATTCTTCACCCCTCTGCTCTTCTTAATACCATCTTCCACGGTCTCCTCTATTGTTATTGTTGTATTGTTGTAATTATAATTGTGTCCTGTCTTGTGAAATTTTCTTATTTATTGTTGTAGTCTTCTTATTTATTGTTATTGTCATCCTGTAAAGCACTTTGAGAAGCGACCTTTAAAGGCGCTATATAAAATAAAGTTTATTATTATTATTATTATTATTATTATTATTATTATTATTATTATTATTATTACACTCAATCCGAGTCATGTACGTGTTGCTGATGTGACACCATGCATAAGATACTCCATAATGGAGAAACCATATGACGATGGAAACCGTACATTAGAAACGTCTAAATCTAGGTAACGCTCATTGTAGGCACACACATTTAATTGTTTTTTTTTTGCTGGAACCGTTTGAAAGTTTGTATTGTCTTTTGTGTAATCAATGTTTGTTTTTTGGTCTAGAATTTTATTTTTAACTTATTCATTGTTGCTGTGAATTGATTTTCGGTTAAACAATCAGTCTCAATTGGCTTTCCAGGGGCTTTAGTGAGGATGTCTGTGCAGTCCACCTATTATATTAGGAAATGCTGCAGGGAATGTTTAGATCAAAGGAAATAGCTACAGGACAGAGAGGCTACATTTACAGTGGATAGAGGAGAATATTACCAGCCATTTCATGAAACCTCATTTTAGATTCACTGATGTATATGTGTGTATAATAACATATAGTTGGGAAATGTTATGAATGCATTCAAAAACTGTTTCTTTTCCTATTGCACAACAAACTGTTGCTTTACTAAAGCACTCTGAGTTGCCAACAGTAAAAAACTGCACCAGTCACCAGCACCAGGAATCTTTGAACAGAGTTTGAATTTCTTTTAACTCTGAGCTGTGACGAGCAGTACTAATTTTGTATGAGCTTAAGAGATCATGAATGTAAACTATATCATCTTTCCTATTAAAAATTATAACCCACTGTATTTGGTGTATTTGTATTTGGTGATTTCTACACTTTTATTCTGTCCGCAAAACTCTAATGTCAGTTGAACTCCTGAAGAAATGTTGTAGTTGTTTTTTGCAGGGGACTAATTGGTCTGTGAGTGGAGCTCATTACCACAAACTAAGTATAAGTTTGACTTAACCTGATGTGGAGCAGGTTAAGAATAGATAATGTTGCTATAGTTACTTAACCAGATACAGTTCAATCTTACTTTGTGAATCCATAAATCCAGACTTTTGTCAACATTTGCTTAGGTTATTCGGTTAACTGAGTAATCTTGCTTTGTGAAACAACTACCTCTTCTATCTCATAATGTTCCATTTTGTGTTTAGTTTATTTTTACTGCCTGCATGCAAACCCTTGCACTAATCTACGTTTAATGTCATCTACATCCACAATGGTGATGCATGTTCTTTTTTGAGAAACAAGTTGAACGCCTAAAATACAAAAAGGGTTGCGTAATGCTGGCACATCTTTGAATAAGAGGAATGGTGCCCCAACCTCTATCACCCCATTTGCCCCGAGTTCAAGCACTGTTTGTACCCCAGTGTATAGTTTCTGTTTATAGCTCCGTAGAGCCATGGAACTACAAAAACGGAATTCTCCGTGCAGATGGTGCAGTGAGTTAAAATACCGTAGAAATGTCACTGAATAAACATTCGTTTTTATTTGGTCTATATTCGGTAACACTGATGGATTAAATTACGTCTGTGAACAGCTGATGCCAGCCCTAAATACATCAGTAACATTTTCTCCTGGGTGAATGAAAACAATGTAAACTTGATTTTGTGCCAGGCACAATTCTGTGCATATTTCCTTTTTCCTTGGTAATCAGTGTGTGCAATATGATTAGGTAGACTAATGGAAGAAAGATCTTTTTCATCTCATAAAATGAACATTTATTTTTCCTGGAGTTTTTAAACACTTTATTAAAAGCTGTGTAGTCTGCCAATTTTTTTTGTCTGTAGACTTTCAAGTTGACCCATTGTTTTGCATTTGAAAATGGAATTTAAATTCTTATTGCATCATATGCTTTTTGAAATGTATGTCTGCCCTTATGTTTTAAGATGATACTTAGTAATAACTTTAAAAAAGATTATATATTGTACATTTTAATGGGTAGTAATACTAGAGTATTCTTTATTTTGCCCTTGTGTTTGGAATTATGACTGAATACTTCAGAATTCCCCCATATAAAGCACACAGATTATCTCTGTGGCTTGTGTTTGGCTGATCTGAAGAAGTAATTATGACAAAGAAATCTATTAATTAAAATCTATTAGAAAATAAAACAAACACAAAACATGTGAAAACTTTCCCAAGTAACAAATATAGATAAAAAATCTTCAGACTGAAAATTTAAATGTTCTCTGTCTTGCATAAGACATAAAAGACGCACTCGCCTCAAGTTTTTCTTCGTTTTCAGATCCGCTGCGTTATTTTTCTGAGGTCTGTTTAAAGATGTGTTTTTTTGCCATGGTACTAATGGATGAAATGGGATGTTGCTTTCATCAGCTTTGCTGGTTAAATGAATCACTTGGCCTTTGTCTCTGCTTTTAACTTCAGTAAGAACTGGATGTGGTTGTTTATTAATTGGAATCTTCTCAAAAGAGCTTAGTCAATCCATGCCTACCTCTTAGAAGAAAATGTCATCCCAGATTATTTTTTGTCACCTAAAAGAAGCACTTGCGTTCCTGTCATATCTTAAAAACAGACAGCGGTTATTAAAGTTCTTATCACCTGCTTTAATAATGAAATTGTTGGGATTAAGTGTTTACTGGGCAAAATCATCCTTGGTGTTACTTGTCTTTAACTATAATATAATAGCCCAGTTGGTAAGCATCTGAAGTATTAGTACCTTAGCACTTGGATTATAGCACTATTGTTGTAATTGCTTGTTTCAGTAATCTTAATGTTCCTACTTGACTGACAGTAATGATTTTATTTTGAATGTTTCTCACTCTTTTGTCATCACATTTATTTAGTTGTTGTAACTGGGTAATAAAACGGTAAAAAAGCAACATGTTTAGTAGTAAAGATTTAAGTCAAGTAGTATTTCTTCAATTAAGAAACTCTGTAAATGTATGTTTTAGCCATTAAGCTTTCTCTTGTATTATCTGAAAAATTCATAAAATCTTGCAAATACTGCATATGACAAGTCTGACACTTATTGAATGTAACGTCCTCTGTGAGTGCATAAAGATTATTTTTGTCAGTAGCTTAGTTTTAGCTAGAGATAGATTTCAAACTCCCCTTACATGTCTCTCTTCATATGAAGACTTCTGTGGTATTCGAGAAAACTGTGTAAAAATGCGGATTTCAAATGTTTAAATGATAGATCAGACATTTAAAAACACCTTATATATGTCCCCGAGGATGTTCCTAGGAGCTTGTTACTTTTTGTGAGAAGTGTATTTCATGTGCCTGTTTTTTCTTGTTTTACATAATTTTTAGCTTTCCTCCATTTTTCTCAGTGGCTGTTTATTTCCACATAAGAAACTTGATTTCTTCAAGCTTTTCTTTGAAACACTCATACACTCATCACCTAATGTGTAAATAACCCCTTGGAAAGTTTCCCAGTGTTCTAGCAGTATGGACTATGTGCCAGAAACCCAGACAAGATTTTTTTCAGTGTATACATTTTACTGTGTTTGCAGTACTGCTGTTTTATGCAAGAGACCTTAAAGTACAGTGAAAACTGCAAGCCTGAAAAATAAGCTGAATGTAACGCATGGTTACTTTAAGCCTTTATAGAATTTTTCTCCCTTTTGCATGGTGTGACACAAGTACCCACAGAGAATCAAGGGTCATGTGTCATTATAAAATCTGTTTAAAACATTTTCACTGTTTGAAATCATGAGGTCAAGAACACCTATAATTCCAGATTCAACGTTAGTCCCATTGGAAGAATACTTAATTTCATACTAAATCATGCTAGCGTTCTTATTGTCTGGAATAGAGGTGCATGATGTATCGGAGGCTGATATATTATTTTCTGATATATAGGAAAATTTAATTATTATTATCGTTCTCATATTGGAATTACAGCTGATAATTACAACCAATAATGCGGCGCCCTATTTTTATGTGTGTGCACTGACGCAGTAGACTGGGTACAGTACAGTTTCTGCAGAGTGAAAATGTCACTTTTTAATCAATGATCCATCTTTACAGAGTTTAAGCTTTCTTACCCTCATTACACATCAACTATGGATTATAGTGTGAACTTGTTTTAAAATATAAAAAAGTAAAATGATGGGTTATTGGTATCTGTATCGGCTGTTAATTATTGGTTATCGTTATTGTCCCAGAAATTCCTTATCGGTGCATTCCCAGTCTGGAATTGTCTTCACTATTACAGTCATTGAAATATGGAGGTTTATGGATATCTAATAAGACTTAATAGTTTTTTAAAAGATTGACGACAAGGAATGTGAAAAGAAATTCTGTAAGTCTTGTTCTTTGTATCTTTTAACGAAATATCAAGTTGACTGGAAAGTCAGATATGCTTTCTGATATGTCCTGCCACTAATCTGAGTGCCAAGTATAGTGAATTTTGCACTAACGATGAAATAAGAACAAAAATTATCCAGGCTTCTGTTGCAGTTTTGTTTCAGATTCAGTTTGACCTAACCAAGCTGATTTGCAGTGTGATGTAAAAGATGCAGCTGCTTCCCTAAACAGAAACTTTGCTTATATACTTTTTTTAAAATATTTTTAGTGAAGAACTCTTGCTGTGTTTTAAAAATGTCATTTGTAAATGTCATAGGTTAAAATTTTGTGGTTGAGTTTAGATATACTTCATGTAAGCTTCCATGTCATGTTTTGGGACCTGCAGGGTTCAGTGAAATGAATAATCTTCAGGCTGTCGCCCAGCCACCGAATGCTTGGTTTGCAAATGGGATGATGCTGGACACCTACAGTATCTAGAGCTAGGAACTTCTTCAGTGGACAAAATGATGCATAGAAGTAATTTGCTTTCCAGTGACAGGTCTGAGCTTAAACTATTGCTCAACAGAACATCACTTGTTTTGCATAATTATGCATTTTTATGTGATTGATGTCTGTTATGATAATTTTGTTTATCAATGTTAATTTAATTGTAATGGAGCAGCTGTGTCTCTCAGCTGTCTCTGACGTTTCTGCTGCGCAAGACTGTGTGGCTTGGAGACGTGTCAGGAAGAGAAAAAGTTCAGGCATTTTTACCAGACAGCGAAAGCAAGATATACTGCAGCTGTAGTCAGCCATTACTCTCTCAATAAAAAGGTTCAGAACATGTCTAAGAGGTCTAATCTGCTACTCAGGGATTCAGACAGTTTTTGGGGATTCATAAGGATTAGACTTGGTAAAAGGTTAGAATTTTCCATAGAATTGTGGGTTGTCTCTTCAATAGGTGAAAAGGGAGAAGTGGGTTATGTTATCCTTATAAAGGTGTCCTTACAAAAGATTGCGATGGGACAAACCAGGTTACCAAAGTTATTGTGAAAAGTTTTTATATCAGGACTGGTCCAGCCTTAGCCCTAGTTTCACAGTTCCCCACTGTTGATCATTTTATTCAGGTTACAACAAATGGAAATAGAAATTCTATAACAGAGGGTTCAAGTGTGTAGGTCCTTCCAACATCACATGACGAAGTTACGGGGAACTTCCACATTAACGTGTATGTTGCTTTATCATTTAATTATTGTAGTGAAATTTGTGAGGTATTTTTATTTATTAGTGTAGGTACAAATTAGCTTTACTAGGTTGATTAATGTTGTCAGGGCTACAATCTTTCAGCTCAATTTTGTCATCTTATATCTTTAAAGGGTAACTGCACTCCCAATTTTTCACACCAGTTATTAATTCTCGATAAAATAAATTCATTGATGGTATAATAAATTGTATAAATTTCGAATGAAGCACAAAATCGTCAACTTTGTGAAAGTACTGCAAGTCTCCATGTTGTCACAAACCCTTGGTCTTGCCCTGGGCAAGTGAGAATTTGCACGAATTGTGACGTGATACAGCCCTTCCATTATTGATCATGACACACGACCAGATGGAAACACAATAAGCTAAACTTTGTATAATTGTGTAGTTCCTGGGTTTCCAAAACTGCTGTTTCCTTGCTGAATCATCACAGAAATCTTTGTGATTACCTTGCATGCTGAGTCTTAAGTGTTACGCTTTTCAGAAGCTCATTGCTTGCTTTTTGTGGCTTTTGGTTGTCTAGTTTGAAGTTCCTATTTTAGCTGCATGTGTTGTACTTTAATTTTATGGGTGAACTGCACTCAGTTCCCCTTGTTGGCCTCCAGATGTTCCTCTGAAATGCTGTTGAAAGGCTTCTTGAGGCAGAACAGATGCATGTCTGTGTATGGCTTATTATCATTTTTTTGCAAAGTTTTTTTTTAATGTAAAAAATAAGACGACTTTATGTTTTTACTCCTCTGTGCTGTAAAAAATTTGTGGAGATAACCTGCGGTGAACAAAGTTAATTCTAAAACCTTTAAACATATACACATTTCACTCACTTTTTTTCACATCATGTGAAGATGGCCAGTTGCGACCATCTCGGCACTGATTATGCTCAGTACTGTTTTCTCTTTTTTATGTTAGGCTTCATATAATGTATCTGTCTTTTCTACATGCTCCACTCTTAGGATAAGAAGTTAATGAGTGGAGGATTTCAGCTTTCCTTGCCTTTCTGCTGTATTCATTTGAATTCCACGATCATCACAGTGCAGTCCACCATCAGATTGTCAGACTTTCATTTGCATATTGACTTTTATTGGTTACTTGACACTTGCTGTTTATATTTTCATGCACTAGTGTGACATGACCATCACATTATTTATCTTGACAGTGGTTTTATGAATGAGGTAGAAGAGCTGTCACAGTGTTTTAATGGGCAAAGCCATCTGTTTATAAGAATATCCACAAATGTGTTTTGTTATGACAGGTATCATCACATGTAATAAGATGTCACCTTATACAGTACTTGGAATACACTGCACCACCACCATTACTGCAATGCAATATTAGTATTATATATAATTTGCTGGAAAGGATTTCAAACAGTGAAATCTAAACAGGGATTTTTCCTATGAATTTTTATGTTTTTGAATGTAAAAAAACTTGACCGATAAGTACATCTCTTATAATTTATAATAAAGATAATTCAGTTCTCCCATATTTGACAAGTTAACATTAATAGTAAAATGTATTGGGACAATTGGCAGACAGGTGTCTCTTGTTGGCAAGGTGTTTGTTGTTGAATAACTATTAACTCAATTAAGGAACTATGAACATTTTATCTACCTGTGTCACTTGGAATTCAGTGTTTGGAATATGTAGTCTAAAGCCACGAAAATGAAAACCGAAGATCTGTGTTAAAAGTAATGCAAGTGAAGGAAAAGAAAAACTCAACCATAGAACTATAGCACCAATATACTAAAGAAGAAAGAAACCACAGGTATAATCTCCAGTGAGACAAGAAATGATCAGAGCTGTTGAGAACCCTGAAACTGACAGTAGTGAAATCAGCCGCCCGAGTGCATGAGAAAACGGTATCAAAATCCACGGTTTACAGAAGACTTGAGACAACAGAATTAAAAAGACTTCTGAGGTGGATGTATTAGCATTACAGTGATCTAAAATGTATGGCCCAGTGAAACCAAGGAGTATTTCAGGAGAAAACAGTAGAAAAGTTTAGACAGGTTAAGTCATTCTCCAGATTTAAATCCAATAGAGCGTGCATTTTACACGCTGAAAAAAATGTCAGAACACCTAAAGAATAGGCCACTAGAAATGACTATAGGTAAGACTTGACACACATCTGAGTTGATTACGCTAAGAGTTTGATGAGGTCAGTGGTTTCCAGACTTCATGCAGTTGCTTCCTCAAAGGGACATGCAGCTAACTTTCCACTCTGAAATTGACTCAAAGTGAGTTTTGAGTTTTCTTTTTTTTCCCGTGTTCAAGTAAAAATACTTGTTCAATTTGTCCCAGTAGTCATGTTCATTTGAAATCGCTGTGTTGAGCACAAAGTTTGTTTTTGTTCTAATATGATTGAAAATATGCGGGCACTTAAAACGGCTGTTGTTCATTCCTATTGATTTTATGATAACAAATATAGACTGATTGTAAAGCAAAAGTAAGTTTTGAATTTTCTGTCCTTGTACCTATAAAGATTATTATCATAACTATGATTTTTATCTTTGCTGCGCTTTTTCAAGTTATCCCTGTATGTTACTATATAGTTACATCTTTTCCTAAGTGAGATATTGGCCTGAATACTCACTTTTAGGGTACTACATTTTCAGTTTAGCACTGTAACATTAGGATAGCCTGTTACTTCATTCACTAGTTTCTCTATGTGTATTATCAACCTCTGTAAATCCAAGTGCCTGCTGTAAACCTCTACAAAGCTCTATGTTTAATTATTATTTTTACTTTCCTTTTATTCTCTAGGTCTCCATTTGACCAAACAGTACTTATTGTCAACAACCACAGCAAAGCTCTTTCTCAGTCCTTTGAGAACTTATTTGATGATACCACATTTGGCCTTGTTCAGGTAGGTGCTGTTTTTCAATGCTTTCAGTTGCCTCGTGGCTTGCATAACACAGCAGTGTTGTTTTTAATAATAATAATATCACTTTATTAACCCTTTACAATGTCTTGCATTAGGAATTGTCTTTTCGCATACCCCAGCTTGCTCTCCATGAGACACACAGATACACAGATAGGGAGAGAGCCTGGGGTCAGAGCGCAGGGTCTGCCATTGTATGGCGCCCCCGGAGCAGTTGGGGTTAAGGGCCTTGCTCAGGAACCCAACGGAGTGGGATTCCTCTGCCGGCTGCGGGATGTGAACCGGCAACCTTCCAGCCACAGGCGCAGATCCTTAGCCACAGGGCCACCGCTCCGCCCCCATTTAATGAATTTTTAATTTTAATTTTTTGAAGGAGGCACTAAACTTCTTGTGTGAACTTTGGTGGTGACTTTGTAACTAGTAGCCTCTCAGGCAAAACTTAACGAAAAACTAAACTGTTTTAGAATAACTCTTTCTTTAAGTACTGTAAGCAAGTGCTGGGCATGCATAAGCTTCAGATATACCAGAAATGCAAACAGTGCACACTGCTAGTTAGATTGACAGGACACGCTCAGGATATCCATGTGAAGGCACAGGCCTGTATTGCACAAAGGGACAGATTTGATAGCTGTTCTGTCGTAATATGCGGAAGATCACATCTATTCACAGAGCGCAGCAAGTGAACAGTGATTTTATATAGTTAAATTACTCAGTAACACCTGTTTAAAGCTATGATGCCAAAAGAGAAGATGTTTGAGTATTTTGTAATTTAAAAAAAAATTAATTTTTTTTTCCACAGAAATTTAAAAAAGATCCATATACAACAACATTGGGAGGCTTTTCTAAAGTCACCAACTACTTATTTGATGCTTTTCGGGGACAAGATGCAGAACATCTGCAGCGCCCAGCTTCAGAAGTGGCTGATCTTCTCAGTGAAGCCATTCCAGGGCTAGAAATTAATCACCAGGAGGAACCAGGCTTTGAAGTCATCACAAGAGTAAGTGATTTTTATTTTTATAAAATGCTCGCAACTTTCATATGTTTAATGGGCTGAAGATCCTGAGCTTTCCTGTCATGTCAGCCCACTTGGATAAGTTCATATTTATATTGGGTGCCAGGGTGTTATTATTTTTGTTTCAAATTTTCATTTTGGACTTCACCAAAGTGCTCATTCAGTATAACACTCATGGAATTTAATACAGTCGAGTTTTTTTTTGGCAGGAGTTGATTACAAAACGTTATGTGTTCAAGGGGTTCAGCTTATGTTCCACTAACCTTTAAACTCCTGGCTTCACACCGGAATTATGAAACTAAAGTTATTTTTATGTTCTTATGGTAATCTTGAAACAATACATATAAGGCCTCATTCACTGAATAGTGATAGTGTGATTTTTGTGTGGAAAGTGTCCTTACTGCGTGCCGAGTACGTCTTTATTGTTCATTAATGACATCGCTACTAGTCTCAGTATGTTGAAGAGCTCCTGCATGATTTCATGTTCAGGCCATTTCCATGTAAGAAAGATTGTATCTGTTATGGTCCCTTGCATGTCAACGTTCACTAATACATGAAAATAACCATACCAAATGCCCTTTACCAACAACGCTTGATTCTCAGTGCGTGGCAAGCGAAAGGTTACTCAATGTAGTGTTCAGAAATCCATGGTAGTGTGTGGAAAATTGGAGGTGGTATAGTGTCACTGACCTAGGAGGATAGCACATAAAAGAGCTAAGCACTCTGGCATTTGTTTTATTGTTTTTTAATTTCTTTTTCTCTGTTGTTGTTCCATAATGTATATGTATTCTACATTAAAGAAGGAACAAAAGAGCTGTAAAGAGAGCAGGGAAAAGAGTGAGGTAAAGAGCATTTCAGTCCAGGAAGACATTCTGGTCTTCTGCAATGTTTTGTCTGCAAAGTATGTAGCGGATAAAACAAATAGAGAACCAATTCTTGGAGCTGAGGACCAACTTTATATGCAAACCATTCCAAAATGTATGTCTGTTACATTATTATATAGTTACACGTTATATTACACACGGGATTGAAGAAGGAATATACAAGTTCGATTCAAGTAAGCTGTGCTTACAATTAATTAAGCATCCACAGCATAATTGATTAGGTGCGGTAATAGTATCAAGTAATTAAAAGTGAATCTAACTCCAATTACAGTGATGTTTTACTAAGCATTTTCAAATGTAGCGGTGTAGCTCATTATTGAAAAAGCAAGAATTAGAAATTAATCTGAGGGAAATAATGATGTTGAACAAAAATATTAGATATACTGATGTTTATTCGATATTCAAAGGTTCTGTTAACAATTACTTTCTCTGCTTTGTGCTGCAGGAGGAGGAAGTGTGTCTGTATAGAGTAAGATGCTCCTCCCGCCCTCAGAGTCCTGTTTAGGATCGTCAGTTTCACATCACGCTATTGTACATTAACATGTGTAAGAAATACTTTCAATTTGTTAAAGCTTTTTTTTTTAGTTTAATGTTTCTCTTAGCATCAGTCGTACATTGTTTGTCCACTAGGCTACATTTGCCATTACAATCAGATCAGATGTAATAAGACAATTAGGGTTCTTACAATAAGGTTTTATGTTTTCCATAACTCCAATATCCAAGACTTGTCCTTGAAAATGTTGCAAGTCCTTGAATTTTTAAGCTGCCAATTTAGGGCCTTCAAAATAACGGAGACGTTTGTTTTTGAATTTGCGATTTTTGTAAAATGAAACAATATTAACTTCCCGCTAACAAATGTGCTGAATGTTTCAACCTGCCAGAGGTGACTTTTGTATATACGCAGTGATGCAGTTCGTTGCATTTATTTTTTATTAAATCACAATCCCCATTCCTACCTTAAAATCCAATAAAGAGACAAATGTGTTTTTTCTTTGTGCGAGATCATATCACAATACTGCAATAGCTTAAGAGTGAAATGTTGAACATTATAAAATAGATAAGGTGTAAAATTCAAAATAGAATGATCAACTATTTTTCAATTTTAACAGTGGCCATGGCAATGAATCTTAAGGATTTATGCAGGAAAACTAGCAAATTGCTGATTAAGAAGAAGAAATTCCGATAGAAATTGGAAGTAGGATCCGCGGGGAAAGTGGCATTGAGTGGGATGAAGGGCAGAAATGAGATAGTAGCGTCAGTCACTATTTGAACTTGACTTTACCTACTCAACCGAAGTATTATTTCCAAAATTGTTAGTTTTGAAATGACTATACTAAAATATGTTGTTAGGTTTGTTATATTATTATACAATAGTACCAAAAATTGAACTAGTGCATATAAAATAGTACCAATAAATAAATTACATAAAAATATGTTTTGTAGATGCAGAGGCACTCCCTGACTTTTGTATGTCGGAGCTGCATGAGTCCAACCTTATTTAAAAAACAGCTTGTGGTTCAGTCTTCTTATGTATCGCCTCTCATGACTTGTCTTATATGTGCCTTGTCTGCAATACTTTTGCTGTGTGTTTGCAGTGTTACCCTTTAATCATGCCTGAAAAGTGTTCTAGTCATATACAGTAGAAGGTGCTGCAAACATGTGCCATGCAATTACTCTATACTCTATAATTACGCTATACTGTAATAATATTGTAATAGTGTAATTTTGTATTACTACAGTACTGTTATAATGTTGATGATAACAAGTGGTATAGTGGTCATTTCCTTTAGTGTTGAAATGCTGTCTTGTGACGTTTTATTGAACTCGTAATATTTAACAACTTTGTTGGACTGATTAATGAATGTAGGTGAATTTTAGAGTTTTAACATGTATAAGAAGTTTTAGAGTTTGATAGGCAGAAGATGTGGCCATTCATTTCAACCATATTTAAAAGATAATTTTGAATTTTCTCAGAGCATGTGGCTGTACTTGATATTTTAGCTGAGATTGTTTTAAAAAGCACTTCTGTTTTGCCCACTTTTATGCTTAACGAGAACCATTTATTTGAAAGCCTCAAGCCTTGAGTTTTTCCGTTGCAGACAAGTGTAATTCTCATCTGAGTTTTCCATCTTTACAATCAGACCAAAGGCAAAACCTGTCAGTAGTGTCAGAGAGCTGAGTGTCAAGATATATTTCCATCACAAGTTTCAATATTGTTTGAAATCAATAATAACATCTCTGTAATATTTATTATGTATTTTTCACAGTAGAAACTGTTTTAAATGCATCTGGGATCAAACAGTACATGACTAGCTTGCAAACGAATACAGAAAAAACAACTACCCCATTGTGCATTATGTGGGCAAAGAAACCATACAAATAACAGTAAAAAGCTGAGATAAAGCAAAAAACAGGAAGTGAATCATCTTGAAACTGTAAATAAAAAAATAAATTACTATTTAAAGAAAAATACAAGTTGGAAACTTGTTGAAAATTACTTTTAAAAAGGTTCACAGTTAGGGTCATGAGACCACTAATGTCTTTTCTTATTCGGGTGTTATTTAGAAAAGCAGTGATACAGTGATACACTCATGTATACAGTGCCTTCAGAAAGTATTCAGACCCCTCCACTTTTTCCCAAACTTTGTTGTGTTAGAGTGGAATGATGTGGGCTGCAATACCATCCTTCCTTAGTGGAGGATGGTCGTGAAGGCTGTTTTCAGTGCTACTGGATGCATACATGTGCGAAACCATCCAGTACCTCTGTGTGCAAAGTCCTTACTGTTTTGTCACATGGTATTCTTATTAGAACATAAGAATAGGAATTACAACTTAACCATGGTCTTATTATACATATAATCACATTAGTGAATATGGGAGAAACTTTACTTTTGCATTAAGTGTGGCTTTGCTCTACCAGGCATTTTATAGTAGAAATTAGTGATTGAGGACCTAAATGCTTTATTACACATATCTGGATATGCATTTCTTTTTATTTTTGCAAATTGTGAATAAGAAACTACACACAATATGGGTACAATTAAAAAATAACAGTTCTCCAATGCAACTTATTTATTTTTACTATTTTGCTTTAATTTTCAAACTCAAATATAGTAAAAATAGTTCTTACCATGTCTGACATGTTTAGCTGTGGTTTCAGCATGAATTCAAGCATACAATATTGAAAAGATGGGAGGGAGTACAGTAAGTTGTCTTGCTGACCTACTCTTAAAATGCACAGATAAACTGTACATGATTTATTTATGCCTTCAAGATCAGTAAGATAATTTTTGTTTTCACTTGACTGCTGTTGATCCAGTCTCTTAATTTGCTGGAGTAGAGATATTTACAAATTATATTGGCTAATAAAATAACTTTTTTTATTGCTGGTTGAATGAACGGAAGACTTCTATAGGTCAATATTTGGCTAAGACTCTCATTTGATTGATTTTTTTTTAGTTGAAGGTAATTTGACTATTTTTTGTTTAAAATACTTTATTTTAGATAGGTTTAATTGAGTAGTAAGTGACATTATGTGTTTTGAACTGGTTTTTCCTTGTTAAGTTGATTGGAAGCTTCAGGGTCTTCTAGTTTATCGGTCATTAAAATGGTCTCTGATAGGTGTTTATCCATTAACAATAATGCTGTGTATATTTAATATTTTATCTCAAGACATAGTATTAAAATGTATCATTATAATCTCAACAATTCAATTGTACTTTATTCTAGCATAAGAGTCACTGAGCAGAAGTGACATCGCCCCCTTGAAACCTCAACATTGTAGAATTCACCTGCTGCAGGAAACCCAGTCTTTTGGCTTAGTGGAGTCCATCAGTGTCTTGGGAGTGGGACTGTGTGCAATCTGAGCTCCCCTTGCGATCAAATTCCAGCAGGGGCAGAGCAGAGCTGCAGTCATCACACTCGTACATTTTTTTCCTTCTGTGGTGCAGACTGTTTTTTTTTTCTTTGCAATGTCTTTGAGTGATGTTTTGATCAATGAAACACTTGTTCTTTAAAAAAACATCCATTCTATATTTACAAAATTGCTCCCTAGCGTCATAGCTCCATGTAATAGGATATTGCCAGTTGTTTTGGAAAATATGAAGATGAGTCATTCAGTTCATTACCTGGAGTGCTTAAATTCATCACCGCACTTGGATTTTCTGCTCAAATGAAAATTTAATAATTTGCACATTTACACTGAAAAATAATTTCCTGTGTCTCATTTCTTATTTGACTGGATGGTGATAATTAGAGTGAGGTTTATACCTTCTTATAGAGTATTAAGCAGTCATTGTGTTCCTGATTAAGGACAATGTACTTAAAATCCGTCACTGAATGGTGGTTGCACAAAATCCAGTCAAAATCTTTGTCTCCAAAACACTGTGCATGAGATCAGAACCAACAGAAATGATTTAAGCTGTGAATTCCTACACCTCTTCACTGAGAATCCAGGTAACTCTCATGCCATTATGATACTGGTGCTCATGGAATCACTGTGGAAACACTGAGACCAAATCAGAAAAGCACCTGGGTTATTCACCATACAGAAAAAAGCCCTCGACTATCGGTGGGCATGCTCATAGCTGCTTATGACAACTATTCTCTGGGATTCAGAGGGAACTGCGATGACTGCTTGACCCGCAAAGCTAAGAAAAAGAAAGGGAGCATTGACCAAAGGTTTTCTGTCCTGCCATAACCGCTGTTCATGACTGCGATTTTGAGCAGTTTAATCACCCACAGTGCAGTGTAGACAGGCCATGAATACATGCTGTTTTAACATCTGAAGTCTGTTTTGGCATGAACAATTTGAATGAGAATCAAGTGTATTGTAAAGAAACAAAGTGCAAGTGAATGTACTGAATGTACTGAAGAAGAGACCTTGTGACTGGAACCATTTGAAATACCTTGTTCTAGGAACCTACAGACTCATCCTTTTACAACAAAATATTGTTGAATGTTTAATTTACTTAAATTAAGCACAATAATGAGTTATATAGGGACTAAACTAATTTTATTTAGAGAGAAATTGAAAATAAAAATGTAGTGAAACATCATATATCAGTGTGGTTAAGACCAGCATACTCATCCGGTAATCCTAGGCAAATGCAGATTTTGTAATTGATTTGTCTTTTTCTTAGTTTCAGATAAGCACTTTGGAGTACCTACTGTATTCACGACCTGTTTATTTTAAAGAAATGTATAATTATATCAACATGGCATACAGTGTATATGTCAGGTTCAGTTAAAAAAAAATCTAGGGTGCTATTTTCATTACACTATTGTACTAAAAAGAATATACAATATCACTGTTCTCTTGCATTTTAAATGCTAATTAATCCGAGTCTGAATCTGAGAAATATGATCTCACACTATACATATTCAGTACACTTTTCATCATTTATTGTTATTGTCTTTAATGTTGGGACCAAAAAATATTTTGTGAACATTTACATGAATTAATGATTTATTTAAATTATTTTTCATTTTTCACAGAGATATATTTAAAATTTTGCTCCCCCGCCAAGACCAGATGTCTAATTAATGCTATCCTTGTAAATTAAATGAAAGTATTTATTTACATTTATAAAAACTGAACTGATGGAGAATGAATGGCAGTTTTATACTACAGCATAGGCTGAGTTTTTAACATAATGAATGTCTGTTGTTTTAATTACAGGAATAAAGCCCTCGGTATGAATCTTAATTTATAACCAGAATTATAGATCAAACATTTTGATAGCCTCTGTTATTTAATTAAGTACATCTTTACATGGAATCTCAAAAGGAAAACTAAAGGTTTATTAACATAATAGTTATAAGTGATATAGCTTTATATGTGTTGGGTACCATAACTGGCTTTATGCTCAGTGAATAATTGATGTCCCCCTATGCTTACTGTCTGTATCAGGTTCAATCCCCATGGTAACAGCTAAGTTCTTCAAGCCAAGACCCTTGCTGTTTTTAAGCACATATCCAAATACTAGCCTTACTTGCAGTGTTTGAATGCTTTGAATAATTTTCCAAGTAATTTTCTTTAATCTGTGTTCTTGATGAGCCCTGTTCTTTGGATCCGTATTCAATGTGTGTCGGTACTCTAAACACCTCTCTACAAATAGACTATGTTTAAAAATAATATACGTATTAAGGTATATTAAGTAATACACAGTTGTTAAAAAATGTTTTGAGTTCTTAGTTGTAGATCTGTAAATTAAAGTCTACACATAGGCTATGGCAATATGAAAGTGGTCTGTAAGCTTTCAATACATACTTGTACAGAGTTATCATTATTAGCATTTGTAACATGAAATTCCAAAGAGCACATGCCTTTGACCATTTATTGGATCCTGGCAAGACCTTATAAAAAAAAAAAGTCAAATTAGCAAAGTAAAGGCTTGCTTTGAACCTTGCCTATTGATTGATCATTATTAATGGAGGAAAAAAGAAATGCAAATCACAAATCTAAATTTGTAAAAGCAGTGTGAAATTCACACTCCTTTTAGATCCTCTGGAAAGATTTAAATATCTTTACTGATGATTTAACCTTTATAGACTGAGTGAGTGTTTTTGCATAAGCAGTTTTACACTTATTGACAAACGGACATGCAATGTTAATGACTTATTTGCATTTTTCAGATTGATTTAGGCTCAAGGCCAGAAGTTGAAAGAAGAGAACCTGTTTCAATTGAAGAATGGACTGGGAAAGTGGACTCTGAAGGAAGAATACAAAATGTTCTTCATTTAAAACTAATTATATTCAAAGGGGTAATTACATTTTCTATTTATTGTGACTGCTGTGGCACAATTAAATATTTACTACTTGGTTTAAAAGAATAATGTGATGTGACCATCCATATGCCATTGTTTGACTATGTCGTAAATATATAAATATAAACTATATATTACGTGGTAATGTAGCCATTCTATACATTAGTCATTTCTTTAGTTTGCAAAGAAAATATTTTAGGTATTTGTCTATATTTGTGAGTTGGAAGGAACATTATTGCAGTACACAAGCATATGACAGGTTTTTGAGCCAGACAAATTAAGGTATCAATTGTATTATGGTATAATATAATGAAATCAGAATCATTATGTAAGGAATAAGTGATCATAATGGGTTTAACTAGTTAGTTTCTGGAACTGGGTTCCCAGCTGGGTGGTTGAAGCCCAAAATCTGGACATCTTCACGAAACAGATAGACAAAATATTAATTCTCACCTGAAAGACACACCGGAAGAAGTGTTGTCTCTGAACTAAACTAACAACTAAATGTTGTCTCTTTTCTTTTCAGCATGGAAAAACTCAGTTAAACTCAATTTTCAGTTTAAGGCCAAATCTGAAGTTTTATTATATGGAGATTCACTCTCCAATACAACATCTGTTCTGCTGATATACTTTGTGGCAAATTCTATAATCAGTATTCTACGTGACTAACTATATCTTTTTCAATTTCTAAAGATGATTGTTAATGGCATTCACTCTAAAGAATGACTTGATACAGGTTACATTACTGCTTACATAACCCATTGATATATAAAATTGGAAAATCCAAGTTAGTTATTGGTCAGTGGTTGGTTTGATCATTTACAGTATATTTCTGTAAGTCTAGGCTTAAGCTCTTTGCCGTCTAAACCTGTTTATTTCTGTTCATAGATGTATACGTTCTTTATTCTTTAAATGGTACAAATGAACACAAGGTTAATTGCTAAATCAAGTTTCGTGCTAATGGTCGTAAGATATAGTATCACCGTATAAAGTCACTCTTTTCAGATTCCTTCTGCTGATTAGCAGTGCCCATAATCCCTACTGGAAGGTGAAGAACTCTTTTAGAATGCAGTGATCACTGATGAATTACATATTTTTCTCGAATTGTGGAATCCTCCACACTTCAGTGGTAACACAATAGAAAGATTAAGCAAGAGGCAGCCTAGTAAATTACAAAGTAAATGTCAAGCTGTGCAAGGCATTCTTTTGGCATAAGTTTACATACATTATCTGCAAAACTACTCAGATGCCTGCAGTCAAATATCCACTGTATTCTCTTTGTCAGACATCTTGAGAAATGAGATCATCTTTTGACCGTCTGATGGAATAATTGGCTGTCAGGCATCTACTGCTTCGAGGATACTGAATGATTTTTGTTTTTGCACACACATGAAAGGATTTTCACATAAGGCATATTTTACTGATTTTTTTACAGGAAATAATCTAGAAGAGTGTATTTTAGCTTGTTTTTGCTTATTTTAAGTTTTGTACAAGGAGTACATTGGGTCAGTAGGGGTTAGCTACTAACTTAAACCTTGCTTCTGTTTGTTTTTCCTGTTGGAAAAAGTTTTCTTTTTAGAGGAAATAAAACCACTTGGAGGTAGTTCGACCACAACTATTATCCCAGAATGCCTGCTGCTACCTTATAAGCAGTTTTTTCCTGCTGTGGCTGTCAGGAAGCTGTTAAATATTGCATTTCACTCCTCTTGGTAAAGGTGTCACCTTAGGCACTGATGTATAAAGCATGTTGCAAGAGATCTAAAGGTTTCACTTCAGTGTCTTGGTCAAATAAGTTGGAGAAATACCTACATTTTAATATCCTTTTGAACACCACAGAAAATCATAAAAAGGCAAATACTCAATTTTTAAAGCAGTTTGAAGCCATTGGTTCTAGAGTAGTTTTCTAGAAAGTCTTCACTGTCAGTAATATCATTGTTCTTTTCCTCCCTAGGGACTCTGCCATGTAGTGAGAAAAGAAGCCTGGAAGTTTTTGCTGGGATATTTTCCATGGAACAGCACCAGAGATGAAAGGAAAAACTTGCAAAAAAGAAAAACGTGAGGATGTTTTAGAGCATAATCAGTTTTCGTAGCTGTGGAAATCTATGATGCCTGCATTTTATATTCTCCTGCCACCCATGTCATCTCTCCTGCCACCCACGTCATCTTTATTGCTGATAACAGTGCATTGGGCTGATAATGATCTTCCTAGGACTACACAAAGCATAATAGTGTAGCAGCTGTTTTCTGCTTGCTCTTGTCTAAATTCTCTTGGCCTTTTGCCTATTTCAACCCCAACAAGACTATCAAGTTTTAATGTTTTTCATTTTTTTTTTATTTTACTGTACTGAACAAGCATCTGATGAAGTCAAACTTACATTACCTGGAAAAATGTTTAGTGTTTGACAAGAAAAAAATATTTTTTGCAGTGTTATATCATTTCTTCTTTAAGTTTCTATAACCAAAGAATGTTTTCCTGCAGGGGTTTTAAATTAATTACTTTACATTAATTTATTTTTGTTTACAGGACACAAAGAACTTTTCTACCTTTTGATATTGTAAGACATATAAACAATGGGAAATACAATCCGAAAAACTAAACACATCCTACTTTTGGAATGCTAAAAAGGTGTTCCAAGTCTTAAGTAATTGGTTGTTGAATCATGAAATGATTCCACTGTAAATCCTTTGCTTCACTGGGTCACAGTGTTCTAAATAATAATAATAATAATAATAATAATAATAATAATAATAATTAATAAATTAATTGCTTACACTTATATAGCGCTTTTTCTGGACATTCCACTCAAAGCGCTTTACAGGTAATGAGGACTCCCCTCCACCACCACCAACGTGCAGCATCCACCTGGATGATGCGACGGCAGCCATAGTGCACCAGAACACTCACCACACATCAGCTATCAGTGGGGAGGAGAGCAGAGTAATGTAGCCAATTCATAGAGGGGGATTATTGGGAGGCCAAGTAAATAACATACTTGACTAAAAATGGTACAAAATACTTTCCTGTCATACTCAAGCTTTATTTGCTAATGTTAATGGTGGGCAGGTAATAATGATGAAACCACAGGAATAGGCATTCCTTTATAATGTATGTTTGAGAAATAAAGAAATTGTTTACAGCCCCTTTGTTAACAGTGCTCATTTAAACTAAATTATTTTCTTTTCACTTTGTTTTTATTGAACAGTGATGAATACTTCAGAATGAAGCTTCAGTGGAAATCAATTAGTGAAGAGCAAGAGAAAAGAAATTCAAGATTAAGAGATTACCGAAGCCTAATAGGTATTTTGATTTTTTTAAAACTAAATGACTTTGGTTTGTAATTGATGGTCTAGGTCAGGGGTAGTCAACATTGGTAACTGTATTCTATATCCTAACACTTTAGTACTGAATTTATTCTTAATTGCTTAATTAACTCAGGTGTTGTAGATCATGTCAATAATTAATGATTAACCAGATATAGATTGAACTGGCATGGAATGCAAATGCCAAAGTGGACTACTCCTGTGTAACATGTTGGTCTTTAAATCTCATTCTTTTGACCTAAGGGTCCAATATTTTTAAGAGGTCCTTTAAGTAGCCTCTGATCAACCTCTGTTTCCACATCCTATTCCAGTAAAGGGCAGTTCTTCATTCTTTTCTAGCAGTGACATGTGCTCTCTAGTTTTCTTTAAAGCTCTTTAGTCTTTTTTTATAAGTTATGTTTTATTATGCCCCCAACCTCTGGAACTCTTTGCCCAAGGATATCAGAGAGTCGCCTTCTCTAAACTCCTTCAAATCCAGACTCAAAACCCTCTTCTTCAGAAAACCCTTTACTTAACTGGTTCCATTCTTCACCCCTCTGCTCTTCTTAGTACCAACATCCATGGTCTCCTCTATATATTGTAATTGTGTCTCATCTTGTGTATTCTCCTTATTTGTTGTTGTATTCTTCTTATTTATTGTTATTGTTATCCTGTAAAGCGCTTTGAGAAGCCACCTTTAAAGGCGCTATATAAAGTTTATTATTATTATTTAAGCAGTGTGCTCTTGCAGTGCTACTGCAGTCTTCCACCTAACTCCCCTAAGCTCTACCACCATCCCTTTTTAAACTCCTAAAAACACGGACCGTCTGTGTAAGGGTAAAATTCCCACCAGAGATATCCACATAGTAAAATCCGTTGGAATTCTTTCAGAAACAATTAGAAAGCTAATATTTAGAAATCGCCCCCTAGTGGTTTTAGGTAGACAAGCCACCCTGCCACAATTGATTTAGGTCTATTCCTGTATTGTGTACGTAATGTCACATCCTACACTGTGATATACTCCACCATTATTATTGTATTCAGTTATACATATTTCATACATTCATGCAACATTTTCTAATTCACATACCAGTTGGGTATTTCTTGGTCACATCTGTTTGCACCTGTATGCAAGCAGAGCTTTTAAAACAGAAGTGTGGTCTTATGTGTGTGTTACACCATATTTACAGTGATAATACTGAAATACATGAATACAAGTGGTACTTTCTTTTTAACAAAATTCATTTTCAGTTCTATTGCAAAGAATTTCAATTCATGAATTTTTACAATTAGGTTCATATGTCAAGGTTACTGTTGTTTGTTTTGTTTATTTTAAATAACCCACTTATAAAAAATTGTGTGTTATATATAAATTCCAATTATTATGAAATTCAGCGCATAGTTTTCCCAGGCTCTTAATTCATTTACAAATATGTCTTCAACACTTGCCTGAAATTCATTTCCCAGATTTATTTTCCTTTAGCCTCCTTTCTCCCTTCCCAATACCCATTTCACATTTTCTTTTTTTCTCACTACCCAAAAAATAGCTTCATATTAATTCCCTCTTCCTCATTCTCCTGCTCAACAAAAGAAGTTGGCACAGGCCAATCGTTCCTTTTGTTGTTTCCAAAAAACTGTAACTTCTTCTTGTTACTTTGCATCTCTGCACTCAAACCTTATTGTATTAATTTGTACTACATTGTTTATACGGCAAAACAATGCTTATTGCAAGTACCACTTGAGAGATGTAAATGCACAATAAATATTTCCTGAAATTGTTTGCTCAGAAGATGTGATTTCTTAGTTTGATAAATGGAGGCAGTTACTGTATATAAAACTTGAAACTGCAAAAATAGACGCAAATGACACAAAATAGATGTGTAACATCTTGTTTAATTCTTAAGTGCATAACTCTCTGCATTCAAAGCACTGTTGACAGAAACATCTTAAAACATCTTATAAATAACATGCTAATCATTTCTATTGAATGGGCTACACCTACAAATATATAATATAAATTCAATGTAAAGCTCATTTTCTTCATAATGTGGTCCTTTTGCACTTAACAAGATGTGTGGAAAACAAACACATAAGCCATACTGATAAAGGTTTAAAATGAGAGCAGAGTATTGGTAGACCATCCTAAAATTTCTTTGAAGTGCTTCATGAAGGATGCCAGAGTTTGAACTTCAGCACCTTTTTGGGCAGTTTACCTCTTTGGATAATAGATGCTCTGATGCTTTAAGTCCTGCATGAATCTTTCTTAAATACCCAGCTTATGAGTATGTATAGTTCTCAAAATAAACAAATGCAGGCAGAAAAATTAGAAGATGATATTCTGAACTAAAAAGGAAAGCTATTGCATAGAATAGGGGTTCCTAATCCTGGAGGCCCACATACCTGCAGGTTTTGGTTTCAGCCAAGTTCTCATTTACACAGCCCTTCGTTGACTTCATAATAGGATTAATTTGAACTCTCAGACTAACTGAAGTAGAATAAACTTTCTAAAGCAAATTGTTTCAATCGAGCATTTTGTTAGTTCACTTAAGGGTTCAAATGAAGTAATTAAGTTCAGCTTGGATGTAAACCAGCAGGCATGTCAGCTTCCAGGACCAGGATTGGGAAACCCTATGGAATCACTTGGCATTGCAGTAGGTTGATTCCCAAGGGAAGGAAGAGAATCTCTTATACTTGTCCCCTGGTAATGTTTCAGAACCCACATAATCATTTGTAATTGCCAATAGGTTAGGGATGTTCTGTGATCTGGTCAGAAACAGTTACTGAAAAACATCTTTTTTTTCTCCGAGATACCAGGGGGTTGTAGAATTGTAGAGAGAGAAATTGAATAACATGCTTTGTTAATTTGCAATGTTTCAGGCTCTCCCAAACAGAATTAAGTATACAATGCACTTGATTCATTGGAGGAGTCATGCTTAATATGTTGATGATAAAGAGATGACGGGAAAAACTTAATTTCCATTTTCGTGTGACTCCTGAACCAAGACAGTCCATTACCAAACAGAATGGAATTAAATTAAAAAAAATATTTTCATTAGTTCCACATTCGAAACATTGTGTTTCTTTTCAGTATGGAATAAACCTTTAATTGTTCCTTTGCAAATTACTCCTAATTCAGCCCTTAAAATGTTACAGTCAATATGCTGTTGTATTCAGAGTTACCTGAACACAGGTGTTGGATCTGTAATACCCTGAAATTTTGCACCACTTTCTCAGCAGTTTTTATTTAATCTGCTCAGTTCTTCAGTTCCAGCATTCTCTGAGACTTAGAGGTCCCAACCTACTAACACCTGAGTAAGACACAGAGCAAATTTGACTTCATAATTGCTCAATTACATAGTTTAAGTTTGAGACGGAATGAACCTGCAGGAAATGTGACACAAGAAAGAAAGCACAACATTTCGGCCACGGAGCCTTCTTTGGGTGTAAGAAAGATAGGGAAGTCCACATTTGTACTCATGTCTTTTTTTGTTATTTCTTATCCTAATTTTACACATTTAGAGGACGTTATTGTTGCCTAAAAAGGACAGATATTTATGCTTCTAGCATTTTATTAGATGTTTCAGCTGTTTAGCATTCTAAACATTGTTCTTTGCTCTTCCTAGAAAAAGATGTTAATAGAACAGACAGAACCAACACATTTTATGAGGGTCCAGATAACCCAGGACTGATCTTACTTCACGATATATTGATGACCTATTGTATGTATGATTTTGACCTTGGTAAGTATTCACTGGAGACAGTCAATCCTAACAGACACTTGCTTGAATAAATTCCTCAAATTTAATATATTTAATATACTTAAAATAGTGATTGACATTGTTACAGAAGCAGGATGCTAGTATTTAATGACTGGTAATGCATACCCAAAAAGTATTTTTACTTAATTTTCTTCTAGAAGTAGAATACTAGAAGAATTCTTTTGTGCAACCTGATTTTTTTACAATAATTTTTTTGGTTGCAGAATAAGACTATTTCAACGTTTTAGCATCCCGTACATGATGCTTTTTTATTTTGTTTTTCCACAAGGCTATGTCCAGGGCATGAGTGATTTGCTTTCCCCAATTCTCTATGTAATGGAAAATGAAGTGGATGCCTTCTGGTGCTTTGTGTCCTTCATGGAACAAATGGTAATGGTTTAATAACTCATTTATATCGAGAGTTTATTAAAATGTATTAGTGGGATTCTGATGTCATAAAATGAGATCATGGAGAAAGGTATAAATGTTAGAATTAAGCTGTTTGACTTAATTGACTAAATTCATAATTTATTATCTTTTTATCTAAAAAAATATTGGTGCTTTTAATGCAGTCCTGTCATTATAACACTGTTAGGTCTTTTGGTGTGTTAAGATACAGTTAATAATGAGCAGTTCACTTCAGGTTCAATATTTGTAACTTCTCTTTTATTACTTGATGGAAGTTAGGAACTCTACTAATTGGCAGTTTTTGAAACATCAGATTTTCTTTACCTGATGATACTTTCAAAAAAATGGAATTGAAACCATGTAGAACTATTGAGGTATCACAGGTCAGCTTCAGTTTATTAGTTTCTCTCTTTTAGACTGTTTGGTGTAGGCTGATAAAATTTTATTTTGCTGATGCTTTGCCCGGATGGCTTTCTTGATTTCATCATCTAGACCATAAGTGCTGATTCTGTACTACAGCTTTTGTTGGGACTAGTTATTAATAACTCTAAGTGACTATTCGTTGCTCACGTCTAAAACTTTCTGTAAAAAATCATTTTTACAGCACCAGAATTTTGAAGAGCAGATGCAGGGAATGAAGACCCAGTTGATTCAGCTCAGCACGTTGCTGCGACTGCTAGACATTACATTCTGGAACTACCTTGGTATTGTGTTTATGTCTTGTCTTGTTTGTGTGATATCTGTCTTAGTAAAAATGGTGTGGTTGGCCTCTCCAATTCATATGTTCTTGTTATATGTACAGTGTATTGCAAAAGTATTCACCCCCCGTGGACTTTTTCACATTTTATTGTTACAGCATGGAGCCATGATGTATTTACCTCATCAAAATAATTTTCATCAACACGGGGTACTCTATATTGTCAAAGTGAAACAAAATCCAGACATTTTCCTAAGTTAATTAAAAATAAAAGAACAGAAATAATTGAATGCATAAGTATTCACCCCTTGCTTTGACTAAATTTACCTCTGAAGTAACCAACTCTCTTCTCCAAGTCACATAATTACTTGATTGGAGCCGCCTGTGTACAGTTGAGGTGTTTCACCTGATTTCAGAATAAATAAACCTCCAAAAGTAAGTGTCCAGGCAGGAAGAGCCATAGCAAGGGAGGCCACCAAGAGGTGTGTGAGTTACAGTCCTCCATGACAGATATGGGAGAAACTGTGTATGAGACAGCAATAGCACACACACTTCATAAATCTGGCTTGTGCGGAAATGTGGCAAGAAGAAAGTCTTCATTGAAAAAAACTCATATCGTATCTCGGCTGGAGTTTGCCCAAAGGCATGTGAAAGATTCAACAATTTGGAGGAAGATTCTACGGTCTGATGAGATCGAAATTGAACTTTGTTTGGCACAAACCCTACACAGCACATCACACTGAGAACACCATCCCTACAGTGAAACATGGTGGTGGCAGCATCATGCTTTGGAGATGCTTCTCTGTGGCAGGAACTGGAAAACCCATAAATATAGAAGGAAAAATGGATGGAGCTGAGTACAGAAAAATCCTGGAGGAAAACATGCTGCAATCCACAAGAGCACTGGGACTTTGAAACCGATGCATCTTCCAACAGGGCAATGACCCGAAACATACAGCAAAAGCCACACTGGAGTCGCTTAAAAAAGGTTAATGTCCTGGAGTGGCCCAGTCAAAGTCCAGACTTCAATCCAATTGAGCATTTGTGGAATGAATTAAATATTGTTCACAAATGGTCCCCATCCAACTTGATGGAGCTTGAGCAATTTTGCCAAGAAGAATGGGCAAAAATTCCAGTGGCAAGATGTGCAACGCTGAAAGAGACTTACCCGAAGACACTCACAGCTGTAATTGCTGCCAAAGGTGGTCTTACCAAGTATTAACTCTTGGGGGAGGAGGGGAGGGTGAATACATATGAATTAGATTATTTTCTGTTTTTTATTTTTAATTAATTTAGTAAAATGTCTGGATTTGTTTTATACTCTGACATTATAGAGTACATTGTGTTGATGAGTGGCACAAATTCTCAGTTAAATACATCTTGGTTCCATGCTGTAACACAATAAAGTGTGAAAAAGTCCAAGGGGTTTAATGCTTTTGCAAGGCATTGTATGTTAAGGTACACAAATTAAAAAGAACATACTAAGATATTTAAAAATACCTCAATATCTAAATGTATCTGGTTTTCTTTTTCAGAATCTCAAGATTCAGGATACCTCTATTTCTGTTTTCGGTGGCTGCTGATTTGCTTCAAAAGAGAATTCAGTTTCCAGGATGTGTTGCGTCTTTGGGAGGTTAGAAACATTTACATTACAAATCTATCCCTTAACCATATCTAAGTTAACATTTTTTTCACTTCCCATTTCGTTTCTGAGATTTAACTTTACAACACAGCCATCCATACTGGTTTCTTTGTAAAAACCTGTAACTCGGGCAAATGTATCAAATCTGACATCTTAGCACAGTAACCCTTAATGGGACTTTCTGATAACACATTGCTTTTATTTCCCACAGGAGTCTGTAAATCTGACTGTTTGCTCTGTCTGAGGCACAGCAAATAAACCATTTTCTAATGGACTCAATTAAAGATAGGTTAAAGAAAACAGTCTGATTCTGTGTTGTTTAATAAATTTTAGGAATCATTGTCAATTTTATTAATTAATTTTATTAACCGAAAATCTGAAATAAGGTTCTTTTGAAAAGGTTTTGTGAAGGTCCCAGTCAAGAGAAATAGGCTTAGAAACTTAGAAAAATCTAGAAATTTTATGAGTGAAAATAGATAGTTAATATATATATATATAAGTGTATACTGGGCATCAAACAAACCGTATCACTTTATTTATGCAAGCATGGCCTTAGTAAAGTGAATTTTGAAAATTGATTTAATGGTTTTGATGTCGTTTTGATTACTTAATCGTTCATGAGTGATCTGATACAGCTGTGTTCCCCAAACATGAAATCACCTAATTAGTGAGTTAATTGGCAAAATGTTATAGGGTGATTTATCTTATTGAATCTCAAGTATGATGAATATCAGGAAACAAAAACTCCAAAATGCTTCTCTTATGAAGAGAATAGTACTTTTGTGCCATCAGTTTGTTGACTAAATCAAGCACATACTTGTCTAGGCTCTGAGAAGGAACAGGACAGAATTCCACAAAACATCATTTGTAGCAAGATGTAAAGCATATGTTACCAAGTATGGATCTTCTGTTGGTTCTAGTGGTCACACACAATACTAGCAGTAATCAATGTACCATTATGTGTTCTATAAAAAATAAGTGATAGGTTTTTGATGCTCAGTATTTGTGTGTTTTGACTATGGTTACCAACAAATTGGGCAGATCACTGCCTATGCCCAGATACAGAACCTGAAATAGCTTCTTCCTTTGTTTATCTATGTAATTCTTGCTGTTCCCACTAATTTGATACTTTGGCGTGGCATAAAACACAAAAAACACAGTTTAAGACTGTTATTATTATTATAAAAGCAACTGGAAAGCCTTGGAGATGAACTTTGGATGTTGGATCTATACATCAACTTATAATTTTGAAATGGGGGTTTATCATGCGTTTTTAGACCCATAGAGATCAACACGGACAGATTTTAAGAACAGTTAAAGTTCTGTAAAGTTACACTGGGTGGATAAGCAGCTACCCCGATTGATTGAGTAGCTTTGATCAATAAAGGCTTTAAGGCATTATTTCAAGTGCAGGAGAATTCATCCTGATTTTTTAAAAGGCAATATTTTATCAGCAATAGAGATGCTTTCTTTTATTCATCTGCCTTTATTAAGCAAACTGTTTAACTAATGACCAGCAAAACCCAAAGTATTAACAATATTAAAAAGACAGCTTTATCCAAGATGGCTTATATAAATAAAAATATGTAAAGTTCTATTGGTAGTTGTAACTGTATACCATAGTACAGTAAGTGGAGTGATAAAATGTTGCAGAAATAGCAGTGAAATAGTACACTACCGTTCAAGATATAGAATAACAAGATAACAGAAAAATAAAATATTCATAATCACCTTTATTCTCCAAGTATATTTCATGTACAAGGAATTTATTCTGGTATACTTCCGTTTCTGGTATACTTCTGGTAGTGCAAAAACATTTTACATGTAACATGCACAAACAAAACTAATAGACATCTTGAAGACAGTTCTCGTATAACTAGGAGTTCTGGTGAAGCAAAAAGAGAGTCATAGGAAAGAAGATGTTCAAATACCATGTGGTTCTAGTTTTAATAGACTGGTAGCATCTTCTAAAAGGAAGTTTATAAAACAGGCAATAACCTGGGTGGGTTATCAGCAATCTTTCCTGCTTGCTGCCGTACTCTGAAAACATCAATGGAGGGCAGATGACAGTAAATGCAGAATGAACAACACAGTGTAGTTTGCCTTTGGAGCAGGCAGACTTGTTGACAAACCAAATAATTAAAAAGGCAGTCAGAATACTCTCAGTAAAACTGTATCAGAATTGGTTGAGAGACACAAAAGTTTTTCAGCTGGTGTAAAAAATACATTCTTTGCTGTTCTTTCTTTGAAGAAAGCTTGCAAACAGAAGAAGGCTTACAAACAAGAGGAAGCTGTTTAGCTCATCTACATGTAGCTCTCTTAGCAGCTAATTATTCCAAGGTTCTCATCCTGCCATTTCTTGAAAAAAGATTAAACAATTTTGCTGGGTGGCTTGATCCAGACCTTCACAACCCTTTGTGTAAAAAGTGCCTCCTGTTGTCATTTTTTTTAACATACGCACATACAGTAGGTTTCCACCCAAAGCTACCCAAAGTCAAAGCAAATTGATTTAACTTTGCCAGTGCATTGGAGGATTTTGAGAACCTGGATCAGCCCCCCTTGTAATCTTCACAGTTTACGACTGAAATGGTTTAGTTATTTTAGTCTCTCAGTGTAGGAGAAGAATGGATTTGTATTTACAATGCAACTGGATGAATTCAAGAGTTGCAATATGTTTTGTGTCACTATATTTGTGCACGGTATTCTAATTGTGATATAATTAGAACACAAACCTTCCTGAAATCTTTTTGAATTTTTCTTTATAGAGCCTATTTCCTATCTTCTATTTTGGTATCATCTGCAAACTGCAGCGTTTTACAGACTGTTATATAAAGTACATCATTGATAGAAATTTTGAAGATCCTTGTATTCCACTAATTATACCATTTTGAGCATTTGCCCCTTCTGTTCTGTTCTTTCTGTTTTCTATCCATTAACCCATTTTTATTTTAAGCACGTTAATGTTTATGCTACTTACAATCATTTAAAAATCTTTTATGCTGAATTTTATAAAAATCTAGGGAATCAATCTAAAAATACCATATCTAATGTCTATTATTTGCTTTGAACAAATCTAACAGTTTAGCCAAGTAAGACTTCATACTCAAGATCTACCTTTTCTAAAGTGATTAAATAAAGAAAAACAATTGGATAAAAACTGTGACCACTGTCTTAACTTATGACAATTGTAATGAATTAAGCTATTTTTGTTCAAGGTTATGTGGACTGGATTGCCCTGTCAAAACTTTCATCTTCTTGTGTGTTGTGCTATATTGGATTCTGAGAAGCAGAAAATAATGGATGAACATTATGGATTTAATGAAATTCTAAAGGTAATAAGTGTTTTCCTTTTCAATTCCGTTTTCAGAACGTTACGGTATACATCATTGGGGGACTCTAGTTTGTGGTGTAAAGACCTCTTGAAGTGACTGTGCACTTCAGTGTTTGATTGGAGGAGAAAGTTGAGAGAATTGGATCTGATGCTGACAAATACCATCTCAGAGAAGAACAGAGTAAATCCTTGAATATGTAAGAATGATGTAATGCACTAGGAATCCATGCCCAGTTTCTTAAGGAAACAAAGTGCAAATGTAAATGAGCCTGTGCTGTGATAGCCTCAGGTACACCAGGTCACCTGACAAAGCATGAGTTTCCAGGTGCTATTCTCTCATATACTTGTTCTCTGCCAGATTTTTCCCAGTATTTTATATCCCTTTCCCTTCTCATTTCCTTTTCTGTGCGTGGAAAGTGTCTGCTCGAGTAAGTTGAACTTCTCTACCAGAAACAGGGTGGTTGGCCCTTTCTCATTTGGCATGAGCAATGCACATATGTTTTTACATAAGATGAAAATGCACATGAGCACTCCATCATTTGTGTCAAATTGTTTTAACTGTATAGCTTCTTCTGCAGGATACGCTTCTTTGAATTCATCACAGGATCACTTAACTGAATGTGATGATGCTACAATTCATCTGACTATTTAATGCTTTACAGTTGGCTGTAATGGATTACAATTTTATATCTCCTTGCGGAGACCTTTTATATTTGTTGCTTTTTCTTGGTGTTTTTTATGTTTGCATATTCATATTCAAACATAAAAGAGATAAAATCACCTATTTGTAGAAAAATAAATTTTGCAGTTTTGATTCTCCGCAGATATCAATTTATCAGCCTTGATAAATTGCATGGCACTGCTTCCATCAGTATTTGGCAAATACAGTTAGTGATATTGGTTATTTCTCAAATGTTGCTTCAAAACCTTTTGATGATGTATGATGTATGATGTTGCGCTTTGGGGTGTGATGATAATAGAAAACAATGTATATATGAATGTGTGCTAGGTTTATTTGTTGTGTATGTTATAACTTATTTGGAAAGTTTGTAAAGTTCTAAAATAACTGGTAAAATGTATAGCTTTATCAGCAATTTATAAAATATAAATAAACTGGTTCTTCTATAAATTTACTGGTGGCATCAGGCAATCTATAAAATAACATATAAATTGACAATTTTGTAATCTTAGTTTACTATTTGCTATTCCTAAGGGTTGCCAGTGCAATGGGGCCAGACATCCACTTAGAAGCATCCACTTAGTAGCTTGAATGGCAGATAATTTAAAAGCACAAACACTTATGTAAAATGTCCCAGTACTGTTTCAGGGGAACAGCTTGCTTGACAAGGCAGGTGAGAACCTGCCTTTGTGGACAAGGGGGGTGAGCCAGACGAATGTTGGACTGAGGTCAAGGGAAGGAAGGCCTGATTTCCATAATTTACATAAAGGAAATAGCCTTTTGAATCAGGAGTGCTTCATCCTCTTGAACTTTCACTGTGGAATTCATTTCTTAATAATAATGAATTTTTATTAATCATTTTTATTTGTTGTGGACCAAACCTTGCAGAGGCATTAAGAACTGTCTGTAAGTGAAAAGTTCTGTATAGGTTTGTTATTAGGCTTTTCTGTGAATAAAAAACAAAATCACACACTGCAGTTTTTCCCTTAGCCTGTTTCTTAGTTAAATGTCAAAAGATAAAAGAATGACAAATATTTTTAATGGTAAAAGCCAGATCAGCATAAAGTACTCAGATGGAGGTATATAGTATAATTTCACATTAGTACAATCTTATATAACAATGCCACATTTGCACTGAAAGTTAACTTTTATATTCAGAAAGGTAGGTAGGTTAGATCCCCTTTTCAGGCCATTAAAGGCCCATGGGGGAATGGGGGGCAAGGGCCACCATTTTTCTCAACCATTCAACACTGGAGGTGGAGGTGATGTGGTCAGCATCACACTCCGGCCGGCCTATAACCCCCAGAAAGATTAACCCCCGGTACTCATTTGGAAAGCAGGCTGAGTGGACCTGGGAGCCGTCTGGGAGGAATTAGAGCAAGCTACATCGCTTGCCCTGGGATTGAACCCAGGACCTACCGGTCAGGAGCTAAACGCCCTGGCCATCTGAGCTACCATGGCACCGTTATATTCAGAAAACTAATATAATATCAATGTATATAATGTAATTTGAAGAAATGTGGTCTGTAGGTATGCAAATGTAAATAGTGTATTTGGCAAATTAAGAAAGAAGTTAAAGATACTGATGCAAGGCATAAATGGCAAATATGGATGCTCATGTATAGAATATATGATGATTTTTTAAAATCCTGTGGATTGTAGTTTTCAGTTTCTCCCTTTTGTGTTTTTGGTGTGAGTGCACATTGTTTTCTGGGAGGTTGGAGAGTAGTGAAAGTGGTAACAGAATGGGCATAAATGAAATGTCGATTCTTGCTGTAGTGTTTGCACAAAACAGTTTTTCTGAATACAATGAGCAATTTTCACCTGTCAAATTAAAAAAAGCATTCTGTTATGATTTTTGTACTTGTGTTTTGATAGTGCTGTGGTAAAAATGACTCTCAGGACAATGGGATATAGAAAATGTGCTTTATTTACTGCAGCTTTGTAGAAGCAGCTTAAATGGCTAGTACTTCTAGACCAGTGGTTCTCAAACTGTGGTACGCGTACCTGCAGTGGTACGTGGCGTGCCGCCAGGTGGTACGCCAAATGACCCTGGAACTGTGTTGTATGCGCTGAAAAAATCGGGACGGGTTTTCATATTTACGTGTCGAATACGCAGTCTACGTACTACAATACAGTGCGTGCTAATACTTCAGTGGACACAAGAGATACTCTGTAATTCTATACCACTCTATAGGAATGCGTGCTACGGACGCAAGTGACCAATTGTATTTAAAAAAAGCTACTGTATCTCCAGCAAATAGGGAGAAAGGAGAATGTGCGTGATTTTGGAACAATGCCAACGTTGTAAACACAGGAATGCATAGAAATGCGTGCTACGAATGCTGGTAATCTTGTGAGCACAGGAAAGCGTGAAAAATAACAGAAAAATATTTAAGAACTGTTCTAAGTTAATTTGAGAAAAATACACAGAGCGTCTCTCTGTTTCTCTCCCATGCACATGAAATAAATACTTAAAATACTTAAAATAAAAATAAAAACGGAAACGTGGAAAAATGCAAGCTTGCGGATTGCTAAAGCAGGTAAGCCCCACAATATTATGTGTGGAGAAAAAGCTGCTGAACAGCTCGACCTGCTGCCCCCCCGAAAGACACAGTCATTCATAGAATTATTGAAATTAAGGATGATATCGAAAGTAAGCTGACAGAGCGCGTTAAGATGGAGGTTATTAGATGAGTCTGTAGTCGATTTGGCCAATTTGCTCGTTTACGTTAGATACGAGTTTGAGGGTACGTCCCGTGAGGATGTTCTGTTCTGTGAGCCGCTACCAACAGGAACTACAGGAGAGCACGTATTTCAGCTTCTGAATGAATGTATCGAAGAGAATGGCATCGACATGATAAAATGTGTCGGAGTTTGTACAGACGGTGCTATAGCAATAACAAGCCGAAACAGCGGTGTAGTTGCACGAATTAGAGGTTGCTCCAGAAATTAACGGTTTCATTGCAACATCCACCGCGAGACCTTTGCCGTCAAGAAAATGCCTTAATGGTTTAAAATCTGTTAGAATGTTGTGAATTGTATCAAGGCTCGAAAAATTAATTTGCATCTGCTTTGCTCAACTAAACAGGCTCCCCCCTTTCACTGAAATGGTGCTTTTTTATTTTTATGTGTTGTTTTTTTTCTGTAAAACACTTTGAGAAGCCACATTTTAATATATCAAACAAAGTTTATTATTATAATATTTATTATATGTATGTGTGAGTGTGTGTGCACATGCGCTCATGTTGGTCATTGAGAATTTCTGGGGTTCCTATGAGATGACTTGCAGGTGGTACTTGGATGCTTTGGTTGGATTAGGGGTGGTACTTGGTCCAAAAAGTTTGAGAACCACTGTTCTAGACTCTTTCCAAACCTGAGAACCTAAACATTTTACCATGTGTTGGGAGTTGCCGCATGTTTTTTTGCTTTAACCTGAGTCTTAAATCAACTGAATGATGTGTTCTTTGTATGAGTAAGTCTAAAATTTCTGTTTTTGATGCTTTTCTTTAGCCTGCACTGGGGCAAATTCCAATCAGCTTTGTTGACATTGCAATAAACTGTTGAATCTATCTTCTGTATAGCCTTCGTTATGCTAAAAATAATCACCACTGCTGGTGTCTGGTACAGCTGGCACATAGACAATTCTTGCAAATTATCTTGATCAGTTTGAATGTCCATTTAGATAAGATGTATAATGTGAAGTTTATCTATTTGGGATCTGCCAGTAACTCCCTCTGTTCTGACCTGATGGCAGGAATATCTCCAAAACTTTCATTTCTGTGGAGTCTCAAAGACAATAAATGGCTGGATTGACTTCCATTAAAATAATTGTGCACGTATCTTATGTACAAGAAACTGAGAATGATGTCTAAGCAATGAATTTAAATCTTTTCTTTTTTAATTGCAGTGGCATCAGGGAAAATGAGTTATTGAGCATGCTCTGGAAAAGCCAAATCATTTTCCAATTCAGTAATTTTCTAAAATGAGATTTAGGCAATTGTGAAGCAAATACTGTAGAAGTAACTTTCATAACGTCTCTAACTGTGTCTCCTAGAATCTCTGGGTCATTGACTGAGTCAGATTTTATAGTTGTTAATTCTTTATTTAAGGTTGTTGTTAGAATTAATAATAGTATTATATAATTGAGAAGCAAAAGGAACCCTTGTAGAAGGCTTCTGGCTCAGATTAATTTGATTGTATGTATTTAGTCTACAAAATACTTGTTCCAAAGAGGATTTCTGCATGCTCCATGTCACAAATATTTTATGTCTTAGGACACAAGTAGGTTTTTAGTTTGAGTATCAGCCTCCTTGTTGTCATTCTTATGGTCTATGTCTATGATTATGGAAATTAAAGATTTATCTGGGGTTTATATTGTACTTGATGTAATTCACAAAACAAATTGATGAAATGGGACAGTATTCTGATGTTTGTCTTTTCCAATAATTTCAGTACTTGTGCTTTGATTGTTAATCTTTGGTTTCATGGGAGTTTGATGTAAAAGATTTTTTAAAATCATGGCAATCTGAATTTCATCTAGGTCTTTTTATGAATTCATAACTGCAGTGTCAGTTCTTATGATATATGCTCCACAGTTATAAACACTTCTGGGCAGCATGTCAACCATGCAGTTTTTCAGCTGTGGTTACAAATGGAAATTCTTTACTGAGAATGTGTGATGTCTGTAACAAGTAAGGTTCTTAATGCTATATTTTATACATTTGGTTTTGTTGTGAAAATGACAAAAGTGCTTTTTTTCAAACAGCACATAAATGAGCTTTCCATGAAACTGGATGTGGAAGAGGTTCTTCAGAAAGCAGAAGCTATTTGCCTACAGATTAAAAATTGTAAGGTATGTCATTGTCATACATAAATGTTTAATTATTTGTTACTTAAAAGAAGTGAACAGATTTACTAATTTTGCCAAATATAAAAGAGAGGGGTGTTTTACTTTCTTTTCATATTTACATCTGTCTTTTAACATTGGAAAAGTTTTCTTTTTAAAATGAAAAAGATAATCCCATTTAATTTATGTTGTTAAAGTATACATTTTCAAATGGTAAGTCCTGGTAATTATATGGCATAATTTTAATTTTTGTTTGGGATTTTAAAATGCAGCAGTGGTGAGTACGAATGAAGAGAGGGAAAAAAAAGATCTAATAATCTTATAACATGGTCTACTCAATTCATAGGCAGAAGGTGTCAAAATGATTACTGGATGCTGTTCAAAATCTGAAATGGATTAGATTTGGAAAATTGTGCAGTGGAAGGAGAATTAATCACACTGCAATCCAGGGATGGAAAAATACAAACAGGTTACAAAAAAGTAAAGGATGCCGGCATCAAAACTGTCATAAGCATAAAGTCTTTCATGAACAGTTTCATATTTAGTGCCATATTTATGTTCCTTGCATTATAGTGCTTCAGCGGCAGTCACTCACAACAAACAGAGGTCAACCTAATTTTTCAAAAGCATCTGTTCTTTTGCTCACAGCATCTTATTACTTCTGTACTAGCAGGCCTGGGTTCAAGTAACTTCTTGAACATGTCCAATGTATTTATAGATAGTATGCAAGCCCATCTTAAACAATGATCCAGCAGCCATATCACCTACAACTCATAACTGACAACCAACTGAAGCTAAAGAGGTGTGAGCATGGCCAGTACCTGGATGGGAGACCTCCTGGGAAAAACTAAGGTTGCTGCTGTAAGAGGTGATAGTGTGGCCAGTAGGGGTTGCTCACTCTGCGATCTGTGTGGTTCCTAATGCCCCAGTAAAGTGATGGCTCACTATACTGTAGAAAGGCACTATTGGCTTTTACCAATCATGGCTTCCTAATTATCCCCATCTATGAACTGGTTTCATTACTCTGTTCTCCTCCCCACTGATAGCTGGTGTACTGGCTGCCAGGTGGGTACTACATATTGGTGGTGGAGAGGAGTCCCCTGTATAGCGCTTTGAGTGGAGTGTCCAGAAAAGTTCTATACAAGTATAAGGCGGCATTATTATTAATGAAAGTAAATAAATAAAGTTTATCTCAATCTTCATCTAATACTTTATAAATAAGAGTCTTTTTTGCTTGGCTTTGAAGCTATTAACATTCACTAAAAACTATGCTAAAAAACATTTTAGAATACTGTAGTTATGTTTAACAGAGAAAAAAGAAAGTGTTCTTATGAAGCTTAAACTACACTTTTTTATCATCCACATGATAAAACATAAAAGCTGGAAATCTCTAGGTTGTTATAGTGGTTACAATGAATAAATAAAAACAAGGAAATGGAAGAATCTTGTAAAACGTTTGCATGAGTAGATATTTTTTCTGTATGTTGTCAGTTGGTTTCGTACAGGGTGCACGTCTTTACAACTTACAACTTGCTCTTAAATAAAAGAAAGCAAATCAAGTATAAGTATGTTCAAAGGAAGTTATTTTAAAAATGTTCAAAAGAGCATCTTAACATAATGGGTAAAATATGATATTTGACATATAATAATTTAAATTGCTACAAACAGATTTATGTTAATGAAGCTTAAAAGCCAAATACGGTTATGCTCTGTTGTTGTTAGAATGCTGCGTCTCTTGGAACTTACAAGCTGTACAGCTTTTTCTAAGGCTAGGTGTGCCAGAGGGAAGATGCAGAGAAAAGCTTGAGAACTGGTGTTAAGTACTTTGATGTAGCTAAGATTGTCCCTAGCCTGTCAGTGATCCTTTAACTATGTGAATTGCAGCTGGACGCGTAACATATATTACATAATCATTTATATTTGTTTTCTAGGATTTGCCAAGTGCCGTGTGTGAGATTCTGGGAGTGAAAAGTGAAGCATTAAATCCTGCAGCAGAGAGCAGTGAGCAAAAGACACTTCCTGTGAAACAGACCTCCAAAATGATGCATGCTGTGGAACCAAACCAGAGCTCTGTTCCCCTTGACAGAGATGGACAGTCAAGAGAACCTGCACAAGTTGTCTTCAGTTTGCCACATGCATAGTAATAAACAAAGTAGTCTTTACACAATTGACTATTGTTTCCTCACCTATCATAAAGATGTTGGGTTTGACTGGTGGCAGTATTTGTTGGCAGATGAGGTAAATTAAGCGTTTCTTCTACTTTGGCATTATTGAGTATAAAAAGAGAAGCAAGAATCATAAGAGATTGCAGATCTAATTATTTTTGTAATTTCTTGTACCATACTTTCCTTTTCATTCTAAATCATCATTCCTCTTCATCAACAAATTACAATTCTAAATGTCGAGCACAGGGAGTTTATATTCAAAGAAGTTACGGCTTACTGTTTTGTTTTCTTTTTTTAGTCATTTATTTCAGAATTCAATTCTAAATTTTGGTGGATCTAACATAGTTGACTGTTTTAAATTTAAAATAAATAGGATGGAACAGTTGGGAAATTTGGATCATGTTGATCACGGAAGTGATGTACTAAACTGGGATAGGGTATAATGTTTAATTTTGGAGTGTAGTTGCTTTTGATAATGATTGTATACATCTACAAGGATAAGGTTTGCTCTGGTTGTAGGAAATATTTCCTGTGGAGTCATTTTGTGACAAAATAACATGCAAGTATAAAATGCCTTAAACATGATTATCATGGGTATTTAAAAATAATAAAATGTAGTTCAACTAGCAGGATATGACTGGATCTTAAACTACCTGTTCATACAGTGCCTATAGAAAATCTACACCCCTTTTATGCATTGTTGGATAAATGTTCACCCCCTTTGTAAAAGCAATCCCACGTTAGCTCAGGTGTAACCATTCATCTTCAAAATCGCACACCAAGGCAATTGGCCTCCTCTTTTGTTAAATTAATTCACTCATTTTATGCTAAGTTCAGCAATAGCTGTAGGTTCCTTCTGTTGTGTAGTGCATTTCAAGGCATACTCCACTATGAGCATCATGGAAAGATCTTGGGGATAAAATTGTGGAAAGGCACAGGTTAGGGGATGGGTAGAAAAAGAAAACAGAGGCTTTAAATTGCCCTTGGAAGCATGGATAAGACAGTTGTTAGGAAGTGACTGGCATATGCAGCCGCCAATACCCTGCCCAGATCAATATATACAGTACCTCTAAACTGGATGGCTGAGCAAGAAAGGGAGGCTGCCCAGAGGCTAGTGGCAACTTTGAAAAATACAGACATTTATGGACAAGACTGGTCAAAGTGTGCACAGCTATCCTAAGCTCTCCACAAATTTAGCTTTTATGGTAGGGGGGCAAGAAAGAAACCATTACACAAATATACAACAGCCAAGCATTATGATAGTGATACTGCAAACATGTTTCAAAATGTTTTGTGGTCTGCCGAAAATGCAGTGGACCATTTTGGGCCTTAATGCAAAACATTACGTTGTAGCAGCAACACCTTGTAATATAGTACAGATTTAGAGACGCAATCACACAAAGCATGGTCAACCCATGCAGAGTTCCCTGCAGTAAAAAGCTTAGACCGGTTGGTAGTCTGAGTGAGTGCCGCCACTGAGACTCAGAGCTTAAACCTTTATCCAAGACGCGATGTTAATAGCGCTGTGTAAAACAGAATTCTGCCCACGTTTCTCAGTGCATCGAAACCTTGTGACTAAACTAGTTGGCCATTTTGCCCGATAACTAGAGTTAATATGGTTGACACAACTGAATATACTGTATGTTCAGAAGTAGCAGGTACTCCTGGGAGCACACCAAGTTTCTAACCCCCAGTGACTGATTAGGCTAGAGTATTTACTTATCTTTAAGTATCTAAATGTTGAGTAGTTAAAGGAGACCAAGTGGCGAACAATAAATTATAACCAGTGTTTAAAGTTTAATCCTTATATTATTTGTTTCTCTACTTTATCCTGATCTGTTCTAATTTGGTTACTCTCAAGTAATGATTACACATTTTTATATAGGCAGATGTTTGTTTCAAGTATATTATGACTTTTGCTCTTAAATACACATGCTTATTTGTATCAATTAAATACTAGCATATTGTATTTTGAATTTGTGTGCAGGCTGCTTATTCTGTCGATTGATTCATAATAGCCAATAAAAATCTAATGCAATTAGATTCTTATAGTTTCTAAATTGTGCCAGTGAATTCACACAATGTTGGCACATACTCAAAACATGCAAATCACCAAATGTGCACCATTCCCACTTTGGGGAAATGACTGGAGCAAAGTACAGAAAAGTCCTTGAGGAAAACCTGCTGCTTTCTGCCGGAAAGCTGAGGTGGGACAGAAGTTCACCTTTCAGCATGACAATGAAGTGAAGTACACAGCCAATGTTACACTCCATTGGCTAAGGAACAAAAAGGTAAATACCCTTGAGCGGCCCAGTCAGAGCACTGATCGAAATAAAATCGAACATTTCTGTCATGACTTGAAGACTGCTGTCCATCAACGCTCCCCAAAGAACTTGACAGCTTGAACAGTTTTGTAAGGGAGAATTTTCTAATATTGCCAAACATCAGTGTACAAAGATGGTACAGATTTACTGCAGTAATTGCTGCCAAATGTGCTTCCATCAAGTATTAACTCAGGGGTGGGGACCTATCCAATTAACGATATGTTAGTTTGGTATTTTAAACATGATTGTTTTCCAAATAAGAATATATTTCACCTTAAAAGGGTGGAGTATGGTGTGTAGATAAGAGGAAGAAATCCTTATTTACATGCATGACACTTTGAGGTAGTAACTTGACAAAGTGAAAAATTAGGGGGTGTACTTTCTGTAGGCACTGGACAGTATATGTACAGATCCATGAATTTGTGGTTGCTCTGTTGCAGGAACCAGCCTCTCATTATTCCACAGTGATGTAATGGAATTTTAAACATTGCAAAGAATGGCTTGAAGATGACTCATGGGACCAGTCTAGAAACAATCTCTGCTGTTGAAAATAAGATGTCTGATTGCTGACAGCAGGTTTCTGAACTTGCAGCAATCTTGCATTTGTGTTGAAAGCACTAAAGCTCAGGCCTTGAAACACATACTGTAGCATGTCAAGTTTGGGCCAGATGGGTGATCTAAATTCTCACTTCATAAAATTGTCAGCAGCGACAGTTCAGTCAGTTACCTCTTCAGCACTGAACTTGTGGAGTTTGTTTCATCAGTTACTGGTGACATAGGCTTATCACTGGGACTCTGAGACCAATAATCAAACACCTGCCATTTCTAGCCCTACGGGTGTTCCTCAGCACTTTCTCGGGACTTGGGAAGTATCTTCTGAAATTCAAAAAAAGTGTTGACACTCATTTGCATATTTAACAAAACTATAATTGCTGATCTGGCAGTGTAAAAGCATCTGAGAAAATGGTTGTACAAGTACCTGTACCTGTATAAAAAGGTACAGGTTCATAAGGCCACAGATGCACAGGACACTACTCACCAGTATGAGCTTGAACAATTGCATTATCCACCCCACAAGCCCAGACTTCCTCTTGGACTAGTGACGATTATTTGTTAACTTTCCAAATTCTATAGAGTATGGGTATTCTGAAACATACTGTATTTGACTTTGCAATTGGGGAATACATTCAAGTGGATATCTTGCATAAAACGTCCTCCCTTCCACTGTATATTAGCATCTGTTATTGAGACTTAAAAGTTACCAGTTTAAAATCTATAAGCAGACATGAGGATTCTAGAACTGGGGCTACTGAGAAGTGTTCAAACTTTTGTTTTAACAAATATGCCATATAATCAACTAGTCTAGATGTACAATGCGTGAAATATAGCGTGTATATACATATTTGTATATTTTTAATGATTGTTCTGTTTGATATTTTTGTTTGCAAGTGTGCTCCAGAATTATCTGCAGATTTTTACCTGAATTTTATGCTTTGTATAATATTTTCAAAATATTCTTCAGCAAAACAGATTACATGTTATAGCTCATTTTGGTCTTTCCAAGTTTCTTAGTATTTAAGCTCTTTTTAAAGGCTTGTATTGACCAAATTAAGAGCTATCGTGTTTATTGAAAATATTGACTACTGTGATTGTCATGCAGTAGTCTAAGATTAAACCAAGTAACTGTTCCATTTCCCTCTTTACAAATGACATTTTAAGGCTGTATACCATCTTGATGCATTCTGTTTAAAATATAACAAAGTGCTCACTTTTGTGTACTTCTTTTTTTCCCGACATGTATTTGCATTTCTTCTTATACATACCTCACAGTATTCCTGACATTTACTTCTTTCCATATTTCAATTGCTAATAAATGTCTTGAAGTGAGCTTTTCAGATCTATTGACCACACACGACTCTCCTTACATCTTGGAAACAGATTGTGTGAGGATGTTAAACCATTGAGGTATTAAAAAATCATATAAAAGGTCTGCTTGTTGACTAAAGTATCTTTCATCTGTTCATAAGGTACCGTCACATTCATAACAAAGTGTCTGAGGCATACGTACATCTCTAAGCTTTTTCATTTCCTGTCCCACAGGAAATTGCTTCGGACTTGTTTGATAGCTTTTTGTTCACATTGCTAAAAGTTATCTTTTATCTTTCTTCACTTTTATTAAAAAAAATTGCTGCCTTGGCTATAGTCAAAAAAAAAACTTTTCATATTGCAGTCTAAACCATTGTGGTCTAAACCTGTGCAAAAATTAAGAAAGTATATTTTTATACTTTTTTGTTCCTTTGTTTTGGACTTTATCATGTTCAAACCAGATATGCTGTTAATAATAACAGTTTTGATTTGTCCCCATAATATCCAAAAAATTACTAATCATAAATTTGTACTTGGGGTGGCACAGTTGTTAGCATTGCTACCTCACAGCACGAGTGCCCTGGATTCAGTTCCAGACCTGGGGTGTTTTATGTGTGTGGAGTTTGCATGTTCTCATCGTGTTCTCTTTGGTTTCCTCCCACTGTCTAAAGACATACTGGTAGATGAATTGGGTCCTGGGAAAACTGGCCCCTGTGTGAGTGTGTGTCTGTGTGTGCCCTGCGATGGACTGGTGTCCCATCCAGGGTGTATCTTACCTTGCCACCATTGCTTACCGGGATATGCTCTGGGTCCCCCGTAGCCTTATACTTGATTAATTGGCTAGAAAATAAATGGCTAGATGGAAGGATATTTACTTATATTACTTATATTTACAGTATGCTTACATCAATAAATACTTAGTTCTAAGGCTTATGCTCACTTACTGTATGCAATGTGGATAGATCTAGCATACTACATTTATAACACATAAATGCATTACATAGCAGCAGAACAACTAATGCCAATGAAGAGCTTGGTTATACAATAAAGAGTTGTAAAATGTAATATATATATATGATTCATTAATTAGACCTTACTTGGAATATGTTGTTCAATTTTAGTATTACTCTTCTAGTGACAGTACAAATGAGAGCAACCTGACTAATTTCTCATCTGAAAGAAAAATTAAACTCAGACAGATAACTACAGTAAATACTGGAAAACAGAAGACTATTGAGGAGTTGTGTCAGCTATTCGTAACCCCGAAAGACATTGACCAAGTTACCTCAAGGAACCACTTCAAGATCTGTAGCAATACAAAGGATGGAGGACAAGGACATTTGAAACATTCAGGACAGAAAACAGGAGACACTTCCTTATGTTTAGGATTGTAGGAGTCTGGAACCAGCTGTGTGTTGAGGAGAAATGTCATACTGGAAGAAATAGCTTTATGGAATTCCTGGGTTTTTAGACTGTAAACTTCCTTACCTTCTTATGTGTGATATTGAAGGACCTTTCTTACACTACATTGACACTCTTCATGTGACATCAAATGAATGTAAGCATATTTCCCAGTTTATTACTGTTTCTAGATTCTCTACAGCACAGATAGTGAAATAGTGTCACAGGAGACAACTGAAATTACTCCTCAGGACTTTATGTCATTCTATTGTATATAAAATTGTGTTCCTACTTTAAAGATCTGTTTTTATACATTTCTTTTGGGGGGTTGGGGAGATGGGTGGCAGCAGTTGACATTGTTGCCTCCCACTCTTGGAGCCCATAAAATTGGGTTCAGTTCCAGACCTCGGGTGTTATCTGTGTGGATATATGTTGTACAGTATGTTCCCCCTGTGTTTGTGTGCATTGTCTCCCACAGTCCAAAGAAATACTGGTAGGTTAATTGCCTTCTGGGAAAATTGGCCCTGGTGTGTCTGCGTGTGTCCTGCAGTGGACTGGTGTCCTGTCCAGGGTGTGTCCTGCCTTGTACCTGTAGCTTCCCAGATTAGGCTCAGGCTCTCCTGTGATCCTGAACTGGACAAAGCATTTAGAAAATGGATAGATTAGATGGGGAGATGCCATATTGAGATATTAAAATCCCGTAAATTAAGGAATGGATATTTTGCAATAGAATTGCAAGCATGGGAAATCTGTTTTAGAAGTGAGAGTGCAACTGGGCATACTACCATCACTTACCAAACATGTCTTTATGTCCATGCATGATTGTTTTGTTGTGTGGTTTTTGTGCAGCTAATTATCTGCTTCTCTTTACTGGCACTGCCATGCAGTAGATAGTAGAGATTAGCACAGAGGCTATTCAAAGAAAAAAAAACATTAAAGGTGTCCCTATTTACACATCAGGAACTGATATTTCAAAAAAGACGCGTCCGTATTAGATCTGTCAGCGTGCCTGTTGAATGAGGAGAGAGGAGAGTCTTCTTATCTGCATCAGGTTTGACAGTATATAAAGTAGGGAGATTTCTTAGAAGAGGCAAAGCAACAAAACCCCACCTCAGCAACGTTTTCTCCAGCAGTTCTACTCGGATTGCGGAATTCACTCATTTGCCTTTGCAATGCAACCAGCCATGATGATGTTCTCTAGCAAATACTGGGCTAGGAGAGGTCTCTCTTTGGATTCTGCTATGTTTGATGACCACCATTTAGGAAACCAAACTGTAAGTATTTCATGTTGTTTTCTAGAGGCAAAGCAATAGAAATATTTTTTATACTTGGATAACTGAGTAAGGTTTCTACAAGTAACATGCTGTGTGGTGATTCTATAACATAAGGCAACTTCAGGTGGATGACTGGAAGGTTCTATTCTGACATTTGCTTCCATCACATATGTGAGGCATTAATTCCTTCCAGCCTACTAGGCTGTACTTGCCCTGAGCTCTTGTACACATCTGCTAGGATCATGTAGTGGACATTTGTTCAAAGTTTCACTTTATCTTTACCTCTGTACATTTGAGGCAACAAATAAGCCGGATAAAGAAAATATGAATTCCTGGCATTAGGGCTCAGTTTGCAACCTCTCTGTACTTGCTGAAGTGAGACATAATATGCCATTTTGCTGTGTGGCAGCCTTTTGTGAGAGGCAGTGTTGATACTTTGAAGAGCCAACAGGCGCCTCTGCAGGATTCTGCTGCTTTTCCTAAATTGAATGAATCCAGAATGCCTTCGCTGATGGAAAAGAAGGCGAGAATATATAAATTTTAGGTTACTGCACAATGAATCAATCAAATTTTTCTTCTTCTTCTATACATTGCAATAATGATATATATTAGTAGAGAGACATAATAGAACATTCATTCAAGGCAGGTTTGTCAATATTTTGAGGTGTTTTCTGAGCTATGTGTATTTTCTAGGTTGCCTGGTAAGAAGGCATTACTGTGTAAAAAATCATCGATTTAGGGAATAGTTCATTTAATAGCTTCACTGAGGATAGTAGTATATTTTACATAAAGGCTCATTGTGTCACCACAAAAAATGTCTTATGCATTAAACTTCATGCACAGAATGCAGAATCATGATTTTATGTTATTTTTCTTTGTGCTTATTAGGATACGTATAAATTGAAGAATTAGCAAGTGTATAAATCTTGCATTCTAAACCATGACTTGGTTTAGTAATGAAGTTTTTTGCTTCACATGTTGCTAAGCATTTAAAAATACTGAGCGTTTTGTTTTAATATTTAATGGAAATGACCCCAAGAATCACTTTTACCATACTTTGGATAAAAAATGAGATTAAAAAGTTAAGACTCCTTATATTTCTCCATACAGTAATGAGGAAATGACTGTTAACTGGGTCATCAGAATGCAAACATTTTGCTTGTTTTCACTGAAAGACAAGGTAACAAATGTAACTAATTCTTACCAGTAATGTTACTGTTATCATCATAAACTCACAATAAGATGTCTTGAATATATTATACAAAATCATTATTGTTTTCACACAGAACAGGACTGTTTTCAGTAAAATTGAAGAAAAAAACCAGGCGGATGAAGGAGGCAAGACAGCTGTTGTGTTTTCCTTAAAAAATGAAGTTGGCTGCTTGGTAAAAGCCCTCAGGCTCTTCCAGGTATGTTCTGCTTTGTGAAGTTCAGTGCACCTTTCTCTTATTTAATGGAATATCAATGGCTGTGTAATGTCATGAACACAACTAATGTTTAACGTTTAACAACTTAACGTTAAAATGTTTGTGTATTACATTACACTTATGTGTTTTATAAATGTCTAAAATCTTGATTTATTTCTAGTGAGTTGATAAATTGCAGGTATTTCTTTCAACCCATGTGATGGTGAATGCTCATGGTGACTAGAGAATGTGTACTTTTGCTCAGAAAGACAGTAATGATTCAAACTTAAATAGTGGAAATGCCTTCCACATACATCAGTTGTAATTCTTTTGATATTGGTCAACATATTGTGTCACTTAAATTAAGTATTCACTAGTTTGTTACATGGCTGAACTTGTCATTTGATCTTACTGCTACTGTCTTTTTGCTTATAACCAAACCAGTCCAAATCAAATTAGATTTGTACCCCCTGATTCAGATGGGTATTTTGTTCTTCAGGTGAAGTATCTTACTCAAAGGTATTGTAGTAGTATAAGTGAGATTTGAACCCCTGATCCTCCTGTTATGCTGTAAGTCTGACCTCTCATCAGTACTCCCCACTACTGCCTGATTTTCAAAGTTCTTCAAAATCCATTTTCAGATTTTTGTTCCTGTACGCTGCTTTGGCATTCTACATTTATCATCTTACTGTTGCTTCATAAAGCGCACAGGATGATGTTATTCACATAAGGTACAGCAGGCTGAAAGAGAAAACAAGCTTTCTTATCATAAATAGTATAAATTATGGACCTATAAGAGTTGTTTTTGTGACAGATTTAACTTTACTGATATGCTGTTTGATTAACATTTGCCACAAGTGTAGTCCAGCAGTTAATTATTTGTAAAGCGAGCCTCATAAGATGTTTTTTTGTAATGACTTTATGCGCGCTTGACTAATTAATCTTTGTAGGGGCAGAATCAATTTACTACCAATTGCAAATCCAGCATTACAAAACGGAATACAGTAAGACACTCTTATTTAAAAACATTAAAAATATTGATAATTATTATTATTGAATGTACAGTATTATGTGAGCTTTCATTTAAACGTTATTAATTCATTTCAATATATTTTAATAATTCGTTCCATTTTCAGAAATAAAATAAGCAGTGTCTAACTTAAGAACAAAAAAGATTAATTACTAGAACAAATGAGTTTTTTATTTGCTACAGACATGTACCATTGGTACATGAATGCTGTGTGAGGGTATTAATGTAGTTATTTGTTAATGAGAACACAGAGAAGATGTTTCTTTGTTGCAATGTATGACTTTTTGTGTGTGGAGGGAGGTTCACTTCAGGTTCCCCTGCTAGTAGGCTAAAGGCGAAATTCTTCTTACATACATACTGTACAATGTCAGCATTTAAAAACGCTGTTAAAGAAAAGTAAGCTTTTTCCTAAGTTGGTACCTGATGTATTATATGTGATTATATTATTTTTTTTTATTCAGAACCTAAACAGTAGAAGACCCATCCATTTAGAAGCAGGCCAAGGACTGTTTGAAGCGAGTCAAAAGGGTGTACAAGTTTTTGGTCAAATTAAGAGCAAAGACTGTGTAGTGACCAGGAGAGCATGAAACGGATAGGACATGCATTGTTCCTATTCATACAGTAGTGTACAATAAACTCCTCAGCCTGAAGCTATGTTTTGCCATTTCATTTCAAGAGCTACAGTACAGTGTGTGTATTTTAAACTTGAAAATGAAATACTGCAACATAATAAATTTGCACTGCGTTTGTGCATTGACTGCAAAGGAACGAGTAAAGGTAAACTCCACACTGAAAGAAGAAACACAACATATTAGCTGCTGAGCATTCTTTAGAGACAAATGTAGCAGAGACAGGTAGCATATATAAATATATACAGTATATGTTAATTTTATTTTTTCCTCCTGTTTTTGTAACGTTTCGAAGCACTAAGTGTGCAATCTGCATTCCATAGAAAAAAAACAGTATTTAGACTTTTGTTCAGGGAAAAAATTGTAGCCATTTTTCATTGCTGTTTTATTTGAGTCATAATATGAGTTATGAATTTTTTACTCGGAACTGCCATTTCATTTTCATCACACCTGAAGGCACCTACACTGCCACACTAACAGCAACCAATAATCCTGATGTATTACTGTTGGAGACTCAGGATACTTCATTCTCAAGGCATAAACATTCTCAAGGCATTGATGTACATACTGTATGTACTCAGTGATCGTCTTGATTGGGAAATGATAACTTGCTCCAACCTACCAACCTCAGCAGCACTGCCTATAATGAGCCAACAAGAAGCATCCATACACAATCTGATAGCCAAAGTTCAAGTCCTCACTTTCCAGGCTATAAGACCCATCTTCTATTCTGATGAGAAGACTGAGACTGAGGAGTAAATTGTATTTTCTGACTGAATATGAAAAAACAGCCACAGCAAAAATAACAGCTATGTATCTACATCTTATTTACTAATATTTACTTTTGCTTTATGCTACAGCAACTGCTGCACAGCCAGTATACCTTGTGAATATGGTTCTAGAATAACAAATAATTTACATCAAATCACCCTTTAGCAGGTTTCTTCCAAACTTAGAATTGAAGGAAATGATACTGAACTCTATCCATTTAATAAATAAATATTGACATAATATATATATATAGGACTATAGGATTTTATAGAAAAGATCGAACAATTGTGTAATATATCACAAATCTTTTTGGTGTTTAACATATTCAAGGATCAGTTATCCCAATTCAAATTAATAATTACAATGGTGGCTATGTTTGAATTTGAGTATTTATACACGCATTCTTTTCAGCAATCGTGCTATAGACATTTTGCCTTAAATATACTTTTAAAATGCACATTATATGCTGTTTAAGATAAATAAATCCTTATATTTTAATGCACTTTCAGTTAGCTCTGGCATTAGTTGCCTGTCCTGCTTGTTTATTAAGATCAGTCTTTTTTAGGTCACTCTCAGGGGAAAATAAAATTAATAAATAGGTCAGTGATAGTCCCTTGCATTCATTCAAGAGGGGTACTTGAAAATCTATTACTGTCAAGGGCAGGAAAACCTATCAAAGACTTTCCAAAAGTGGTCCATTACTGTGGTGAAAAAAGAAGTGTATTAATACTACATATAACAAATGCATGTAGTATTAATACTGCTTATTAAGTATTAATACATTGTCAGACACCAAAAAGTGAAAATCCTTGTGCGGTGTTGCACAAAAAGAAACATGTTCTCTGTAGTATCATGTATTTCCATTCTTGGATTCTTGAAAGGAAAGTCAGAACCAGTCCTGACAGAGTAGGATAAATGAGGGTGGGAACCCAGTTCCACTTAACATGAACTGGACAATTTAACATAGCCAATTAACCTTGGGACAGACCCCCACCCCCATTTAATAAGGTGGCCCTGAGGATCTAAGAACATGAGAGTTCACGACAAACAACACTTTGAGAAGCACAAGTGTTTATTGTACAGTATTAACCAATCCTACACAGAAAAAAGCCAGTCGTCCTCTTCTTCACTGCTAAGATTGCTCTCTAACCACCACCACACCTGTGCAAGCCCTTTGTATACACTAAGTCACCACTGACTACTCCCATGGGAAAATGTGCATTCAAGCACTTAACCGGCAATACAATTCATCCAGTAAAACAAAAGCTTTCTCTTGTAAAAGATGACCTTTGACAGCCTCTAGTGGCAGATAGGGGCTGCTACTACAGTCCCAACATAGAGCAGTCCCTTATACGTGAGGAACCCAGATCACTTTCTGAAAACCCAGCCGAACATGAATGAGGACACGCAAACTCAACAAAGACAGGAGACTGCAGTCAGAACGGAATCCAAAAGCCTGGAGTTGTAACTATATTTCTCATTCTCAGAATACAGATATGGCAGATGCAGATATTTTAATAAAATATTCACCAGCAAATGCGTTCAATAGAAGAACTTTTTTTACATTTATTTTTTTGGGGAGGGTGGGGTGGGGGGGGCAGCACACTGGTGTGTCTCAGACACCCTGTGTCCTAGGTTCTTCTCCCTGATGGATGATCTTCTGTTTGGATTTGTGTATGCTTTCCTGTGTTCACAAGGGTTTTTCTGAGTTGTTTTTTCTCTGTGGACCACATGACTAGCTTTGTGTTCAGGGTGAGTGCAGTTCTGTGGCCTTTGCTTCCTGGTTGAGATATTTTTTCTTGCAGTTTGTTATCCATCCATGTATGTATTTTCTAACCGCTTCATCCAATTCATTGTCGCAGGAGAGCCAGAGCTGTTCCTGGCAGGCAACTGGCACAAGGCAGGATACAGCCTGGACAGGAAGCCAGTCCATCGCAAAGCACACACAGACACAAACACACACACACACACACCACGGCTAATTTTCCCAGAAGCCAATTAAGTCTTTGGATTGAGAGAGGAAACTGGAGCACCCGGGGAAAACCTGCATGAGCTTTGGGAGAACATACAAACTCCACACAGATAGCATCCCAGATCAAGAATTGAACCCAGGGACCCACCACTGCTCCACAAAGTCATGTTAGGCTTATATCATTTTTAATGGCATTTTTTGTAGGTTTTATTCATTTTTTTATAAAGCTGTATGTGTTGTAAAACACTTTTTATATACTGTATATGTCTGTGGTGGTTGAGGGTGCAAGGAGAGATTTATTTTGTCCATTGTGCTTGCACATTTTCTAGTCACAGAACTTTACCATGTCTCTGTTCTGATTCCCAGGAAAAACACGTGAATCTGGTTCATATTGAATCACGCAAATCCAAGCGAAGAAACTCGGAAGTGGAGATCTATGCTGACTGTAACTGCACTAAAAAAGAATTTAATGAGCTGGTTCAACTTCTGAAGCTTCACGTTAACATTATCTCTCTTAACCCACCTGACAATGTTTGGACTGAAGAGGAAGGTGAGCTGATAATGGTTGTTTTCTCATAAATCATACTGCAAAGGTTGTTTTTTTTAACTGCCTGAATACAGACCTAAAAGAGTAACTGGGTTTAAACATATTTATTGTGGTTCTTTTTTTACCTCTGATTTTTGGATTTATATTTTTTCATAAAAATACTTTGAAAGTTCCCCTGATTCCTGAAATTATGCTTTGTAAATTACGAATTCCCCTGATGGTAGGGTATATGCTGCTTCTTGCTTGTGCCTATGTGATTCTGATGGCATATTTCTGTATAAAGGGGTGTTTTCAAAACCTTTTGTTAGGTATGTTTGATCTATGATTTCTGCTGTAAGCAGCAACGCAGGCCCAAGGGCTAGAGTTACATACTTTTAACACACATGCCCACTGCAGCTAAAAATAGCTTCACTTCACAATTTGATTTCATTTCGAGTATGAAATCTCATCAAATGGCCGTGCCAGTTGGCTTAATGAAAGATTGAACATGGATGTAGTTCCAGGTCCTTGATTTTTGCCTCTGTTATCCCAGGCTGGAAAGCAGAGAGAAGCCATGGGTAGCTTTGCATATGCAAATCTCGTGCTTGGGCCAAAGAAGTATTAAAACGTGATTTCATTTTCACTTCGGGGTTTAAATAAATAATCCCTGCATATTGAATCAGAAATTCAAAAGATCAAAATTGATATGGTATAGCAGTTACTGCAATTCAGTACTGAGTGAAAATATACAGTGGTACAAAGGTTCTACTAATACAAGAGTTCTATAGTCAAGACTCTGCCATGTAATACAGTCTTTATACTGTATAAAATGTCAACATGAACATTTTAGCTTTTGTACATAGTGACTTAGATGACTTGTTTCATTACCAAAATGAAAGTATGAAATCAAATAGCAAGACAAATTAATTGCAATGTATGTGTAACAAATACAATATTACACAGGAAAGATCAGTGTATTAGAGGAATTATTTTTACAAATAGATGTTTACAAAATATCTTCATTTCACTTAGCATTATTAATGAAATTATAGTTATCATTAATTTAGTAAATGGAAGATGACCTGATTTTTGTCGTTTAAATAAAAGAACACTGATTTTTCTACATGTTCCATTTAACCATTCTAAAAATAATGATTTAAAATGATTTTATTTTTTATATATTTAATCCAATTAACGAATAATAAATTAGCAAATATACTTTTGCACGATTAAGATCAAAAATAATAAGGTGATATCTTAGTGTGCTCTTAGAATTGTGAGAAAATTAGTGTATTGGTCATTTTAATGTGTTTTCTCAAAAAATGTGTGAGAGCTATTTCACCTATTATTTCTGTGCATATCAAATCTCTTCTATCCATTCATTTTTAATGTTTAAAATGTAATTCCCTTTACTAAAATATCCTAAAGTGTGATGTGTTTTTCTAGGTTTCCAAATAAACACAGCTACTGTATATTCTTATATTCCTTATAGGAAAAATGTTCTCATAACTAATTCTGTCGAAAGTGTGTCTTTATGCTTTAATTCTTTAAAGATCAATACAAATAAAATCTCTATACTAGTACTTGTACTTTTGCAATAGATCGAAAAGAGAACATTTATCTAGCTAAATCATTTTGTATGTACTGTATGCACTATGCCAGACTAGAAAAAAGTATCATTAAAGACAACTTTGACTTATGTTTAACTTAATTTATAGTAGTGATCATTGTGAAATAACATATTGAACTGCACTGTAAAATACTGTATTTATCACTTCTATTACAGTAGCAAGGCCTCTAGAGTTAACATACAAAAGAATGAAATCCAGACACAATTGCCACAAGTAGTTAATTTTGAAAAAAAGTCAGTATACTGTATGATCAGTTATTTTGGCTAATTTGGCATACTGCATTGTGTAAAGATTGCATTACTGTGAGATAAATTCCTTTGGAATAATGTGAGGCCAAGTCAAAGGCTATGTGGCCCATAAAATGTGTTTTAAAATCCAACGAGGTGCAGTCACAGAGAACGATTAAGACAGTGAGACACACAGCTCCATCATCTGCTACACACAACTCAGCTTTTCAGTCTGAAATTCCCATCAAACTCTTGAATTTCCCTGCTATATATTTAAATGAAAGTCTCACATTTAAAAAGGTTGACAGTACATATTCCCTTCTTTCTGCTGGCATTTGGCAGAATTATATTAAATGCCATAAGAGAAGAAAATGCTAGAGGATGTGGATCTTATGATAGATGCCACTAAATGCAGCTGGTGGTTATTGCTCAGCTAGTGCTTCATCTGAGGTGATGCAAAATCCGAGTACAAACAGCCAAGTATGATACAATGAGAATTTGCATGTTAATTTATTATTATTAAAATTCAGTTGGGGTAACAGTGTCACTATACTGCTTTCCATGTGTTGATTGCAGCACAGGAGGAAAGCTTATTACAGAAAGCAAAAAAAAAACGAGGCAGAAGACTTTTACTTCGCATTTACTGTATGTATTATTTATTAACAAGTCAGTACAAGTACAGCAGATTTGCCAGCTCTTAAAAAGCACAGCTTGGTTATTATAGATGATGGCATGCTTGATCATTATATTGTTAATTATTTGGAAATCACTCCTCGTCTGAAGGAGTATTGGTTTTTAAAATTCTTAATTATTATTGCAATGCCAACATGTCATTATTTATATTGTTATTATTATTATATATAACAATTTTATATTATTACTCCCTACTTTTACATACTGTACTGATTGTAATGTTTATTATATTTCTCTAACAGTCATACCTGTATCTCAAACCCTAAGGTCTTTTCTCTAGGCAGCAAGCTACTTTCTGCACTGTTAATTGTGGCTTGTTTGTCTGGAGCAAGTTTGTCTCCCTTTCATTACATAGTGCCCACCAGCCAATGTGGTATCACTTTTCTCAGGACACAGAGGCCATCCAGTTTTGCTGATCTTTGTTCTCTGTTCACTATAGTCTATCTGTTGTTAATGCTCACTCAACTATGATTCTTCTTCCTACCCGTTGTTTCCTTGGCAGATTCGCTTAAGATCTCTCAAGTTACTTTGGGATCACTTATGAACAATAGTTTTCAAGTCTTTACACAGAATTTTCAATAGGATTGAAGTCAGACCTTTACATGTGCCACTCAAGTACATTCACTCTCTTATTCTTAAGACACTTCAGTGTAACTGTAGTTCTGGTCTTGTGCTTTGGATCATGCTAAAAGGTGTATTATTTTCCTAGTTACAGTATAGGTTTGATGCAGGTTTTCTCTTAAGATTTCCCAGTACTTTGCTCCATATATGTTCCCGTCAGTCTTGACAAGTTTCCCAGTTCCTGATGATGAGAGGCAGGACAATAATATAATGCTGCCACCACTTGGCTTGACACTGGGGATGATGTTGACTCAGTGATGCACTATGTTGAGCATCCCCCAGTTGTAACACTTTGCATTTAGAGTAGACCAAAAAGGTTTTGACATGGTTGTAGTATCACATAGGTGTTTTGGTGCAAAATCTGTGTGGATTGTGAGATTTTTTTTTAGTTCCATACAAGCCTGTTTTGGAGACCTTTGTAGAGAGAGCAGGATAGTGTTGACTTTATCTGCCACTTAATGCTGTAACTCTTTTAATGTCTCTATTGGCTTCACAGTGGCATCTTTCAGCAGTTTCTTTCTTGTGTGCCTGTTCAGTTTGGAGGCAAAACTGAACAGGCACAAACAAAAAAAAATGGTTGACTTCTCCATTTGTAAAGAGATACAGTATTAAAGGTCTTCTTACTCTGAATTGTTGAATTCAATACCTGTCTGAGTGAACTTACAGAGATACTGTAGGTATACACAGTTTATTTTGTAATGATGTGAACCACCATTACAGCTATAGATAGAGGCCACTCAACTCACTGTGTAGAATTGGAACACTTTGGCAATCATAACCTTTCCATTTTTTTCATTCATTTTTCCATTTACTTCTTTATTTTTGCTTTTGCTTTGAGTGTGGAGTAGGTTGTGTATTTAACGAATATTAATTGCTACTTCATAGTATAATGAGCTTTTTAATAACAAAATGTGAACATTGTGCAATGGTCTGAATACTTTTACAAGGCACTATGTCCCTTCAGGAGAGGGGACTGACTTAGAATGTCATGTTCGAGACTGGCCTGTGGTGACATTTTTACAAATGATCAGTCCTTTGCACTAATGGTTCTTTCGTGTAACTAGTATTAAAGGAAAAATCGAATGTTCTGTAACAACTGAAGTTATTTCCTTTATACTAATACGAATGGTATATTATAACTTTCAGCTATAACTTTCACCTAAAGTCTGATTTCAGCTGGGAATCCTTTGATCATATTTCATTATTAATCCATGGCATTATTTTTCACAATTTTATTTTATGAGAGGAACAAGGTTTGGATATTTTGATAATTGACAACTTCAAAACAGTCCAAAAACTCTTAATAAGAATTCTCTCTGATTGTAAAGAATTAATTGGAAATGGTAGGGAATGTGGACATTGACTTCTATATAGAGATATTTTAGTTAGTAGGAGTGAGTTTGGAAAGTTCAGTCTGGGATTTCAGCTCCAAGTATGGTTGTGAGAAGTCTGAATTAATTTTAAGAGTGAACAAAGCACTTGAGAGTCTTTTTGCTCATCCTTGTGTCAGAGTGTGTTTCTTGTTCAGAGCTGCCCAAATACCCATCCTGAAAAGGAAACCAAATGGTTCTTGTTAAAACAGTTTGGCATTTCTTTGAGTTTTGTTTTTGGTTCTTGTACCAAAGAAAGTGATCAGATATATTAGAGGTGAGAGATATGAACCATATTATATTTTGACCGGTATAGCTTCTATTTTCAGGTTCAAACATCTGTTCTGGTCGTATTGTTTTTTCATAATGTGAAATGAACAATAATACAGCAAGTAATACAGCATTGCTTTGATAAAACTTTCCTTCTTTTAATATGTTTAGTTTATGATAAGTATGTTAATTCTACCATCACATACCACCACTTATATCTCTTTCTTGTTACATATGTGCCTGTAGTCCAATGAATACTTGACTGGTTTCTTATAGAAAGTGTTCTTTTCTGGTATCACTCTTTTTGCTACCAGTTCACATAGATTTTCATAAAATAAAAGCATTGTATTAACAAAAAAGAACAAGCAAAGAGGTGCTATTATTTAAGTTATTATGGATTTAAAAATCTGAATTATTTGAACTTTTTTTTTACATAAACAGCAATGTCATAACATGACCTAACTGAAAATATGAACCTTCACGAACGTTCGGCAACAAATCAGGATAAACCAGCTTTAGGGCCTTTTTGCCTTCAGATTCTATCACAAAGTATTTTTGTGTGTTAAAAGGAAGCGTTGCAAGCAAATAAGAAACTTAGGAAAAAGGGACCACACAACACAACCTTAGCCATGGGCATTGTTTTATGATACTACTGTGCATCTTAATTAACAGAGCTTGATGGCGTGCCATGGTTTCCAAGGAAGATTTCAGAGCTCGATCAATGTTCTCACCGGGTGCTGATGTATGGATCAGAACTGGACGCTGATCATCCTGTAAGTATATTAGCCTTCATGAAAGTACCGCATGAAATGTGAACTATATTAATAGAACATGGACACAAACCATAAGTGCATCAGAAAATGCATAAGGGAGAAGTGCAGGATTTTCACCAATGCTTTTTAACAAGATCATTTCTTTTCACCCATTTTAACATTATTTGTACACTTATCCTTGCATTTACTGTACTTATGTGTTTTTCTTTATTACACAGAATACAGCCCTTTTAAGAAGCTGTATGTGTCACTGTGATTCTGTATTGGTTGATGTACAATTTTAAGTCCTTACTCTCCCTTTTATACTCCAGCTGTCACTCAGAAGGTAAGACCGGAACCATTTTAAGACTCTCACCCCAAAAAATGCCCAGAAATTCAAAGTGGATGATCAAAAGCTGCTGGCAAAATCTGTCACATCACAGAACAGGAATTTCCCTTTTGATATTCATTGGTAAATGATTTGGAAAATGAAGAACTTGGTGCTATGAAAAATTAACTTTACTTAGAACATACTAGAAATGGGCTGAAAGGCTGCATTTACAGTACCTTCAACTGAGGCCATGGCAAAATATTTCTTTAGATTTAACCTAATATGCATAGTTTCTGAACAAATCATTTTAACAAATAGGACTTGTTTTAAATTAAGTTAGTGAAAATAGTTTATCCAAAATGATGAGTTCTTGTTGATGATAACATAATTTATGTAATGAATGTGAAAATTAATTCTAATAAAATCAGATAATTTATATAACCATCCTGACTATTTTGAGATACTTTTTTATTTAGATCTTACTGTATAATCAGTGAGATAGCAGGTATTTATTAAAAGGATTGCTTATGTCAGTATACTGTAGGTAAACATAAAAACATGTTAACATTTAGATTCAGAGACCTCTGTGAAAATGTTAATTGTCTAGTGCACAATATCTTAACATTAGTGCAAATTAGATAATCAATATTAAATATTGATTATTTTAATACTTACTTAATTTCCCTTGGTTCCATGTTAAGAAAATTCTCCATTTTATTTGAAATGATGAAATCAGTTATAATGGTTACTACGGAAACCATCTCTAGACATTGCACCCAAACACTGAAACTGCAAAATCCATTATTCCTTGGCTCTTACATTACACCTAATTTTCTTGTTTCTTCTTTCATTAGGGGACCAATTCAGATGTAATATCATTATATGCAAAATCACTAGCACTGTTCTTATTTAGAAATTATAATGACCTTAAAAGTCTTTTAAACATTACAGTTAGTAACTTACTCAATTTATAATTTACTTCATAAGCCAGCCCCAGAATTTCCAGAAGCTGAGAACATCTATTTAAAAACATAAGAAAGGTGATACGAGAGGCAGCCTTCCTGCTCACCCAAAGCGATTTCGTTGCTTTAAGCTGTCAGTAAGTGGCAAATCCCTTTGACCCAGAATCGTTCTTGTTGCACTTCTTTGATCTTTGTCCTAGGCTACAATATCTTTTTTATTGTATGTTGACTACAACTGATCACAGTACTCTTAATGGAAGTTTTACCTATATATACAGTACCTTATCTTAGTTTAAGTCCCAAATTTTGTAGCGTATGCCTAAACTTTCTGTATGTTTTGTTTTACCTTCACCTTATTGCTTTAAGGGCATTGAAAATTACACAAACATTTGAAACTGTTTCATGCATAACTGTACGGCGAAGTGGCAGACACTTTCGATCCTCAAGTGCTGAGGTTCTTCAGGTTTCAGATTTTAATTAGTACTTGATTAAGACCTTGAAAACGCTGCTGCTAAAGAAAGTGGATTTGACTTCTGAACTGCTTAGTTATTCAATATGTTAGTAAGGTCTGAGGTGAAATGAAAACTAAAAACACAGTATTCAAATGAAGTTGCTGTCTCCTACTTTCTCCATGTTCTTTTGCTGGGTATGTGCCCAGTCTGTGATTTTATTCAAGTCAAACCTTTTATCATTTACAGTACCACTTCCTCAATTTTTGTATCATTGGTACACTTGTTTGCTGGTTATACCAGAGTTTAAATTATTATAGACCAGGAAGAGCAATGGGTCTAAAACAGAGCTCTGTAGTACGTCACTGACTGTGCTGACCCAATTAGTGGTTTTGGCCCTTAAGATGATTTACTATTTCTTATTTGTTGAACAGAATTCAAACCATGTTTATACATTGCCTTGGATATCTACAGCTTTTAATTTGGGAATTAACATTTTTTGAGGAATCTCATCCTTCTTCATTAAATCTGAAAACTGAAATTTAGTTTGAAAGTTTGTAACTTTGTAACATATGTTTACATTTTTGTGTTATCGAGTATCCCTGTTACATGTTTCCTGACTGAGAGGAGATATTTTATGTTAAAAGCTGTAATTGTAGAATGTTAGGGTGCCCAAAGGGGTTGGGCAGCCAGTTGACTTAGACCCCTAGAGGTTTTTTTCTCCTTACTAAGTAGTTTTTGGTTCCTTTCCTCCATTGTCTTCTGGTGTTTTCTGTTCTGTATTCAGAACATGTATGATCACTTGCTTTGTTAAATGCCATGGGGCAACCTTGTTGTGAAAGGCGCTTTATAAAAATAAATTGAATTGAATTGAATAAAAGGCTGTCTTAGCACCTTAGTCTTTAGACTTTTATCTAGCTTTTATTTGTACAGAGAACTTTAGGATGCTTTGTACAGCTAGAGTTGTTATTTATTGCTCAGTTGGATCTTTAGACAAATATGTTTAATTGACCTAAACTGTTACATAACAAATATGGTATTATCCTTGAAGTAATTAGAAAGATTATAAAAAAAGACTAATGATATGAATATGTAATTTTAATATAAGATTTTATGTTTCATATAAGACATTATGGTTTCTTAAAGATACAGTATGTTTACTGGCAGACAAGGGGTGGTTGGTGCTATTTTAAAAAGATTTCATAGTATTCCTCCTTAAACACATTTAAACCAATAGGTATCATCAGCATGTATTTCAGATTCCCCTTATTAAATTTCTTCAATTTAATCATTTATCTTCAATGTATTTTTCAGTACTCCCTAATAATAGGGAATGCCTCTTCTGCCAATATGAAATATAGACCTTCTCTGTGCATTGTAAGTAGGCAAATTACTGAGACTTATTTCATTGCTTTATAGCTGATGTGGATCAAGCATAAGAAAAAGGACATTAGAATTGTATATGTTTTCCTGAGCAAATGGAAAGCTGCCTTATTTCCTTAAACTAGATCGGTAAATGCACATATTTATGTAGGCTGCTGTGCCATTGGGCAATTTCAGTACCTACGCCTTTACAATATATACTGTATGTAAACAGCATTTTGTTCAATGATAACATTTGATAATAAAAAGTATACAAAGAAAATAACCAACAAAATATGCTGAGAGCATCTGATTAAGATTATCAGGAAGTGTTTTTATTAATGATTGGTACTGTACTGAAAATAGTTCATAGACTGAAAATGGGAAAAAAATACAGACAAACTCACATTGCAGGTAATATAACACGTCTGTCTCTTTGTTAAGTTATATCTGATTGTTTGAAATATATTTAAAGAAGGTATGCTCAGGCCTCTAAAATAGCATTAGTCCTCTCTTATGAGTCATCACAGAAACAGATAGACAGAATAGAAATAAGTTTCCATACTCTCTATTTATCTGTCTGTTTCCCAAGAGTTCCATTAAAAAAGAATAAGAAACTCCTCTAAGATTTCAGGAAATGCCAGGGATTGTAGAGATAAAGAAAGTGTGTTTAAGGGTCAATTGGTTCCTTCTCAGTCATTTAAACTGAGAAGCAATGAAAAATGGTTACCATAGCAAAATAGTGAGAAATTGCATTGACATCCTAACAACATTTTAACAAGTATTCCCTTGCTAATAATGTTAAATGTAGTACCAGGATTTGGATTTATTTGAACAGCTTTAACTATGCCAGATATAGGGCTGTATTGAGTGTATCACTCTTTCACAACTTCTGTTCATTTATTCTATTGATGTGCTCATCCTTCAATTTATATTTCTGTCTGGTTCATTCTTCTTAGTAATACATCTTCCTGCGAACCCATTGAAATGGTAACTCAAGCCTATCTTTGGTCATTATCCATTATAACCCCAATTTTAGAACACCAATAGGCAACACAGATATAAAATTGCTCCAGTACCTACGATCAAAGACAAAAGGATTGGCCCCCATGCTTGGGTTATACTAAATGATAACATGCACTGCAGTTATATTCTATATATAACTGCATTATATTTGAGATTATATTCTTATTTTTATTTTATTTTTTACTTTATCTTATTTTAATTATAATGAAAAAATACAGAATAATAATAAAGCTAGGGTTTACTGACATAGTCATATAAAGATCAGTTTGACATCATTCAGTGTTTGCATTTGGGTTCCAGTGTTCTTGTAAATTAAAAAAAATGTATTGTAACTTTGTAGCTTTTGCTGCCAATTTAGTTTCAAAAAATGTAAATGAAGCCATTTGGAATTTGAAAAAGATAGTCAAAAGGTAAAGTAAAATACTCAATTTTAGTCTTATATTACAAATTAGATATAGGTGGTGGAACAGTGGAACAATGGGTAATATTTCTACATCATAGCGCAGCCCCGCATTTAATTCCTGGGGTGCTATCTGTGTGGAGAACTTATGTTCTCCCTGTGTTCACATGAGTTTCCTCTGGGTTCTCCTATTTCCCCCCACAGTCCAAAGACATACTGGAGGATTCTGGGAAAATTGGCAGTATGTGTTTGTGTCTGTGTGTGTCCTGCGATGGATGCACCTGTTGCTTGCTGGGATAGGGTCTGGCTCCCCCACAACCTTGTATTGGATAAAGCAGTTAGAACATGAATGGATGGAATAAAAAAGATTTAACCAAAATTGCTCTTAATATTTTTTCTTTTATAAAATATAGGATCTAAAATTAGATGAAATTATCTGAAAGATAAGATTAAAATCAACAACCAATTTTTTTTTTAGGAAAACCTGAATTCCATGCCTTACAGTGAGTGGGGAAGATACCTGACCTATTATCCTACAGACACTTTCATGCAGTACATGTAGCATAGTGTTGCGTCTATGATGAGGGCTCTCCCTGAGTCCTGCCGAAATTCAGTCCTGGTTTCTTGCAGACTCCAAGTATAGGCAGCGCCACTTTCCAGACAACAGATAAATCTGCCACAGCAGAAGACCAGGTCCTCTACCACAGTATTCTACACTGCACCAGTAACCACTCCACCCCTGCTAGAATTCAATCACAGTAATAAATGGGCTCAGAGTCTTACAGTGCCATTTTCCAGACAGCACATAATTCTGCTGCTCTACCTAAGGTCGGGTCCTCTGCCATGACAGAATTTGACAATGTCTAGATTTCAGGGGAGAGTAAAATACCTCTGTTACACTCTCAGTGCAATAACCCTTGTTAATTTTTTACTCTGAAAGTAATAATGCTAGCTGGTGTGTTAAATTCTTGCTTAACTGATATTGTTGCTTAATTGCTATGAGCCAGTGTTGCAAAACAACATGAGGGATCCAAGCGGTCCCATAATTTTTGAATGAAGATGCATTCTTGACCTTCATCTTAACCACAGAGTTTTCTTTATTCACCCTTTGCCAGCAAAAGCCCAATCATATCATGTGAATAACTGACAGATTGGTTTGACTTTTGGATAACAGATCAAAAATCAAACCAATCTGTAAGAAGAATAGGCTGTGTTAAGAGATGGAAAGCAAATTTAGTATATGGATAGCTGAAAAGAAAGAGTAATAAAACATCCAAGATACGGTATGTGCAGCTAGACATTAAAAATGCAACAAATTCTATTGGTTTCAATAGTAATTTGTTGCATTTTTTAATGCCTCTCAGTGTATTTTATTATTGTTAAACATAGCACATAGCATTGAATTGGAATAATGCCTTAGGTTTTTTAACTCTATTTAACAAACGTTTAAGGCTCAAGTTCTACAATAATTTCTCTTAGTGTAGTAGCATCCTTAAAATACTCTTTCAAACGACTCAGGGGGTTTTATGGAGTTACAATCGATGGTTATGTAATAATAGGGGATTGGAGGAAAGTCACATGAGCTTAATGAGATGGATTTTCAAGAAACTTTTCCAATGAAAGTGCTTAATTTAGGAATTTCATGCATTAATGTATGTTCCCTGTTAACTGATGCTACTTGCAATGATTTGGAACAACACTAATTGTACAGTAAATGCTACTGGCTAGATTCATCCAGTTTCCACATTACAGCCTATGTGCTGCCTCTGTAGATGTCATTTAAATGTTGCTATTGCATTGCAAAAGCTTGATAGCAAGAAGTTTAAACAAGTTTCATAGTGACAAGTCATCAGTTTGCTACTTAAAACCAATGTGACAAGCTTCCGGTGGTACAAACAGAAACAGTACAAGTACAGAAACAAGTAAAAGTGACACAGTTGTGGACATAAGGGAATTATTATTACTGCTGCTGCGTAGAGGAAATGGATCAAAGAAATTAATGATGACCTTATTTATTAAATCATTTCTACATACAGTGTTTTGAGTTTGATGCCATTATTATTGTTGATGCATATGCAAATGTTTGCTGACTTAAAGGGCTTATCTATTCTTTATTATTGAATCAGACTGTGCAAGTGAGAATAATTCCAACTTTATTTTTCTCTTAGTAGGACAAAGTAGCAGAAAACATACTGATTATGCCATATTTTCCTACAGATTGCTAGAGGCTCTTCCTCCATCTTTTGCCTTATACTAAAAATTGTACTTTCGAACTAGCTACAGACATTCTTATTTTTGAGTTTGTTATAAAGTGTGACTATAATAAATGCATTGTCTATTTTAGGGTTTTAAAGACAATGTATATCGGCAAAGAAGAAAATATTTTGTGGATGTTGCCATGAACTACAAATAGTAAGTATAACATATATTCTTTCTCTCTGTGAGATTTGATGGTTTGCTACACTCTTTCAATATATAAACCTTTCCTCTTTCTTTTGTTAAGAAAAAATATTGTTCCATCACTCCACTGCAAACAACAATAGCCTGTGAATAACATCTACAAGCCATGTTATCACTAGAGAAAAGATTAGCAATGGGCTTTGTTTTTTTTCTGAGGAGTTAATCACTTTGTCCTGATTGGGAAAAGTAACAACATAATTATAATCAACACCTGCTGAGATCTCATTCTTTAAAGAAAAATAAAAAGCAAAGCGGGTCTCAGAAACCAGTGTCTGCAATTACATATAGGATTTACAAGAGCTCTAGCACACCATCTCAGTACCTGCTGATACTTGCTTGACAGGTTTAATACACTTTTAAAATCAGCAAGTTTAATTTGGCCATTATTCTAAACTGTGTAATGTGAACTCCAAGTTCTGAAAAAAATAGAAATCACCACAAACTTGGATAATTCTCAGAGAATTTCCAAGCTAACCTCTTTTTTACCCATCTAAAGTATATGTGTTGTATCAAACAAAGGGTGGAAGAACTTTATTTAAGTGGATGAAAATAGCATTTTATAACTGCAAACTAAACACCACTGTCAACACTGAATACTAATAAAACAATTGGAAATTATAATTTTCGCATTTCTGTTAAAACCTGTACTATTAAACATTAGTACTGTAAGTGTCACTTAACACCTAATTATGCACAAGGTTGTAATGCTCTCTTCATGTTTTACGGATTATGAGTACTTTATATTGTACATGGATCTGCACAAGTGAGTATGAATGACTGAAATAAATTTCTAGGCAACAGTTTCTCTTAGGGTTAACCACTAAGGCATGTATTATAACTTAATTTTTAAAACACAGCTTGTTGATTGCTAGTATAATACTTTTACGTCTAATACATACAGTACTTTATTGGTGAAACATACAGGATATATATTATGCATTACTGGTATTAAATTTGGCCTTTGTGCTCCTAGTGCAAGCACAAAAGATAACAGCTCATTAACCAAGTAACACAGACTTTGATGATCACACTTTTAGTGTTCTCTGACAATAAAGGTTGATTATTTTGGCTTTGTATCTGAGTGCTTTTTGTACTTTCAGTCATTTATTTAATTGCACATCTGCTGTTACTCTATTTTCTTGTTTTGTTAATTCCCTGTTTTTTTTTACTGTTCTGACTTGTTTACGGAATTTAAGCAATTTTACACTTTGTCATAAATGTAATCACTATACCTTTCATAAACAACCATATATTGTGAGTGTGTTTCATAATGCTGGTACAGTATATACAGTATTTATCATTGCTTAATTCAGTACTGAAAAGCAAAAGGAAAGAAGAAACAATATTCTGGATTGGGGAACCTTGTCCTGGTGTGTGGGGCAAGAGAGCAACAATATGATGATAAGGAGAATGAAAGAACAGGTACAGAAATATGAGAAGGGTCCTAAGAGAAAGTTTCTGGGAGATGCCAGAGCAAGTGAGAGGCAAAAATACAGGAATGGATGACAATATTTTTAAAGCAATCTGTTGATCACGGAGAGTTGAGGAAAGGGGTTGGCCTAGTTTATGGATCATTTTGGCTTCTTCTTTCTTGCACTCCCCAAAAAAATAAAAGCCATTCTGTTCGTGTCCAAGTGCTCAATCAGAATTTCCAGATCTTTTAAGTTCAAGTTCGAGTTTATTTGTCAGTCCAGCCATATACATGTATGCAGAGGAGCGAGATATCATTCTCCAGGTCTACGGTGCGAATACGGACAGACACTGACAAGACAATCATATAAACAATGTAGACATAGACGTTTCTGACAGGGTACAGAGTTACAGTACATAAAGTGCAATGTGCATAGTGCAATTTACTTTACAGGATTGTGCAAAGAACACATCAGACAGTATGCCTGACATTAGGCAAAAAATAACTAAGTTTCCAGATTTGGAGTAAGTGCAGTAGGTACCAGGGTGTTGAGGAGCCTGACAGCCTGTGGGAAAAAAAGCTGTTACAGAGTCTGGAGGAGCTGGCCCGTATACTACGATACCTTTTATCAGATGGTAGGAGGGCAAAGAGGTTGCAGGAGGGGTAGGAGGGATCGTCCACAGAACTGGAGGGTTTGTGTGTGCAGCGTTTGTTGTAGATGTCCTGAATGGATGGAAGGGAGGCTCCAATGATGTTTCCTGCTGTATTGACAATTCGTTGCAGGGACTTGCATCTGAGTTCAAGGGTCTGAGACCTTACAATTCCCAAACCAAACAATGATGCAGTTGGTTAAGATGCTCTCGATGGTACCTCTATAGAATGTGGATAGCATCGGGGAGGTTAAGTTTGCCCTTTTCAGTCGCTGCAGGAAGTGGAGCTGTTGTTGTGCTTTTTTAGATAGGGAGGTGGTGTTGATGGTCCACGTGAGACCATCTGTGATATCCACACCAAGAAACTTAATACTTCCAGCTGTCTCCACAGGGGAGCCGTTGATGTGCAGTGGGGAGTGATCAGTGCGGGCCATCCTGAAGTCAGTTATCATCTCTTTTGTCTTATCTACAGTCAAAGACAGATTGTTGTTGAAGAACCAGTCCGCTAGTTGCGCCACCTCCTCTCTGTATGGTGCGTCATAGTAAATATTGCTCCCTACTGATATACTGTACGGTGATCTATTTTTTAGGACTGCTATATATGTTTAAAGATGGGGAAAAATGCCAGTTTTGCAATACTGTGCCTCTTTTTCTTTTTCCTTTCCAGTCTAACAATCCAGGCTTGAATGAACCTTGTCAACATTTCAGCTAAAGATGGCTAATTTCTTTTTCTCATTGTCTAAATATTTTAAAAGACAGATGAGTGAAAGGAAGACAAATTACAAGGCTACACTCACTAGAAACGGAAGGTTTGGTATCCCTGCTTCCTCAACAATAGTTCTTCTCATAATCTGAAAGAGAGTTTTTCTTGATGATAGCTTGTACTTCGCCAGTCAATGTCATCGTTGGTGCCAATCATAATTATGATGTATTGTATCAATGTGAAGAGAAGTTTAACTCCAGCTGTAGTTAGTGTGTGCACAAAAATAGCTGCAATAAGTATCATAACCAGTTCTATTATCTGAAATTCTTGCATCAGGCAGAGTGCGTATAAAGGTAGTGGAGGTTGAGAAATAGCTGTGAAGCTTTTTACCAATTTAGAGATAGATGCTCGCTCTCTTTCAATACTGTGACAGCTATGAGGTGTGGTTCACTTGTTTGCTGTCATTAACAGTCATGAATGCTTTTGAAATCACCCATCCAGAAAAAAGACAGCAATATTATTTGGCTTCCTTTCAGTGATAAACATTTACCTCTTTACATAAAATGAAAAAAGCACTGTATGCCGTGAAAATTTAACATGGCAAGTCTAGGTCCTGATAGTGCTTTGGCTTTGAATTATGATGCACATGGACATAGTGTTTGTATGCGAGGCAGAGCATTTATTAATTTTCCAATCTGAAGAGCAGACGACTCAGGCAGGGTTAGAGATGGCTGGTGAACAATGAAGACTACTGGCATGAGGCACTGGCAAAATTCAATAATGCTTTAAAATGAAGTGATCCTTGTGTAAGAAAATCATTTTGCTCCATTCAACAGAACGACAAGACTAATGAAAGATTGTATTGATCCTGTTGCTTTAGAGGACAGAAGGCCTCTGTCCTGGAGCTGCTTCAGCTGCAGTTAATTCCCTAAATAAAGATTTTGTAATCACTTGGTCAATAAATAAATGCATACCTAATTAAAACAGAATAATCAGGAGTGAGTTTTTTCCTTTGGAATACAGTTTAGTTTACCTAAACTACTACCTATAGTTTGCAGACAGAATAGATTTCAGTCAGTGTCCTGAAGCTTTAATCTAGACTTTACTCACACGTAGAATATAATTGAATAAGCCAAAAGAGGGTTTCCTTCTTTTGTGTCCTTGTTGGTGGTTGAAAAATAATAAAGCTTACAAAAGCTGAATAGAAAAAACAATATTTCTTACCCCGGACTGGGATGTGGAAATATTATAATGCTATTGAGCCTTGCTCTCAATTTATCATTCTGGTTTTGTGTACAGTATATCACTGACAATATGATCAGATTTCTTAGGGTTAGTATCCTCATTGCTAACTCACAGAACTAAAAAAAGTCCTTTATAAACTGGGGTTTTGATTTATTTTGTGCTCCCAATGGAGATAATTCCTCTTTATTGCAGAGGCCTGGTCTGTACAAGGTTATATAGGTTCAATTCTTTCAGTCTTTAAGTGTAGGACCTCGAATTATACCCTGGAATGTATTTGGATGTACTTCCCTGCACTGATTTCAGAGCACCAATATATTTTTGATGTTTTTAAATTAAGTTCTTCTATCTTGGCATTTTCCATTTTGTATTCATAATAGTAATTTTTATTTTCCAACCTGTTTTTAAAACACTGCACTTTTTTTAAAATTAAATGTCATCTGCCAGGTGTTTGTCAGTCTTGAATTCTACTATTCTTTTTTGAACTGCACTTGCTGCTTCTGAAGTGTTTGCTTAACCTCCTAATTTGGTATCATCTGCAAACGAGACTAGGTTACTTACTGTACCGGAATCTAGATCATTGATTTAATTTAAGAGCAGTGGTCCTAGTACATATCCCTGTGGTACCCCACGAATGATCATCCCAATTTGAATACTGTGTTTACCCTTTCTCCGTCCTCTTTTTTTCTATTTATTATCTACGTTTCAATCCAAACCCTTGTGTTTTCGTGAATGACTAGCACTTGCGATGCGAGAATTAATCCTTTAGGATGTATGCATTAGTAAATATTTTATAAAATGTATGCTGTACATCTGTTGCCTTACACACATGTAAAGCAGTAGAAAATGGTTTCAGGATATGGGTAAGGAGTGTGTATATGTCGAAAAATCCCATTTGCTTAGAGCAACACATGTAAATATTCATAAATAATGAACATATTCTTGGTCTAAATCAAGGGACACAACCTAAACTTTGCAACCTACAGGCGTTTATCATTTGAGAAAATAGTATTTTCCTTTATCTCCACCCTCTTTCATGCTGCATAGTTCCGTTAATTTTTTGGGGAGTGATTCATAGACCTCATGCACAAAGAGAGTAATAGCCATCCAGTGGTAAGAAAGCTACACCTTATCCCCAATTACACCCAATGATTTCAGCCTTACATTTAATCTTTCAAATATGTATTTCAAAAAATCTTGTGGTTTCTTTGGATGAGACGGCTGAATTTATGTGAACAATGGAATCAGAGTCTTTTGTTGTGTGTTGTCTGCATAAGGCTGTTCTGCATCTTATTTGATGATGTTCCTCTTTGAATTCTCATCTGATGGTAGAAGCAAAACAATTAAAAAGAGATCACGTAGCTACAGATTTGTGCACCTCATCCCCATTAATGAAGCCTAGACAAGAATTTTAGGTCCGTTTTTCTGCAATTGTTTTAACTTGGATCATCATACTGTACATGTTACCTTTTAAATCATCTTACACTTAGAAAAGTGAGGCAGACTCTGCCTCATTTGGCACAAAATATTCAAATGGCTTCAGTGTGCTTTGTCAGACGGAAATGTGAATGGTGTGTGATGCTTAGGGGAAGCATGGGGAGGTTTCACAGTCCATGTGACAATCACTTGTGTAGCCATTTGGAATGAGAAAGTGGAATATCTCTGGACTTTGAAGGGATTTCTTTTGCCAAGAGAACAAGTGTGTGAAAGTGTCCTGAAGGAGATTGTTTCTTTTAAGTAAAAGGTATTTTAAGGAGTGCATTTTTTTCGGTTGGTTTTATTTAGTGTCTTTAGATTATGTTAAAAAATGACATTCAGATCAGCTGACTGGCAGAGCTGGAGGGTAAAAATGCAGTCCACATTTGTGCTTCATGAGAGTGGAAAACATCATATTCTCACCAGAATAAACTCCGGCCGAGTTTAGAAGTTTCAGAATGTTCTGACTGATTCCCCTGGGATTATCTGTCAGGAATTGAAATCACTGAGCCATGCCAATGCCTGGGATTGTTTCTACTTAAGCAAGTACACCATTTCAGGGGTGAATCTTTTATCTCTGTTCCTCTAGTGGGCAGCCCATCCCCCGAATTGAGTACACAGAAGAAGAAGTGAAGACCTGGGGCACAGTTTTCCAGGAGCTGACAAAGTTGTATCCCACTCACGCCTGCCGGGAATACTTGAAGAATCTCCCATTGCTGACAAAGTATTGTGGATACAGGGAAGACAATATCCCTCAGCTTGAAGATGTGTCTGCTTTCTTGAAAGGTAAATTCTACCTCATTGTGGACAGCAGTGCTGAAAACAATCCTCTCTCTGGAATCAATTTCACCCCTTTCAAATTAGGTACCCTCACCACTTTAAGGCCCTGCAACCCATGACTATAAATTCAATTTGTGCAAATTCCCATATGTCAAACTGAATAAAATCATATGTTGTAATTAACACTTCAATACATATCCTATTTCACTTCTGTCCCTTTTTGTCACTTTTGATTTTTCTGCTCCATTATTCGGCTTAAAATGTTTTGGGTTGTACAAGGAAAGGGGCAAAGTTATCTTAAATGATCTTTTATCAAATTAACCTTTCTTGAATTACAGTAATAGACTTGTGTCATATCTCAGGTCTTAATGTTCAGAATACATAAATGACACAGAAAGAAAGAACCTCAGTCTTCATAGTAGCTTAATTTCTCATGCCGCAGAACAGAGGAGAAAGTAAATGAATAAAAGAAAACGTGATATTTATCTGCTTTTATACATTCGGTGTTACACAGACTGATTATATGATACAGGAAGTCACAGAAGAAAGGTCAGTGACTGATTAAACATAAAAGAACAATACAAGTTGTGATGATCTGGGTCCTTCCAACACAGATAGTCCTGTGGATGCTGTAACACCCAGGCCAGTTAATTGAAGTAAAGTGAATTACTTGAATGAGAGAAATGCTAAGCACTACAACATAAAAATTAATTAAAATCATGGTCAGACACTGTAGTAGAAATGTACTTGGAAATCTAGCTTTGCTTTTGTTTAATTGAACCCATATTATATAATTTCATATGGGAAGATTATGGGAAGACAAAGATTAAAAAAAAACTTTTGACCCTCCCATTCATCTTAAATTGCAATGCAACTATGATTTTCTTTGGTTAAAATTAAGGCACCTGTTGAGTGCACACACGGTTTTAGCTTTTTTACTTTTCTCATTTTATTTTTACTAACTATTCTCCACTCTACCAAAATAAAACTTAATAGGGGATGGAAACAGTACCAAAAGCAAGTCGTTTAACATGTTTTGATTTAAAACAGAATGTCATTCTTTTCCCATTGTGGAGACCTTTTTCGTTTTTTGTCATCTGGCATCTTTTCCTGGAATTACTATTTTTGTGACATCAAAAAGGTAACACACAAAATGAAAAGCATCAAACCAATCCTTCATTATAACTTGGGAAAAAAAACATTCGAATTGTTCACATATACAGTATGTATGTATGTTTTAAGACTATTTCTAAAATGTATTTTTCAAGAAAAAAAAGTATTTGCAGCACCTGCAGTGTGTAGATGACTGATTTAGAGCTTTGCAGACATGATCATTATCTCTGTGCAACAATATTAATAACACTGTCAAGTATACATTGCAACACCCCTTCTCTTAGGTGTTTTCCAAGGTAATGGGAATTAGTTGCAGTGTACAGGTTGAAACCAGAGCTGTTTCTTCAAGTCTTGAAACACATTTTATTCTTTGAAATACTACAGTTCTGAAAACAAACAGCATTTAAGCTTGTACTCAGCGGAGAAATGGAGGGAGGCTTACAAAATACAGTACTTACAACATAGAAGTGCTGAACTATGGTATGATGCAATTCTGGCTTCTTAGTTTTACTCCTCTAGGCATGGAAAGCTTGCTGCACAATACTGCCAGATGGCAGAAGTAGTACTGTAGGAATGAATGTTTCAGGGATCAAATTAATCTCTGTGAAATAATTAGATTTTGTTCTTATACTGTAAACCATACTATCTTTAAACTGCTATGTATGTGTGTGGCATAGCTAGCATGTCATCAATTTAATCTTGCCCTGTTTTCTAAATAATGAACTCAGAGTAAGAACATATCTTACTACTAATAAGAACAAGATCTGTTGAAGATATTTAAGAATGCTAACCACTGCGGCACAGTGGTGCACTTGTCACCATTGCTGCCTCACAGTGTTGGGGCCAAGGGTTCAATTCCTGGGGTGCTATTAGTGTGGAATGTGTATGTTCTCCCTGTGATTGTGTGGGTTTTCTCCCACTGCCCGAACTCATACCAGTAGGTTAATTGGCTTGTGGGAAAATTGGCCCTGGTTTGAGTCTCTGTGTGCCCTGTGATGGACTGCTGTCCCATCCAAGGTGTATCCTGCCTTACTCCTGTTGCTTGGTGGGATAGGCTCCTGCTTCACTGCAACTCTGTATTGGATAAAGCAGTTAGAAAATGGATGGATGTTCTTTATACTGTATATACCAATGATCCTGGTGAGCCTAACATCTGCTTGTTTTTGTTCCAGCCGAGTCTTCAGTTACACAATCAAGCACTTCATTGACTTAATAAATAAAAGACTTAAAAGATTGATTTAAACTGTTGGTTCCCAGCTCTTAAACATTTTAGAGCCTTACCTGTTGCATTTTTTTGCATTGTAAATGAAAGAAAATCCCAATCTTATGACTAGAAATTAAATGTAATTATTAAACTGAAACAACTTATTAAATCAAGTAAAGCTGCAGTTATCTAATGAAGGTGGGATGGAATGAAAACCAGCAGGTGTGGGTCACCAGGACCAGGACTGGGAACCACCGTTGTAAACAAATCCCAGCTTCTTGTGCCAGCTGTCACAACAAGAAACACCTATACTTTAATCACCTCCCAAAAGGTTTGAAAATGATTTTCATATCCCTTCAATGTGGTGTGGCAAATAGAATCAATCCTTCACAGGAAGCCTTGCAGAGTGACCTTAGTCAAAAACTAAACGCACACTACAAGCGTCTGTATAATTACTACACACTGATTCCCATCTACCTCTATCAAAATATCCAACTTAACTCAGAGCGTACAGTATATTGTACTTTGATGTTAAAAGTAATTGAGTAATTCCAATTTTACATACAAGAATGTTCAGTGAACATGTTAATAATTCACAAGGTCATTTTGCTGCAGCAGAATTTAGAAGCAAATTATAACCTATTTTAAAAATTATATTATCAAGTACCTTGCTTTTTACAGCACTAATGATCCTCCTTATTCCCCGTTGTCTTTTTTGCCATTTAGAACTTAGATTTTCGAATGATTTTTAAGTTTGGAATTTCCAAACCTGTCAGGTATTGTATGAATACAAAGTCATTCCCAGCCTCAGGCTAAATCCATTGAATTAGTAAAGCGTCTTCCAACAGATGTACAAAATGCTGAAATAAAACAGTGCATCGCCAATGAAAAGGTCTCAGAATTTAATCTGATAGCAGCATGTAATCACATTGTCCTTATATTTGGAACAGGCATTGATTAATATTGATCAAAACATCTGGTGTGCTGCAGACCAAAACCGTTGTCATCACCAACAAACAACAACAAGTCCAGCTTCGACTCTGTCTGCATTCAATTCCATAATAAATGTATTAATATTAAATTCACACTGTACAATTGTTTCTTTGTAAATACAGCAACCTTTGGTTTTTACCAAGTTTGGTTATCAAAGGTGAATGATGACAGCCTGGACTGAAGTAAACTTCGCAGGAATGTGTTTACAAATAGAAGAGTAATATTCCCGTCACAATTTGTTGTATTATTCAGTTTGATTTAAATTAGAATTTTCAGCAACAATAATCATAACATCATTATAATCATCATCAGTAGATCAGTATCATCAGTACAAGTATTATTTTTATATTGGCCAAGAGTGATCATACTTTTTATTTAGTAGAAAAGCGGTAACTGACAGGATGTAATTTTGAGCTGACATACCACTGACTGCAATAATTTTGGAGCCAATGAACTGTTTTTTTTAATTAACTGTTAGTATTTACTGGATTACTGCACTACCGATAAAGGACTAACATTAAAAATGTGTGAATTTAATTAGGTTTCTTATTTAAATTGAAAAAAAATGATATCTGATATTTTATTCTGTCTGTGAATTTTAGAACAACCAGAGAGAATTATTTACACAAAAATAAGAATGATCTAGGTAAGTCTTTTCTTCAAATCAGTCTGGCATGCATAACGAGGACTAATGGAGTTATGGTATAGTCAAGAGACAGACCTCTTCTCTAGCACACTGAGTTGTGCTGTCTTGACCTAATACTAAGCAGTGGCAGCCCCAGCCACCCCCTCACCTTGGCCTGCATGCAGCCCAGCACTCCTCTCCCCTGGTTGCTCTTATGACCTTCTCCAGCTGTGCATCCGCACTCTCTCCCTCCCTTTCTCTCTGCCTCAGTCTCTTACCTCCGGCTTTAACCAGAGCTCCATCTGTCATCAGGCAGCTTTGCACCGGATACATGCTTGTTAGAGTTCTTACCCAGTGCTGAGTGATTTCAATGATTATTTATAAACCAAGCATACAGATATTGAATGGCATACTGAAGACACTGTTGGAATATTATTTTTATCTTAAACTTGATCAGGGGTTGCTATTCTAAGTTTCAAGCACACATGTTCTATGGGGTTGTTTAATTGTTTTTGCTATATCCCCTGTAAAGGAGGCCTTGTTTTAATAAGCTTATTAATTAATTTAAAAAATGTCTTTAGTTTGTAGTTGATTGTCTGAACAATCTTAAATATGAGAATTAGAAAGGCAGATTGGGTAAGGTAAATTGCAATTTCTCCTTCCTTCCATTAACTCTCCTTGCTTTCAGTTGCCAAGACAATATTATGTTCCAAAAAATAATATTTTGTTGCCACTGGTGGCCTATTTATTTTGCTGATGTAGTGTTAAAAGGGAATGCAAAGAGTACGGAGCATCAGACAGTACCAAGGCAATACAAAATCTAAATACATTCTGAGAGACAACATGCCTTCCTCATAGTAGTTTTCTGGTGTGCTCTTCATGGTTTGTGCTACATTACTAGCTTCATTTAATTTCATTTGGTCAGAGACAGAGAGATGCATGATATTAACACTTTGGATTTTGTCCGGAAAAAAGAAAGCATTCAAATCTCTCACTTTGCACTTTTCAGGAAATCCCCTCTGTGACACTTCACACTGATGTTTCAACTATTACCTGGGCTTTGAAGACAAAGTGAAAACAGAACAGAATGTGTGTGTGTGTGGGAGAAGGGTGTCAGCTTTTAATTAATCTCTGTTATTCCTGACAGTACTGAAGACTATCATCTACTGCACTGGAAACTGCTGGCTTGTGTGAATACTTCTCTAGCAATCCTGACATCTGTAAATACACATAAAGCAAAGAATGAACATTTAAAAATGCAGTGGGGAGCAGATGTCCAGCTTTCTGAAACATACAAAATGCAAATAAGTGGTTGGACCTTTATGAGTGGAGCATTTCATTTCGATCATATGTAATGAGAGACTCTTCCACTGCCTTTTCAGAAAGATCTGGCTTTACTGTGCGGCCCGTTGCTGGATATCTGTCCCCCCGAGATTTTCTCGCAGGGCTGGCGTATCGAGTGTTCAACTGCACCCAGTACATCCGCCACAGCACAGACCCACTCTACACTCCCGAGCCGTAAGTGTCTTGTGTTGCATGGTTGCCATTTGTCACCAGTAAGCAGAATAAGGATTGGGCCTAATGCGTAATTAAATCATTTACTTCCAGTGGGGGAAAGTAAGACTCTGATATGTTTGTTGTTGTTGCAAATTTGATAAATTTGGTATGAGGGTAGTAACGTGATTCACATTTTCTTCTCGAAATTGAGGTATTTTTAATGTGCACATTTTCACTTTTGCCGATGACATGAGCAGAGCTTCAAACGTCATTTTATTATTCTGAGTGCTTATTTCTTTTTTTTTAAATTTTGAATTATACAAGACCTGTAACTAGCCTTAAACTGTTGAGTTACTGTAAAGGGGAACTGGAAAGCTGTTTTCATATTTCGGGGTACAAAAGATTCAGCATTGATGAGTGCATTTCAAACCACAACAAAAGTCAAATGTGCACAGTAATGTGTAAAACCTCCAATTTACATCACAAAATAGATTACATTTCCAGGTATGCTCAGAACCATATTCTGTGATTCAGAACATGAAGCAACAAAACTTCCAGTAAGGTAAACCACACCTATTACATTGTAAACAAGCAGGCTTGTTAATACATCTCTTTGAATCCAATATACATATTGCTGTCAACTTCAAGACAGTTTTGCTGACAAATGCTACCTAATTGTCACTAGTTCATGTTGGAACATTTCTGCAGTGAAATGTCTGCTGTACATATTCACTCGTATGTCTCATTGCATTAGTCATTATAGTGACAAGTAACCAGGAAGGGCTTCTTCACATTGCTGTTTGTGCCCATGGTGAGCCCAGTGGTTTGCAAACAAAATGGAGACCATAATTTACTTTCACAAAGTTCATGATTTTGTGCTTCATTCGAAAATTGTACAATTCTGTGAATTTATTTTGTTACTGACATTTAACAACTAGCCCAAGAAATTGTGACTGCAGTCCATCTTTTATAAGAAAGTGAGGGGTATTTTAGTCACAGATGCACTCTTTGGCTTCATTTGGAGTCTTGCTGTATTTGCAGGGATATAATTAATTCCAATGTGTACAATATAATGAATTAAAGCAATATTGCACTATCTTCTCAATATTTATTGAATAAGTTTCCTTAAAAAAACAGGTGTATTAGATTTTTTATCAGTTAACTACTAATGACCAAATGGGGCTAGATGGGCCAATGGTCTCATTATATTTGGAACCTTTCTTAAATCTTATGCTCTTATGAATCTGTTCCTCTTCTACTGGAACACCATTTCATCTGAGTGTTCCTGGATATACAGTACATTGAGTGTCCTTTCTGCCTTAGGGACACCTGAAGCACAGTCTAAAGTAGCCACAGTCTTCACAACAGAAAGCCTAATCTCAAACTGTGTAAATATTACACTGCACGCTGCTGAGGCTTTAGTACTTTTTAACTATCTGAACAATGAGCTGGCTGCTGGCACTGACTGCCCTACTGTACTGGATACACCAAGAACCAGGATCATCAAAGCAGATTAGCAACTGCAAGAAATAAAACCTTTATTCTCAGAACAGAAAAGACAAAGATTGAGCAGCATTGTTGCTCCAACCATCTGTTAAGATCTAGATAGAGAAAATTAAATTGAATAGAAAATTAAAAGTCAATAGGGGAGTGTTGGGGGATGCAGTAGAAATGTTTAAGACTAAAATTGCACTGCTTTCTGTGAAATTCTTTTATTTTTTTAGTAAAAGATAGATAACATTATCTATTAAAAGAATCACAACATTAAAAGATAATGTTAGGTAGTACCTCCAAATCCATCAGCCCTGCTTTAGAGGCACATCAGAACCTTTTGTGGTAACATACACAAACAGGTTAATTAGTGCTACTGTAGATCATTACACATAGTTGACTGCTGTAGGTGTCAATTTATCACAGGTGCTTTAAGGCAGCATTACTAGTGTCATTTAAAGTGGATGGGCTCTAAATGCTCTAGAAACATCTTGCCAATAACATTACCAAACTTTTTAAATCTCTCTTTCACCAAGTCACAAAACTGTAGTTTTATTGGAACCAGCACAATTGAGTGACATTTAAAGAAAGTAAAAAGTATAGTTAGAATTGAATAATCAGAAAAAAATATTACTTGTTAAAGGCAATTCAGTATAGAATACATAAATCTTCATGATGTTGATTTCTGCACTAGTGGGGAAAATTGTCTTAGTCTATTAGCTGGAGCTTTTACTCTTTTCACAGTTAAATAAATGGTGGTTAATGTAAAATGAATTTGTTATATTCTGTGTGGAAACAGTCACTTCCTTTTCATTCTTCCTTGTCTAGAAATTGGTAGTTTAATTTCCAATTAAATTAAACAAGCAGCTTGACAAAGGAAATTTTGGCTACAGCAAGTTTCTACCAATTGTGGCTTATTACTCAATCTTAATGAAAAGAAAGCACTTTGACGAAAAAGGTGACTCTTGATAGCAGGAGGGCTCCTTATCTTTCTTAACGCCACATTGGAACTGTACCATTTCTGTAATTTTGTCACATATTTTATTGCCGTTCAGAAAAGCAGAAACATTTGTGAATATACAGCACTGCAAATTCTCCAATTCCTCTCTCTTTTGCTGGATTCATGGACATCTCTTTAACTCTTATTTATCATCATGTCCATATAATTGACTAAGCAAGAAATAATGTGGCGTGGAAAATATTATACCATTCTCTCTGTCATTAGCTTCTCTCAAAATAAGAGAAAAAGCTCCAGATCTCTGGAAAAAAGATGTAACACATTAGTAGTTCACTGACGCACTGTGCCTGATTTCAGGGATACGTGCCATGAGCTCCTGGGACACGTCCCTCTTCTTGCTGATCCCAAGTTTGCACAGTTCTCTCAGGAGATTGGCTTGGCCTCGCTGGGCGCCTCTGATGAAGACGTGCAGAAACTAGCAACAGTGAGTTCTGTGATTTTCTCAATCATAAAACTGAAGCCAGCTGTGCTGGGCCTCCCTCTTATTAATGTGGCATTGTGAGGCCTTAGAGCTTAAAACTCTCACTGTCTCAAAGAAAGCTGTGTAAGGAGTGAATATTCAAGCAAAACGGCTCTCAAGCAGACAGACAAGTCTGCTTGTCCTAACAACCCAAAATCAAGTAACCCCATGCACACCCTTTTTATGACCAGGAAAACCAAATTCAACCCATGTGAGAATGTGTTCTAACTCTTCTCCTCAAGTGTAAATATTTCCAATCATTAGAAGCTGGTCCCTAGTGACAGACTGTAATTACAATGCTTACAATTTCTACTGCCGGTAGCCTACCTTGCTGGCAAAGATGGTTTATTAATTATGCTTATTATCATACTGAACCTCTAGACATGATGATTGTATTCCTGCATCTGTTGAAATGAAACTGCTTCAATTTGTAAAATTTACAACTTGGTAATTGTTACTAGAGCCTATGCAAGATCGCACATTTTCCTATTTACTACATACTGTATGTAATGCCAGTTAGTTAAGCATATACTAATTAACTTTTATAGTTTATAATCATTTTAGATCAACACATTAATCATGAAGGGCAGCCTGATTTTTAGCTTTAGAGTAATGGTTAGTTTATTAGAATAAACCCTGTGCTGATAAGATCCACATGAATTTAATATACAACATACTGTATGTGTATTGTATGGTGACCTTTATCTGTTATTAGAAAGATGCATTTGACTATTAATTCAAGCCACAATGAGAGATCTTTGAATAGAAAATTTAATGTAACAACTGTCAAGCGGTATTTAGTCTCACGTGGTAATTATTTTTCTTCCATCCATGAAAGTGGCACACATGGACTTTCCTGGCAAAAGTGTTTGTGACTCAAAATGATAGCACCTTCTGTATTGTAAGTAGTAGTAATAGTAGTAGCTGTAGTAGTAGCAGCTAAAGTAGTTAAGTTGTAGTAGTAGTAATAATAATAATAATAATAATAATAATAATAATAATAATAATTATTGCTTACACTTATATAGCACTTTTCTGGACACTCCACTCAAAGCGCTTTACAGGTAATGAGGACTCCCCTCCACCACCATCGATGTGCAGCATCCACCTGGATGATGCGACGGCAGCCATAGAGCGCCAGTACGCTCACCACACAGGTTACACCCCTACTCTTTTCGAGAAACGCCTTGGAATTTTTTAATGACCGCAGAGAGTCAGGACCTCAGTTTTACGTCTCACCCGAAGGACGGCGCCTGTTTACAGTATAATGTCCCCATCACTATACTGGAGCATAAGGACCCACATGAACCGCAGGGTGAGCACCCCCCTGCTGGCCCCACTAACACCTCTTCCAGCAGCAACCTTTTTCTGCTGGAAGGTCTCCCATCCAGGTACTGGGTTTTTCCCAGGAGGTCTCCCATCCAAGTACTGACCAGACCTGACCAGTAGTACTACTTCTACTACTATTACTATTAATAATAATAGTAATAACAATTTATTATATATAGCACAATTAAAAGCAGTGTATAACCATACCTTAAACTTTTTCTGTCCCATCAAAAGAAAGCCATCAAGCCACATCACGGCCTTCTATTATTTCAGTGGCTGACTGCAGGAAGACAGTCAAACAGAGAAACAAACAGCATCCTATCTACAGTTCCTTGTTCTTTACTGTGTTGCTGAGTAAAGCATTCACTGGCGGGGAAGGCAAGCTGTCTTGTAATTTTGGTTTGACAGCATTTTACAAAGAATTGTAATGGTTGTGTGAAATCCATACTAAAACAATAGGAATGTGTTACTATCACTAACATGGAATTCAGGGATTTTTATTGCTGTATTCCCTATCCTGTATTGTTCCACTTTCTTTTCTACTATTTTTTATCTCCTACGTACAGCTTTGAACAGTTTTATCTGATCTCCTTGACAACATTCAATAAATGTATCCACAACTGCAAACTTAGATTAGTTAAACCTTGAATGCTTAAAATGAAGTTAATGTAAAATCTATGTACTGTAAATGAGACCAAATTAAAAATAATTATATAATTAAATATAACTTAAAAGAAAAGCAAATTAGTGTATAACTCATGAGTAAGACTCATGACTCTTTATTCACCTGAAGTTATTGACAGTGTGGATGCTGTCTGCCATACAACAGTCACAAACAGTCAGCATGTGATGGACAGGAAAATATTATTTATAAAGTGGCATGAATGCTAAAAGATGTGGTCTGAGTCTTCCAACACTGTAGCAATAATGACAGAATCTGTCTTAATCAGGATTTTAATTTTCTGAACTTAATATCAATCTTCAAATGATTACCCATTTCTTCAAGCTGAATTGCTAAACTGAAAGACATTCAAAGTTCTCTTGTCTGTGTTTGACCATAGCTGTTGCCTGGTTTAACCAATTCAGAGGATACTAGTCACTGATATTCTTGTCCTGTGAGAATGTTGTCAAGCCAGGATGAGTTTCCAGGAAAGTTAGAAAGTGAGGTCTTGGGACTCGATCGATGTAGCACAGTGCAGTCTGGTTGCTATCAACCACTACCAGTGAACGTCTGCAGTGACTAAAAACTCCTGGCCAGATCACACTTGGAAAATAATACAGCCTTGGGTAGAATGGAAAGCTGCAATTACATACAGTAAGAAGTCTTTGAACTTCAATGTATTTTATGTCTAAATCCCTCTTTTCTGCCCAGTATAAACATTAGGAACTTTGTCATGACAGAGAAATATGTGTAAACAACAGAGTTTAGCAAATAACTAAATAAAAAAATACTTTGATGATTGAAGACTTTAAGGGCTCCAGAATGTAGAATGTAACTGAAAGCAAAAGAAAGCAATCCCTGTAAGTTAAAATGCCAAATGAATCCCAATAACAAATATTGTAATATAAGTTTTTCTTGTTTCTAGTAGTGACAAAAATATTACCTCCTTGGGCAGAATTTTACCACAGAAGCAGACTCAGATAATCGGAAGTGCATCAGGGAATTCTAAACCTACAGGCTACAACATTAATGGTCTTTTGCCATTAATGTAAATCCTGACCCTGGGGAAGTGCAGAGTATAAAACCGGTGTTAGAAAGAGGTGCATTTGGAAAAGAAAGAAGCCTTAATGCCTTGTAATGGATGCTTCTTTTTAATTGCTTATCTTCAATGTCAGGAATTGTAGTATTGATAATAATGGTCTGATTTAATAATAGCCACTGTATACTGTAATAACCCAAAGCCTAGAAGCTAAAACCTGCAGTATGAAAAACATTCGAAAAAAGGTTTATTGTAAATGTTTGTTAACATTTACAATAACAAATAATGATCAACAGAGGGTCTACAAAAGGGGCTGATGGTCACAGTCTTGTAATGTACTGTATATTGCCACTGTTGGAATCCGTGATGCATGCTTTGCACTACCTTACAGATACTGTTTTGTGGGATTCAGTCCTATTCCTCTTATAGTGCCTGGGGAAGCACATACCTGTTAATTGTTCCCTCAGCCCTCTGTGCCACACATCATCCAGGTTCAGTCCGCAGAGCTTGAATGTGGCAGGAAGGTCATCCACAGTATTATTGTCAGGTTGCTATCAATCACAAAAAAATGGACTTCTGTAGTATCAAACCAACTTCTGACGAGACCATTACACTTGGATAATGATTGATAGGATAGAAATTTATGACTGTAAACACGGCAGATGGCATGCGACAATGTTAAGCCAGCGTCACACTACAGGACTCGACACGAAGAGAGCATGTCAAATATAACGGCTGCAGCTGCTGAATCCTGCTGCCTTGCTTTTCTTGTTTCCTTGCAGCCGCATTGTATGCATTGTACTTCCAGTTGAGCGCTCATTGGCTGTTGCCTGTGGCAGACACTAGAGCCAACCCCTACGACTTGTGATTGGCTACGAGAAATTCAAACCTGTTTGATATTATCGTAGCAAGTCGGGGAGAGTTGTAGGAGCTATTAAGAGGGCTATAACTGAGTCGCTGGGGGTGTCACACTACACAATTGACGGTAAAGGGCGTGCCCTGCGACTCTCTCCAACTCGCTGTGATTTTCCTACGATTATGTAAATTGAGGCTACGACTGAAAATCCTAGGAAAAGTTGTGTAGTGTGATACCGGCTTTATTCTCTTGATAGATGGGACACCTTGGATTCTTGCCGAATTTTCATTTAATGGTTTTCACCAAACTTGGCATTCAACTGGTTAAATTGTCTTATCGCCTGAACCCAACGAACTCTCTCGCTAATGAGGTGATTTAGTGCTTATGCATCAGTCCAAGTTACTCAATTGCATCACCTTATTCTTGTCAATAAGTGTTTTACTTTGGATAAATACAAAGATCTTGCATCGCATTTATATGTTGTTTTTTTAGTTATCTATGGAAGTATGACCATTGTGATCTGTAGCACAGATGTGGACAAACCCCCAAATTCTCTGGTGGACAGCTGGTCTCACAGAGCTGAAGTTAGTCCCACTGCTGAAGTTAGTAATTCTTCTGTAGTTGGCTTATGCACCTGATGGAGATGCTCTATGTAGTTTTAGGGCATGAATGCTTCACTGTTACTTTATGTAAAATACTGTATGTCATTGACGTGGCACAGTGCCCCTGTAAAGCACATTCAAGACAACAGGGGAATAAGCAGATGAGTTGTGTTGAAAAATAGAGTTTTTTAGTATAGACTCCATTAATCCCAGGTCTGCATTAGTCATCACAGATACTATTAATCTCTTGGATAGGTGGAGCTCAAAGCAAAGTAACCTGAAATTCAGAGTTCAGGAACCTTCAGGGGTTTAAAACATGGAAGATGAGCATAATGGCTTTAAATTTATTTTGTGCTTCGTGCATTTCCTTTCTTTCTGCTCCAAGGCCCTGTAGTTATTTTGTACCCAAGTTTGCTTATGAGTCCATCAGTCCAAAAAAGGATACAGTCCATGATCTAAACTGGTGGTTGCTTTACTATCCGGAGTAAGTAAATAACATTTTGATAGAATTACAGGGACTGTATCAGATAAAGTAAGGCTCTTTGTTGCTGTAATTAGTGGAGGAACCTTTTCTCTCCTACCTGCTTTCTAAATCCATCCTTCTGCACAATACTTTTGTATGACATCTTACAAGTGATTCCACAAACCTTTTGTAAGATTGCAGCTAAGCCCCTCTGCCTGCTGAGCTGAGCAAGAAGCAAGGATGGGGGAGGGTGCTGGTTTGGTCTGACTCTTCTGCTGTTCTGAATTAATACTCTTCTCCAAGACACAGCTGTACAGTACTGATAAGAATGTTCCCCTGCTCTATGATAAAGTGCACCATTTTTTTTTAGAATGAATATCTATTTTCCTGCCACACAAAAAAAATACTATGTTGGTTTTTAAATTAGGGTCACTTGTTGTGGGTTTGACCTCTGTAATGTGGTAAAAAGTGACCACAGATAAGGTAGACATTGGTGGGGTGAGGGGGCTGCCCTGTTTCACTTTTCTGTATTTTTAAATATAACACTGTACTAGGCATGCCACAGAAAGTACAGTTTGGTACAGTTTGTTCTCAATAAGTATGTGGCCAATTTAAAAAAGACCCAAAACTAATATATGCATCTGTGAATTAAACCCTAGAAATTTACATCTAAATATCTTCAATAGTTCAATTTTAGTTCAATTACATTTACAGCGTTCTTGTTTCTTAACATTATAAAATCGATCCTTTCACACACTTTATGCAGGTTTTTTCTTGACAGAAAGTATCGGATACAATAATCATGTGGCTATACAGTATGTTCACAGTCATTACATTGAAATGGACAGAATCTCAGAGCCACTTTAATCAGCATTACTGCTATTTAATTGTGAAAATGAACCTAAAAATGAAATCATCAATAAACAGTGAGCTGGGGAAAAAAAAACAATGTTCATGTATTGAGGACTGTTTGGATAGAAAATGCTGTTTCTGTCTCTATTTATTAAACTTTTCAGTTTAGATCCTAGTCTAGTCAAGTATTATTGTATGTATACAAACGTACAATCTAAATTTTTAATGTAGTTTTTCTTCAAATATCTTACTGTTCCTTCTCTTAGAACTTTTTTAAGTCATAAATGAAATATTGATTTTAACATTTGTTTTTGATTTAGTGTAAAGTTCAATAACATGAACTACTGTATCAGTTGAAACGTTTTCATCAAATATATTTTTTTAATTATTTGCATCTTCATTTTTTTCTAATGTTTCATTTTTTATTGATTTTTAAAGGATTACTCCAAAAATAAACAAGAAAAAATGTTGGGTACTAAACAAAGCTTTGATCTCTTGAATGTAAATAGTAAAAGCTGGTGTAATTCTATCTATGGACAGCAAGTCTACCACATTAGCAGCCCTTAGGAGTAAAATATAGAACACATTAACCCTTTGTGGAAACTAAGTCACTAACTGGAATTTGAACTAGTAGGGCTGTCATACCATTTTCACTTACTGTACTTTCCATTTTGATTGCCTTAATTACGAGAGCCACATGGGAACCACTCAGTTTAATAATTCCATTTAACGTGCTGTACAATATGTGAAGCAGAAATGAAAGCTATTAAAACATGCCTTTTGCTTCACACATATCTATGTGTAACCATCACTTACTCAACAAGAAATACCCAAAAGCATATACTGTACATAGCTGAACTGGCCTGGAAAGAGTTCTGAATGTTGATCTTCCCATCCAAAGGATTGTAATGCAGGAGAGTGTGTGTAGAAGGTCGAATATTGAGTATGATCGGCTGGGTTTCACCTGCTAAGCATCTTATTAGGCACATCATTAACATAAGCTAAAAAAGTGGAGTGCTTAAACAAGAAGTGTGGAGGTCGCAAAGGTCTAGAGTGTACATCCTCTAAAACTAACTCTCTGGTGTCAGCTTGATCAATGAGATTCAAGCCATGGGAATTAAGCCTAGAAAGGAAGCTGACAGATCTCTCTCCTTTATTTATTTATTTCCTGCAAGTGAAGAATAGCGGAAAGATTTAATGGGTCAAAAGCAGAATAAATAGAGCAGACGATGAGCATGTGAAGCAGGAGCCAGGATCTTACACAGACAGTACTATAGCACCATCTGAGATTGGGCAGTTGCTTTGGCACTGTTAGAGACTCAAGACCTGAGAAGGGTGGACTGTCTGGCTCAGTGGTGCCCAGAGGAACCTGACAGCTCCATGCCAACAGTAATCTGGCTGGGTCTCAGTCCTTTTCCTGGCTACTCAGTGGGCTCTTATTTTATTAGTCACATCAGATGGGTTCATTAGAGCCTTATGTTTGAAGAGGGGTTGAGTGCAAAAGCCATTTCCATGCTAATCACATCATGCTTCAAGACTCTGTTTAATATGTGGGCAAAACCCACCTTATTTTATAGTGGAAAATAGAGATTTCCCTCAATAAAACTAGGTCAGAACATTATTGCTACTGCTACATTAACCTTCATTGTAAATAAACTACTCTCACAATTTCAGATAAATTTAACAACAGTATTCATATACCAGGCTCTGCCCAGATTAAAACCAGAACAAGCTCCGCAAAAAATACGTTTTTACTTACAAAACTGACTACCTGAAGAGAAAGGAAATTATGAGGAGGACATTATTTGGCTGAAAGCTAAGAATTCAAAAGTGTCATGAAACCGTTTTCTCAGAGACCTCAACAAATAATCAGTATTTGGAGCATGGTTTTGTTTATTTATTTCTGCCAAACCCATTTAAAAACACATCCTACAATAGTTCCTGCCCCACACATATCTCTTAATTTATGCAATGGCTCTCTGGTGTTTGTCTCTGGGCATAATGAAAGCAATTTATGGAGGATATATGTGTGTTTTTTGTAAATGGTAAACGTTATTTAGCACTCCTAACCTTTGCTCTTATACTGTATGTCTCTACAGTAAATCTCTGTGTCTTTGGGCTACACATGGGAGTATGTTTTTACTCAAGGCTCTTCAATTTCAGGTTACACATGTGAGAGAATAGTCAACAAACTGTCCCCAGGAGGGAACACTTTACAGTATGTGCATACAAAGGTGGAATGTTTAGCAACATGTGAACTGTTTTCCACTGTCCTTTAGAAATACAGTGCTGATAATGTTTTTGCTTAAGATTTTGGCAGGTATAGTATATTTACTCTACATGCAGTATTTCAGTGAAAGCACAGGAACCTGAATAAGGACATTTTTTTATTAATTTGTAATCATAATTCGACATTTTGTTTGACCAGATTATTTAAAGGGGAATGAAAAAGATACTTTAGGGGCACCAATAAGGGGTTAATTAAAGCATCATTATTAAGGCACCATTAATGGTTGAGCAATTGATGTGCCCACAGCACTAAAGAAATGGAGGCAACAGATTCTCTGAAATTTTAAGATAAACTCAAACATTTAGTTTTAGAGCATGAAATTCTTCATATTTATAAGACTGAGCACAATATTTCAACACAACCAAATTACCTTTTTATAGTTTCTCTACTCTTAAGATTAGCTTCTGATAAATCTTCCATGATTTGATAAGGCTATCTTGTTCCCGACGGAAGTGCATTTTATTACAACTGTTTATGATTGGCCCAAATGAAGTATTTTTTAATCAACACCTGTTCCAGTAATTCTTGCCATGCATAAAAAATAGTGCATTTAAATAGGGGAGGCTGTTCTGTGAGTTTCAATCTGTACCTAATGAATTTCACTGAAATTTGTTCCAGAAAGTGGTATGAAGCAGTGTCTCATTAGTTCCGCAAAGTGTCACCTACATAGCATCTTGAAGGATAGATCATTAAGTGAAGATGAGCAGTGCCAGACCTAAAAGGTCATCGAAGTCTTAAATGCACATCCCTACAATAATTCTCTGATGTCAGTGTGATCAATGAGTTTGAAACCATATGAAGGTACAATAAAAAAAAACTCAGAGCTCTTTTTCCATCACATATACAAGTCAGAGCTCAAATTAGCAGAAATGATGCTGCCCATTTTCACTTTAGGTGTGTGACCTTTAGAATGACTTTAGTAAATTTACAATTTGGTAAGGATATCTTGGTAATTAAATGACTACTTGGGATTGTTCTGTTCTTGTCTGATAGGAGAGCAGGAGAGCGGCAGATTAGATAATAAGAAACCAATGTTTCTGAGAGCTTACATTTTAGAGGGTTTTTAAATAACCTTTATCTAAAATGCAATGCTGCCTCAGTTTTCATCTTTCCTTTGACTTGGATTGAATTTCATTCGTGGCATTACAATCCAGAAGTCAAGCAAACCAGAAAAGTCAATTTTAAGGAGAGGATACATTATATGATATCAAGGAAGTCAATGGTGTCTGTAACTCTATCCAAATAATATATAAATAAAATTAAATTTGATTAATTTTTAAAGGTTCCATGAAACAAATAAAACACTGTGCTTGAGTGAGAACAATTATAGTAAATGTACTAGGATTTCCTGAATAAAATACATTTTTGTACCTATTTGCATTGAAGGCTAACTAAAGAGTGGAGATACAGTGGATGAATGCCAAGGTACAAGAAACAGCTGGGGTAAATTTGGCTTATAAGCAACTAGACACAATTTTAAAAGCAAAGAGAAGAGAGCCAAGTTACTACAATTTGTTTCTTGGGCATCTGTTTCTGACAGATTCTCTTTATCTTCCCTGTTTGGTTTGCTTTTCACATTTCTTTTATAATCACTGCAGTTATATTATAGATGTATTACTGTTATTTTAACACTTCTTAGTGTCCTGCCATTTACACAAGGGGCTTGGGAAAAAGATTGACTGTCTCAAGAAACATGTCAGAGAAGTGAGAATAAAAGACCTCCCCAAACCTCTAGCCCAACATTCTACCTCTCTGCGTCTTGATCACACTGTCCTCTCAGTATGCGTCCTTTTACAGCAATTCAAAGATACCTATGAAAGAAAAGCATAAGAAGCCAAACTTATCCATAAATTAGGTTTGTGAACATACAGTACCTTCCTACTAAGGAACAACTTAATGTCTACTGTTTTTAGCAAATAGGTTCCTCCTATGCTTTCCATTGTTGAGGTAACAAAGTAGAAAATGATACAAATACATATACTGTAGCATTGCACAGACACATTCAGACTGATGAATGTGACTTGTGTAAATACTGTAAGAAGCAAAATACTTTGTTGTCTTGTTTCTTGTGAGCACAATAGAAAGCTGCAAAACTAACAATCCATGCAATCACTGAACATGTTAGCTCAAATTGTTTTGCCTGTCTCTATGTTAAATTTTCCTTCTGAAAGCAAAGCTTAGAATCTAATGTCAACAGGTATTTCTTTATGTTTTATAAGCCATTCACTTATGTGTACTCCAGTACATTACTTTCATTCCCTATAACCATTTCCTTTTCAGATGAAATCACAATGTTGTAAGAAGAGACTGCTGTAAATATTTCTGATGTACAAGAAGAGCCAATATTGAAAGATGTGTCGGCCAAATGAGGATAGTATTTGGTGGTATATTATAGTATCAGTCAGAAGTACTACTGTAGTAATCACAGGTCAGTGCTTCCGGTGCTTTGTAGTGTAGAGTGGCTTAGATATGACACAGTTTGATCTGACTTGAACCATCTTTATAAATGACATAGTAGTACGAGGTTTCACGTCACGAAAAAGTTAGCCAGAAAGACAAGTTACTTTCCGTCTTAAGTTGTTGCCTCAGCTGTTGTTTAAAGCTTTTTGCTTTAAAGAGTATTACACTTTCTAACTAGTCTTTTTTCAATTTTAGTTATGTTTACACACCAGAAATGTTTCATTATGAATAAACTGTTCCAGTATTTAATATGAATATAATCAATTTCATTATAATATACTGTATATTATAATAAAATGTGTGTTTTCTTTATGTATTCACGTAGTATGTACAGTACTATTATGTATTCAAACTGGACCTTAATATGGTCCACTATCTGAAAGTGTACCAGCTAGAGTCAGTATGATTAGAGCTCTATTAGGTTACTGCAATAATAATAATAAATAAAAGTTTATATGCTACCCTAACAAATGCACGTGATGTTTTATGCCTTTGATCTTTGAGCATTTGATGGTTTGTATTCAATCTATTTATATTGCTGAAAAAGCAATAACATCAAACAACAAATGTATTTTTGTTACTCTTTCAATGATACAGGTGAACTTTTTGCCAAAAATACAATATGTGCTTTTATCAGATTTATCTCTAATGTCTGTAGATATTTATATTTAATTCAGTGTAAGGGGAGTTTTTTTTTATTAAACACTTCCATAGCTTCTGGACTCCAGTTACATCACTCTAACATTATCTTGATCCTTAGGGGGTTTAAATTATTACGGAATAAAACTCAAACATTTAATACATTTCTTCACGTGCAACATTGTATTTTAGTTTTGAGTATTATACTTCATTAAGCAGGCAAGAAAATAAAAAGGAAAATATCTACTAATTAAGGTTTTGCGGAAGCTGAAGCATGACTAATAATGTCAGTCTGAGACAACCCAGAAAAAACAACAAGCTAGACATCTCAGCTTAGGGACCTAACTGTAACATTTCTGTATGTCAAACACCCCTCTCTCATTTACAAGATACTGTACATGTTTTTTCCCAGCCTTGGAATTGATTTGTTTTTCATCAAGCCCCTCTGTGGTTTAAGTGTGACCTTTAGGTTTGACCAGATATATACAGTACAGTACTGTATGTAGCAGTTTAAAAGTGGGCACGGTATATGATCTCATGCATCTCAATATGGGAGGGGATTACACCATTTTCAATTTCTCTTCAAAGCATAAAGAAGTGTTTCTGAAATGCCTCCAGTAGGATCCTTGCCCCTTATTTTGCTTTCATTAATAGATTTGTATCATGTAAGTTTAAAGGACCTCAATTAAAACCGATTTGCAAAAGTTGCTTTTGTAAAACAGGTGGAACAGATATGATGAAATTATGAAAGAAATCCAGTCACTGTGATCTGATTAGGAGGTGCTCCCTAGGAGTGTTTTTAAACACACACTGTGCACACAAATTTATCTTTGTCAAATATGGTTCAATTTGAAGTTTAATTTGAAATTCTCTTGAACTTTAACATTAATGGAGATAAATTGGATGGAAAAAAAGAATACCATGTTGGCTACTTTTTTGCAGAAACTAATGACTCTTGATATCATTAGTCCAGAGCCACCTTCTGCATGAAGTTCTTTGTAATAGCTTCATGTAATTGCATGTGGGGTTTTTACAATTAATATGCTTAGCACTTAAATCTGTGTACAATAATACCTTTGTCATGAAGCTGTTCCTGGTGCAGGTTACCAGAATATTCAAACAAAAGCACAGCAACAGAGCAATCAATACAGCTTGTAAATTGTTAATATTATTTTTCACTACAATAGGTTTTATTTACTTGACAGACTGGTTACCATCTGTTTCAAATGTTGCTTCAGGATGACAATTCCTAGTAACTGTATATGAAGGAAAAACCAAACAATTCTGGCCATGAACAGTTGCAGCGAAAGAGAAGGGTTTCTGATTAATCAGAAACCTTTGTTATCACATGCTTACTGTATATATACATGCAATCCAACAGTGCTTTGATGTGCTGTGGTCTCGGGAGTCAAAGCAGTTGAATTTCCCCATGTTACCGATGGCCTCATCTTTCTTCCTGTTATGGCAAACTAATCAGAGCTGATTTTTCAAGTAGGTTATGTTGTACATGAGATTAGGCCACAATATTCACCAAATAAACCAATTATTTTATTGTTGAATGTTTAATGGTAGAATCCACAGTTTGCACAAAGAAACCTCTTACAGTACCTCTTTTCTCATACATTTCCTTACAAGATATATTTCAGACTCATATCAGTGACTATTCTATTAATGTTCTTGGCTAGAAGGAATTACATTAAGGTAAGATCCACAGCAGGGATTCATTTTGCAGCGACATAACTTTGATATGTGAGCTGGGTACAGGTTTCTACGGTAAATGAGACGTGGTTGACAATACATTATGTATCACTTGTATATAAATCACAACTGAATACTGATAAATTATTACAGGACGTGATGCCTGGTTCACTGAGAAGCAGCGAAGGTGACTAGATTATGACTTCTCATGTTTTACAAAATTCATCATAGTAAAGCATGGAAGAAGGGAATTTTTTGAGGATGTGATCATGGCAATTGATCATTGTTCATGCACCCCAAGACTAAGAAAGGTAGAAGCACTGATCTTGAAACCTGTATTTTGATACAGTATATCCTAGTCTCCTTTGGTGTGCATCATACTATGTACTGTAGGTGCAGTGTTTTGTGTGTTTTGAGTGCTGTATATAGTGTATATGCATACATGGGAACAAGTAAAGGTTTGTTTCATGCTGAAAAGAGTCACAATGTTGTGGCTGTGGAGCCATGATTTATGTTTTAGTCTTTTTTTAGAGATTGAAATGTCTTTTCCTTTATTGTGTATTCTTTCACCTAATGTATCTTCATAAACTACATTTAACACAGCAACAGTGGTGAACCCTTAGTAATGTTATGCAAGGCAGGTGTATGTATTTTATTTGTAGGTTTCGAAATATGATCCTATGCCATCCTGAATACATTTATTTCAATTGTAAATCAAACCAAATTTCATGTCTGGACAAGCTCTGTAAAATATTAAATAATTGTCCTGTTTGGAAAACATTTCCAGCTGTAGTTCTGTTTATATTTGGTTTACCAATTATTTAGCAAGAGGTTACAGAGCACAGCTTAAAGAGTTAGAGGGACGTAATCAAGCTTGAAGGTCTACTGTTAAAAATAGATATTTTTAGTTGACATCTGACATACTGTCAGTGCCCCTTGGACAGTCTGGCTTTAAATGATCATATCACAGTATTGCTAATATTTAGAAGAAATTGTAGTCTTCCTACAGTAGATGGCACAGAGGTACAGTGGTTAGCATTGTTGCCTTGTAGTGCTGGGGCCTTTGGTTCAGTTCCAGACCTGGGGTGCTCTCTGCCTGGAGTTTGTATGTTCCCCTTGTGTTTGTATGGGTTTTGTGTTTGTGTTTGCCCTGTGATGGGTTGGTGTCCTGGTCAGGGTATACCCCACCTTGCCCCCATTGCTGGGTAGACTCCAGCTCCCCCGCAACCCTGTATTGGAAGAAGAGTTTAGAAAATTGTTGGATGAACGGTACTCTTCCCCTGCTTAAAAAGTTTAAGACCAACCATGCAAGTGTGTTGTAACCTACTGTGCAGTTCACATATTAATGCTTTTTAAAAAATACATCTTTGTTATCAATCGCCTCTCTGATGTCCTCTCTGATAAGGAAACGAAAAAGACATCAATGTATACACTGTAGACATAGACGCCTTGTCTTTCATGACATGTTTTGTCTTTCAGTGCTATTTCTTCACTATAGAGTTTGGTCTATGTAAGCAAGAAGGTCAGTTGCGAGCTTATGGAGCTGGTCTGCTGTCTTCAATTGGAGAACTGAAGGTATGTTTTTAGGCATAGACGAATGTCTGTGTTGACTTGTGCGGGCATTGTTTTTTTTAATTATGCTGTGATCACATCTTTGCAGCATGCACTGTCTGACAAAGCAGCTGTGAAGATGTTTGACCCTCGAACTACATGTGACCAAGAGTGTCTCATTACAACTTTCCAGGAAGTATATTTTGTTTCAGAAAGTTTTGAAGAAGCCAAAGAAAAGATGAGGTAATTGCACGCTTGCCAAGAAAACAAATTTCAGACTGATTGGGGATAGTATTAAAAACCACAAAACAAATATATTATATTAACCTACTTCATGTACCTTAAAAGAGTACTAGTATTCAATATAAATGAGTTTATAAATGAGTTTTAATTTTTTTTAAGTGGGTGACATGGAATAGTAACATTTTCTGATAAATATAATTAAGCTGTCTTTCATTCTTTGATGTTACTAAATTTTAATACTGTATATGATTATATAAAAAGTTTGAAATGTCTTTAAAACTATTGGTTGTGTCTATGTAGAGCTCTAATGCAAAACAAATTGACATTTTTTTTAATTTAGCATGTTTTCTCTTTTGGTGACAGGATGTGTTGATTATGTATCAGTTTCTCTCAGGAGCAGACAGGCAGCATGTCATTGATTTCTTTCTTAGTGCCCCATGGCACTATCGTTAGCACTGGCAATAGTTTTTATGCATGTTATGAGTTTTTATCTATTATCTGAAATAACATTCTGTGCATTTTGTTGATTGATCATGATTAAGCTATACATTTGTACACTGGTTACAATTCTTGTAATGCATTCCTACAAAAGTGCCATCTACAACCTTTTCGCATTTCACATCCCTAACATCATAAATTTGTTTCTTCATTAAACATACAGACATTTTGACACTTACACAACTGCCTTTTATTCTTCCCTTTTTCCTTTCTAGAATTTACAGTCATTCAGTCACATGTACCTGTAAAAAAAAGAGCATATGTCTCATTCTACCACCTGTAGTAGTTGACAGCTAATCTGGCTCTCATGTTTTTAGTTTCCATTGCAGGAAAGCTTTCAGTTTGACAGTAAGACAGTGTAGGTAAAATTGAAAACATAATTATTTATTAGGAGGCCTCTGGAATAAAGGCCAAATACATTTGTTGAAGCTTTTGCAAGATAAATATTGTCTTAAAAAGTGCAATATTATATATATTTACAGAACAACTGCAATTGACTCAGGCATATTTCAGTGATTAAAAAGTTTAGTACCGAATGTGGTGAAATTCTTGTATTTGTTTTATGTATTTTCTGTCACTTTTCTTTCTCCTACAGGGAATTTGCCAAAACAATCAAGCGCCCATTCTCAGTGTACTATAACCCTTACACCCAGAGTGTTGAAATATTGAAAGATACAAGGAGCATTGAAAATGTAGTTCAAGACCTGAGAAGTGACCTCAACACTGTGTGTGATGCCTTGGGTAAAATGAACACATACCTGGGGATTTAATGACATTGATCCACCATGTCTGGCTCAGCAGATGCAGAAACAAAATCTCCAGACTTCCTGTATAGAGTAGTAGGCTCCACAAAAAGAATGTTCAATACATGCTGACATTCAAACGGTCAGAAAACCAACTTGTGCCATGCAAACATTTGTGTATTTACTGTACAGTATAACTGTTGCTTTATCTGCTGTCAAAGCATTGTGAGTACTGATGTACCAAAGGTCTGAAATGAAGCAATCACCCAAAAACAGGCTTAGAACAAAAGTCCTGTTCAAAGGACAACACATTTCTCTTTCATCACATTAGAAAAAATTGCAAGTTTTCTTTTAGATGCGTGAATCATTTTAGCAATTAGCTTCAGTAGCTCTGCGTAAACTATCAAGATCTTAGATAATGCTGTAATTGGTTGCCTGGATAGTTTACGAATAACCTAGCACAAGACAGCAGTACTGAAAGCTACTGTAATAGAAAGACATGAATGTAAAGGGATTATATAAGGTAAAAGCATTATTTTCTGTGGAAATATATTCCTTTACATACCATAATTTTGGTCATGCATTTAATGTAGATTGGCTTTCTTGAATTAGAGATTACGTATACTGTATATGTATGTAAAACAACCTTAATAAAGTTATAAAAACCTACCAAACATTTTGCATGCTATTCATTGTGAATCAAGAGCATTTCTTTAAAACTATTAAAATCGATTTACTCCATCTCCTTTAAAAATTCTGTTGTTCTGTCGTGAAAAAGTCCTAAGGCTAAGTCCATGGTACAAGACTCTCTTGGTGTTCTTTCACTTTATGTGATTGACATTAAATGTATACTGTACACTATGTTAAGTCTGTACAATTATAGGGCTTGATGAATCTACACCTTGGAAATAGTTAAACTCCTTAAAATGTAACGTCCTTAAAAGAGTGACTAGATCATGAAGAAAATATACAAAAAGGAGACTTTCTGAAGCAAACTGTCCAGCCAAAAGAAATGTTCTTGGAATAAAAGTGGGAAATTCTTCACTTGACTGTGGATTCAAAAGACTGAAGATGATACTAATGATGAAGGTAGAGATGATGTTCATTGAAAGGAATAATCAAGTGGTCAAAAGAAACATCTAACTTAATCTCTTTTTCTCCAAGAGCTGCAGGATAGATTTGTTCTCTGGTTTTCAGTCACTTAAATGAACTATTGGCTTATGTCAATGTTCACAACACATAAGGTGATAAATATTGTATATGATGATATACTAAGGTAGATAGATTATTGAGGTTTTAACTATGAACTTTTTAAAAATATTTGATTGTTACCATGTTATAAAAAAGCTACCTGCTAATCAAATTACACCATTCTGCCTCAGTTTCAGTAACCATTTAATTCTGAAGTGATGGTTGTTAGCATTGCTGAATTGCAGAGCTGGGGACCTACTGTAAGTTCAATTCCAGACCTGTGGTGCTATCTGTGTGGAGTTTGTATGTTCTCCCTGTGTTTGCTTGTGTTTCAGCAGGTGCTCCTGGTTTCTTCTACAGTCCCAGACATACTGGTAGGTTAATTGGCGCTGGTGTGAGTGGGTGTGTGTCTGTGTCTGTGTGTACCCTGCAATGGACTGGCATCCCATCCAGGGTGGATCCTGCCTTGAGCCTGTTGGTTGCTGGGATAGTCTTTGGTTCTCTTGTGACACTGTATTGGAGAAAGTAATTTGAAAGTGGATGTACAGTACACAGACTCTCCACAGAGACAGATTTGAACCCAGGACCCTGGAGCTGTGAAGTGACATCTCATGATGACTGTGTCATCATGCCAGCTGGTGCTTATTAAAGCATCATAAAATGAAAAGAAAAGGAAATGAGCTCAAAAAGCAAGCAGCTTGCATGGGCTTTGTTCAAGGTTAATACCCTTTAGGGAAAATAAAGGAAACAGGCTGGAGTAAATACTCTAAAAATACAGTTAATGGACTAAAATGAGACTTGCCACTTTTCAATATTCATGTTTCTCAACAATGACTGTAAGAAATGTTGGCTGTTGTGTTCCAAAGTATTTCTTCTAATTTATTAATTTAAGCTTTTCTGAATTTGCTTAAATATACTAAAAAAGACTGTAGTCATTTTAGAATTAAATATTTAAAATAGATCAAAACAGATAATCAAATGAAATGTTGACACATTAAATACATTCTCTACTTTCTTACTAGTATAAGGAATCTGAACTGGCTTAAGGAAACAAGGAACTGTAGAAGCTTTATTTCAGTTCTCTATGCTCTAGAAACATACTCATGTTTCTTTTGTTTTAATAAAACAAAAGTAAGTCACTGGATTTTTATTTTACAAAGCCAGTATAAAACCTTATTCTTAGGGGGACGAGCAATGAAGTTGCCGGAAACCTATTGTTATTATGTTCCATCAGATGGTTGCTGCTATATTTAACTTTTTTCAAAATATAAGGATTTTGAACATATTTGTGGTTTAAAACTTAACGTTGTACAGGTCTAAAGCTTTATCCATGCTATGCCATGTGTGTAATAAAACTATGTTCATTATAAGATAGTTGGTCACATGGTTCTGCCTCTATCTTGAATTGCAAAAAACACTTCAACAACCTCTCCTCTGAAACCATGACGCCAAATGAAAGGGAAATCGGCACAAAGTAGGCAATGTTCATGGAACGTTGCTATGTTACAAAAATATGAGCGACATTGAATCAAACGAGATTGAATGTGTTGGTAATTTGCATATTGCATGATATCATGGTAGTACAGTGCTCCAAATACTTGAAACATTAGGTATCACCAGAGTTTATCAGAGATCTATTTTGAAATTGGAATTAACCACCTAATGAAGGTTTTCATCTCTCTGTCTCTGTTCTCAAAGAAGGGTTTCTCAACTCCCATAGCAGAAAGACTACAGAAATGAAACTAGGTTCACACCTTCCCCTTCTCTCAATGACCGACTTATTTTCGTGTAATTGTTTCTATTCTCATGCAGCGTTTGACTTCACACCTTTTTTCACCCACCGCCATTTTGCACTTCCTGAGTGGCATCTTTGCCTCCTCCCCTCTCCCAGTTTCTGTTCTTCTGTGCTATTTAATCTTTGCTGTCTGTCCTGTCTTTCTCACACCTGAAGAAAGCTTCACAGCTGAAACGTTGTGTTTTCTATCTTCTCTATTCAGAATGGAATAAACCTATTACTTGTTCCTTTGCATATCATATAGAACTGTTATGACAACAATTGCGTTCACAATAATAGCAGTTATATTATTCTGTGCATTATTGTTTTAACATCATTCTGTATCTATTTTTAACTATTGTGTATCTACTGTTTAACTATTTTTGTCATTGTATACCAAATCACTTATTCTCAGGCCCAGTTTCATTCCTGAAAAGAAAATAATCATTAGGCAGTATAAAAGTTTTATTTAATAAACTTTTGCTATGACTGTTTCATAATCTGTGAACACATTTCTGACTGGATGGTTCAAAGCTCACATGGTTTGGTAACAATTAGGTCAAGTACCTCCTACAGGCAAGATCAATTCCCCTTTTTGGGGGATTCTGACTTAGATATGTTCAGCAATAATCCCACCACCGGCTTCTCAGCCAAGCACATACACCACATGTCTGAACTTGTGGTTCCTCTCATACAGAGTAGAATTACTACTGCAACAACATGTCGTCAGGATGATACTGTAATACTTAACTTTCTCACAACAGTCTAAGAAGTTCATGGCCAGGCAGGAACACAGATATTGCACATTAACCACAGAGGTATTCCTTCTTTTGAACTGTAAAGCAACTGCAAGACCACTGATGTCATTTTACAGAATATTTATGAACAATTTGTTCAGTTAGAAATGGACACGTACACTGGTTTTGCGACCAGCTGCATTTCCCTGTATTATTTTGCAGCCACAGTCTAAACAGGATTTTGCAAAATTACTAATATAGTCTATGTTTTGTTATATGTTGGTAGTTTATGTGTACAATATTTTACGGTATCTATCAACCTTCTTATGTCTTATACAGTACATTCATCACAGCTGTATAAGTAGGGTCCTTCTTTGCTTGGGGCTAATCCCTGTGATGGACTGGTGTCCCAGTCAGGGGATGGGAGTCAAATTCTCTCCAGTCTGCTTAACGCTGCAGATGAACTCTGCCATCCTTGAGAGGATGAAATCAGCTGCTGTGATTCTGGTCTAGACTTTACCTTTTTGCATTTATGTTGTTTTGTACTGTATATGCATTTTAACGTAATGATTTTTAGCCAATAAGGAGTCCTTGGTATTCCCGTCTAACAGCCATTCCTAATTTTTGTTGCAGAGTTTGACTCTTCCTGTGGACGTCACCATCTTTTCACTGAGTAGCTCAACAGGGTCAGTGACCTTGTTGAGTCAGTGCTGAGCCAATGTTGCACATTACTCACTCATTTCTGAAATTAGAATTTCTGAGGTTCACTAGTTTACTAGTTTAGAATGGCACAGTTAGTTGTCAAACTCCATGACAACAAATACAGTAGCTGCTGTATCATTGTTGCTCTGCGGAATTAATCTGGTCCCTCGGGTTGGGACCTAGGTTGGTCATGGATGCTTCATGTCAGTTAGTAGGGTTGCTGTAATCCAGGAAGGACTAAATGTTTTAGCAATGTCCCATTGTGTTTCTCCCGCAAGCAGGATTCCATGACTATTTGTTTGGGTTTAGCATCCTTTCCCATAGGGGGTGCTCCAAATTCCCAAGTCCTAGTTTGATTGGAGTATTATTTCCAGGTGTTATGAATCAGTGTTGATATATGAACCTAGAGCTTCTGATACTCAGGGCTCAGTGTTAGGATACGGATGTCCAGAGGCCTGCCTAGAACCAGACCGCGGAGTCATCTGAGGGCACAGGGCTTGCCAGAGGCATCATGCCCCCTGAGCCTGGGTCTGGAGGACCTGGCCCCATATGTTCTTGGACTGTTCCTGATTTCCCTTGTGTCTGTCTGGTTGGATGGATAACTGGTTTAGGATTATTAGACTGTGCTCTGACTTACCCCCATCATTGATTCACTTGTAACCAGATGTCTTGTTTTCCCCTGTTCACCGGAGCACTTGTTGTCACTGAGAACTACCTTCGCGAATAAACCCTTGTGTGTTTTCCCTGATGTCCACCTCCTATTTGTCTCGGGTTACACCGCACTGCATAGGGTCTAATCGGCAACCCTCCGCTGAAAGACTGAGCCCCATTCATGACACTATGTTCGCTCTCTCTTTCATGGAGCAGTGGAAACATTCTCTTGTAATTAGAATCAGTGAAACTGTGTAACTCTGTAACTCTGTAGGGATCATGGTGTTTTGAAAGGAAACGAAATGCTAAAACAGAAAGCAATGCATCTTCAACACTGCCTGCTTTCCATAATGCCCCTTGGGAAATATTACCCTTGGAAATATTTTAAATACAACACATTTACCCGAGTTATGTGTTCATGTACACAGGGCTACTGCTCAGAGGGGAGGCAGAGTTGTGAAGAAAAAACAACACAACGTTTAATGTTTTTTTAAAAGAATACATTTCCAGCTTCCAGTGTATGGGGTAGTGTACTGGTAAGTAAGTCACTACACTCACAGCTGGTGGGTTGTGGGTTCGAGTCCCAGCTGCAGACACTGCAGTTGTACCTTGAGTGAGGTCCTTTACTTCGATGGCTCCAGTCCACTTAGCTAAATGATTGGATACCAGTGTTTCCTGGCGTAAGCTCTCTGATAGACTGATAGGGGAGTCACATGCCCTCTGCTTAATGCCATGGAAACTAGGTTAAGTTGAGTACAAAGGTCACGTCCTTGCAGTCCTTGCAGTGTGCTTACGTTTTTTAAGTATTTAGCTTCATGGTTATTGTTACAGTCTCCTCCTTGAAGAGTTTAGAGGCGTAGATAGAATGTAACAACAGCGATGACACAGACACAATTGAAAAGCCATGCAATGGTGTTTATTAAGAGGAATTGTGTTCCCAAAGTCCACACCCAAAACAAAACAAAGTGAAAAACACAAACTAACAAGAAAAAAACAACACAAAGCTATAGTACAATAATATATACATTAATTGATATAAAAATTAGATTGTTCTAGGCAGCTTCTATTCTACACCACAACCAACCTTCTCCTATTCCTCCCTCCCTCCCCCTCCCCCATCTTGAAGAGCTCCTTTTCTAGGTTAAACTCCTCCCCCCAGAATATTCCACTATAAAGCAAAAAAATAATTAAACAGAAAATAATCAGAATTCTGATATACACAATTCTCCATTAAGTACACAACTAAACAATGAACATATTATTACCAAAAATTAAAGATCATACTCCTTTTATGTACATAACTATTGTTAAAGAAAATACTACCCCCTCTTAATGGTATCTTCTTACAAATCAATCTACGCATGCGCAATCCTGAAACAGGCACTACTAAACCAGCCCTAAAGTAAATATAAAGGTTTGCGGGAGAAACCATTTTGCCGGTAAGAAATCCAAACAGCTTATTTATTTGAAACACGTGAGTTGATCACCAATTTGGTTCATTTCACTTCTAAAATAAAGGAAAACAGGTGTTTGGTTTCAGTTAATGTTTAATTTTGATAATACTGGAACAACCTTACTTTACTGTGTGTGCACCCACTGAATAAGCAAAACTATCCCCGGAATTCCAGACTAGCTTATTTACGTTGGGAACCACAGTTATCGCCTTTATTTAGACAGTGAAATGTTTACGTATTTGTTCGTGTGTTTATCTCTCGAGTGCCAGGTGATCTGGAAACGGAGTCTCCAGTCACAGTTATCAATAGTTATTTCTAACGATGCATTTATTTAACTTTGCAGTTATTTATAACAGTTGTTTATAACTTAGCCTTTAATTTAAAATAAAAATAGAAAATTATGAGATTGCATAAAACAGGCACACGTTTTAATCAATTTATGCTCAGGCAATAGGCAAGTGACAAAATGTCCAGTTACAGTATATTTATTGATAGCTATGAAATGATTTTTTTTAGAAGAGCCAGTGGAATACAAAGCATGCAATCTTTTATTTATTTTGATGTTCACATGTATGTTTGCATGTAGCAGGAAGTGGTAGGCTAAAAGAATCAGGACAGTACAGAGATGCATTCATATAATTAATATGATGTGTAGTTGGAAGAAAAGTGTTAATTGCCAACAGCTTAGTACAATTATTCTGTGCAGCTGATGAACCAATCTAGGTTGTAATATCCGGGAAAACCAAAGCATGTGAAATTAATGAAATGCGCTGTCCTCGCACAAAACAGCATTTTGAAGCTTTTGAAACTAACAGGTTACAGTATGTTTGTAACAAGAAACAGTTACCGCCTTTGTATGTAAAGTTAGTATATAATTAAGGTATTAGCATCTAGGAGATAAAACAACTTTCACTACTACTAGAAACACCAATTGCATTCATAACAATGCTTATAATGATGAAAAGCAAATTGTAAAGTTATTGGTGTAATTGTCATATTTTGTATATAGCAGCATATAGCAGCATAAATTAAATAACAGATAAGGACACATTTTGATTGATGAGAGGATCTGACTTAAGCCATTTAAAATACGACACAACTGAGTCTGTTATCTCTAACAATGTTGTCAGTTGTCTGCTACTGACATACAATGTACTACATGGGTGTACCTACTATCAAAACATTTAAGTCCAATTAAAGATAGTGCATCAGTTGTCACTTGCTCAGTGTGACTAGTAATCAGATGTAGCTCTCTCACATTGTTGTTATCTAATTTACAAATATATAGGAAGAAAACTAAGTGTTGTTCTACAAATTGAAGGCAACACCCTTAGTACCCAAGACCTAATGTGTCTAAAGAACAGGAGAGAGTGAGGGATGACTTAATACCCACAGTTCTGCAAATACAATAATTCTAAAGATGCAGATCCTTATTTTTTCCTTTGTTAGGTTGTAATTAGTATATGGAACATCCATTTAGGTTCACAGTCATTATTTAATTCAGTAAAAAAAATATGTATATGATAAGAGACATGTATTCTTACCGGTACAGTATATATACTTTAGTAAGGGTTGGTGTAGCTCTTCAAAAAACTTAAAAATAAAGGACAAATCTTCAATATTGCTCCCCTGTGGTTGATATCAGAGGCTATGTGTACATCCTGACAAAATCATAGACAGCAGTCAGATCTACCATGGAGACTAAATTGATTTTCAAAATCTGGTATATACCAGCATTCAGGAATTAAAGATTTAAACTTCCTTCACTTGCTTCAATCAGGGCTTCAGATTTATTTAGAAAAATAAAAAAATTCTACAAAGCAGAGCAATTCTGTTTAGTGAAGCTTGTACTTCCCCCTTTCAATTTGATGACAGCTTTTGTGGCATGCGAAGTCCATATTCAAAGAAAAAAAAAGGTTTATACTTTAGCATAGGGGGATATTGATTTTTTATATTGATCTGATCTGTTTCTATTAGACCTCTGAGTCATAATACACATTACATTAGGCTACTGCTTATTTTACATACCACAACGTTACATTTTTTTGTCTGTTATCACCCTCCTTGTTCCAATGCTGTAGGTATGTTGAGCATGGAGAAAGACTTCTGGGTCAGCTTAAGGAAATTTTGTTAGGTTGTGTGGTCCAAAGCCTTGTTTTTTCATTGGTAGAAGATGTCCAGCCTAAATCTTTCTCAAATTAGAGAAACGTGCAAAATAAGCTGTCTGTGTAACGAGGAACTCCATTCAGGGTTATGGTGGTTTTTAAAGCCAAACAATCTCGATGAATTATGGAAATGCAAATATTGATTAGCTCTGAGTGTTAGCTGTGTAATACTGATGAGCCCTAATAAAGGTGAAACAGCTGTCAGTGGCTGCTAACTTTGATTTTATATACATGTGGTGGAGTGGAACTGCCAATATATGCTGATCTGTGGAAAAGAACAGAATGTTAGGTATGGCTTGAATGTGAGAAAAGCGTTACAGCAGACAGGGTCGATGTTCTATTCTTGGGCATCTTTCAGAACATTTTGCCAGGTTGTCTGCTCTACAGGCAAATACATTTTCTCTACTTACTTGCTCTCCTGATTTGACAGCCTGGCAACCTCCTATAAAACGTGGAGAAAAAGCATTGCTTTGGGGTGCATGTGTTAGTGTACTTGTGATGTGTTAAAAAGCAAAACTGAACTGCATTTATGTCAAACACTTTGCTGCACAATGAGCATGAACAATCATACAGTATTTTAACGCCAGTGGAGGATTTGTTAGGAGGTGGTGAAACCTTAATATCCTGCAGTCTTTAATCACTGTGCAAATGATTTCCAGTGATCGTTGGTAGCGGTCCAATCTTTAGGTGATACATTATATTCTCACAATTGAAGTGAAATGAAAATCAGTCCAGGTTTTCCTATAAGGGAGATCATACCGCAGCATGTGTTTAACTTTACCTGTTAGTAATAAATCTTTTATACAGATATACAATACAATCTCTTTAGATGATAATGTGGCAATTAAGATCTCTTGTTAAAGGTTTTTTTTAAAACATTCCTTATGTCTCAGTGAAACAGTGATAATCTGTACTCTATGATTGTTTGGGCATTTCCTTAAATGAAGTTATTATATTTAATTGAGAAGGTGACTAAATGAATTAAAGTGACACAGGCTTAGGCTCCCTAATTGTTTTTTTTTGCCTGCATTATCAATAAAGAACTGGATTCAAGAAAGCAAAACATATTAGAACTATTGAGTTAACTGACCTCAAATATACCCTGAAAGTATTGATCAGTATTGCCGTAGTATAATATTAATTAGGTAGAAATCTCCCATGGTGTTTAAATCCCAGTTTCTGGGAGCTTGTTTTAAATTATTTCTACTTGTTGAATGATGGATAAATCATTCATTCTTCTATTCCTAACAAACACTATTTATTGCCTTACATACTGTAGCTCTGCCATGCTGCTAGACAAGATGCTTTCCCAGGCTGTCGTGATTACCTGAGCGGTAACATGAAACGGGTGAAAATTATCCTTTCATTTCTCAGGGAATCAATGAAACTGATCAGCTGTCATACAAAGGCAAACGGATGAAAAGCAGCTACCTCTGTACTTTGTGCTTGTTCCCTTTCTTGTGGAGTTAACAATATCCTTGGTTATATTTATTATAAGTTATGAAATCTTAACATGAAAGTAATGAACAATCCGTACTCAAAGAACAATCACTAACAACACCATAAAATATGAACTGCTTTAATTGCTTCAGAGATGGGTTCTGTCCATGGTGCTGATATATTGGATTTCTGGATGCCTTAATATATTGCAATTAAATTAACCCAAAAATGCATTTAAAATGCACTGTAAACTGAGCATTATTGCAGTGATGCTGGACAGACCTGGTACTTGCATTAATATTAACATGAAACATGTTACTAGGACTTTATTTTATATCCATAGTATATATAATCTTCAGAAAAAAATCAACACTTTTGTATACGAGTTCCTTCATTAAAGAGTGTGAATCCTTCAAACATTTAGGGGTTTATTCATAAATAGATTGAATGTCCGTATTCTACCGTAATAACTTTCTTTTTCTAATTCCTAAATCCACTGTCAGGATAAATAATGCGATGTGCATGTAGTAGTGACAAGTTTAAAGTGATGGAAAATTACCGGGAAGTATCAAACAAGCAATAGAAGTCAGTATGCAAATCAAAGTGTCTACATCTAATGATGGAGTTGACTGTAAAAAGTGCTGTGGTAACATCTTGTGGAAATCAAATTAATGTGACAAAAAGGCAAAGAGAGCCAAAATGATCCACTCAAGAACTGATTATTTTGAGAGAGGAGCTTGTGGAAACGACAGATGAATTATCTGGAGCATGTGAAAAAGAGAGAGAGCACATTTGGCAATATCAATGCTGAGACAGTCACAGCTGGGCATCTTGACATGGCTTGCAAAATCTGAAGATATTAATATCAAAGTATTATAATACATAGCTATCTTCCATTTTTATGGCTTACACATGTAATGTGTGCAAATATGTAGCAGCACATTAAAGTAATGCAGTAGCTCACTCTGATCATGATTGGGGAGTATTTTTCCCCAATAATACAGAAGAAAGGATCTTTTAAATTACACTCTTCTGTTACACAGCAAAAAATGCAGGGTTACTGAACATGTTGTCAAAAGTATAAATGCCAATTATTTTAGTAAAGTTTTGTTTTCTCCTCCACAGATGACAAAGGATTGTAAGGTAACTGTTAGAAACTTTGATGTTTATGATTTTGTTTGAAACCTTTTTTGTCAAAGTAACCCATTAAATTAATTTGTAATAAACTGTCAAAGTTATCGACAGCATTTTGACTAAAACTGTATTCCTACTCAAAATATCTTTAACCATAGTCTCAAATTGATGTGTTGTTTTATGAACAATGTCATGACTTTTCTCCAATCTGATATTTTCAAAGCACAGAAGAAACATTACAAACAAGAAGAGGTCATTTGGACCACCTATTTTGTTTGACTGCTAGTAGGTAATTGATCTGAGGATCTCATTCAGCCCTTTCTTGAAAGAAACCAGGATATAAACTTCAGTAACAGCTGGGTAGTTTTAAGCAGCCAGAAATAGTCAAAATTTTGTTATAACAGATATACTGCCCCCACACTTATTTTTAATTTCCTGTAAAATAATAAATGTTATGTTATGTTATGTTATGTTATGTTATGTTATGTTATGTTATGTTATGTTATGTTATGATTAATACAAACATAAGGCTGCCCTTTATCAAGAGGCTTTCCAACACCATAAATAGTGCCTCATCTGGAAACAAAAGACACTTTGTAAATTGGAATACCCTGCACTTGTCTGCATTTAATTGGCAGGTGTTTGCCCAAATTTAAATTTCAAATACCGTACATCAGCTATTTCCCTTTCGTCATTTAAACGTTTCCTTTCTTAATTCGGAGGTACTTTACTGTTATTTTTTTCCATCCATCAGTTTTCTAACCATTTAATCCTTTTCGGGGTCAAAGGGGAACTGAAGCAACAGGCGCAGGCCAGGATACACCCTGGATGGGATGCCAGTGAATCACACGTCACAAACAAAGGCCAGTTTTCCCTGAAGCCAGTGAACCTACATGTACTGTATGTTTTTGGACTGTGGAAGGAAACCCATGTGAACATACAGTAAGGAGAACATAAAGACCCTAAGTACTGTAGGTAGCAGCCCTGGTCTGAATATTAAACCCAGGGCCCTACTGTTGCAAGGCAGCAATGCTAATCACTGCACCACCATGCTACTCACGTTAGCATTTAATTAAAAAAGTATTATTTTTTCTGCCTTCATTGCAATATTCTCTTTTGTCTCTATCTTGGCCTTTGTAATCTAATTTTTAACCCATACTTTCTGCTTATTATTCTCCTTTTTCTTAACTGGATCCTATTCTTTTGTGATTGTTTTATACCGTATAATGCTTTCTTTCTCTACACAGTATATTCCCCTTAATTTATTGAACACTGTTTTCCTAACTTTAATTTACTTATTTGTGGGATAGATTGTTCTGTGCTTCAAACAGAATATCATGAAGTTGAAATCATCAATTTTCTCCTAGTTTCTAATCTGTCTCATTTTATATCTCTGTCTCATTCTTTTAGAATTTTCTGGCCTAAAAATGTAAACAGTTTCAAAGCATGCCACGAAGTGATTGCAGTTTCCTCTTTTTTTTACCTTATCTTTATTCTTTAGAAAAGTCTAAGGCCCTAAACCCAGTTCTCACCCTAAATCCTTCCTCCAAGTCTGTGACGTAATAATAATAATTGCTTACACTTATATAGCACTTTTCTGGACACTCCACTCAAACCACTTTACAGGTAATGGGGACTCCTCTCCACCACCACCAATGTGCAGCATCCACCTGGATTATGCGACGGCAGCCATAGTGCGCCAGAACGCTCACCACACATGAGCCATCAGCGGGGAGGAGAGCAGAGTGATGAAGCCAATTCATAGAGGGGGATTAATAGGAGGCCATGATTGGTAAGGGCAATGGGAAATTTGGCCAGGACACCGGGGTTACACCCCTACTCTTTTCAAGAAACGCCCTGGGATTTTTAATGATCACAGAGAGTCAGGACCTCGGTTTTACGTCTCATCCGAAGGACGGCGTCTGTTTACAGTATAGTGTCCCCATCACTTTACTGGGGCATTAGGACCCACATGGACCACAGGGTGAGCGACCCCTGCTGGCCCCAATAACACCTCTTCCAGCAGCAACCTTAGTTTTTCCCAGGTGGTCTCCCATCCAGGTACTGACCAGGCTCACACCTGTTTAGCTTCAGTGGGTTACCAGTTGTGAGTTGCAGGGTGATATGGCTGCTGGCTATATGTTGTGCAAGTATGGACTTCAGGTGCATGAGTATTCGAGGGGACACCCTCACATGACGTCTCTTGCTCAGGGTCAAAATGCTTTCTGTTGTTGATGCTGCTTTTTTGCTGGCTATGTGCATGTCGGCAGATAATTAAAAAATAATCATTTTTCATTCTCTGCTGGCAGTTTGATGAAATTCTCATCCTGTTTATCCTTACACAAAAGTAGTGGCACATTGTGTTCATACATGTTGAGCAGGCTTGACTCAGAACGGACGAAGTAAACTTAAGGAAAACTTGGCAATACCAATGTTTATCCAAAGGTTAACACACTTATGAAAACCGAGATTCTGACTCTCTGTGGACATATACTGTACAATTCTAGGACGTTTCTCAAAAATAGTTTGGGTGTTTCCCTGGTGTCCCTGTTACATTTCCCATTGGCCTTTACCAATCCCCATCTATGAATTGGCTTCATCACTCTGTTCTCCTCCCCACTGATAGCTGATGTGTGGTGAGCATACTGTCACACTATGGCCACCATTGCATCATCCAGGTGGATGCTGAAAACCATGATAACCCCTTCTTTTTTTACACATACTTCCCTCATTTCAGTATGTAAGACTGTATTCAAATTCATATCTGCTTTTGGTTGTCTGTAGCATACTTCTAACACTGTGGCCCTTGGATGTTTTTTTCTATGTTTGACCCATATAGAATCTAAGGTCCTTGACTTATCTAGGTTAAGTTCTTGTGTCACGATACTATTTTTTAATGTATGGTGCTACTCCTACCCCTCTTTCATTTTTCCTGTCACTACAAAATAATGTATTCACCACCACAACTCTATGTGAGCTTTTTTCAGTGATTCCAATTATAATGTTTCATAATTGCATACTAATGCAGTAGCTTTTATTTCTGGCATTTTGCTCCTAACACACCTACCATTAAGGCATAAGTATTTAACTACATTGTCCTTTTACAATTTATTTTTCCTTTGGGTTCTCTTTTTGAATATATTTCCTATGCTATCTCAGTTTCAGATTTTCTTTAGATTCAGCTCCCTTCCTTTCAACCTTAAATATTTCTTTGTGGATTTCCACCACCAGTCCATCATGTCGGTACAGATAGCCTTTCTACCTTTGAAGGGTTTCCAAATGCCTGAAACAGCTGAAGCTTTCTTCTGCACACTGAGTCCCCTGCATCTATTGCTTTTGCATGGTTCAGGCGGGATTGCTGAGGGGACCACCTAATCTTTAATTTGTGTACTGTATAAGAGCTTGGAATTTTTGAAAGCAAAGTGTGCTGTTTGTGCTGATGTCATTTATCCTACCATAAAACACAACAATTCAATCTTCACCTTTCTTTACCCAAAGGGTTGTGGGAGTAACAACAAAATACTCAGTCCTATTGTTAAAGCCAATACCCTGGTTTCTTTCAAGAAACAGCTGGATGTGATCCTTGGATCAATTAACTACTAAATATTAAAGGGGCTAGATAGGCTGAATGGCCTATTGTTTCTAATCATTTTTATGTTCTCTACTAGCAGTCTTTCTGTTATTTGGATAATATATGCCACTTTAGCTGCAGGGAGACAGAATACTGTTATTTATGCAGGTGCATGGATGCATATTACAGTTGCACAGTTTCCCACAACCACTACTATGAAAAACATAACATGAAAGTTATGAAAGGTAATGGAAGGTGCTATTCTCAAGTTATAGGCAATATTTCCAAACCTGTGAATAACATGGTAAAGGGGCAAATATAGCTAGCTAAAAATTCATAATAGATTGATAGACCGTGGTGGAAAATCAGTGAAAGGAATGAAGACATACAGTGATATCTATTCAAACATTGAATGGAATAAGCTTATTCCATTCTTCAGTCATTGAACTCTGATGGTTCAGTAGGAAGGAAATAGAGGGCAAATTTGCAAGTGCATGAACTACTACAACGTTTTTCCTCTTTGTTTCTCTGTTCGGGTCCTGACAAAGATTGTTTCATGTATTGAGCTGAAGCTTTTATCTTGTGTCATGGTCAGAAACAGGTCAAAAAAACAATCATCTTGTAGCTTGTAGCTAGGAACGACAGATCATATGGAGAGATGCGATAAATCTGTTTTCTCCCATCAACAACCTTAACTATTTTAGAAAACTTAATTTGTAAAATTGCTCACAGATTTCATTACAACACTTTGCTGACCAAAAACCCCAATATACGTTAAATCAGCAATGACGAAAATATTATGTCAAACACCAATGCATCATTCATAGCAAAATGAAAAAAAAAATAGAAGTATACATGTATATTGTTACCACCAGCATTTGAGTACATGGTATTTTACATGCCCATAAAAGCCATTTACCATCATTAAATGTTTTCATGAATCACTTTTGGTGTATGTGAATGAGAAAAAAAGGGATTTTTAATAGTATTACCTTTCCATTAATGTAATGCAACTATCATGAAAGTAAACCCTATTAATGAATTGAAAAAGCAGAGCAAGATGGTATCAGCTTTTATCAGGATGATAAAACAGATGGTAGGTTTTATGAATAACAGCCTCTAGGTGCTTAAATCCCCATTGCTTTCTATGGTTATTTAAATGCCTAAGTATTTTAAATATAGGGTCCTACAGTATATTTCTAAATAAGAAATTACTCCACTATTCTCTGAGGGTTAGAAACATTATCGAGAAGAGCCATGTCAGATATTATTAACATCATAATAGAAAGGACATCTGTTAGAATAACCTCAAAACAGGACCTGCTGCTGCTTGCAAGAGTAAATACCCAAATAACACGTGTTCCAATTAGCATACAGTTTACTGGGTCTTCTATTCAAATTAAATTCTAGTTTTTTACTGGACATTGCAGCGTTGTTGATGCTGTAGGTGAGTTCAGTAAGTTCAGTTACTGTATGTGTTCATCTGCAGCATTAACAACAAAACGTATGGGAGGAAAGGTTAGGATATAATAGCATTTGTATTGATGAGTTTATTACACTTTGATTGTTGTAGTCACATGACACAGATATAATGAATCTCATGGTTTAAATTTACCAAATACAATTCAGGATTTCAAATCTTATTAACCTTTCACTTGTCTTAAATTGCATTTCTAAATTTGAGGTACCCTTGAATAATGAAAGATAAATCCTTAAATTCATATATTTAAAATTCTGGCATGTTGTGTGGCTGTAATGCAATTAAAAATTTAAACAAAAAACAGGGCAGAACTGATACTTCATGTTTCTGAACAACTCATGAAAATCCCTCTGAATTAAGTAAAAAATACAATCGGCTTATTCCCCAGCCTCATCACAGAAATAAATTTGATACAGATTAACACATCATTAGACAGGAGATAAGAGGGATGAGCTCAGGAACCGTTGCCTCATCTGTTATTCAAACAGAGCAGTAGTGCCTCTCGTGACTGTGAGACTGTGATGTATCTGCTCTGTGTCAGTCCAGACTTCAAAAGAACAAGCAATGAAAGAAATCTGTCACACAAAATGGTGACAAAAAGCATGGTGTTTTTTCCTTATAACAAAGTTTAGGACTAGCTCCATGAATATTTAAAATTTCTTGACAGTAATTTCTACAGTAAACAAAAGGTAAAATAGAATGTGTAAGGCTACAGTAAGTATAAAACATTTTCTTTAAAGCAAAAGAGAGAGAGGGAGATAATGACTACTTCTGCCACATAGAAAGGTTTTGTGAATCACAGACATTTTTATGGACAAGTTCACTAATTACTAATGAAAATTTAGGATAAGGTTGGTTCTGTACTTTGGAAGACAGAATTGACGAAAAGTATAACAAGCATGACTAGGTAGCCGCTTCAGCACGCCTAGGCTGAAAGGAAAAGAAAAGAGACACACCTGAAAAAGGCTCAAAACGTTGAGTCTCTTTTGTTTTCCTTTCAGCATGGAATAAACCTTTACCTGTTCCTATTAACAAACATCAGCACTTCAGCCAATAAACATTTTTGTTACTTTATACAGTATATAGCTAGAAGTGTATTCATTAATAATAATAATTGCTTACATTTATATAGCGCTTTTCTGGACACTCCACTCAAAGCGCTTTACAGGTAATGGGGACTCCCCTCCACCACCACCAATGTGCAGCCCCACCTGGATGATGCGACGGCAGCCATAGTGCGCCAGAACACTCACCACACATCAGCTATCAGTGGGGAGGACAGCAGAGTAATGTAGCCAATTCATAGATGGGGATTATTAGGAGGCCATGATTGGTAAGGGCCAATGGGAAATTTGGCCAGGACACCAGGGTTACACCCCTACGGTTTTCGTGAAGCGCCCTGGGATTTTTAATGACCACAGAGAGTCAGGACCTCGGTTTTACATCTCATCCGAAGGATGGCGCCTGTTTACAGTATAGTGTCCCCGTCACTATACTGGGGCATTAGGACCCACATGTACCACAGGGTGAGCGCCCCCTGCTGGCCCCACTAATACCTCTTCCAGCAGCAACCTTAGTTTTTCCCAGGTGGTTTCCCATCCAGGTACTGACTAGGCTCACACCTGCTTAGCTTCAGTGGGCTGCCACTTGTGAGTTGCAGGGTGATATGGCTGCTGGCCCATCCCTATTAACTCAAGGGATGGCATGCTAACATTTTGTAATGCGCTAGTAACACAAGTGATAGATTATGCGTGAGGCTGCAAAGTGGCACAGCAGTTAGCATTGCTGCTTTGCAGAGCTTGGGGGCTGGGTTCAATTCTGTACCTAGGGTGCTCTCTGTGTGGAGTCTGCATGTTCTCCCTGTGTTTGCATGGGTTTCCTCCGGGTGCTGCCATCGTCCAAAGAATGTGCTGGCAGGTTAACTGGTGTGTTGAGTGTGTGCATGTCTGTGTCTGCAAGGGACTGGTGACCTATCCAGGGTGTAACGCGTTTTGTGCCCACTGCTTGCTGGGAGGTTCCGGCTCTCCTGTGACTGTGTATTGGAGAAAGCGATTAGAAAATAAGATGAGTGGATGGAAAAGTGACTAGAAACGCTGCTGGTATCAGAAGAATATCCAACACTAACAGGCGTCTTTTTAGTGTTGAATAGTAAAGACCACAAGGGGATGTATTGCAAGCGATGTGCATTTAGAATTGAGAACAGGAGGCACTTTTTTATACAAAGGGATATGCGGCTTGGCAGAAGTTATCCTCTATTTTTCAAGCTAATATCCTGACTTTTTCAAGGAATTAGCTATATGAGATTCTCAGATCAGTTAGCTACTTTAAACCAAAAGAGCTAGACAGGCCAAAAGGTCTCCTCTTGAGTGAAGGCTTTCTTATGCTTCCTAAATATTATTCATGTAGCTGTACTCCAATATATTGTAATTGTGGTTAAAAGGATTTTTCTCACTTTGGTGGACGGTGATTTTACTTAGACACAACCCTAAGCAAATTTAAAACAGAGCTTCTGAAATGTTATTCTTGTTACTACAGTGTGATAGGTTACAGAACTGGCTGCCTTTCACTTGCAAGGATTTAATCTCCCTAAGGCCTTTCCCATGTCAAAACATAATTCCACCAGTAAATCTGCAGCAAACTAATTACAACAATAACAAAAATCAATATTTTACCAGAAAACCAGCTGTCTGGTACCTGTGTAAGGGGCATAAGCGTGGCAGTAAGAGGTTTTGCTGCGACAGTCATCTAATTTTTGGGATGCTGCCAGCACAGTATGTGTATGACATTTTACTGCTGTTCACTTAAGATGAGAGATTAAACTTTTGCTTCTGATTTAAGGGGTTCTTTTCTCAGTGAGGTTTTATTTACTCTATGTTCTAGAGGCCCAAGTGGGATAACATCTTTGTTTTGGTATGAATTGCATTAAAACTGATGTTAGCAAAGTGAAATATACTATTATCTGTGAAATGTTTTCTACATAACAAATAACAATTTGCAAAAATGTTTAAAAATTAGATAATACTTTTCTTCTAATATTGTACTGTATGTGTTTAATATCAAAATGTGTGATGACATGTCTTTTCCAGTTTTGCTCACATTTGAATAAGAACTGTAAACAAATTTAAAATTAGCAACCTAATGATAGAACATTTTTTCTCTGCTTCATGTATGTGCTTTACAATTGGCTTAATTTGCACTATATGCACTTTAAAAAAATCATTACATTCAGACTAAATATTGCAAACTGAGATAAGAATCATCTTTATTATATTTGTTCACACATTCCCAGAAGAAGATTCAAGATACCTTTAATCAAATAATTCTTATTTTTAATTAAGCCTGCAAGTTGGAGCATTAAATAACACTATAAATTAAATTAATGTCTTTGCTGTAGCACACTTCATTCAACATGGTTCAATAACCAAGCAGGCAAAGAACTATCTGAATTCTAGACCACACAGCACAAGACTACTTGAGAATATTCACTTCTACTTACATTTTTCTTCACATCATCTGTGGAGGTCCTATTACACATTCAGTAATTTATAAACAACTAAATCCCATGAACAGTCTGGAAAATGTATTGAAAATTTACCTCTGGCAATTACTCTTGCTGTACATTTAAATTAGTCTCCTCCATCTCAGCCTCCTCCAGGCGTTTTTGTTAATGCTGATGGGGGAGTGACAGCAGACTGCACCCAGGTGTTGCTTCTGGTCAGGGAAGCTGAACATTAATGTGTTACTTATAGGACAGAGATATCGCAAATAGAAACGACAAAGACTAATACTGCATACTCTTATGTTTAATAAATATTCACAAGAGTTCTCCATTTGTTTCTCATTGTTCTTATTGTTTCTTCCGTTAATATTTACTTAGGGCACACGTGTATTCAGGGTGTTCTCCAGTATAGTTAACAGTAAAATAAATAATCCTTATTCATGTGGTTCAAAACTTAAAACTTCTCCAGTTTTTACCACAACCTGCAGCTCAGCACACTGCTAATTCAATTAATTCAATTCTCTTCAGAGGTAATCTTTTATAGTAGCAATGTGACCTGATAAAGTCATGTCTTCACCCAATACGATTTCTACTTGCTTTTTAACAGAAATCTTCTACTAGTTTATAAAATATTATAACACCATTTAATGACTATAATGCATTCCCTATTTCAATTCGATTGAATCATAAGGACAGTGAATCATTGATGACAGTTTTTCTAGCATATTTCTAATTCTCTGCTGTAGAACACAGCAGGGCTCAAGGATCAACAAAAGATGGGGAGTTTGGAAAGAAGTGTAAGTCTTTAATTTTAGGTACATGTTTGGCCGCAGGTCTAATGCACTGGTTGACCAAATGCAAATGAATGAGGTCTTTTAACAGCACGATTACACCTTTATTCTGCACTTAGCTCCATGTCATGAGTACAGACTGCTTGTAAATGTTTCTAACTGGTAAGTGGTTCTTAAATCACTGACAGCAAGGTTGAAATAATCAAACATCCTTTTACTGACAGCATGGGGAAAAGGCAGACACTCCAAGCATTAAAGTGGTTTCAGAGTGGTGAATTATAAGTCTAAATTATAAATTACTATAGGTCAGGATTCATTGTGTTCCATTAACTGAGTAATCTAAATTGTAGAGAACAAAGAACTTCAGTAAAGAACAAGTTGTGTAAAATCACACCTCAGTGCAGAACTGTCTGCAAAACAGACTCTGACAAATTGTTCCTAAATATATCAAATTTCATAAATGAATTACACAACAAGTGATTAATCCCACTTTAGCCTATAGGACCCTACAGCATTGACACTGTATATAAACCAATTTGGAGTGGATTTTGCATGCCTGTACTTAGTGATGTTTAATAATTCTACATAGGTCTAAGAAATAAAAGAATTCTTGTATAAAAATTTATTCTGTGTTGTCTCAGATTATCAGTTAAATGTAATTTACCTTAAAGACTTAACTCTTGTGTGTTTTTAACATACAGTATATCCATGATTTTTGTATATATATTATTCTCCCTTCAGATGTATTCATAAAATGTTTATGTGATGTAGGCTGGCTGCTTCTCTTAGCTTCAGAACCAGTCAAATTTCTACCATTATACTGTACCTGCAATAACAGGTGTCAATCTCTTCCTAACGACAGGACCTTCCTGTTTATCCACCATTGCTTTTCATAACTGGTAATTTAAGAATTCCTTAGTTAATTAAACATTTTACCAGTCATATTTGTGGTAAAAATAGGTCACTGCCTATGAAACCCCACTATGACAACATGACATTTTGAAATGTATAGAGATGGAGTTCACCAAAAACAGGCACTATGGTAAATAGAAGCTGAACTGACTGCCTAACAAAATCATGCATATCACAGAATATTTTGTTTCTGTAATATGTACAGTAAATTGTTTTGTCCTTGGTCAGGGAAACAGTTAAGGTATTTCAGAGGACAGAAGTGGAAATCATGAAGAAATTATAGAACATAGAACAGGAATAACATCTTCATCCAAAGGGTTATGGGACTCTGGAACAAACAACCAAGCTACTACCAAGTTGTTAAATCTGATACCCTGGCTTCTTTCAAGAAATGGCTGGATGGGATCCTTAGATCAATTAAGGGGCTAAATAGACAAAATGACCTCCCGTAACTTTTCTTTATGTTCTATGTCATGAACAACATACTGTTAATAAAATGTCATTCCTTTCAAAAGTGAGAACATGATTCTTGAACAGTGAGCAGAAATGCTGGGCTAACTCACCATCACAAACACTCTGGGTCCCCACTAACATCAGTAGACAGAAACCATGGTGATTCCGCTGATGCTCAGCATGTTAACGTTTTCTCTTTTAAAACCAATTTCAAAAAGGAAACAAGAAGGAAGCTGATGCTGTGCCCCAGGTAAAGTTCCTAAATGTACCATCACAAACTTCATAACATTAGGTAAATTAGGTAATAATAATAATAATAATAATAATAATAATAATAATAATAATAATAATAATAATAATAATAATAATAATAATAATAATAAGGTATCCTATTCCTATTGACTGCTGGGTCACTAACTGATTTAACAACTTAATCTTTTTGTGTGAAATTAGAAAAATACAGGTATTAATGATTTTCCATATGGTGAATAATATCAGGCTGTATTCATAAAATATACATCCATATTTTACTCATATTTCAAAAGCAGATCACTTTCTTTTCCTTTTCTTGAAAAAATAAGTCTGGATCAAGCAAAGTGGTTCTTTTTTACTTCTATTCCAGAGTTCCTCTGTCTACCAATGCACCTCAGTGTCACATATTGTGATATTGAACTATGTTATTAAAAGTAATGAAATCCTGTAATACCAGAACTTTTGTATTTTTGAACAAAATCAATATCAACATTTCATTACAAAGCAATAAAAATTCAAGTTTAGCTAATTGCATATTTATTGATTTTTATATGTTCTTTAGCTTGTAGTAGCCCACCCACATTTGAAGTGGATATTTTACTATTCTCCATTAAAAATTATATTCTAACACAGAAAAAAAGAAATATATTTCTTTATCTACCCACCCATTCATTTTGCTTCACTTTTCTAGGCAATGGTCACTGCTAGCAATGTATATAATTTAAAATATATATCTTTCAAGTAGCACCCCTAGGGTTCTGGTGGGTTTTTAAAAGCAAGCAGTCCCTATGAATCATGGGTATACATATTAATTAGCTCTTGTCGTATCACAACCCTTGGGACATGGTTACCTCTCCCAAGTGTTGTGATACGACAAGAGCTAATTAATATTCATACCCATCATTAAAGTAAGGCTCCAATATGAACATGTAATATATTTAGTCTTTCACAACAAAAGGTCTTCTGGCTGTTGCATTAACCCAGCTCTCATGAAATAATCTATTTGCATCTACTGTAGTCTTAAATGTTGCCAAAGGTTGGTCTTGGACATATATTACTAGGCAGTAATAGTTTTACAAAGTTTCAAGACGGGGCTAATGCCATTTGTCATATGAAATGACTATGCTATTCCTTAATCAATATTATCCTTGACATGGAAAATTAGAGTTAATCCTTAAATAGTTAACTGATGTTATGACGGAAGCAAAACAAAGCTATAAAAAACAGAGTATGTTCTTCTTGGCTCCTACTGTACCTCAACTGCTGTTATTAAATAAAACAATCTGGATGTAATTATAATACTCTTGCTTTTGAAAATGAACTTACAGTATTTATAGGTTGTGTGATGTTCATAGAAAAAAACACAACAGGTTTCCAAAAATACTGTGAAAGGATTAAGGTTTTACTGGCGTTTTCATTCCAAACCAAGCATCCTTAACCAATATCTCAGGGCACAGATTCATATTTAAATAAAATGCTCCTCTTACTTGATCAGGTCCAGATAATTACAGAATACGTTGCTATTTAAACCTGAAGCAAGACAAGGTCTGTAATGTTAACCCCAGAAAATATTATCAAAATTCACAGACAACAAAACATGGCATTTCTAAATATAATATTTAATACAATACAATGCACTGATACTATATTAACAGTTATTTAGCTCGGGAATAAGTGCTCATTTAAAGTGCATGTACTGTACTGTATGTCAGGTTTGATGTGCCTAGTGATAGTTACTGTATGTCCCTTCTCCTTTATCCATATACTGTAACTGGTCAGCTGGTGATGTATAATGTAATGATGATGTGGGTTTAAGGTTTCAGGTATGTGTGCTCTGTGCATGTCTGTTTTGTTTGTAATGGCTCATAGATTCTGGTATCACATATGCAGTTTTCCTGATTCTCGTAAATGCTTAGAATTAATGAAATGTTCAGCTTCGCTTAGAGAGCTTGTTTCTCAACAGAGGGACCATGACCCGATTACAATCAAGAGCTTCGTTGCTAAATTGTATGTGATAGCCTCCTAACATCTGGTCAATTAACTGTTCAATTAAAAATGTGAAGAACAAAATTGACACCATTTGTATTACAAACTATTGGGAGAATACAATGTTTATTTCCTATTGTGGAAAGTGATAGTTATGAAAAAGGTAGGAGGAAGCATACCATTTTTACTCTGGCATCAAGCAAAACAATAGGTTCATTTGTGTCTCATCTTATGCTTAGACCTTTATGTGATTTTATTTACACCTATCCCTAATATTTTATCAAAAATACAATTATTACCTGTACATTTTATTTTTTCATTATTGTTAAAAGGTGTATAGAAATTCATTTAAATCTTGTGTAATGTGCATAATATTTTTGGTATTGATCATGTATGATGATGATGGTATTTCATGGGATCTACAGACAGATATTGCAGATATAGGTTTTACTTTACTCGGACTACACAATAAGTGAATAGCAACTTTATTTTGTAAAATGTTGTTTTTAGCAGGAACCTCAACTGCGTGTAACAGACCCTCTGTTGCAAGCACAAGATTACATCAAATTAAAATCGCAGTGCAACATTCATAAAACATCACATCAGCTAATAATCTTGATAGTCTTTTACGAGGTGATGAGGTGTATCTTAAATAAAATGTAATGGACCTGGCAGGTAAGAAACTAGTGTTATCCTACTATTTCTAAAGTTAGATACACAGATTGAAGCCAGTGGTTAGAATCAATCACTGGTAGAGTCATCATGAATATATTTCCTGGTCTATTAAACAATAAACTGAGCACATTGAGTTTACTTAGATTCTTGTACTTGTTATCATTATGCCAATATTAAATTTGCTTCTGTTAATACAAAATCACACATTATACAAAGGTCATCACTTCTAAACAACCACATTTCTAAAACAAATTCTTCAGCCCATCTGCCACTTTGCCAAATTGCCTGCATTAGATCTTTCTAACGACATAATTGTCTTTATTTGTGTTTGTCAAAGTCAGGAAAAGCCCATCCTCTTGTCCAAAAATCTATAAAGTGGAAAAGCAACAAAGCAGAGCAATGCAGAAGATTACAGAGTCTAGAGCAAGGGTCTAAACTTGTAGAACTCCACTTGTAGAAGGCCTAACAGCTTCTGTTTTTTTTACATAATGTTTTTAACCTATGCTTGTAGCTATTTAAATGATTGGACCTGATACGTAACTGATAGCTGGAGTGGTACTAAAACCAGAAAACACTAAGCTCTCCAGGAGTGAATGAGTCTGATATTCCTGATGTGAAGTTGTAGCCTGAACAAATGAGTTTCATTGGATAGAAGACAGGGGTATTTACACAGGGGTGACAGTGGGTATTTAGGTCCATCAGAGGTGTACAGGGCAGGAGACGTAGGAGTCAAAGGGGGGTTAAGAGTGTGTGGAAGACAGGCTTGGTTGGCTAGTGGAGAAGAGCTCAAAGGAACACATAAGAAATAGGAGGAGACTGGAGGCAGAGAGGATAACAGCAGTTACAGTAAATACAGACCCATTTGTTTAATTAATACAGTAAAGGGTAAATCAAATTTATCTCAATGTTTATTGTTGTTTTGGAAAATGTTACCAATAAACATTTACTGTATATTGACATAGCACGCAGGATATTCAGTCATCCTTCCATCCGTTTTCTAACTGCTTCTTTAAAAACAGGGTCATGGGGAAGCTGGAGCTCTATTCCAGCAAGGCAGGGTGCACTCTGGACAGGACACCGGTCCATTGAAGGGCGGACAGACACAAATAGAGACATGCACAAACTCACACCACGGCCAATTTTCCTAGAAGCAAATTAACCTACTGGTATGTTTTTGGACTGGGAGCAGAAACCGGAGCACACAGAGAACACCCACAGGAACACAGGGAGAACACACAAACTACACACAGAGCATCCTGTTCTTATCTTAATAATGCTAACAGTAATTTCTTCAAAAGGAACAATGGCAACTCAAACCTATACCCAAGTTATTAACATGTCCAGTGCAGTGTGTAGCTTGTGTGTCTTTGTGTATCTTCTAGACAGTCAACAGTATCTTACTATGGATGATTTTTCAACTACAACACAAAAGTGGAAATTACAGCATCTTAGATATTTATGACCACTGCAGTATATACTTTTTGTGCATCTGATCTTATGTGTTCCATTCTTTGACATTAATTAAACCATCCATTTAATTACTAATAATAATCTCAAAGTTAAATATTTCTGAATATTCTGGAACTACATCCAACCAGATTATTAGAACAGATATGATGATATTTGTTTCAGATCCCACTTTCTGATTGACTTCTATGCTTTTTATTAAGGTTAACTGCTGTTTTTTAAAATTATTTTAAAGGTATTCATAAGAATTCAGCTTTAATATTTGGTAGTTCACTCTTTGAATTTACGTGTATTCCTGGCTGAGAGTTAAACTCGTGAAACTCAATCTCAATAATTCAATGCAAAACCGATATTCGAACAGCAGCGTTGAAACTATCCAGCCATATTGTTAATCCTAATGGATTGGCCTTTTTAAAGAAGTGAATCCTCAAATCAGTTAACACTAGCAAGCTACTGAGCAAGACCAGACAAATATGGTATCTCAACAATTTTAGAATTGTTTCGTTAAAAATATCACGCGTTATCTACAAATAGATAATATTCCTTTCTGAAAATGCAAGATCAAGCCTCAGAAAAAATCCACAAGGTGGAGCAGTTGAAGAGGCTAACACTGAAGACAGCGATTTGTGCGTCTCAGATTAATGCACTCATTCTGACAGAAGATTTTACAGTAAATGTACACTTTATCAGTCGCAAAACGTTGAAAGCACGATGTTCTACAGAATTCGGTATTCGCATTGAAATGTTTTGCTGTTATAAAAATTTAAATCTACTTTTAACCCTATCCTAAAGGGTTGGTTATGAAATACAGCCTTTTCCTGATTTTAGCATAAGTAATGTAGAAAGTGTCTGATGTCTCTGCAGGTTAAAACACTCAGGAGGTTTTTCCATTTGAAAGGGATATACTGTTACTACTTTACACCGACGGATACATTAGATTCTCAACAAGTTTTCGAATTTTACATATATTGTAGTGAACGAAAGGGGGACTCTTTTATTAATCAAAGCGATCATTGGCTGTTGGCTCACAAATGTGTCTATCTATATACCAGCTCCAGTACTCTCGGTGAGGTTTAAAACTAGAACCGCACCCGTCAGAGCATATTCTTTTACGTTCACCAGAAAGTGATATGTGCACAAAGGGAGTAAGAATTGAACCACAGGGTAAAAAAAAGAAGGTCGGGGGATATGGCACTTTTTACCTCATCTCATAAGGTAAAGTAGCATTTCTGGTGGAGGTGGGTTAATTTAGTCTGGATCACCCGATCACGCTCCAATTGATTTTTTTTTTCACCAGATGCAGAGACGCAAGAGGGGTAGAGGAGGAGGTGGGGGCTGTTTCTTTGGTGATTCACACTTCTGCTTATTCCACTGCCTGAGAGCTGTCGTGAGCCCTTTGGAGTAGGCTGGGATTTGCAGACCGAGGTCTAGTTGCACAGCTCAGGCTGTGTGAGTGAGGTCCTCTAAACATGAGAGCAGAGCGCAAAGAGAGCGAAGAACAGTCGGCAGCATCAGCCTCGGGAATGGCTTGCTTTCTGTGCAGCGCCTTCTCTTTTCCGAGAACTGGACCGTAAAGAGCAAAGGAAAACAAATATGATATTGGATCATTCGAACAATCTTTGCGCGTGTTGTGACTGACAGCATCATAAGAAGTGAGCATCCCGCTGCTTCTCTATTAAGGAGGTTCAGTATCTCTATGAATTTGTGAAGTCATATTACCAATGAAGTATATGAAGTGTCATAATGACTGCTAAGAAGTGTTTTAATACCGGAGCTGAGTTACTCCGGTAACAAATTTACTTGTTTTGCCTGTTGCCTTCAAACTTAACGTCATATTCCTAGGAGTATGGCTTTGGACGACAAACGTGGCAAAAGCTTATCGTTCACACCAATGGGAATCGAAGACGACTCGATGAGGAACGGTAGAGGCCTTTCCGATCAATGGGCCGACACTGTTGTGGTCCGACCCAGGACAACCGAACGGCACATCACTGTTCACAAGAGACTGGTCCTGGGTTTTGCCATCTCTATACTTACACTCATCATTGTGACCATCATCGCTGTCCTGCTCAGTGTGAGGTTTGAGGAATGCACGGGGGACAGCAGCTCACGAGCTGCCAATGGGACTGTCACCAAGTTGAACCATTCTAGAGATATTCTTTTCAATCATAAAGAAGATGATGTGGCGATCCAGCCTTGGCGACAGCTGAGGTTACCGACCTCCTTGAGACCACTACATTATGAATTGAAGATTGCTGTGTTTCTCGATAACTTTACTTTCTCCGGTGAAGTTACCATTGAAGTGGAGTGCATGAACTCCACAAAGTACATCGTACTTCACGCTGACAGACTGGAGGTTCGGAAGGCAGTGGTTTATTCGGACAGCAAAAAGCCGGGGGTCCTTAAAATTCACCGTCAGTTCAAATATCCGGAAAACCAAGTTTTTATTATCGCTTTGCACAGGGAGTTAAAGCCTCAGAGAACCTATAAAGTAAACATAACTTTTGAAGCTCAGATAGAAAATGAGCTACTCGGATTTTTCCGCAGTTCCTATATATTGCGCGGAGAGAGAAGGTAATTCACAAATCCTAATATGATTCTGAACCACTGAGTTGCTGGACATTAGTCACATACGTATACAAGTATCTTCATAAGGATAGTTTCTATGTCAGGATGCACTGTAGGGTCGCTTTTTGCAACTGTTAGCATTTTTTCCTCTGGAGGACAAACCTTAGAACTTTTGCAATGCCTGCAAACGTATAAATCATTAAATAAGAATTGTATCGAATTGTGCTTTCAGTTTTCACGGTATTAATCTATCAACCCTTTTGTACGAAATGAACTAAAAATAATTTATTGCTTCGCTCAAAATAATGCAGAGCCCTCTAAGCTTCAGTAGCAGAGTGAATACCTGTCGAGGGACTGCTTACACCAGCAATGTTTTGCAGTTTGCTAATATTTGCTGCCGTGGGCATTAGGCCAGCATGACATGAATAAAACCGAGCTATAAAACTAATTTGCTGATTATCAAGATCCACTGCGTAACAATAATTCTTATTTTTAAATAGGTTCATTCCGTTCCACCATTAATTTTACTTCCTTTTCCCTACAACTATGTCCCCGTCTTTTGTTATTTTGCTATAAATAAGGTGTCTGGCTTATGTAGAAAGTTTTATGTGCTGACGCCTTCATTCAGAGCACAGTAACGATTGGGCGTCTGTGTCATAAAATATTACGCACTCGAGTCTGTTAACGAGCTTAAATGCAGGGACACCGGGACTCAATCAGTAATAGAGAAAAAAAGATGCTCTGGAAACGTTTTCTCTAGATACTCTCAACTGCCTCGCCCCCCCTTCCACGCGTCCCTCGGCGCTAATACAGCTCTACTCACTCTGATCGTACTAGTAGTACCTTAACATAGTTCGCACATTTCCACACATCAAATCTAAACGTTTACTAGAATTATTGCACAGATTTGTACCAATGTTTTATACTGCACCTGGGTCTAAAAGTGAGATTATCTGTTTACTGACATACTACAGTATACTGAAGTCATAAAGTCAAAATAAAAGTCAAACTACATTATTCATACGCAGGAGCAGTTAAGAGGAATTGGCAAAAAAAAAGTCTGGCAATATTTATTTTTATTATCAAATACACTAATGGGCTAAATGAATGTGAAATATCTTACCTTCTTAATTTGTGATTAAGAACGTTAAGTACGTTAAATCCATACATATATTTGCAATAATCCAATTCAATGACAGTTCCACCTCTCCCTTTTATATTTGGATACAGTCCAGTAATTAGATTATTCATAATTCTTTTAAATCTTGTACAGTTTTCACACATCTCTGTTTGTTTATGAGGTGAAAATAGCCTAAATCTACTCACACAACTCATTAAGGGTTTTGAAGGAAAGAAAGATCAGTTGAAATATCAGGTCACATACTGTACATATCTGTTCCTGCTTTAATGGTCACAACAGAAAAGTTAAAATTTAAGTAGGTTTAGTGCTGAATTTGATTAATGTTTGTAAATTACAGTTACAGTTACATTACAGTTACAGGTATTTAGAATTTGCCAGCTGTTAATGCAGTGATACTTTAGTTTTATAAAGTGTTAATTAACTTAAATGATTGGAGTAATGAATTCTGTGCCTTGGATTTGATAACATATTCAAACCTAAGAGACTTGATTTGATATCAGCAATATACCAGATTATAAAGTGAGTTTTTGGAAAAGATGTAGCATTTGAAATGAGCCATTTTATTTAGGAGTCCAAAGAGAAGGTTTGACAACATCCTGAAATCAATCAATCAGCCTTTCAGCCTATGTGGTGCAACTGTTCCCTCTGCCCTAAGCTGTCTCTGGTGTTCTCCTAACAAAGCACTGTTGGAGGCTGCCAGATCTTTCTTCAGATACTTCAGCTATAGAGCCTTCTGCCTTAATGCTTCTTGGTTAAGAGCCCCCCTTCTGAAAGCAATGAAAATGCAGACATAGTGCATTCTTTTTGCTGTGTGACAAAACTTGAATACTTAATGGGTGTGTTTCATTCTGAGCAGAACTGTTAATATCTGAACATTTTTGCTTCTGTAGAAAAATGATGCAGTCCTGTTTTGAATACCTATTGTTTTTTAAATATTATGAGCAACAGTCCTTTTTAAAACTACTTATCACAACACTACTGATAATTCTGGACATAAACGATGCCTTGCTGATTATTTCAGTTTAACAGGAGTTTACTGGCTAAACAATTACTAAATGGGAGTATATTATTTTATAAAATTTAATGTGATATTCATACTGTAATTTCAGAAAATTGTTAGTTTTTGTAAAGTGCAACAAAGTTTGTCAAAGAAGCATTTAGAAACTTATAATGAATTTGTGGATTCCCCATGGTTCTAGAACTTTTGAAGCCTGTCATCCATTTTATATGCACTTAGTTCAAAATGATGCAGGAACGTTTTTTATTTTTGTCAGTTTAGGTGTGCTGTATGCTGGTAGCTTTGCCTTCAGACTTAAATAGTTCCTTAGTAAATGTGCTGTCACGGGTTGATTTTCTATTCTAGTATTTCTCACTGTACCAATCGATCCATACTTTCCTTGCTCACCTCCATGATAATCCTATGACTATCTTCCTGATCTATGATATCCCTTTTTGTAAGCTGTCATTCCACTGGCTTGATTTTTTTTCTTGTGATTCCTAACCTAAGAGCTTTAGTAGACTGGTGTACAGTAGCCTCAAGCTTCTCTGTCTGACATAATCTCTGTCAGAGATTTGCTATATCCTCTGGAATATGAACTAGGTAACTAGCACTGTGATGCTTTTTGTACAAAGATGGAAACAAGAATGCACACCCAGAGTTAACGAGGTACTGTCCAGTGAGAATGAAAAACAAAAAAAGCAGAATACTGTTAACTCCATACTGTAATAATTTATTTAAACCCTGTGACAAAAAATGACTAAATCAGGAGGTACCTGTAACTGATTTTGACAGAAAATTAATTAACTCTTTTTGAAACACAGGAGCTGCTTTTCTGTTAAAAATGTGTTACGATTTGATTTGATATTCTTTTTTCATTATATTGTTCAGTTATATTGTTCATTGTTTACAGCCGCTCCAGGTGTTTTATCTACTTTTCCTTAATTTATATTACAGCTGTTGTGAAATTCTAACATTATGGTGAAAGTAAAAGCTTCGGTGTGTACTCAGGATGAATAAGCCTACCATAGCTGATAGTAAAAGATGACATGAAGGTTATGTTTTGGTGGAAACAGATGCTAAGTCCTCTGCAGCCCCAGTACTTCAGTGTCTCAGTCCCTGACAGCTACAATATCAAACTTCTAATCCAGAAAAGATTAAATAGCTTATTAATTCTTAGTTCAGAAAACTCATACGTTTAAATATTTAAGAAGTGCTTTCTTGAATCAGTTACAAAGTACAGTATGCTTATTTTATTGGCAAGATTTAATATTTAAAGCACAGTGATGGTTATATTTTATTTTGAAGGACAAAATATGAAGCATTTTATAGATCTCTGAGAAAAATATAGGAGATAATTTAATAAATATTAGTGGTTTGCATATGTTGGTTGATGATGGATGTGGGTCAGTTCACATCCTCTCAAAACTATTTAGTAGATCTGTTTCTGTGCTTGGCTCTTATAAACCGCTCTTGATGTATTTAGAGCAGTTCTCAAGTTCATAGTACAGCACTCTTAAACATGCAATTGAACAGCACAATAGCACAATACGCACAGTAAAATCAAACTCTTAAGTATTCAATTGGAAATTATTAGAGGATATAACAGGCAGCGTGGTGGTGCAGTTGTTAGCATTGTTGCCTTATAGCTCTATGGCTCTGGGTTCAATTCTAAACTAAGGGTGCTCTGTGTGTGTGTGTTTTCCCTGTGTTTGCATGGGTTTCTTTCCACTGTTCACTGGTTTCTGGAACTCCAGTGTGAGTGTGTGTGCCCTGCAATGGCCTAGCATGCTGGCCAGGGCGTGTTCCACCTTGTGCCTGTTGCTTGTCAGGATAGGCTCTGGCTTCCCCATGAACCTGAATTGGATGAAGTGCTTAAAAAATGAATTGATAAATGTAATACATACCTATATACTGTATAGAGCTTCTGCTGCATCTCCTGGGAAAGAGTCTGAGAGATTCTATAATATTGTTGATGGGAGCATAGCAGCTAAAATCCCTTGCCAAGTTATTTTTGGTCAAACCTTAGTCAACAGTTATCATTTTGCAACGTATATAAAAAAAAGTTGTGTTTTTTTTAGTTAGTTGGCTTATTATTACAGAACTGTATTATGAATAAATGTGCACCCTGAAGAAAACAAATAAGGGGCACTTACACTTAGGAGGTGCACTTTGACCACTGGAAGGCTGATATCATGAACTATTACAGCATACACAAGAGAACACTAACAGCACCGGTGTCCACCAAAGTCTGTTTATTCCTTTAATGTAAAAGTGACAACATGCATTTCAAATGTTTTCCTTTACTATGTAGTGTCGTTGTCAATTGTAATGTGTTCTGTATGGTCCCCACGTTGTGCATGCACGACAAATATTACTGCTCCATACTGAATGTTTAACACAATATAGCTAGTTGAATAGGTCAGCTAACTTTATAGACACTTTTTGTATCTATAATCACACGTACAGTTTGCCTATAAATGAAAAGGCTAAAGAGTAAAATTAAAAGACACAGTATTCAAAAGATCAAATTTTTCAGTTCGTGGGAGACATTCAACAGACAAAATAATATAGCGAACGTGCTGTATTTTTCATGTTCTCATTAGGATGATGTGTAGAAAATATACAAGTTCTACAATGCAGTAAGTACAAAGCTGTGAATTACTGTACAGTATGTAATTATTGCTGGAGTGTTTACTTTCAGTTATTTTCATGACGGACATATTTCCATTCAAAGATTGGTACGTTCTGCATGGTTAGGTTCTGATTTGTCTGTGTACTTTGTCTACTGACCTATTTTAATTCAAATCAAGTTAAATTGTCAAACAAACAATTACCAGGTGTGTCACCCTGATCTGATTTCACAAAATGCTTTGAAATCCTATTACAAATACTGCAAATAAGTTACAGAAGCTGTCCTGGGGAGGGACTCATAGCTAATTAAATCTTTTTTGATGTTGCTGCTCAACATGGTCATATTTAATGTAGTTTCTCTTACAATACGAAAAATGAAACATGAACATATACCACACAGGGTTTTGAATGTTGTAATACCAATAAGGAAGGCAGCAGGCTTTTCTAATACTGTATCTACAGGGTCTAGGATGATTAGAAGTTAAATGGGGCAAATCTGTCTGCTTCAACCATTAAGGTGTAAATTCATTAGGCTGCTCTTCTTTACAAATAAAATACAAATAAGTTGTCACGGCAACAGAATGTTATCTCAGTGTTCCTACTGAATAGATTTTGTTTTAAATGCCTCTGAAAATAAAGTATTGTTATTTAGCCATTTAGGATTCGTTATTTTGTTTGTGTGTGCTTTGTGTAAATTTATGGTAACTGCAGGGCTGAAAACCAGTAATTTGTACTTGCAATATTCTATATCCATTTGGGTATTCACATCTAAGGAACTTTAACACTTACCATAGTTTTACAACACAGAAATTGTTTGGAAGTCAAGTCAGCAAGAAATAGGAAGACATTCTTTTCAAGTTATATGAGGCGTTCTACGTATTAAATACAGTATAAGTTTTTGAATTGTTTCAGCTGTCATCCTTTTTGAAAGTCTGTTTAATATATATTTTAGAAGAAAATACAAGGTAAAGCTTACAAACTTGTTTCAGATACATTCAGATTAAATACTTTCACTGAAAAATAAACTATGTTGCCCGTGACGTCTATAAAGTAATAGGGATGCAGGAGGCCTGTATCTACTGTTTATGAAAAAAATAACTTGAGTCAGTAAATATGTGTCCTTTCTGTACTTTATGAGCTGTAGTTAAGTGGATGCTGATCCCTTAAAAAAGGTCTTTTGGTGTTTTTTTTTGCTTCACTGCAGACATCCTCCACTTAGTTAACACCATCTGTATTTTTATTTCATGTCTTACTTATTAAAGTGTGCTTTTTTCTGTTACTTTATGATAATGAAAGTATTTAAGGGAAAAGTATACAGTAAGTAGTGCTAAACACTGCAGTGTATCACTTAAAAGCTACCCAGTTGCCCACTACTCACTGCAGTTGACCTTAACAAATGGATGCAGTGGATGTTCAGTGTATAACAGCTATTATGGTAATTATGCAAAAGTCAGATGGCATAGAACATCCTACAGCTAAAGGAACATGCTACCACAGAGAAATGAAACAATTACATCAAAGTACAAAATGATAAGACATGGTCATTTTAAAGTAAAGATAAAAGGTAAGGCTTAAAATTGCCATTAGCAGCCGGGACCATGGTGGTCATGGAGAAGACCTTATAGTGCAAGAGCACTTGATTATGCTTGGGAATATTGATATAAGTGGTGTTCTGGAAATACTGTCAATTCCATTTAGCACTGCTAATTCCACTTCTGACATATAAAAACTCTGAAGTAGTGAAACACTACTGTGTTTTTCACACAAATAAAATACCTTTCACAGTTGCCCTAACATGCACAATAAATTGGAGAGAAAGCAGTTAAACCAAACATTATTAAGAGACTCAGGGGAACACTTGACCAGGTGTTTTTCTTTGACTCATACACCAGATATATTCAAAAGGCCGTCTCATATACATTCTTGGTTCTTTTTCTTAGTTATTAGACTGCCCTTAGCACTTATTGCTTCTCTTGCAAATTCATATTATGTACTATTGAACAAGTCTAATTTCAAAAGTCTCTCTTTACTTACACGTCAGTGGACATTGCTCTTTGTTTTTTAAATCAGAATTTGATTTCCTCATCAATATTGTTATTAACCTTTTATCACTCCCATAGGGGAACAATCAAGAGCTGTTTGATGTCTGAATACCTGTCTCTGCACAAATAGCTGAAATGCTCAATCAAAAGTCATGATGAAATGTGTAAGACTATTCTGATATGCTGAAGAGGCATCTTCATGTCAGTGCTGTTGGACACTATAATGTCATGTTCATGGTAAACAAGCTGAGTCTAGCAGCATAAATTCCCTGAGTCATAAATGTTGTGATTGAAGGTTGTTAGAGGGGAAATCAGCTTGTTCATAAAACCTGTCAAAGTTCATCTGACTTCTTTTTACTGTTTAATTCCATGTTGGCCTTTTAATTCAATTTTTTCTAAAATCACAGATGATATTCAAAGAACAGGCTAACTATACAGATGTGCCTCATTAAGCACAAGCACCAGTTAAACAACATCCTTTGTGCCTTGCTCTTACCCCATGAGAAAAAAAATGGACTAATGCAAACATCATGTCTTTCAAGGATCGTTTAGTGTACTGTGCAGTAATGCATTTCTTATACTAAGTAAAATGTTATTTACAAAATTGTGTTGTAACATTAAAAACTAAGATTTTCATCTGTATTGTTTTAGATATGCGGTATTTAGTAATTAATTATAATTATATATTTCACAAAGACTTCTTCCTGAAAATAAAATGTTTGCTTTTATTGTTTCAGCTCCTATATTGTTCTCTTTTTTATTCCAGGTATCTAGCAGTTACACAGTTCTCTCCAACTCATGCCAGAAAGGCTTTCCCCTGTTTTGATGAGCCCATCTATAAAGCAACATTCAAAATCAGCCTGAAGCATGAAAGCACATATTTGTCTCTCTCCAATATGCCAGTAGAGGCATCTATCCCGGAAGAAGATGGATGGGTGACCAACCGTTTTTCTAGGACGCCTCGGATGTCTACCTACTATCTTGCTTGGGCAGTGTGTAATTTCACATTCAAGGAAACCTTTACTGATAGTGGTGTCAGAGTAAGTAGATTATTTGCTTTATTTAAAATATATTGATTGGGCTGCAGTCAGGCTGATAACATGCCTAGCAGAGCAGTATTGAAGTCTAATCCCCTTGCACCACAGAAGACTTAAAGTATTTTTAATTGTAACTTTAAAGAATAGAAATGCATTAAATTAAATTAGGTTAGAAAAAGAACTTCAAAAGTCTTTTACCATAAGAAAGCCCCCCTGTAGTAAGGTTTACTACAATTGACTTATTATAAAATTATAAACAATGAGTCTGCTACAATGGTACAATATTAATAAATAATGAACAGGTGTAATAAATTTGGACTATGTTCATGTATTACTTTTGGGTTTGTTTAGAGTACTTCCTTTTTCTAAATTATTTTTCTAAATTATGAGCAAGCAACAACATTTTTAATATAAGGAATACAAATCCCATTTGTAAATGACCAAGTGTTGAACTTAATAAAGCTCAACTGGGAGTAGTTTTGTTCTTAGTCAATTGGGAGTACAGTTTTTGTTCTTAATGTGTACATGTACAATATTCAGCAGAATCATTTGGGTATGTGTTTTGACCAGTTATCCATATGTATCGGAGAATGATTCATCTAGTGAGAGTCATTTAAACACACCAATTGCAGAACCATTGGTTCAAATACTTATCTGTTGTATTTTCAGTGCCTCCCAGTATAGTTTGCCTTTGTTACTCTAGCCCTGATCACCAAACAGCACATTTAAAAAGAAACATTCATACATATTGTTATTTGTAAGTGACTAAAAACTGTCTTTTTATATCTGCATTTATTTAACAACACTTCCCATATGCTAGCGAAAAAAACCTTTCCTGTTGGTGTTCTTTTCCTTTAGATGTTAATATACAGTACAGTACGACATACAGTATATGAGTACAGTAAGTATGTGGTACTTATAATGCAATGTGGCAAACTCAAAACCTACCTTGAGTTTTTTGTTAGCTATAACATTACATGTCACAGTATGTTTTGAAGTAGGTGAATTTGATTGGAAAGTTAAATGTGTATGATAGATACAGTATGAATGCCAGTTGCCTTACAGAATCCACTTTGTACTTTTTGATATCCACTGTTCTAAGATTCAATCATTTCTTATGAGGTAACTGGTTACATTCAGTTCTTTGAAGTAATATCTATGCTTGAAGTCCAAGTCATTTATATGAATTTACTCTAAATCTGTGAGAGTTTTATAAAGGTTAAACTTGTTTAGATAAGTACACCCTGGCAAAAATATTAAATGTACAGTATATTGTTTTATTACACAAATATTTATGCATGTTTTCTTAAGCATACATTGGGGGTACACAATACAGTATGATTAAGGTATTTGGAAATCCTAAATCACCCAGGCAGGGTTTAAATATCTTATTGATTAGCACAAATTAATGGCTAGAGCAATGTTCTCTCAGAGCCATGTGCTCTTATTCTGATGATACTCATCTGGGCCCTAGGCTTGCAGCTTGATTGTCTCCCTATCACGCAAATGCCTTCCTCTGTACTTGCTGAATTCATGGCTGTCACAGTACTTTCATGAATTTACATCCTGTGGAACGTACAGTGCATTCCACAGTCATAGAAGAGATGAACACTTGCGTACAACAGGAAGCTTAATTTGAATTCCTCAGCCCATATTCTCAGTAAGATATTTACAGTCAGTGAAGAAATATCAATGATTGAATTCCAGATAATTTACATGATGTTAGTCTAGAAATGTGAGAAATGAATTTTAATAATAATAGAAATAGATGAAAATCAGACATTCAATGGTGAAAAGGCTATATAAAGCCTTTAATAAGAGTATAAAAGCGCTCCTCTGACTACATTAAACTTTCTCTGATAGAAATATTACATTTCATAAGTTTTCTTACATTCATTGTGTCTTGTTCAAAATAGTATTAACAAACAACAGTATGAATTCTGGTATATACCAGGGTAATAAATGTGTTGATAATTAATTTAGAGAAGAATGTCATACATACTCTGTACATCTCTGCAAGAAACAGACATTTTAGAATCCAATGGTTATGCATGTTATAGGCATCAAGAGTTTACTCAGTGTTTTCTACTGTTATAATAACTTTATTTATAGAGCTTTCTTTGGTTAAGAAGAAACCAAGCTGGCTTTTTCTAAATCTTTCATCCATATTGACCCACGTTATAAAAAACATTACCACAACCAATCAGGATAAACCATATCTGAGCAGCCAATATGAAGTGCTCTCATTGTCAAGTGTTTCTCATCATTAAAATCATTTGTTTCTCTCTACAGATCCTATGACACTAAATAAGATATTTTTTATATGACAAAATACAGTATCTATTAGTATCAAGCACAGGGTGAAAGCAGAATTTCAGTTGAGTAACAGCATTGTGTTTCTTTGTAAAGGAGGAAAAAGTAAGTGAAAAGAGTTGAACAGTGTCTAAAACTTTTGTATAGTATTATGTATTCATTTCTGTTATAGATTTAAACATGATATGTTTTGCATTGTTTTACCAAGAGACATTCAAAATACAAAACAGACCTAAACCCGTACAAGCTGCATGTTCAGAGGTAAATGAAAATAGTGAAGTCAAGGTGAGAAGTGCCTCATGAAAAAAGTGTGGGAGCAATGCATAAGTATTTGGGAGTATTTGCAAAAATGGAGTACAGTATATACAGTAGCATTACAACTGAGCATGAAGTCTTAAAACTAGAAAATATACAGTCTGCTGTGCCTAAGCACTAAGTTATTTATTTTTACAAAAGAGTACTATTATATTTATTGAATTTTCTGCATACTTTTTAAAATTAAACTGTCAAATGAATCACATTCACCATTAAATAATTTCTTTGTATCTTTTAGTCAGGTTAAACCCCACAGTGAGGAATCTGGAGCTTACACTGACTGTAGCTGGACTGGAATTTTAATGCTCAACATCATGTTGTTGTAGTCTGACACAGCATGTTTGAAAAGAACTGAAATGTCATGGTATATAGTGCTGTTAACAGTTTTACCACACTGCCAGAATGCGTCACATTATTTACAGATCTGACATGACTGTTGTACTTCATCTCCATATTAGGAGAACATAAGGATTTTTATTTAAAAGCAAGTACAGAAAAGCAGACTGGAGACCTCATGTCATCCCTCACTGGTGCCATCCTGAATGCCTGTTTAAAATTAAAAATGTTGTCTAGGTCAATTGGTGTCTCTAAATTGTCTGTCGTATGTCTTTGTCTGCAATGGACAGGCATCCTGTCCAGGGTGAATCCTGTCTTGTGCTAGCTGTCTGCTCCAGTTCACAGTGACCCTGTACTGGACTAAGTGCTTGTTGATAATGGATGATTCATTAATATTCCTTGCTATTAGATTCTGGGAACTGACACTATACTGTAAATAAGCGCCGTCTTTCGGATGAGACATAAAACCGAGGTCCTGACTCTCTGTGGTCATTAAAATTCCCAAGGTGTTTCTCGAAAAGAGTAGGGGTGTAACCGCGGCGTCCTGGCCAAATTTCCCATGGCTCCTAATAATCCCCCTCTATGAATTGGCTACATTACTTTGTTCTCCTCCCCCCCACTCCGACGGCAGGTGGAGTGACACGCCGGTGGGAGTATTTCTCGGTCGCAGTTAATGGCAACGTCAGCTCAAAGATTTGGTTCAAACCACCAAATAGAGACTGGTGTGCCGACAAGTGGACCCTGCTGATCCGGGATTAACGCTAGGAAAGAGAGATTAGAACTACATGTATTCTGTACATGACCAGTACAGTATGTCCTCCTTGGCCTTTTTTTCTTACCCAGGATTCCAGAGGAGATTTACAGTAGGGTCAGCATTGGTTTAAGATATTAGTTGATCATACAATGAACATATTTTAATTAATATATTAATAAAATTTTCTTTTAACTAATAAATAAATGGTTATAATACTATATGGTCCTGTGCTCTGAAATAATATAAACAGGTACATGTCCGGTACATTCTTTTAGGATATGATATTGGTATAATTAGTATGTAAACAAGTGTGCAACATGAACCAGCAATTGTGCTGCTATAAATCAGTTAACTTTAGGGAAGAGCTGTGATGTTTGCAAACAAACGTGTTGAAATATCTTACAACATTTTAACAAAGATTCAAAGTAATCCAATAAAACCGTTTGAAATGAATCTCTAACGTACTGTATACAGGAGTTTTACATGAGGTTAAGACTATTCTCCAAAACAGATTAAGCATTGTTTGCTTGTACTTGTACCTTCAACGTTATTGAGGCAATTCACAATTTATTGAATAAAAAGGAGAGCGATAAATGGGAGACCAGTATCCGTCCTGTTAAATTAATATCTTTAAACAAAATGACACACCGTAAAGAGGTATATAAAATAAATGCCACTTATGTAAAATATCAGTTTATTAATTTACGTTTAATTTCAAGATAATTCCAAGAATTATTATCCGTAATTCCAGGAAGAGCCACTGTAACTCAACACTTAAAATGAGTAACTGAAAAAATAAAATCGAAATGAACACATTGTTCAAGTGAAAGACATGAATACTTTACTTTAAAACTTTCTTTAGCTTTTTTTTTACTGGAGTCTGTTATTATGATGAACATTTTGAAATTTTAGTGGCTTATTTCAATAAAATGTATTTTTTAACTTAATTCTTGAAACACTTGTCTCACTTTTTAGAACAAAGCAGTGGAACACAAAGAGGCAGGGAAGGAAAAAAAGAATTTTTCAAGCAACAAAGCTATAAATAGAAAAGCTTAATAAAACAGCAAGCCCTGCAGAAAATATAAAAATAAATAAAGCATGATAACACTTCTTTGTTGTTCAGTTCTTCCCTGCTTTTCTTTTTTTCATTTCTAAAGATACGACTGTATGCCAGACCCAATGCTATCCAAAGAGGTTCTGGAGACTACGCTTTGCATATCACAAAGAGGCTCCTCCAGTTTTATGAAGATTACTTCAAAGTGAAATACTCCCTCCCCAAATTAGGTGAGTACAGTGGGAATATTGAACTCCACTGTTTATTTTTCAAGGTTTGAATTAATTGCATGTAGATTTTGTATCTGTGCAGATGCGTACTGTACATCTTAATAGAAGATATGTTCTTTAACCTGTTTGCGAAGCCATTTTCTGTTTTTGCCTATCACTATTTACTGTAGAGATTATGGAATGTGTACTACATAGTTACTTAGATTTTTGTGATTCTTGCCAGAATCTTTTCTTTTGCTTGGTTTTTTGCAAGAGGTGCTACAGTGTAGGTAGGTATATGTGTGGACTTCACTTTGTTGTCCTTTTTTATGATGGGATTCTTTCTTTTGTCCATCATTCAGTGTTTGTATGGAACAGCTGGTGGAAAATGTTTCTGTAAAAAAAAGAAAAGAATGTAAAAAGAGTTTTAACAGGCATCAAATAAGATGAACATGCTATATCTCCCCTAGTCTCATCCTGCTTCATTGACTTCCTGTCACTGTACGTATTCATTTTAATATTTTATTGATCTCCTCTGAAGCCCTTCAATACTGTAGCTTGCTCTGTAATTTAGCATCAGACATTCTGAAGTTCTCTGGCCTTCATGGCCTTTGGTGTTGACAGCAAAGGGGGCTACTATGGACCATTACTTGACCTCATTTTAATCACAGTCTGAAATTCTTTGTATAAAGACAGGTGAAACTTGTAAATCTGTTCTGAAAAACATGTGATTGTGTAGTGTTGATAAAATCCCTTTACATGTTTTTACTGGACCCTTTTAAGCCAGGGATGCACAACTCCTTTACTGGAGAACCAAAAGGTTTTTGGTTTTATAACAGCCATTATTCACCTAACTGAAGTATTGACTTAATTGGACAAATAGATACCTTCTCTTGTTCTTAAGAAGCTGTAGATATAAAGAGATATTTAAACCTTGCTGGACAGCAGCCCTTGAGGATTGGAATAGGGGACCCTGGATTGAAGCTTTTCAGGTGTTTATAAAAATGGCAAACAAACTCACAGTTGCATCATGTGTGGATTAATTTAAGTTAGCTCTAGAGATAATCCTTGAGCAAATAGCTTATATTTGTTCCATATTCATTTTAACTGCACTATTTAAACAAGAGCCTACAAGGTTGCACACCTTTCATCTTCTAACTTAAGATCCTCTATGGGTTTGCCAAACTCTTTGTTCTCCCCAAAGCATCTCTTACTTTCAATACCATTTTCCTGTATTGCTAAAACTCTCTAGCCTAATATTTTTGGTTAAGCATGCAAGTTGTCTCATGTCCTATGTTTTCACAGTGTTTCACTGAAAATGAAACAAAGTACGGAATGATGGGAATTCGTCTTTTTAATGACCTCACTATTTCATCATCACTTTATTTCTTGATCTCTAAACACACTGTAACCCTGAATGTTGTTCCCAGATATATATTCATTCTGAGTATGGATATTAGTGAGATCTTTGTCCAATCACAATGCTACAGTACGGAAGATGTCTTATGACTACTAATTTCTCCGGTTTGCACATACTGTATAAAGTCATGTAAATCCATTCTCTTGGAGCATTGTGATTGGACAAAGAGCTAATTAATATTCACACATAATTCAAGACTTTGTTGACTCTGCAAGTGTACTGTATGTGCTGGAAACTACAATAATTCTATTTTTCTGAAAATCGTCAAAGAACTGGTTTGAATATTAATATTTCTGATTATATAAAGGTGCCATCTGGGTAGAGAGTGCAAGCAGCAGTTGCTTGCCCTGAGGAATGTTAAGGGCTGCACTTCTGTCACTGTAATAATCTAAAGATGTGCTTCCGATAGCATACAACAGTGTCTTCATAACAAGGCTTAGTCCTTGAAACCGAAAAGGTTAATGTTCCCATTCCATCACTGAAAAAAAATAGTTTACATCACACTTGACCTTTTATGGCTTATCAAGCGTGCTATTGTGTTAGGTTTAGATTTATAGGACTGCAAACAGGCAGTTTAAAGAAACCAGCTAATCTACATATACAGTAGTAGAGGGTCCTGTTTGTTTTACAAAATGTAATTTTCAAGGCAGACTCATATAGAAAGTATAGACAGCCAAAATACACTGTATAATCTATAGTTTATGGTACTCTATTCAGTATATCTGATATGAGTGTCAGATAGCGATGAAACAACTACTGTACATATGAGTAAAGCAGATACGGTATATACTGTATCAAGTAGAGGTATTCAATAAAAACACTGACTGTGTCACAAATTATTATATATATTTAAACAGCAATGAAGTGTTTAAAAACTAAAATAACTGTTTCTTTGTTTTGCTTCTTTTTTTACATTGTTTCACAAGCTGAATAGTGATCCTTATGCTTAAAAATTGTAACACTTTGTAAAGTTTCTCATAGTAATGTTTTCATATACTAAAATACCAATTCTTTATTGTCTTGTATGTTCTCAGGTTAGTTTGTTTTAACCATAGGCTGTAACGTTACTTAAAGTTATCTATCAGTTACTGTACAATTGTATTTTAGACATGTGTTCAGCTATAATGCTCTTTAGTCTTTTTTAAATTCAATTTAAACTGTTTAAAAAATCTGTATTTGTTTCCATTGCACATTTGTTCATCTGGTCGACAAAACTGGAGGAACAAAGCGCCCTTTTTCTCACACTTGAACCTTGGCTTTCAAAGTAACACCTCTTTGTTCTTTTCCCAATTTACTCTGCTTAGAAGAAATGTGCCGATACAGAGTTTCTGGATTTATTATTTTTATGGGAGTGACTCACAATCAATTGTGGACAAAAAAAGTGTTGAAAAAAGATTTTTTGTGCTCGGTTTCTTGTCTATTTTTTTATCTTTTAAGCAACTGATTCAATTTTTGTTGAGCAATTACGTACTCCTTCATTTAGCACCTTGACCTCGTGCCTTCCATGAGGCTCAACACAGCTGTGTTTTCTTTCATTGTAGCAATAATCAATGGATGAATAATAGGCCAACCCTTAGCATACTAAAGGAAATTATGATAGCTGTCTCACACTTTGCTAAGTGTTGAGATGTCACAGCCTTTTTGTGGATTACTTTTAAGTATCGTGGCCGCAACAAAGAACTCCAGGAACTTATTCATTATTTACCACAATTTTCAGTGATTACTTTTCAGAAAGAACATCAAACATTTGTCAACATCAAAGTAAAACAACTATGGCTCACAGGATCAAAAGGTAATTCTTTTAGGGTATAGAATAAGCAGTTTTGCCCTGATAGAGAACAGCCCTGTACAGTACATACAGTACATATATAGATACATATATAGATAAGAATAAGAAAGCTTATGATAAAATGTACTGTAGAACGTTTTTGTCTTATAAAAAGGGGAGGATATTTAGTTAAGAATAGGTAAGAAAGAATTGCTCATTTGGAAGACTGACATTGTATCCTCACACTTTTAAGAAACCTTTATATATCAACAAGACCGTTTTTTGTTTATATATAGACTATTTTATTTTAGAAAGTGTTGGCTTTCTGAGATATACAGTACAGTATGTGGAATAAAAGCCCCACATCTTTTATTATTCATATAATCATTACTGCTCTTTTGTGTGTGCTTTACAAATGTTCTTATCCTGAGTGACTTACAGTGTTTACTCATTTTCACACTTAGTGTAGGTTCAAAAAGGAAACAAATAGGATTACCAAGAACAATAAAGTTGTTTAAATAAGATTACAATAAAAACAAGCTGGGAAAGATGTATTACAGAAGTCATAAAAATGAAACAAACAGGAAGTATAATGAAGTATTTCTTTAAACAAGAGCAAGCATACAGTATACGGTATAGGTAACAGAGGCAGAAGGTAGTAATTAAATGTTAGTACTGTACATGTATTTGTGACCATCGCTGTTCTGCACGGGCTCATGCCCTCCGCCACCCGTTTTTCCGCAACATCTGGGGTGCGAACGCGGGTCTCCAGCATAATGCAACAGGGAACCAGCCACATGAGCTATAGGAGACCTCCCTCAACCCAGTCAGCTGAGGTCCCTGCTACGTGCAGGGAGGACAATGACGTCACCGTATCCGAACTACAGTGCCTTGCGAAAGTATTCGGCCCCCTTGAACTTTTCAACCTTTTGCCACATTTCAGGCTTCAAACATAAAGATATAAATTTTTTATTTTATGTGAAGAATCACCAACACGCCCCACTTTTCATTTTTTTATTAGTTAAAAAAGTTTCAAAAATCCAATAGATTTCGTTCCACTTCACAATTGTGTCCCACTTGTTGGTGATTCTTCACATAAAATAAAAAATTTATATCTTTATGTTTGAAGCCTGAAATGTGGCAAAAGGTTGAAAAGTTCAAGGGGGCCGAATACTTTCGCAAGGCACTGTAGCTCCGCTACATATGTCAGTGAATAAGTGAATTTCATTACTAAAATGAAAATTAAAAACGGTTAGTGTAATACACTGTAGGACTTACTAACTGAGAACTGAGTGATCACAGATACTCTATAAAAAAGACTTTCTTTGAAGAAGCACAGAGGGCTTTTCAGGAACTGAACAGTCCATTGTTGTAAGACTTCCTTTTTTCACAGTTAAAAGTTCAAATTTTTATATGCTTTTGCTCTGCTGTATCATAGAGATACTTGCAGTATACGAATAGCTGGCAATTGAACTCTATGTGCATTGTTAAATACAGGCCTACACTCAGGGATCCGAATACTTAAATTTAATTCACAGTCAGACCTTGTCAATCCACTAAATATTTTTCCACAAAACCCAGTATCTGGATAATCGCACCCAGCCTGCTCCTGCAAACATAATATAATTTTGATGTCCTAAAGGGGGTCTTCATCAGGTCTTCACCATTTATACTTGCACAACATTCACTCTAATTTTCATCTTCACCCTTGCAGTGGTATTTCATAAATTCTTCCATTCTTCCTTTCTCCTCTTTTCACCTTCATCTTGACAACCTCTTTGCACGTTCTCTTACCCTTTAGGGGTAAAACGGATAACTAGGCTTAAGGCTTGGAGCTGGTGCTTCCCCATTAATATAATGTGTCTGAGACAGTGACAGGCACGTGCAGATAGCATGTGGTGTGAAAATGAGGATTGTGATCATTACATTTGTCGTCACAAGGCTTCCAACTACAGTATAATCAATGCAATCAAATATATACAAAGATACTGCATGTACTAATAATAACAACAATACTACTACTAATTATTATTATATCTTTCCAAACCCTAGCACACTATACAAAGTGGATAAAAAAGACAAAAAAGGTACAATAAAGAGTAAAGGGAAAAAAATACAGATGAAGGCAAGATGTAGACCTTGGTAAAAAGGAAAGTTTTAAGTTTGGATTTGAAGAGAGTCAAAGAAATCGTCTCTCGCAGACTCACAGGAAGGTCATTCCATTACACTGGAGCAGCAACAGAAAAGGCACAATCACCAAAAGTCTGTGATTAAGCCCTGGGTATAGTGAGCACAGGACCAGCCTCAGGTAAATGGTGCCTATGGGCAGGGACATGGAGCAGTTCAGAGATGTACTGTACAGTATGATGTGGAACCAGGTGGTTTAGAGTCTTGAAAGTCAGTAACAAGATCTTATATTGAATATGTGTCTTTATAGGCAACCAATGTTGAGAAAAGTGTACGAGTGATATGCTGCCAGGTTCTGGTGTGAGTTACTGGCCTAGCTGCAGAGTTTTGAAATATTCCAACTTGTTAAAAAGAGATTCAGGAGCCCATGGAGTAAAGAGTTGGAGAAATTAAGCCTTAATGTTATAAATGGATGAATCAGGCACTCAGTATCGGACATTAATAGAAGTTGCCTAATGCAGGCAAAAAAGATCTCTTAATCAAAATGTTCAAATAAGGCTAAAAAGACAGGAGAGGATCAAGTGTGACTCCCAGATTCCTTATTATGGCTGACCAGTGAGTGTTTCCAGCAGAGATTTGCTGCCCACCAGTATACTTTGTGTTTTGTAATGATTAAGCTTCAGGGAATTTGATGTCACCCAAACAAGAGATAAGTGATGGATGGGGGAGACCACAGGGGGAAGACGTTTTAACATAAATCTGAGTATTATCTGCATAACAGTGAAACTGAAGAACATGTTTGTGTATAATTTGAACGAGAGATAGAAATAATAAAAAGCAACAGACCCAAGATTGAACCTTGCGGCACACTGTGATTGACTGGGGCCATGAAGGATTTATGGGGATTGAGGGAGACAAACTGCTGCCTGTCAGACAGATAGGAGCAGAACCAGTACCAAGACAGTATGATTGATAGAGAAAAAAAAATTACAAGTGGTTTAGCAACATAGTATGATTTGTTGTATCAAAAGCACCACTAAGATCAAGGAGAATAAGGATTTTTATAGCCCCTGAGTCAGATCCAATGAGTAAATCATTTACAGCCCTGACAGGGGCAGTCTTAGTGCTATGATTGGTGCAAAAGCCAGACTGAAATAGCTCAAAAAAGTCATTAGCTATCATATGAGCCTGCAATTGATCTGCCACCACACATTCTAAAAGCTTAGATAGAAATGGTGAATTAGAAATTGGTCTGAAGTTCATCAGACCAATGATTCTTCAGTATATGTGTTTAATGCTGTAAGGACCATATCCATGGAAAGATAACTGTTGATGACATTGACAATTAACAGGCAGATATGTGGCAAGCAAGCTTTCAGCAAAGAGGTAGAAATGAGATCTAGGCAACAAGAAGTTTCTTTGCAGCTCTTAATAGTTTTTGTAAGTTGATCTGAATGAACTAGGCTAAATTCAATGCTCTGGTACAGACAGAAAAGTTCTCAAATACTTGTCTGAATCAGGAATGATATTAAGGTTTGATTCAGACAATTGTAAATTTATAGCATCAATCTTGGATTCAAAGAATTGCACAAATGTAAGACAATGGTCAGGGGTGGAAGAAAGAGCAGAGTTGTCAGGGGGGTTTAAGTGATCTTGTTAATATCAGACAAGAGCAATTAAAAGTAATTGCTTTTTGGTAATTGACCAGGTTTAGATCACGGAATAAAGTTGGATCTAAACCAACAAGCCTACATATTTTCAATACATTACATGTCAAATAATATAGAATTTCTCAGAAAAGCCACCTGTTTGCCATTGACATGGGCAGGGGAGTCATGCAAATCCTTTCATATATTTTTTGCTGTATGTGGATTAGATTTAGATAGCTAGAATCAGGCTGTACTTAAAATCCTGTAACTGAAAAAAATACAAGTACAAGTGATGAGATGTTTGTTTTCAGCATACAGTATGTTTTTTTCAGAAGAGTAAGCTTCACATTATTAAATTCAATTTACAGAAGGCTTTATAGAATTATTTAAGGCTAAAAGCTTCTCCAGAAAACAAGCCAACAAGGCTACATATTTTCTTTTTGTGTACCACACAATTTCACACAACAGCAAATGGCAAATGGATTATAAATTATTCTTTTGAGTAACAAAATGTACTCTTTTTAAATGCTCAGATACAAATTCAAGAAAAGCTGACATATTTCTGTAAAGAAACTGGCCACTTTGTTAAAATCTGAGCAAAGGTTTCTTGTTAGAGTTCGCAGAGTGAGAGCAGATGAATTCCGGACGTTTACAAGGGTCAATTATGTGTTAAGTGAGGGTGAAAGACAGTAATTGAAATCTATCTGGATTCATTGCCACCGTTAGGACTTGACAGACAGGAGAACAAAAGAAAATAAACTGATCCCATGAGAATTTGGCATCCATATTAACCAGGTGTAGGTTTTTTGTAGGATCTATGCACATGAACTCTCTGTTATGGGGTACCTGCACCCTATTTGGTACTGTATAACCTGAACTATAAACCAGGGGAACTGTGAAATCCAGGAGGAGGCTGGACCAACTCTGGTGTAATTCCTTCTTACCCTCTTGGTCCATAACCTGCGTTGCCCTACCGGATTCCTACAGTATAAACCTAGTTTTAAAGTACGAAGAAGCATTCTAACCTAAATCTTCAGGGAAGTCTAACCACTTTCGTCTTTAAAACACTACAGGGAAAACCTAACCTGCTTTTCACATCAATGTTATCAATGCATCAGTAACCTTTTTCCCTGGCCTAACCATGAGCCCTAATCTACTGGTAGTTTAAATCCAGGAATGGTCAACTAGATGCATAGACACTGTGTCCTGTGAACACAATTCCTGACCTTTTTCAGTCAGTGGTTTCTTAGCCACACACCTGCAATGTAAACTGTCACAGTCAGCTGAGAGACAAAGCTGCTTCATTACACTAGGATGGGTTCTGCTTTAAAGCTCAGGAAGCCTTGTCTGAGGTATAGTCTCCAGGCCAGAAACCCGAGTAATTAGAGTATGATGACTTCCTGAAATGGGTGGCATGGTGGCTCTGTAATAAATAAGAATTACTTAGGTCTGAAATCTAGGGGAAGATTGGTTTCCTGGAGAGAAGTTTGTATGGAGATGTTCAGTATGTAGGAGAGCATACACACTGTAATTGTTTATCATTAATCTAAAATTAATAAAGTAACAGCTTGTAAGCTTGTTTGTACCTTGTATGTACAGTACCTTTATATTTAGCACAACAGTTGCCAAAAAAGTGCCGTTCATGATGAAATGTAAGCTTCTTGTTGAGCTCAAGATGGATTGTGAGAGCAGAGGAATTTCAGAAGAATATTCAGAACAGAGAATAATAAAATAGAGAATTTTACAACATTAAACAACTCCTGACAACATTAAACAACATTAAAAAAACATCTGACTGGCCTGATCTAGTCACATCTCACAAGCTAAGAAAGGCTGGGCCTGGTTATTATTACAATAAGGCAACTCTAAATCAAGCAAGGCTGCTGCAGGAAGCGCTCGTGGTGAAATATACAGTACAGTATGTCCCAGTACGGTGATAGGGGTTGCAGTACTATAGGAGGTGCTATCCTACAGATGAAACTTTGTCTTTCAGATCTTGACTACTCGGTCATTAAAAATTCCAGCGTCATGGCTAAATTCCACTTTTGACTTGCACTTTCTGGAGTACCTAGAGACCTCCTTTAGTGATGTTTCACCTCATCATCTGTGCAGTATGATTTGCAGTATAGTGGGGTAGAATGAAGCATAATGGCTACTGCAAGCTACCCAGGTGATGCTATAACTCATATATGGATGAGGGGGATCCCCTTTTTAAATAAAGCACTTTGGGATGAAAAATTCTACATACTCTAAGTACAGTGATGATGATTATTATTATAATGGCTTGTACATGTAATTCCGGGCTTGAGAGGAGTCATCAGAGTTGAATATAATTTAGCACTTTTCTTAGAATTGTGATGATAATTGATATTATAAGTAATTAAACAAGTAATAGGTTTATTCCATGCTGAAAAGCGAAGAAAGAAAACACAACATTTCGTCCATGGAACCTTCTTGAGCCTTCTTCACACCTGAAAAAGGCTCCATGGCCGAAACATCTTTCTTCTCTTTTCAGTGTGAAATAAACCTATTACTTGTTCCTTTACAGCCTACGCATACTGAAGCAGCTACCCACCTGAACTACTTATTAGTAATTAGTTGATTGTAACACTACTAGACATTACTATCATACCTTTTTGACCTATTTGACAAGACAGTGAGTCTGGAAATACAAACTAATACATTTCTGTAAAGAATCCTTAACTGAAATTGAAATGGAAACTTATTTAGATCTTGATTCATAATTAGAATAAAGCAGGAATTTAAAATGACAAAATCGCCAGTGTTGCTCGGCACTTTGGCAAAGTGAATCTTCACAACATTGTTCTTGCTTAAATTAATTCCCTGCAAATATTAATCAGTGTGAAGCTGAATTAAATTAGATAAGGGCTACAAAAAAGGTAATTATCTTTCTAATTTGTATGAACATGTTTAAAGAAGCCCACTGCTGTCTTGCTGAGGCTCAAAGTGTAGTGCTTACAGCACGGAGTTAATTAGTGATAATTTTTTAAACATTTCTACTGTATTTTTCAACCAATAGCTTTATTTAGAAAACAAAGCCATCAGTAAGGCTCACAGTGATAATAAACAAGCTTTTCTTCTAATTGTGGTATAGCACACTGTGTAAGGCTTACACAGGCTTTATACTGATTGTCTCCTCTTTTCTTTGTGTTTTGCCTTTTATACAAGGGTTTTAGCCAAGAATGCTAAGACTAAACAGAGCTAGCAGAGGATTTTCTTCCTAATGAATAAATATTATGAGACATTGATGAACAGAAAGTCAGGCTTCCTCTAATGTAATCATAGACAGAATTTGGTTTACACGCATCCACATAAATATTTACAAGTGACTTTTACATTATGACTTAATTAGTCAGCTTATTCATATTGCCAATACATTTGTGTGTATTAAATGTACTAGTCTTTGACATCTTTCTTTAACATTTTTTAAAGGATGGATATCTTGTTTTTCTGTTTTCCATTTTATTATCTGTAATTACCTTACTTTCCACAAAAATATGATTAAATGTTTAAAAATGTAGTTATTCCATTGTTGTGTATCCTTAATTGCAAGGAATAGCAGGTTTTTTGCCTTGCAATACGACGTAATATTTGGAAAATTAGCATTCTTAAAAAAGATCAACATGATCTGGTAAGAGAACTGCTCAGAGTCGATTGAGAAACAAATCTGAGAAATCAGAAAAAGAAAAATTGGGAATTGTGAGCCAAGTGATTCAGCAAGAGATCATCAATCCAAAAGCAGCTGTTTAAGATCTCCACCACTAACTGGTGTTTTCAGAATATAAACTAGCCATTCATATAGCCATTCAGTCTCATCTGCATATATGTTGCATTCAACACTGAGCTGGACATAAGAAGCCTCTATTTTGAGAGTAAACCACAAACAGGAGTGGCTGCAATTTGCCTAGAATCATGTCTTATAGACAATGAACAGTCAATGTAAAAATAATAATAACAATCCTTACACTTATATAGCACTTTTCTGGACTCTCCACTCAAAGTGCTTTACGGATACTCCCCACCACCACCACCAATGTTTAGCCCCCACCTGGATGATGCTATGGCAGCCATAGTGCACCAGTACGCTCACCACAGCTATCAGCTATCAGTGGGGAGGAGAACAGAGTGACAAAAGCCAATTCATAGATTGGGATTATTAGGAGACCATGATTGGTAAAGGCCAATGTAAATTTGGCCAGGATGCCGGGTAACACCCCTACTCTTTTCAAGAAACACCCTGGGATTTTTACTGACCACAGAGAATCAGGACTTTGGTTAAATGTCTCATCTGAAGGACAGAGCCTTCTTACAGTATAGTGCCCCCGCCACTATACTAGGACATTAGGACCCACACAAACCGCAGGGTGAGCGCCCCCTACTGGTCCCACTGTTGGCTCTTCCAGAAGCAACCTTAGCTTTCCCATGAGGTCTCCCATCCAGGTACAGGCCAGACTCATACCTGCTGACTTTCAGTGGGTTGCCAGTTGCACTGTATGTTGCAGGGTGATATAGCTGCTGGCAAATTTATCCAGCACTTTAAACTATAGAGTAATTTGAGCCATGTTTTAGGAAAAGAATGATGCTATGGGGGAGGTTGAAAAATCCCTTACTCCTGGTAAGGTGTGCAACCACCAGAGTAGGTGCACTCCATGGTGCTGGAGAGCACCAGGCCAGCATGATTTAGAGCTACCCTTTAAATAATTAATTTCTAAAGGACATGGGACTCTTTATCATTTCTAAAAGTTGTTTGTTCATTTAAGTAATTTAGTGAACATTTGGACCAGAAATCAGAATATCCTTAACCTTCAAAGCCTAGTATTTCTTGATTGAGGTAAGGGGCTACTTAACCTGTTGTTCCTAATCTTCAAATAATAGATTTATATGTATCTACTGTATATAATATAGTTATACAGATATAGGTTATATGTATGTGTATATTTTATGATGACCTGTAAGAACAACAATATTGGGTGTTTCCACGACCAGTGTTGCAGACCACAGACCAAACCTATCTTGTAATTATAGGGCACAACGTGTCTGCTAATGAGACAGTCCATTGAAACTACTGCAGAATGTAAAGCTCTCCCACAGTTGCCAAAACTTTACAATAAAGCACAAACAAAACTGAATGGGACCAGTCAATTAGTTACTGTATTTTTCTTCACTTCCTCTGTTCATGACAGTTGCCAACCTAGGACCTCCTGTAGCTGCAGCTAGAATATTCTAGAAATGCTATCCTAGACACTTACCAGACTTGAATTTTTCATATTTTAAATATCCTATTTATTCACATGTACTGTACAGTCAAGAGATGCATATTGTACATTGTATACATTGTCAAGGATATATAACACTTAGCACTGTTCTCCCTGAAAGACCTTTATCACATAGCTCAGGCTCTGATACATGCTAAAGGCATTTATAGTGTACTGTAGGTTATCAGGGAAGTCAGTTGTCTCCCTGAGATCCAGAGTTGAGGTCATTATTCCCAGTATTTATTGAGTGCAGCATCAATAATCTCTTAACTAGCTCATAGAACTACTGTACAATACCACTATGCATGGCACTTTTCTTACTTGCTTTTATTATCTATAATTTTTAACACTGTTTTTTACTGGTATTATAAGTTATTGTATAGAACCTTTTGGGAATGCATGGTATAATATTCCCCCTTTTAATAGATTTTTACAAAGCAATTGAAAGGCTTTCCTGTTCAAGAAAATCATATTCTAGATGACTCTTTAAAGACTCCTGATGAATTATGTTATTGTTACTGTACATGGTGCTAAAGAATAGATTAGATTGATTAGTTAAATCCTTAATGAAATATATACTGTAATGCATGCAATGCACATTCATGCCGTTCTTCTGACTCTTATTTCTTGTAGTTTTGTGTATATTCGATATTTATCTGAGGTATCTGTTCAAAAAGCTGGAAAAAGTAGACAAGGTGATGTATCTTTCATAATGAAGTTTCTGAGTACTGTCTCTTTTCCACACTGTCGATCACAAAACATATTCTGGTCTACAATAGTTTAACTGCAAGTTTAACAAATTAATCTTTTTCATGTGAACATACGGATTCAAGTTGGGAATCTAGCCATTATTGTTATGCTTTTTTAGCCAATGGATGTTTTGTATTTTGATCTACTTTTGCCTTCAAGAGAAAAAAAACGGAGTTGAGATTTTTACCTGAAGTCAAATATTTCCCCAAGGAATGCCAGCGTCTGCAGGAAATTGTGATCAAAGTTTAGAAAGCATCATTTCTAGCTCTTAAAGCTAAACCTTTGCTTCTTCTCAAAGGCAAGGAGTTGTTTCTGAGTTAATCAGCTCCAGGACAAAATAATTTAAATACTGTATTGAGTAGATTTGTAGGTGTCTTTCAAATTCTTTTTGCATAGACAAGAGTTCTTAACATTTTTCTAACATCCTAGTTCACTAATTTGGAAGGGTTTGGAATGCTCTGAGGAAGATAAATGATTCAAATCCCATGTTACAGACTTTTTTGGGAATATTATTGCAAGGACTGTTGAATTTAAAGACATAAACAACTTGTTTTGGATATGGACTTCTTATTGTTAGGAGCTTTAATGTTTCTCCTGTCTTTGGCCTGTCCTTTAGCTGATAAAGAAAGTCATTCCATCCATCCATTTTCTAACCACTTTATACAATACAGGGTCCCGCTGGACTGTGGAAATATTTAATATTATTATATGCAGTATTATTGTACAGTACAGTATTATTATTATGTACTGTATTATTTTCATAAACCATATTGCCTTTGCAAAAGCATGTTTGAGGAATAGTGATAAGTAATGTGTGAATATGTAGGTGCATAATATTTCTAAATGTATAATATATAAATGTCTTGAGAATTATTGTAATCATAATTGCTACTGTGAAATCTCAGTAAAATGTTTAGAACCACTTCTGTCATTGTTTGCATTTCTTCAGTAAGTAGAGCTTAACAGCTAATATGAGGTATAGGGGCTTGCTTTCTAACTGTCAGGTCTATGAACAATTACCCAATCTACCAGTAATGTAATTTCCAAATGTCTTTTGCTTAGCTGGTTGTCACTCCTTTTTCATACAAAGAGAATTATATTAATTTTCAGACAGGTTGATCCGGGATTTGGTAGTTCATTCTGTACTGTGATGTGATCCTTTCTTGTACAGGTTTGAAAATCAAGCAGGAAGAAAAGCAGTAGAGTTAAATAACAATCTTAAGTTTGTATTTATAACTGGTTTCATTTCAACAGAAGAATATGGAAGCATTGACTGCCTCTTGAAACCTTACTGCCTTATTTTTTTCATATCTCATCTTGGTTTAACTTCTTGACTTAATTTACACAATGAGAAAGATTAATTTGATGTTTATCTAAAAAATGAATTGATCAATTTGTTTTATGTTAAGCAAATCAGCACAGTGAATATCAGATTGTAAGACTGTCTTTTTTTCTTCTTCAAACGAACTTAATCTTGGCTATTGCAATTCAAGTAGCTTAGAATTAATTGTATTTGCTCTGTACTCTGGAAGGAAACAAAGCATGCTTCAGAGAATGTGAATAATGAAGATGTGTTGCAAAAATACTAGCAATTCTCAAATCTGCTGTTGTTTTGGATGAGGAGCTCCTTTGTTATCTTTGGGATTTCAGTGGTGAATGGATGTCTTTTCAAGGGATAAGTAATCACAGTTATTTAATGTGCTCTGTCAAAGAATTTGTAAACGCTAATTGGGGATAAGAATGAACATTTTGCACTGAATACCAATGACTAATTTACCTACTGATTTT